>NC_056070.1:40089231-40717981 GCF_016772045.2 Ovis aries
GTAAGATAAGCATACTAAAACACACACACACACACACACACACATATATATATATGGACAGACTGTTTATTCTCATTACAGCAAACACAGCACTATGTAAACCCCAGATCACTTAATAAACATAAATGATAGATTAATTCACCTTGAGATCAAGCCATCATCAATCCATTCTATTCCATAATTAAAGCTTAATAATCTGCTATGATTCAATATCCCCCAACAATAATAAAATGCGGTTAATCTCTGCTTCCTAACCTGACTCTATAAGATATTCTAATAAATCTTTGGGGACAGAGTCTACATAAGATTTTGAAGCACCACTGCTGCTGCTGCTAAGTCACTTCAGTCGTGTCCAACTCTGTGCGACCCCACAGATGGCAGCCCACCAGGCTCCACCATCCCTGGGATTCTTCAGGCAAGAACACTGGAGTGGGTTGCCATTTCCTTCTCCAATGCAGGAAAGTGAAAAGTCAAAGTGAAGTCGCTCAGTAAGTGCCCAACTCTTCGTGAGCCCATGGACTACAGCCTACCAGGCTCCTCCGTCCATGGGATTTTCCAGGCAAGAGTACTGGAGTGGGTTGCCATTGCCTTCTCCATTTTGAAGCACAGTGCCCAACTATTATCAAATGGTCCCTGGAATTTGTTCCAAAAAAGGGCAAACTTTTAATTAAACAATAAATGAGAAGGGGGTTATCAGGTTCAATGAAATTTAAAATAAGTTCGATGACTGTACTATAACAGTATCAGGAGAACAAACTGGAACCAAAGCCTGGCTATTATCTGCATGGTTTGTGGTTCTGAACCTGCTGTTACGTGTTCTGGGGAATATGGACGGGACGCTCTACTTTCATTGAGCTGACTTTTCTCACCTGAAAACAATGAAATAGAATAATACAACTTCTTAGCTTTTTTTTTAACACACAAAATTTAAGCAATTTAAGTTTGTTAGAAAGTCTGAGCAATTTTATTTAAATGGTTACATGAGAAAGAGGCTAAAAGTGGTCAACATAAGTTAGCACCTGAAATGTTGTACTTCATTGCATTCCACACTTACTATTTCTTGTCACTAAGCTGAAAATGTTTCTATTAAACCCACAGGTACCAGAGACTGTTCTTACTACTTGGGTTTATGACCAATAGTAATTAAAATGAGAAACAGAAAGACTACAATAAACTTGGGATTATTTCCCTATTTTTATTATAAAAACATCATATAAATAATGATACTTATACTAATGGTAATTTATTTAAGGGAAAAAAAAACCCTACAAAGTCCTTTACAGCAGGTTCACACTGAGTTTCTTTGAGGTTTTCCTCATTTATGACAATAAGATAAAGCAATTCTAACAATATAGTAAACAACTTTCAAAACTATTTTTCTGAAAGTTTGTATCAAATACCACTACATTGTCAGGAAACTGCCTTACTCTAAAAATTAAAGTTCTTTATTTTTATTTAGAAAAATACTAACAGAGTATCTCACAGTCCAGAAGTGATGATTAACTGTTCAGTTTAAATATACTCTTCTGAAAAATTATTACTATTGTGAGTGCAAAGGCCAATGTGGAAATCCATGCATGTGAATTCCCTTTTCATAATAAACTAGAGGAAAAAACAATTAACCCAGCTTGTAACTTACTAAACCCCAAAATGACAGTCAAACATCTCTTCATCCGTGAAAAAATAGCTATTCTTTAAGGCAGCAAAAAAAACAAGTGAGCCCAAACTTTTACACCAAAAGAGTCTACAGTAGTAAACATAATATAAACATAATAACTTTATATGTTTATAAGAAAGAGAAGATTTTGGGGGAGACAACTGTCTAACAGTCTCGTCTAACCTACTTACATGATTTACAGACACTCAAAACTGCACCCAGAGAGATGTCATTTTGCCTGAGAAACATAACTTTAATTTCAAAATTTTAAGCTACATAAACAAAAATCTCTTGATACAACACGAAACTATACCTATGTGTATCAGTATGCATGCATACGTATTTACTTCCTAAGCTCTGTCCTGGAACAGGAAATGTGCTCAGTCCCCTCAGTCATGTCCAACACTTTGTGATTTCATGGACAGCAGCCCACCAGGCTCCTCTGTCAATGGGGATTCTCAAGGCAAGAATACTGGAGTGGGCTGCCATGCCCTCCTCCAGAGCATCTTCCCAACTGAGGGATTGAACCCACCTCATCTGTGTCTTATTCATTGCAGGTGGCTTCTTCACCCACTGAGCCACCTAGGAAACCTGGAAGAGAAAATATTCAGTAACAAGAAGCAAATCCAGCACCCAGATCTTAGTTAATCCAATAAAAGGAACCTCAAAGAAACGGGTGATTCTAAGACAGGTCAGGAACACAAGATGAACCTGGAGCATTCAGAAGTACCAGAATGTAAGAAAGTGCTCAAGAGGAAAAAAAGACAGGGACGTGACAAATGAGCACAAGCGCCTCAATGTCGAGCAATAAAATAATGTGCTATTAAATTATAACCCAAGAATAAAATAAATATCCCTGAATCCATACAGGCATAAATAACTGATTGAATACAGATGAGGAAAATAAAATGCATAAAGATGAAAAAATATTCATATTCTAATGTCAAGTGAACAAAGGCAGGATAGAAACCTGTAAAAAAAGAAAAATAAATATAATTGAGGAAGAAGAGGTAATGTTCATCAGAGAAGAATTCCAAACTATTTAAAAAGATGTTTCCTCCACTGGGGTGGGGCGGTTAACAGCAAAGATCACCAGCCCAGCCAGGTAATCAAGTCAGCACCAACTGTGATAGGTCACTCGGACAGGATGTATCCTCGATATCATACGATCAAACAACACGGTCTTCCTCCCAGAACTTCATATCCACACTCTAGTTACGAGAAAAACACCAGACAAATCCAACTGAGAGACATTCTATAAAAACAATTGACCATTAAGCCTGAAGCAATCAAAGTCAGGGGGAGCAAGGAAAGAGTGAGAAACACAAAGTCTGATCTCCTGGTTGCCCCTGAACAGAAGGCACATTTGTGAGAAATTGAGGGTTAACAGCGATGCACCAGAGTTGGTGCCTTAGTTCTCACGGATGAATCACGGTAATAAAAGATATGGCAACGGCAGAAACCCAGTGAGGCACACTCAAGGACTTGCTATAATATCTTTGCAATTCTTCTATAAACTAAAAATATTCCAGGATGAAAGTTAACTTTTGAAAAAACTATATTCATATGGACAGATCTATCCAAAAATCACTTCACGTCACAGCTAAAAAAACTACAACAATGCAAAAGAACTTCACGGGTTCAGGCTGTGGACACCCAACGTCTGAGTCTTTGATTTTGGATTCTGGTTTGGGAATGATTTGCAGAGTAGAAACATTCATCAATTCAAAGACCTAAGAGCTTAAACCACTTACTCTCTCCTTTCATCTTAACCACATCCAGGGATCAAGACCTGGTGATTCTTCACCCTCAACACCACCGCTTCCGTCCCTGAGAGGTTAGAAATTTGTTTCCCACGATAGTCTTTTCCTCCTAGTCAATTTCACACAACTGCTAAACCTCTGAAACACAAAACCTACAGACCTTTGATGACACCCTAGCTTAAATACAGACACCACACACACACATATACACACAGACCCTCTTACTAAAAGTCATAGTACAGAGTAATAACCGATCTTCACCTACCTCTCTCAACTCCTTCCCCAAGCAGCTCGCTCTCTAGTCAAAACAATTTCTTTCCCAAAGCCCACACCACTTTGGGGCTTTTTTTTTTCTCCTGTTATGGGGTTTTGTGGGGGGGTTTGGGTTTTGTTATTTATTTGTCTGTGTTGGGTCTTAGCTGTAGTACAAGTGATTCATTTCAGCATGCAGGACCTTTCACTGCAGTACAGAGACTCTCTAGTTGTGGCACACACTCAGTGGTTGTGGCACTCAGGCTCCGGAGCACATGGGCTTAGCAGACGTGACGCACAGGCTTAGCTGCTCAAGTGGAATCTTAGTTCCGCAACCAGGGATCTAACCTGCATCCCACTCATTTGCAAGGTGAATACTCTCTTAAATTTTTAATAGCTTCTTAACCTGCACTTCTTTAAACTTTTAGAAAATGTTATTTATTTACTTATTTTCAGCTGCACTAGGCCTTTTCTGCTGTGCACAAGCTTTCCCTAGTTGCAGCAAGTGGGGGCTACTCTCCAGCTGCAGAGAGCCTGCTTATTTAGGTGGCTTCTCTTGTTGCAGAGCACGGGATCAAAACCATGTCCTCTTCATTGGCAGGCAGATTCTTAACCACAGGGAAGTTGCTGGGGCTTGTTTTGTTTTGTTTTTTTTCCCAATACTTTTCATCCTGTATTGGATTATGAACCCCTAAAACCCAGGAAATAGCCATTCTTATTTATTCAGATTCATCCTCCACCATCCAACACTAAAGTTTATGCATAACAGGTACCTAAAATGTCCTTTAATTTTCTTGAAAATATTTCCACATTAAATCAATATGAAAATCTCAACCAAAAAAGAAAAAAAAAAATCTCAGTCATCAGTTAACATGTACTGATGTTAAATTCTCAATCATCTGTTCAAAACGATCATTTGACTGCCTTCAAATCATCTTTTCCATTTCACATCAAGTCAAATGACCGGCACTGAACTGAACAAGTTACTGTAGATAAGACAGTATCTTTGACTGCAGCTCTGAGCAACTGCTGGGGCTACCCAGATGGCTCAGTGGGTAAGAATCCGCTTGCAATGCAGGAGACTCAGGTTCGATACCTGGGTTGGAAAGATTCTCTGGAGGAGTGCATGGCAACCCACTCTAGTACTCTTGCCTAGAGATCTCATGGACAGAGGAGCTTGGCAGGCTATAGTCCACAAGGTCACAAAGAGTCAGACACAACTGAAGTGACTGAGCTCACAGGCACGCGTGTGAACAAGTGCAGAGTTAGTCACTCAGTCATTTCCGACTCTCTGCAACCCCTTGGACTGCAGCCAGGCTCCTCTATCCATGGAATTCTCCAGGCAAAAATACTGGATTGGGGAGCCATTCCCTTCTCCAAGGATCTCCCTGACTCTCTGCAGGCAAGAATACTGGAGGGGGAGCCATTCCCCTCTCCAGAGGATCATCCTGACCCAGGGACTGAACCCAGGGCTCCTGCATTGCCAGCAGATTCTTTACTATCTGAGCCACCAGGGAAGCCCAAACAACCACAGGGCCAGAGCCAAACAGCCACATAATAGAACTGAGAGGGCTTTAACGCTTCCATGGGGCAGTTGACCTTTGGAAGCAGCATTTACGACTCCCTCATAAAGTACACTCGCACCCAAAGTAAAGGGAACAGGAAAGCACAGCATAGACCTCTGACTTATCCTCCAGGTGTTGGCCAAATGAGGAGCAAAGCCAAGCCCTGGTTCCAGGCACTGCTCAGGCTTTCTTGCTCCATCACACCCTGTTTTTTCTTGCTTACCAGAGCGGCCGGGATCAACACAAACCTCACACAGAGGCTGGGACAACAGCCTGAAAGGTGGGAAGCAAGGGATGGGCAGCCAGCTGGACAGCAGCCAGGCCGACCTGACCATGAGTTCCAGGTCAGCAAAGGATCCCAAACCAACCCATGCATGCATGACCCTCATTACAGGGGAGTCCGCATGTGTAAAGGTGCCTACTCACTAACTTTATCTGTAACCCCAAATTAGGGACATCCCCGGTGGTCCAGTGGTTAAGATACCACACTTTCAGACTTCCCTGATGGCACAATGGTTAAGAATTCTGCCTGCCAGTGCAAAGCACACCAGTTTGATCCCTTGTCTGGGAAGATCCCACATCCCACGGATCAACTAAGCCCATGCACCACAACTACTGAGCCTGTGCTCCACAAGAGAAGCCACCGCAGTAAGAAGCCCTCTCTGCAATAAGAATAGCCCAAGCTTCCTGCAACTAGAGAAAGCCTGCACAAAGAAAGGAAGAGCCAGCGCTGCCAAAAATAAGCAAATAATTTTTTTTAAGCAAGCCTGAAATAAAAGACCTCATTGGGGAAAAAAAAAACAAACTGCATGCTTCCACTGCAGCCTCCTTGGGTAGGGAACTAAGACCCCCGATGCCACACAGTGTGGCCAAAGAAACCTTAAAATGTAACCCCAAATTGGACACTCAAGGTCCCTTCACAGTCATTCAGGGATGTGTGCAGAGCAGTAAAACTGAGTCACCCTCTGTGCAGGGTCCTAGCTGGGTGGGAAGGGGGCAGTGCTCGCCCACCTTCTTGCTGCAGCTCCCACGCAGTACACAAAGGTCCTTGACAGCATATATTTTGTGTTTACGGTTTTCAATATTTTGTGCCCCTCCCTTTGGTGATTTCATGGCTTACAGGTCCCCAAGCACGATGCTGAAGTGCTGTCTAGTAATCCCAAGTACAAGAAAGCTGTAACATGACCCAGGGAGAAAATACATGTTAGGTGAATTTTGCTCAGGTATAGGATACAGTGCTGCTGCCCCGAAGTTCAACGTCAGTGAAGACACAAATTTATATTGAGTAACGTGTCTTTAAACAGAAACACAGACAAAACAAAATTATACACTGATCAGTTGGTGGAAATGTGACTGGAGGCTTGCAGAAACCTAGCTGAGTATTTGCCAGGAGCAACAGTTTAGTATTGGCTAAGTCAGTGTTCTCTATAACTATACAGAGTATCACTCCCATGAACACAGGATATATTAATACTACTACTAACAGTAACAATATAACTAATGACAACAAATGACAGTAAAAAATTAGTACTACTTGATGAACCTGCTCCTAGGATGTGCAAAATCTAGGGCAAAAACAAAGTATTCTAAGTAAAAGAACCAGGATTACAGAGAGAATTTTCTAGACTCAGCTAACACCTGCCCAACTGCTTTCAGAATAACATTAATGCCACAACATTTTACAGACTTTTAAAATTGTGTTCTAAGGCACATCTCTGTGTGATAACAGTCTCCTATGAATTTCTAATTATTTTAGCTCTCAAACAAACAAGTGGAAAACCTACCTAACCCTAAACAATTCTGTTCTATCAAGTGCTTTCACAAACTGGACAGTCTAACACTTAATATTTAAAGCAATTTTTAAGCACTCATATTATCAATACACGTAGAAATGACCTATTTAGGGGAAAAACATAATTCTCTAGTTATTTTCCATCATTTACATAAAGCAGTCTCATTTTTTAAAAAAGGAGGGATAGATGTAGGGAGAAGGAAGAAAAACTGCAGCTAAAATTTTAAGTAAATTTGCTATTTTTTTTTTAATGTCCACAATATAGCTTTAAGAGCCAACTTTGTTTCTTCCTCAATAGGTAGGTATTCCAGCTCTTTTTCCCTTCTGCTGCTGTCCATATTTGTATTGAAAACACTGCTTCCCAGAGTGTGCTCCACGATGCTGCACAAAGAGGCAGCTAGGCGCCAAAGTTTAGGGAACACACACTCCACCCACTCTCACAGTAGAGAGGCAAAATACAGACTTGAAAACCAGGGGCTTCAAAAATGCTGCAAGGAATAAACTTGTTTAATCCAAGTTGAACTCAAATCCAAAAAAATAATTTGATCACAACACCCTCTTTTGGGGGCTTCCCAGATGGCTCAGCGGTCAAGAATCTGCCTGCAGTGCAGGACTTTCTTATTTTCTTGGGCTCCAGAATCACTGCAGACAGTGACTGCAGCCATGGAATTTAAAGTAGTTTGCTCCTTGGAAGGAAAGTCATGACAAACCTAGACAGCATATTAAAAAGCAGAGATATCACTTTGCTGACAAAGGTCCATGTAGTCAAAGCTCTGGTTTTTCCAATAGTCATGTAGGGATATGAGAGTTGGATCATAAAGAAGGCTGAGCTCTGCTTTTGAACTGTGAGAGTCCCTTGGAGTGCAAGAAGATCAAACCTATCAATCCTAAAGGAAATCAGTCCTGAATATTATTTGGAAGGACTGATGCTGAAGCTGAAGTTCCAACACTTTGGCCACTTAATGTGAAGAGTCAACTCACTGGAAAAGACCCTGATGCAGGGAAAGACTGAAGGCAAAAGGAGAAGGGGGTAGCAGAGGATAAGATGGTTAGAAAGCATCACTGATTCAAAGAACATGAATTTGCGCAAACTCTGAGAAACAGTGGAGGACACAGGAGCCTGGGATACTGCAGTCCATGAGGTCGCAAAGTGAACAACTCAACACATGGAAAGCGAAGAGTTACACAGAAATACAACAGGAGAATACACTAAGCATTCATCACTAAAGAACTGGTTTAATTATGCTACAATGACATTCTAGACACCAACTAAAATAAAAGAACCAGATACACATCAACATGAAGAGACCACAAAAAACATGGCTGAGAAAAAGGCAAGTTGCAGAAAGATATGTGGGGGGAGGGGGAATTATGGCTTGTGGAGATAAGAGTGGGGTAAAAGAAGAAAAATGTGGACTCAAGGACATGTCCCAAGTTCTCAAGAGTGTTTGGACCTCTTCTGAGAGGAAGGAAGGCGAGGCAAGAAGAGGAAAAGGTCTTCCCCTATGCTTTTCCCCTGTTTCTTTGTCACGCACACAGTACGCAAGGGAAAAAAGAATTCTAAGGAAAGGGAGCTGCAAGAGAGACCCATGGGCTTCTGGCTACTGAAGAATAACTTCGTTCAACAGATTCTACACATCAGGACTGCATCTGCTCTCAGAGCTCCCACACACAACCCAAGGGCACATTCTCATCTAGAACTGGAGGCTGAGTTTACAGTGTCTAAAGTTCTCCATGGCAACAACATGATCTGTCAAAAAGAGAGGCGTTTGTTCACAATCAGAGAAAATACTTCTCCCCGAGAGCACCCACCTCCCCAAAAAAGTCAGAAATGCCTTCTCCATATAACTCACTCCCTATAAAATATCACCTTTAAAATAGTCATGTAAAACTTGATGCTCTTATGAATTATATCCCTGCAACTGTGAAAAATGTATAAACTTTGATCCAAGCCCTCAGTCAAAATAAACCACTATTATTATATGGTTCTTACAAACCCTCCTTTGATTAATCAACTAGTCATGGGCTCAATGGAACATTCTGTGCCAGAAAGTACATTCTGCATGAATACACAAGATGGAAAAACAAGACATTCCAAAATATATATTTTTATGTCTCTGTCGCTTAATGGGCTTCCATTTAATGTGGGAATATGTAGGAGACCCCAGTTCAGTCTGTGGGTTGGGAAGATCCTCTGGAGAAGGAAATGACTACCCACTCCAATATTCTTGTCTGGAGCATCCTATGGCCAGGAGTCTGGCAGGATACAGTCCATGGAGTCGCAAAGAGTGAGACACAACTGAGAAACTAGTACTTTTACTTTTCACATAATCTTTGGGCCCAAACAAGGGAAAATTAAGATCTGAACCAAGAGTAGCACAAACACCAATACTTTTGACTAACAACATTAGAAGAAATGGGTATTTATTGCAGAAAGAACAACTTTCTTCTTAACCCTTCAAAGCACTCTAGGAAAATTTTTTAATGTTTTAAAGTAAATAGGTTTTCATTCTAATTTCACAAATTACATATACTCCTCGTGATGACTAACTTGGATACAGCCTAACATGGTGCTTGAGAGTGAAAGTTCTAGAACCAGAGACCCTGGATTCCAACACCAGCCCCGCCACCTATGGTCTACACGGGCCCTGACACGTCACTGCTCTTCCAAACCCTCTTCCCATAAAGTGTCCTTTCTATAATGTAGGCGACATGTTTCACATGGGAAGAATTCAGTAAATGTTTGCTATCGTTAGCTAGAAGACTTTTAAGAAATTAACCACTGTTTTCTGTAATTTAAAACGCTGAGACACTAAAAACCAAAAAGAGGGAGGGAGGGTGGCTCTTTTTAAGACCTCTTACATTTTCCAAAGTGATCTTTTTATTTATTAACATTAGCAACAAACTCGCTTGGTTTACCCTTTTATTGCCAAATGAGTTTCATGCTGTTTTTCTCTTTTTTTTTTTTTTTTTTGTATACACCATGAAGTATTCTGGTAAATCAACCCGTCCTCCACAACAGCTGCTGTGTGAAACTGACTCATAAAATGTAGACACAGAAATGAAGTATTTGATCATCTGGGTCCATCCATTTGCCAATGCACCAACTATATGCATTGGCAAATATATTGGAGCAAAGATTTTTCCATGCTACAATATATTTTCAAATATTGCAAATAAATTGCTGGTGGGTGTTGTTAGAAATCATTCACTACATATGAGAAAAATGTTTCTCATTTTGTAAAAGCTATAAATCCATTAACTTCTGATTATAATAAAAAGGAAAGAGCAAAAGATATTATCCTAAATTTCAATGTCCGGAAGGGCATTAAGGCCATCTCTTTCTGCCTTTCAAAAAGAAAATTATTCAAATTAAGTCATATATTTCAATTGTTCTAGACAACATTTTTTGCTATAAAGAATACAATTGCTAGTCCTATAATCTTAGATGGATATACAATGTAGAAAAATATTTGGTTACACATATTCAGAAGTTTACAGGAAATTCCTTCTGTCTTCCATTCTGCGCATAATGTCCCCAAACAACACTGGTACAGGCATTTCTGTCATGTTGTTATGTTATTAATATGTTACATTGTTATTTTATGTTAGCATTTCTCCTATGTGGCTATGGGCTTTCAGAATCCCACTGTTTGTTGAGCTTGTTTCACTCACAAGGAAGCACTATTGACATATGGATAAAACTGGTTAAAATTCCCATCAGTACTAGCCTGTAAATCTATGAAAAAAAAAGTTCAACTTCATAAAATTAAAGAAATGTTACCTGAACCCTGAAATATAATTTTTCACTTCTCAGACTGGCAAAATTGGAAATGTTTAATGGAAATCCTTTGCTGGCATGGATTTTTATACACTGAAGTGGAAATACAAATTGGTGCAACTTTTTCAAGGAGCAATTTGGCAATATCTATCAAAATGTTAACTAACATATACTTGGACTCAGTAAAGCACTACCAGGAATCCAATCTAATGTATCTTCTCAAAAATGCATCCACACACACATACATACACAGATATAGTGATGCTCACCACAGCCTTATTTATAAGGGGTTATGGGAACTGGCAACACCATGAACGTCCATCCTGGTGGGACTACGGATATAACTGAGGATGCACAGGATACCAGCATGTCCCCTAAGCAGGATGAGGCTGGCCTCAGGGTCATCCACAGAAATGTTATTTAAAAGAGGCAAGAACTATGTGTACAGAATGTTTTCACTTGCTTAATTTTTTTAATCAAAATGTGCTGTGGCATCATATAACTTTTTTCTAAGTACATAAAAAATTATTAGAGACTTTGGGATGGTGATACCTAGGAGGGAAACTTAATTTTACCTACATTGTTTTAGATCAAGATGTTTACATCTTCTTAGTTTAAAAAAAAATACTTAAAAAAAATATAAGGTACAAAACCAATCCAGCAATAGTACTGCTTATAAGATCTTCCATTAGACTTTTTCTTTTTTTAAGAATTATCTTCTTTCTTTTTTCTATTTACTGTTCATTTATTTATTTTGGCTGTGTTAAGTCTTAGTTACAGCCTATGGGATCTAGCTCCCTGACCAGAGATCAAACTCAGGCCCCCTGCATTGTGAGCACAGTCTTACCCATTGAACCACCAGGGAAGTCCCCATTAGAGGTTATACTGCCATCATCCATGTTATATTTTCTCTTCCCAGCTCCCATCTGCTACATACCAGGCTGGCCTTGATTTCATTTTCTCCTCATCTGCTATAGAATCAGCACAGAGAAGGTCCTCACATCACCACCCCAACCCCCTGCAATCAGAAGCGTACCCCACAACACCCCCGGGCCATCCATTTCTGACCCAGCCCACAGCCAATCCTGAAACCCCTGACACTGCTGACTGCACAACATAACATTGTGCAATTACAGGAGAAATACCCCCCAAGTATTTTCAGAACTAGTAGTGTCATTGAAGTTCATATATAGCTTCCAAATAACAAGTGTTTTAAAACAGAAAGGTAAACCCAGGTTTGCGTACTACTTACCTGCTGGGATTTCCTGGAGAAGGGGAGTGCATCTTAAATACTAGCTGGCATTTTCCCAACTTTCTTATATATATATATAAAACATATATATATATATAAAAACATACAGTACACCTAAGTCTACAAAAGTATACTAATCATTCTAAATGATACCAAAACTACCTCCATCTAAAATGAAGAAATATCTCCTTGCAGTATAAAGTGTTGAAAACGTGGCTAAACATCACCACAGATTCATCCGGGAAAATCCAACTGAATTAACTTTCAAACTTCCAATCTGCAACATGCAATCCTAGCAAAGATTATTTATCATCATAGTTGTGAGGAGGCCCCACCAGACACTGTCAAATCTAACATTCTCAAAAATATCCTCATAATCGTGAAACATTCCGTTGAAATTCTCAGAGCATGGATATCCATTTCCCTTTCAAAAAGCTGCCTCTCTGCACGCAATTCCTGTTTACTGGATTTCATTCTTCCTGTTTAATGACTCCTCCACCCTTGGTGTGACAAAATCAAAAACCCGAAGGAATCTATTTTTAGCACAGAGATTCACTTAGGTATTTTCTGTGTAATCAACAGGATACAAAGTTGTTTATGCCTGACCAAAATTTGCCTGCTTTGTTCACTGTCCACTTGCTAACACTGAACAAAGGAAAATCTTTCAACAAATCTCAATTAACAAAAGATAACTTGAAAATAATTTTGAGCTTAATGTTGAGTGTATGCTTACTCATGTCTGATTCTCTGCGACCCCATCCATGGACTGCAGCCTGCCAGGCTCCTCTGTCCATGGAATTCTCCAGGCAAGAATACTGGAGTGGGTTGCCATTTGCTTCCTCCAGGAAGATCTTCCCAATCCAGGGATCAAACCCTCATTTCCCTGCATTAGCAGGCAGATTCTTTACCGCTGCACCACCTGGGAAGCCCAATTGAGCTTAATATCCCTCCAATAATTATAACTGTGGATTTTAAATTACCTAAATAGCCTGTAAGGAAAAAAATGACAAGTGCTCTGTATTATTTTGGGTGTGTATGAATGACAGTACAGGAAACACTGCTCAAAACACCTTAGAATCTTTTGTGTTTGTATGCCCTAAATGTGTGCTCTACATCTGGCAAGATCCTCCTCTCAAAGCCCTAAGTACTACCGAATTATACTCTGAAATGACTTTGAAGTAAATGTAGAAGAGGACACCGTCAATACAATCCTTTCGATAGAAACACCCCTGAGTCTGTGATGGGACACCTGCTAATTAAAGTTCCTTCTCTTTTTTCCCAGGCCCCCTCATCACAGCACCTCCACACAATCACACAAACTCTCCCCTATGGGCACTGCCCTCCCTGGGCCCTGAGCTCCTGCTCACGTCCTGTTCATCTGTGTATCCCGGCGCGCCTGGCAGAACAGTGCCCTGCACACAGATGTGTTCTATGCACATGTGCAGAGTGCCTGAAATGCGCAAGTGCGTGCCTGCCAGAATTTTACAGTTATGACTTATAAAACATTCACCAAAAATGTGGCCCAGCAAGATGCACCAGAACCACGAGCGACTCTATTCCCTGGAAACCGACAGCGTTTCACTGTTGCACCTATTTCAGTTCATGCCTGTCTGCAAATCCCCTTCAGGTAGTAGTAAAGATGGTGTCCTTTCAACATACATGGACTAACTCTAATCTAGAAATAGGTGGCTGGTATCCTGGTCCAGTTATTTTTGATTCAGATGGTCTCAGGGAACAGTAACAAAGAGATGAAAATACGGCTTATGATTATGACACTGGGGGACTTCCCTGTTGGTTCAGCAGTTAAGAATCTGCCTTGCAATGCATGCATGGGTTTGATCAAGAACTAAGATCCCACATGCCTCAGAACAACTAAGCCCACGCATTGCAACTCATAAGTTCATGCACCACTAGAGAGTCCATGCGCCCCAACTAGAGAGTACATGCACCACAACTAGAGAGTCCATGCACCACAACGAGAGTCCATGCGCCGCAACGAGAGAGTCCATGCATCGCAACGAGTGTCCATGTGCAGCAACTAGAGAGTACATGGACCGCAAGGAGAGAGTCCATGCACCAAAACTAGAGTCCATGCGCAGCAACTAGAGAGTCCATGGACCGCAACAAGAGAGTCCATGCACCAAAACTAGAGTCCATGCGCCGCAACTAGAGAGTCCATGCGCCGCAATTAGAGAGTCCATGCGCCGCAACGAGAGTCCATGCACCGCAACGAGAGTCCATGCACCGCAACGAGAGTCCATGCGCCGCGACTAGAGAGTACATGCACCAAAACTAGAGAGTCCATGCGCTGCAACAAAAGAGTCCATGTGCTGCACGTCCATGGGCCACAACTAGAGAGTCCATGCACCGCAACGAGAGAGTCCGTGCGCAGCAATGAGAGAGTCCATGTGCCACAACTAGAGTCCATGCACCACAACTAGAGAGTCCATGCACCATAATGAAAGATAGTGCATGACAGGACAAAGACCCCACACCCCACAACTAAGATCTGACAGAGCCAAATAATTCTTTTAAGAAAAGAAAGATTATTACACTGCTTTTCCCTAAACCTTCATATCAACCAAACTCAAAATATAAATAAATTCCCTTATCTTCATCTTTAAACCAACAACAACAAAGCTGGGAGGAAAAATTCTCCCCAAAAGAAAAATTCGATTCCTTCCTATGCATCTGTTTGTCACATATTAACTAACCACCACAAGGGGAGTGAGTCACTCTACTCTCATTGCCATCCTAGAGTCCTTCCCAGCTCAAGATTTAAACCGAGTGGAATTTTAACAACAAAGGTTGGCCACATCCTAAGGTATCTATATTTCAAAAGCTGATAAGAGATAAAACGTTATTCAATGTAGCAGTAAAAACTGTATCCAGACTACATGTATCACTGTCTTTATAACTTACACTGGATAACATGGAGTCATGAAACCATGAACGTAACACTTCCCATTTTTTATCAAAAAGAAGGGAATACTCTAGCTTTTAGGTGCTCTGTGGTACAGACCCATTCTGTATATGTATGTGAGTATAGATCTTCATCCATCCCTGGTCACTGGTCCTCTCAGCAGTGCCAAGCTGGGATGAAACAGGTACCCAGGTAAAATCTCCACGGAGAAACTTCTCATTCCAGCATCTCCCTTGGAAAGTTTGTGGTTGATGTATTGGGCCACATTATATGGTAAAATTAAATCCTATTCACTCAGGTTCCATTAATTAGTAATTCAGTCTGGGCTAAAGTCGATTATACCATGAAAATGCTAAGCAAGTTAATAATGCAATTAAATCTGTGTGCGGGCACATTTACCCTACTTAAGAATTTAAGAGCCCCAGTACATTAGTTGAACATAAGTTACAAATGAACAATTTCTTAATTCACTAAATCAATTCCAAAAGGATAGAAAACATTTTTTAAAGTATTATTGTTGTTCTTTGTGCTTACAGATAATGAGTTGCATGTACTTAAATACTCTAGGATCCGAGCATTTCAGAAATTTAAAATATCCTTCCCAGTAAACTTGGATCTTTCAATTATTTTTGCATTTGCTTTCCACAAATTCATTCTCCTTCCCTAGAATGACACCTCAGGTATAAATACCTTTAAAGAGTGTAGGTTTTGTTTTTTTCCGCCCCCCCCCCCCCCCACACACACACACAAAGGAAATGCAAAGTAACTCCTAAGTCCAGAACTGAGAGATGCAGCCACGGTGAGTGTTATGAACTGATGTGAGGACGCGCTGACCCCCGGTGTGATGGTATCTGGAGATGGGTCTTCAGGAGGTAATCAGGGTGAGATCAGGTCTTGAGGGTGGAACCGTGGTCCAATGGTACAGGCATCCTTATCAATGAGGGAGCCATACCACAGGTTTCTCTTTCTCTCCCTCTTCCCCTCATCCCTACATTCACACAGAAAAAAGTCCACGTGAGGACAGGTGGCAGCCCTCACCAGAAAGCGAGTCAGCCAGACCCTTGATCTTAAACTTTTAGCCTCCGGAACTATGAGAAAATAATTGCCATTGTCTAAGCCACTCCGTCTATGCTATCTTGGTATGGCAGCCTGGGCTGACTAATATAGTAAGTTTCTTAAATTCAGCAAAGTTAAGCCAAAGTAAATTTCAAAAGCACATGAAATAAAATATTCAAATAGAACAGAGCCAAAACACCGATACTACCAAAACCCTCACTTTTTCCAATTGCAAATGACCTAGGATGCATATACATTTAGCTTCTTCCATAGTCTGAGATTAGAAACCAATGGCCATCAGGGACCAGAAGCTGAAGCTGAGGATGGCACCATGGATGCTGGTCAGGAACCGAGGTTGTGAGGGGCAGCGTGGACACCCTCAGCTCAGCTGCGTGCTCTCCTTTCTAATTAATGCTACTCAGTCCCAGAAACCACTGTGTAGGAAGAGCTGTAAAACCTCCTCACAACTTGACAGAATTACACTGTATTATGCTCATGTTCATTTGAAAGAAAATAATACACACTTTAAATCCCAGAAACTGTTACTACAGTAAAAATGTATCACTAGAGAAAGCAGTATGGAAATTTGCACTTCCAATCTGTTCAACAAATATTTTATTAAGCACACTTCCCCCCAACCCCCACCCTACCCCCAGCATGGGGGGCACTCATGTCAGTCACTAAGAGATGAATTTCTGATGATGAAGAGATGTCAGGTGTCAGTTCAAGAGCACCAGAGCTTCAAATCGCCAGCCTAGTGAACTCCAAACTACTTAATGATTATAAATAACTTTTTTTTTCCAACTTTTTACTTTATATTGGAGTGTAGTAGATTAACAATCTTGTGTTAGTTTCGGGGTACTGCAGAGTGACTCAGTTGTACACATACATACATCTATGCTTTTTCAAATTCTTTTCCCAAGTAGCTTGTTACATAACATTGAGCAACGTTCCCTGTGCTATACAATAAACCCTTGTTGGTTATCCATTTTAAATGCAGCAAGTGTGTACATGACAATTCTTTGGACCACATAAGGGCATTCCAAACTCTCCTCGTTCTAAAACTGAGCTCCCGATCACTATCTTTTTCATCAAACGTGATCTTCCCAAAGTCCTTTTCTTCAATAACTCCATCCTTCCATAAACTCTAAAGTCATGCATGAGTCCCCTTTCTTTCCACTCAAAGGGAACACCCCGTCTGCTCTCTTTCACTGTATACAACAGACATGCGATAATTGCTCTCTCCCACCACTTGCTTCCACAACGAGCTGAGAGCATGAGCCCCAGACTGGCCTCTGTAACTCCATGCTCTCCCCACCACTGACCGTCCTCCACCCATCATTCACGGTGACCTCACCACACCTCTACCCAAAGCCTCCAACAGCCCCCAACACACCCAGAATGAATCCAGACTCCCTATGCAATCAGGGCTTCCCACCAATCTCTGATGTCAACACCTTCCCCAAGTCACTACCTCACTGCTCCTGCCCTGAAGCCTCCACCCTCACCAGCCAAGACCCCCTCTAGGCAGTCTCTCCCCTGGAGGAGGGCACGGCAACCCACTCCAGTATTCTTGCCTGGAGAATCCCATGGACAGAGGAGCCTGGTGGGCCACAGTCCATGAAAGGGAAGCCCAAAGAGTTGGACATGACAGCAACTTTCACCTCACGTGAGGCAGTCTCCGACATTTCCCCTCCCTTCCCCACAAGGCAGGCCCTCTTCAAATACCACTTCATTATCGGTGAAGCCTTCCAAATGTGGCCTTAATCACCTTAAGCTTTTCCTGTGATACTTGTCAACACCTGACTTACTGTATAGCCTGTTTGCATGATTCCCTTCACAAGCACTGTGCACCAAACAGGCAGGGCTCAGCTGCTCACAGCTGCATCCTTAGAGCCTAAGGCAGGGAGTGGCACACAACAGACTTCTGATAAACATGTATTAAATTTAAATATTTACTTATATTATAAGGACTCACAGGAGTAGTGAATGTTTACCAATATCTGTTTTACCAATAACCTAAAAATATTTCTGCAGTGAGGTTCTCTATAAAAGGAAAACACTAAACTTAAAAAAAAAAAAAAAGTCTGCTTCAAAGTACAAAGTCCCTGGGCCAGAACCCCTGACCTTTCTGTGTTGCCACACCCCGGTGCTGCAAAGGGCCTTTCCCCATGTTTGTCAGAAAAGTTATTCACATCACACAGGGAGCATTTAAGCACTATGAAAACATTCTCCTTAGAACATATCTACAGAACTATCTATGGTGGAATCTGGAGGAAATATTATTTCCTCACGATTTCTAGAACATATCCATTTGTAATATAAATGGGGAAACTACAGATCTCTAATATCACATAAATTAAATCAGCATTTAAAAATACACAATTTTGCACTTAGCCAAAACAGTAAAATGAGTAATGATTTCACTACAAATAAAAATTATTTGCAAAAAGATACAAAGTGGCATTCAATCTGATAAAGAATTGTATCCAGAATATAGAAGTCTCACAACTTCAGGAAAAACGTAACTTTTCAAAATGATAAATGCAACATGGTATCTAGGTTGGATCCGGAACAGAAAAAAGACATTAGTGGGAAAATTGGTAAAACGCAAAATAATGTCCATAAGTTTAGTGACCAGTGTTTTTCCAACATTGATTTCTTAGTTTTGTGAAATATACCATGGTTCTGAAAGGTGTAAACAGCAGAATATTAGTAACAGGTATACAGAAATTCTCTACTATTTTGGCACCTTTTATGTAAATCTTAAATTATTTCAAAACAAAAAGTTAAAAGGAGGTGGACAAAATATTTGCAAAGACTTTTACCAAAGAGATGTGGATAGCAAATAAGTATATGAAAAGATTCTCATCATTAGCTGTAAAGGAACTGCACGCTTGTACATGAATGTTTACAGCAGCAATATTCAAGGTAGAAACATCCCATATGTCCAACAACTTATGAACAGATTAGCAAAATGTGGTATGATGAAATAATGTTGCTGTTGTTCAGTCATCCAGGGGTGTCTGAATCTGCTACCCCATGGACTGCAGCATGTCAGGCCTCCCTGTCCCTCACCATCTCCCAAAGTTTGCACAAGTTCATGTCCATTGAGTCTGTGATGCCATCCAGCCATCTCATCCTCTGACACCCTCTTCTCCTACTGCCCTCAATCTTTTCCAGCATCAGGGACTTCTCCAATGAGTAGGCTGTTCACATTAGGTGACCAAAATACTGGAGCTTCAGCTGAATACTCAATGAGTATTCAGGATTGATTTCCCTTAAGACTGACTGGTTTGATCTCCTTGCTCCAAGGGACTTTCAGGAATCTTCTCCAGTACCACAGTTTGAAGGCATCAGTTCTTCCGCGCTCTGTCTTCTTTAAAGTCCAGCTCTTACAATTGTACATGACCCCTGGGAAGACCATAGCCTTGACTATACGGACCATCGTCAGCAGAGTAATGTCTCTGCTTTTCAACACAGTCTTGTCACAGCTTTCCTGCCAAGAAGCAATCGTCTGCTGATTTCATGGCTGCAGTCACCATCTGCAGTGATTTTAGAGCCCAAGAAGAGGAAATCTGTCACTACTTCCACCTTTTCCCCTTCTATATGCCATGAAGTAATGGGGCATGATGCCATGATCTTACTTTTTTTAATATTTAGTTTTAAGCTGGCTCTTTCACTCTCTTCCTTCACTGTCATCAAGAGGCTCTTTATTTCCTCTTTGCTTTCTGCCATTAGAGTGGTAACATCCGCATATCTGAGGTTGTTGATGTTTCTCCCACCTATCTTGATTCCAGCTTGTAACTCATAATATTTCATGATGAAATATTATTTGGCCCCAAAAAGGAATGGAATGCTTTATATATACTACAACATGGATTAACCTTGAAAACATAATGCTAAATCAAACATGCCAGGCACACACAAAAACTGCATATTACATTATTCCATTCATACAAAACGTCCAGAATAGGAAATTCTATAGTGACAGAAAGTAAACTCCTGGTTAGTTAGGACAGGAAGCATAGTGCACAGCAGGTAATAGCTAAAGAGCACAAGGATTTTCTTTCTGAGGTGACAAAAATGTTCTAAAATTGACTGTGATGGTAGCTGCACATTCCTTGTAAATACACTAAAATTCACTGATCATACACTTTAAATGAGTGAATAATACAGTATATGAATTATACTTCAATAAAGCTGTTTGTTAAAAAACACTAAGATATAAATATATGCTTATTAATAAAATGCCTTAAAATATAACCTGACATATCCAAGTGCTGATTAGCATGCAGGACAACTGGAATTTTCATGCACTGCAGATGAAAATACCATATGACACGGCTGCTTTGGAAACAAGATTTGTCCGTTTCTCATGAAGTTAAACAGCATGTAGCCCCAGGAATCCCACACTTAGGTATTTGCCAATAAAAACAAAAATACATGTTCACATAAATTCTTACATGTATGGCTTACAGCAGTTGTATTCATAATTGCCAAAAACTGGAAGCAACTCAAATATGGATTGGGGAAAAACAAATTTTGGTACATCTATATGATGAAATACTACTCAGCAATAAACAGGGAAAAAAACAAACAAAAAAAAACCCCACTACTGATACATGTCACAGCATGGCTCAATCTCAAAAGCCTGATGCTTGATGAAGTGATGCAAGAAGATGGCCCACTATATGATTCCATATATTAATATATGACATTCTGGGAAAGGCAAACCTGTACTAAGAGACATCAGACCAATGGCTGCCACAGTTCAGGGCTAGTCAGAGGAGACTGACTACAGACAGGGGCAGGGAGCTTTCCAGATGATGGAAACATCTCTGACTGTGGTGACTGCTGGTGGTGTGCCTGTACACATGTTAAACCTCACAGAATTTCATACTGGGAAAGGATAACTCTTACTATAGATAAATTACACCTGCAGACTTCCTGCTAAGACTTCATGCTCCCAATCAGGGGACCCAGGTTCTATTCCTGGTCAGGGAACCAGATCCCATTTGCCGCCACTAAGAGTCTGAATGTTGCAACTAAAGATACGTGCCACAACTAAGACCCAGCTCAGCCAATAACTGATATTGTTTTAAAAATTATATCTGACTTTTGTAAAAGTTGCAACCAACTTAATTACAATTTGTGTTTTTAATTCCTAATACAATGTTGACAGTAGTATGCTACTACAATAATTATCGAAATTAGAAATGCAAGAATCCTTTGGCCCAACAGAAATTTATCAGATCACACATGTAAGGGATATTCTTTGTAGCACTGGGAATACACTGTACTGGCTAAACACACATTCACAGACACACCCCACAAGGGAGCTCTTCGTTCACTGTTCCAGAAAAGACTCCCAAATTATATTTTACAGTAAATAAATAAGCAGGGAAACAGATAGATCAGTAGATATAATCTGGGGGTTGGGGAAAACATTTTGTATGGGTCTATGAATGTATCTTCAAAAAAGAATCTTTGGAAGAATAAACAAGCAACTGAGACCACTCACTCTCTTTCGGAGCTGGAGACCAGGCACATGTGGAGCAGAAGAGGAAGGAAGGCTCTCCTTTGTACACCTTTTTATAATGCTTGCTATGTGAACTATGCACACATACACACACACACACAACCCTAATATTATTTAAAACACTAGTTTTTAAATAGACAGTCTAAGTACAAATGATGACCATTTGTGGAACATTGCAAACATTCCACAGACAGCAACACATTATCATGTGCACTTGCAATGCAGGGTGAATTCTGAACAACCCAGTAGGAGGTTGCACTCAACCTTTCTTTCTGATCCCAATGCCCCTCAAAAATAGAAGCCTGAGGAATGGTCAACATAGAATGTTCTGGAAGGAAATGATACGTTTTGTTTTTTAAAGGAGCCATAAATGAAAAAATTCAGAATTAAAAAAAAAAAAGAAAAAAGACCTTGTTACCCCTTTGAAAACCTCCTTTCGGCCCTAGAGTACTGTGTTCTTCCATCCCTAAAGCAAGGGCATTATCTATATCTTGTAATGACAAAGGGGAACAAACTGGACTTGCTACCACAGACACAGTAACACAGGTCTCCTCAACTGAAACGCCTCAAGCACATCACTGAAGCACAGATACATCCCCAGCACCACCAGAACATCTGGATTTCAGCATTTCAGACGCACTTAAGACTCCTTAAGATCTCACATTCCAGAATCTAGCACCTGTCTTTCATTATATAGTTGAGATCAAGAAGTACAATCATAAAATAGTGTCGGATAATGTCAGATAACATAAACAGTACCTCTCTGCAAGATACAGGCTTATGAATTAATTATTAGCATATCTGGATAATTTCTGAACGTTTCTCGATTCTGGTCAGATTTCAGTTCAATTAACCCCTTGCCAAGTAAGGCAGTCAGACAGCAGGATTCACTCATGAGTTAAGGCCTCTTCCCAGCAGTAGTCAGAGATGCAGGAGTGCCAGGAATGTTCCCTCTGCAGCTCGCTAGCTCCGAGCACTACAACCCATTCAAACCTGGTCCCTAGGAGCGAGCCCCTGCGCCTTTCCCCCACCTTCTTCAGTCACCCCTGAAAACCAAGGCTTCCAACTGTTTCCAGACAGAATGGAATTATTAATGTAATTCCATGTGGAAATGTCATAAGCAACAGAAATAGGAGGTATGTCAAGTCTGTGCTTTTCTGACAAACGAGCAGATGCCTGGATATACTACTGCTGAGAAAAACTGGTTAGTTTCCCCTGAACCCCCACCCCAGTACATAACAACTTGAAAGGCATCAAGCTAGCCCAAACCAAAGATCAAAGAATTCTAATTGTAATCATCACTTCCATTCTCTTCAACTGACGAAAATCCTTAATAATGTAGTTGATTATTAAAAATAAAACAAGAAACAAAAACCAGTAACAACTAATCAGAAGAAGATACCAAGACAATATATTTATCATGTTGCTACGTCACTGGATAAAACAAAGTACTGAAAAGGAGGAAAAAGAATAACACATTTACATCCTTAGGGCTTCCCTGGTGGATCAAATGGTAAAGCATCTGCCTGCAATGCAGGAGACCTGGGTTTGATCCCTGGGTCAGGAAGATCCCCTGGAGAAGGAAATGACAACCCTAAGGTAGTATTATCCAGGCAGTATTCTTGCCTAGAGAATTCCATGGACAGGGTAGCCTAGAGGGTTACAGTCCATGGTGTCACAAAGAGTTAAACACGACTGAGCAACCAACACTTTACATCCTTAAAACAGTATCCAGTGACAAAACTGTCAAAAAAATATTAGATGCTACTAAAACCAGCATGTAAAACTCTGTATTTTTTCAGATAAACCTAATGACTAAGACAAGCTACTTAAAAGGCAGAGTTAATATAACAATATCTAACACTTATCAAGACTTATCTATTTGCTAAGTATTTGGACCTAAGTTAAAAATAGACCTTCCAGTCCTACTCTACTAACTCCAATTATTTTAAAAATTAAAATTTTAATAAAGTTATTTATTTGACCACACTGTGTGGCTTGCAGAATCTTAGTTTTCCACCCACGGATCAAACCCAGGCTTCCAGCAGTGGAAGCATGCAGTCTTAACCACTGGACCACCAGGGAAGTCCCAAAATTTCAATAAAATGAGATTTTAGACCTGAAGCTCATCTCTGAAGTACAACCTAGTGAAACCTTTTACATAAAGAGAAATGGGCAAATAAAGAGAAAGACCTTAAGCAAACCGGAACTTCACTTTGTAACAGTCCTTACTACAACAGTCCAGATACTGACACTCAATTTTACTTCAGAAGGCGTCTGGTAGAGTGGAAAAGTGTGGACTTTGAGATCAGACAGTTATGTGTCCTTAGGAAAAGGAGTTAACTTCTCTATCTTAGTTGCTTCTTCACTGGTAAGTTAAGAGCAGCATCTCCTGCTTAATTGGGATGATGTAAAAACTAAAAATGCTTTTGAACTGTGGTGTTGGAGAAGATTCTTGAGAGTCCCTTGGACTGCAAGGAGATCCAACCAGTCCATTCTAAAGGAGATCAGTCCTGGGATTTCTTGGGAGGGAATGATGCTGAAGCTGAAACTCCAGTACTTTGGCCACCTCATGCAAAGAGTTGACTCATTGGAAAAGACTCTGATGCTGCAACGGATTGGGGGCAGGAGGAGAAGGGGACGACAGAGGATGAGATGGCTGGATGGCATCACTGACTCGATGAATGTGAGTTTGAGTGAAACTCCGAGAGTTGGTGATGAACAGGGAGGCCTGGCATGCTGCGATTCATGGGGTCACAAAGAGTTGGACACGACTGAGTGACTGAACTGAACTGAAAAACTAAAAAATGAGGGGGAAAAAACCAGCTGACTTTCTGACACATAATGAAGACTTAATAAATGTCTATTGCTTTTCTATTGCTTTTCCGTATCATCCCTCAGTTCTTCTAAGTTGCGTTCTCCCTAAGTATAAATGAAGAGCAAACAACACAACTCTAAGTATTATGTATTATTATACTAATGGAGACTTGAACTTCCAAAGGTGCAGCACTACAAAAGTAACTCAATAAAAGATAATTAGAAGCATAATATAAAGATTCATTTACTGTTGTAAACGTTTATATTATGAAAGTAATTCCAATTCCTTTTCAAATTCTTCAAAAACAGTCATGAAATTTCTATTCCACATTCTTATACTTATTAACACTCTTCTGCAAGTTTTTGGCTATATCTCTAAGTTCACAGAGGATTCAAATTTAAGTATAGAATGATGACAGATTTCAATAATCAGAAAAGAACAGAAAATCATATCTATTCACAGCACACAAATATAAAGCTTTTATTTCAAAAATATGTATTCTGATAAACACTCTTAGAAGAGAATATATATACATGTTACACATATGGAAAGACTTTGCCACTTCAGTACTTCTGAAAGTGAAAAAATTTTCAGTTCAGCTTTTCTATTCAACATAAAATAATCAAAACTACTCAAGATATATTGGTGTAGATGAGTTCTTACACAATGGTTCTTTGAAGTCTGAAAATGCTTTAACAAAGAAAGCTCTTTAGAAAGCTCAACATGAAGTCTATGCTTCTAAAATGATCCAGATAAGTATTAATCTAGACAACCAAATAAAGAAATAATTTGAAAACATGGTCTTACTGCCTTACACTGAAAAGAGGCATATTTCTATAAATACTACTAGCCAAATAGTATTATTTGTATAGCCAAATAGTCTCTTATCTTTTAAAATGACTCACAATTTCTACTGGCACTAATACTTTCATTGTGTCAGTGACTGTAATGTCTTACATTACTGTAGACTTTTCCCTTTGAGAAGTACTTTCTCATATGTTATGTTCATTTAACCCTTAACAGACACCCTGGAAAACAGTGCACTGTTTTACAGACCAAAAAGCTGAGGTTCAAGGAAAGCTGCCAAAGTCACTCAGAGAATATGGAGTACCACACCAGCCCCTCTCTCTCACCTACTTTTCCTCATTAGATTACAGACCCCAAAATGAGTGACATCATTAAAGCAACATCAATACAAAAGAAGTTAAGGCATTACAAGTTCTGTTTCTCTTAGATCTTTCAAGAGATTAGTTATACAATTTAAAATACTGTCGATCTGACTTACAAAAGCTTAAAGCAGATGTATAAAACAAAAAGTTCAGAATCCAGTAAAAGCAAATGTACACACCCCTCGAAGAAAATCCAAGGCAACAACTGAAGTCCAGGGCTTAGAAATTCATAAGATCATGCCTAGAGTTTCTGGCTTCTATTTCTGACTTACTTATGTGACTGACCAAAGTCATGGTGGCTAAGTAAAATTTGAATATCACCTATCCAAGCAATTCTAAGAGTTAATTGTAGCTGTCTTAAAATAATAACAAGCCTAAATTATGTTATACTCAAATAGTAAAAAAATAATCTCCCAGGAGTTAAATTTTAAAATTATACCAAATTGGGTTGGACCTGTCAGTACTGCTTATTGAATTACATGGAAAATGTTTGATGCACACTTCATATGTTGAAGTATTTATGAAACGCTTAGGTATTATAAAACACCATAGAAACGTAAATGTCTATAAGACAGATTCACTTTCAAGGAATTTTTTGCAGTTTAAAATAAGAGATAAGGTACACTAAAAACTGTAAGATGAAAGAAATTGAACGCACTAATAAAATGAAAACATATTCCACACTCACGGATTGAAAGAATTGATATTGTTAAAATGATCATATTACCCAAAGCAATCCACAAATTCAATGTAATCCCTATCAAAATTCCAATGACATCTTTCATAGAACTAGAACAAATATTAATATGGAACCACAATAGAGCCCAACTAGCCAAAGCTATATTCAGAAAGAATAACAAATGTGGAGGTATCACATTCTCTGATTTCAAACTATATTGCAAAGCTACAGTTATCAAAATAATATGGCCCTGGTATAAAAACAGACACACAGATCAATGAAACAGAATAAGGGCACAAAAATAAAACCATATATACATGGACAATTAACTTACAATAAAGGAGCCAAGAACACACAAGGAAGAAAAGATAGTCTCCTCAAAACGGTGTTGGGAAAGCTGGACAATTACATGCAAAAAAACGAAGAGAGACCAATTATATGCCACCACACAAAAATTAACTAAAAATAGATTAAAGACTGGAATGTAAGACCTAAAAAACATAAATTCCTACAAGGAAACATAGGCGACAACCTTCCTGACATTGGTCTTAGCTATGTTTTTGGATTTGACTCCTAATGCAAGGGAAACAAAAGCGAAAAATTAAACATGAGACTTAGATTTCCCTGGTAGTCCAGTGTTTAAGACTCCATGTTTCCACTGCAGAGGGTGCAGGTTCAATCCCTTGTCCCCCTGCTCAGGGAACTTCCACATCCCACACAATTTGAAAATGAAAGCAGGACTACATCAAACTAAAAACTTCTACCATGAAGGAAATAATCAACAAAGTGAAAAGGAAATCTACTGAAAGAGGAAAGATATTTGCAAATCATAAATCTGACAAGGGGTCAGACCCAAATATTTTGGTAAAATCCAGAGTATACAACTCAAAATATACAAAGAACTCGTACAACTCAACATTTCAAAAAACAAGGTCCAATTAAAAAATAAGCAAAGGACTGAACAGACATTTTTCCAAAAAAGACAAAGAGATGGCCAATAGGTAAATAAAAAGATGCTCAACATGACCAATTATTAGAGAAATGTAAATCAAAACCACGATGAGATATCACCTCCCGTGGGTCAAAATGGCTATTATCAAGAAGATAACAAATAACAGGTCTTATTAATACCAGGTGTGTGGAGAAAAGGGAGCCCTTGTGCACCGTTGATGGGAAGGTAGATTGCTGCAGCCACTGTGGAGAAGAATACAGAGATTAATGTAAAAATTAAGAAGAGATCTACCATATGTTGCAGCTATTCCACTGCTGGGTATTTATCCAGAGGATATGAAAACAGCAATTTGAAAAGATACGTGCACCCCTATGTTCAGTTAGCATTATTTACAACACAATAGCCAAGATGTGAAAACACCCTTAATGTCTACCAAGGGATGAACAGATAGCGTGTATGTGTGCACACACTATATACACTATAGAATATCACTCAGAATATTACCAGACGATAAATGCCTTACTGAGAGGTGCAAGTTAAAAACAATAAAAATTTTCACAAAGAAAAATTCAACGTTTAGCTCAAGTGACCAGAAAAAGCTTCACAGAGGAGGAAACATATAAGTCAGTCCTTTTAAAATGCCCAGGACAGGTCTGAGGGAAGAATGGCAAGGAATGAAGGGACCCTGGATAAAAAGGGTCCCTTTGCTTGTGGCATGCAGACAAAGACCCAAGGATGATGGCAGTAAGAATGAAAGGAAGAATCAGGAAGGAAAATAAATGGATGTTTTCTTTCCCAAACTCCATAGTTAGCTTTTTACTAAATCAGTTCGAACATAGGAGCAGTTTACCCAGAAGATAATGCAAGAGTATTGTTCTTTGTGGTTACAAGTATCATTCTTGAAAATTACCATCTACAGGAATGGCTTCTATTTGTCAAGAAATGAGGTATTGGGAGTTTTCTCTCTGAAATACCACCCTAAATAAACAGGTCCACAGCAGCGTTTCTTTTCTTGTACTGTTGATCTTACAATCAAATGAGAAGAGTGAAAATGAAGGAAAGCGTAAATTACAACCTAGCCTAAAAGCAGAGGGGGTAGGACCAGCATGGGTTCCCATAAACATTTTTAACTTGCTCATTTTCACGATCAGCAATGGGGAATAATATTTGCCTAATAAATTAAGAAAATTCTGAGAAACCCTATAACCTTCTGAAAGAGATGATAGAGATCAGCCACTTTTTTTTTTCCTTGTCTAAACCTTGGACAAGGAGAGTAAATGATATTTTAGCCAAAAAAAAAAAAAGTCACTTAACCTATTTCAAATATAAAGAAAACTGTAAGATATACAAAAGGGGAAGACAGAGGATGAGATGGTTGAATGGCATCACCCACTCAATGAACAAGAGTTTGCACAAACTGCAGGAGATAGTGAAGGACAGGGAAGCCTGGCGTGTTCTGCAACATGGGGTCGCAAAGAGTCAGGCACGACTGAGTGACTGAATAACAACAAATACAAAAGGCTGGACTTTAAGTTATGGGTGAGATCTTTCTTAACTCTAAAAAATTTCATCCAGTTTGATGAGAAGTATGGTTTTCTTTTTTCCAGACTTTCAAAGATTTCCAGGAGATACTAGTTTCTTTCTTCTTTCCCCTGTGCTAGTCTGTATTTTCCTTCAACCAATTTGAAGGTAAATACTGTCTTCCTAAAAATTGGCTCAAAATGTTTAACATTTACTCCCTTAAAAAAAAAAAATCACAAGTAGAAATGTTCAAAATTCTGTACAATATCCCTGAAGTTTTAAATTAAATATGTTTAATCCTTTCCAGAAGACTACATTAATTGTAGTCTTCTGGAAGACTTTTCCTAGACAACTGCGGAGGCAACTGACAGTATGAAAACTGATTATCCTCTAAGGATTATGTAAGGAAGCAGCTTAAATACTAGGAATGTTTCTACTAGGAGAGAGGAGGTCTGAAACTGTATACTTTGTAATAAGATTTCTATTAACATTTTCTACAAAGTTTCACTGAACACTGGCAAGACTGTTGCAATTTTAGAGACCTTAGTGTCTCTCTCCTAAACCATGATGAAAGCATATCTTCTCAAGAAAGTAATTTCATTTCTAACCCCAGAAGCCTCATTGAAATAGCCTCTTTTCTTTACTCACATCAATGTAATTAATTACCATACCTGTACAAGTTATCATCTGTTAACTAATTAAGTTATTTTTGTGATTGCCAAGAAGTAACAGCTACTGAGGACAATTCTGCAGCCACTATGAAAAGGAAAGATCAACTCAAGCAAGTTTCTGTTTGGGTGCAAGACAGAGAAAGGTAAACAATATAATAAAAAGCAAAGAGTTTTATATCTGAATCCAATTTAAAGGTTTAGATAATGTACCTACAGAGCATTTTTCAAAAGCTAACGGTAGTAGTACAATCATTCTTGATTGCAAACACAATGGAAATGAAAGCATCTTTGAGTACAACACAAAGTTATTAAGCAGAGCACCCAGCAGGTGCCAAGAACAGGGGCTGGTTTATCTAATGGGCTTATATAATTCAGTTTTGTTTCATTAATGAAAGCCTAATTCAGAAGAGGATTCTTCTTAAAACTTCTCACCTAACTCTAGATTTCTTGAAAACCGAGAAAAAGACAACACAGTTTCAATAAAGTCAGGATGGAAAACTGATGAATTAACCTATACAAAAATACGTCCTTCCTGGGAGAAAAACTGTATGACACAGAAAAATATATATATATACTGGGTAAACATTAGCAGACGAACAATAATAAATAACACATATTACACCCAGTGCCTTTAAGACATTTTATGAAGTTATGTTAATAATGTTACTATATAATAAAATTTCTTTTCTCCTTTCAGACTGTATTTGTAAAGAACACCAGGAGACACTTTATTAGAATGATTAAAAGTCCCAATACTCTTTTGGCTACATCTCAAAAGAAAAAATAACTGAAATTAACAAAATAGCTTTGTTTTTGCTGCGCTTAAATAACAGTGTATCTAGGCTGGGTTGAGCTGCTTCTACTTCATTCCCCTTTGTATAAAGATGTGTGCATGCTCAATCACCATCAGACTCTTTGTGACCTCATGGACTGCAGCCCGCCAGGCTCCTCTGTCCATGGGATTTCCCAGGGAAGAATACCGGAGTGGATTGCCATGCCCTCCTCCAGGGGGATCTTCCCGACTCAGGGATCGAACCCATGACTCCTGCATTGGCAGGCAGATTCTTTACCACTGAGCCACTTGGAAAGCCCCTTGTATAAACATACCTCTTTGATTACAGATCTGCAACTATAAAAGACATATTAAATCCTTGAGCTCTGAAATCAGTTGGAAGTTCTCAGAAATGAGAGTCTGTAAGGCAAAGGACAAATTTCTGTAGAGCCAGACAGTAAGTATTTTAGCCTCTGCAGGCCATACTCAGCCTCTGAAGCACGAAAGCAGCCACAGACAACAGGAAGAATGAGCCTGGCTGGGTCCCAATACAACTTTATACACAAAACCAGGCTACGGGCTGAATTTGGCCCAAGGGCTATAGTTCACTCAGTCCTGATCTAGGAGATTAAGTTTTCAACAGTGTGCTGGCTCTGTCCCTGTGGCATGGGGAAATTCACCAACTACTCTTGGTGTATATTTTCTCAGGAGCCCCAAACTAGATCAGGGATTTGCAGCATTTTTTAGTGGTAAGTCTCCCTTTTCTAACCGAAGTTAAAGGTGGAGCCGAGGCTAGATTTCCGGGACTCTCCATAGGCCCCTGGAAGCCTCCACGTCTGTGATACAATGGTAGCTGATTCTAAGGTTCCACTCAGCGTCAAGAACCAATATTGACACGTCTGTTTTCCTCTAGGTCCCTTCAGGCGTCATCAGGTAAGGGAAGCAGTCTATGGTTTACATGCCTTTCTCATGCTCCGGAATCACACTATCCCTTCCCATAAAGAAGAGCATTATGGGAATTCCCTGGCAGTTGAGGGGTTAGGACTGTGCGCTTTCACTGCCAAGGACCCAGGTCCGATCCCCAGTTGAGGAACTAAGATCCCACCAGTCAGGCGGTGTGACCAAAAAAGAAAAAAGGTCATTACATCACAAAATAAAAAATTACAGTGTATAGGTAAAAAGTAGAAATCAATGAAGTTAAATTCTACTCCATACATGTATTTAATTAAGATGTCTTTTACTACAAATGTGCAAATATTTTACCCAGAATAAGTCTTAGTACATTTTACTTTTTTCTAAAGTTTTATATATAATCAGTAAGTAAAGATCTAAGCAGAGGGTATTGAATCTATTTCTGAAACTGCTCCTTAAGAAGTTAAATATGTGTGTGCTCAGTCACTCTTTGCAACCTCATGCAAGAGTAGCGTACCAAGATCTTCTGGCCATGGGATTTTCCAGGCAAGAATACTGGAGTGGGTTGTCATTTCTTTTACTCCCTATCTTTCAGACCCAGGAATTGGACGAGCACCTCCTGCATTGGCAGGTGGATTCTTTACCAATGCAACATCTGGGAAGCCCAAGGAGCTAATCTATACATATAGTCATATCTAATAAAATGGATCAAAGCTAAGATCTCTACTTAGTGACACTTAATCAGCAACTTGGTTCTAAATACTAGAACTGAATTGAATTTTATAATTTAAGCCTGTCATTACACTATTGTCCCTGACCATAGTCAAAAATCTCAAAGTAATTTAAAAACAGGTACTGCAAAGTAGAACAAAGATGTCACAGGAGCTCAGAGGAAGAATTTATACTCTGTTAAATAACAATCAAATATAGTGTAAATGACAGTTCAGTATATCAACACCAAAGTGATTAAACTTATGGGGAGGCAACTGCCTGATACTCAAGAAAAAAAACTTTGCTCCACAAAGTTACATGTTTCTATAAAGGAGGGCTTCTGTGTTACAGAAACTGAACTACTGCTCCTATTCAGCTTTTATCCAATTCACTATTAATGTAGAAGTATATAATTACATTTTCCGCTGTATCTCAAATGCTCAGGAAAAAAAAAAAATCAAGTCATTAAACAGCATTTATTAGCTCCAGTTCTGTGCTATGGGGTGTGCCAAGACCTTAGTTTTAAAGACGCATAGCAAATTCCAGCCAAGCAATCTCTCCAGCGAGGCCAACAGACACCTTACACATTAATCCATTTTAAATGAAATCAAAGTCTTAATTTATACTCCAGATTCAGGCATATTTTAGACCTTAGCCCCCCTCCCCAAAACAAATAACTTACAAAAAAACCACAGAATGTTTTAAAATAACAAATACCCCAGACTCTTTCAAGTAACATTTCTAGCCATCAGCTTCTGATAGCGAACGGTTTAACTGACCCCACTACACATAAGAGCAGTTTATCTACATAAATCTTGAATGCTACCATTAAAAGCCCATAACTAAGCACATCTACTCTAAAGCAAGACATACTGCATACTTAAAGTTTTAATATCAAAGTCAGTCTTCTCAGACAGTAAAGAATCTGCCTGCAACACGGGAGACTCGGGTTAAATCGCTGGGTCAGGAAGATCCCCTGGAGAAGGGAATGGCAACCCACTCCGGTATTCTGGCCTGGAGAATTCCATGGACAGAAGAGTCTTGCTTGTTACAGTCCATGGGGTCACAAAGAGTCAGACACAAGTGAGCAACTAACACTTTCACACACTTTCACTAGTCTCATATAACATTCAGTATGAAGTCACTTTTCTCAAAGACATAAGTTTATAAGCATGAATTCAACAAATTACAGAAAACTATTTAAACTGCTATCCTTTACAAGTATTTTATATATGACTGCATATTTATAAAATGATGATGATTCAGCTTGTATGAGGAATGACAAATTGAAAACTTAAAAGTCCCAGAAAAATAACAAAGCACTGCTACACACGGAAATGTCAGAACACAAAACTGAACGTGCACACAAGGAATGAAATAGAATTTTAAAACAGAGTGCAGCTGAGGCAAAAAATGTAGAAAATATAAACCTACGTTTTATTTTAAATCAATACATAAATCAATAGTTTCCACTTAAAAACATACTTAAAAGTCACAGGATTTTATTTATATTTATATATAATGTTAAATTTATATATAATGTTCACACACTGGTATTTTTACCTCTATTTTCAAATAAGAGACTGTGCTTCAGAAAATTAATAGTCATACATCTAATAACTGAACTAAAAAGTTAAATATATCTATGCGACTCCAAAACTGCAATTACAGTAATGCAGCTCTATATGTTACTGTAAGACCTCTGGAAGTAAGACTTTCAAAGTGGTCTCCTGAGAATCACTCTGTAAACTTCTTACAATCATCCGTTTCCTACACAAAGTAAGTTGGACAAATACTATCAGCTCATAGCACTCATTCATTTTAACCTCCTTCTATCCTGTCTTTCTGCAATATACAGGCTTAAGTGCAAAATATTCACATTTCCAGCCTCCTTTGCAACTAGGAGTAGCCATGTGACCCAGCTCTGGTCAATAACAAACACCTGGAGAGGACGTCCCTTCAAAATAACAAACTCTGACCAACAAAAGAGGTAAGAGTTTCAACCTCCTCCCATCTCTCCTGCTTGGGATGCAGCCATCATCTTGGGACTCTGAAACCTAAAATCACTTGCTAAGTAGCATGAGCTAGTTTCCTTGATAAAATCTTTGAGCTTCTCCTTCAGACCTGAACTGGCTAACTTGAGATTTCTTATTTTGTGAGAAAGATAAGCCCATCGCTAAGCCTCCATGCGTGTGGTTTCTGACAACCTGCAGACTAATGCAAGGCCAACACAATCTAAGCCTTGACTCAATTCTACCAATTAGATTTATATGATGATCACTTCAGTGAATTAACTGTAAGATACATGAATGATGAAAAATTATCTAAGGGAAAAATAGACACCAACAAGTGAAAAGTAATAATATGGGAGGGGAGTTTAAGGGAGAACGGATACATGTGTATGAATGACTGAGTCTCTTCGCTGTCCACCTAAAAGTATCACAACATTATTAATAGGCTATACTCCAATATGAAATAAAAAGTTTTAAAATATAACAAATATTAAGCACTCAAGTCAGAGACTGTTAAAAAAAAACTAAAAATACATGAGCATACTTAATCTATACAATCATGTAAGGCTGGTAATATGAGTTGCTCAGTCGGGTCTGACTCTTTGTGAACCCATGGACTATAGACCAGCTCCTCTGCCCACGCAATTTTCCAGGAAAGAATACTGGAATGGGTTACCATTTTCTACTCTAGGGGATCTTCTCAACCTAAGGCTCAAACCCACATCTCTTTTGTCTCCTGCTTGGGCAGGCTGCTTACCACTAGCACCACCTGGGAAGCCCCATACTCATCGGTGGCAAAATTTTAGCAATCCTTGACAAAAACAGAATATGGTGAAACAGAGCCAAATTTATTCTGAGATTATAACCTTTCTGTCTTTATGATATTAGAATGTCCTTTCTTTCATGAAATGAAAGAGGGAGTTTAAATTCACTTTAACAAGCTTACTTCTCAAAATAAATAGGTGACAAATCAATAGCAGAAGCCCAGAGTTTTATGATTTTTAAAAAGTCCTTGAAATCCAAAAGCCTGAGACCCCATGAAGTTAAGTTACCTCCCCAGGACCACAAAGCTGTCTGTGGTCTGGATACCAAAGTTCAGGGTCATAGCCACCAGGATAGATGAAGGGAATATACTCAATAAACTCAAAATAACTATACTGTGAATGCACTTAAAAACACAAATGTGCAGCTACAAAGGAAAGCAGCCATCTCACCAAATGTCAAGTGGGAACAAGGACTTTTAAAGTGAAATGATTTTACCATGCTGACCCCCACAGAGCTTCCTCTAACTGATGTAGATTTAAACCATACCAGAGAAAATGGAATCAAGATAGGAATTCTCACCCATTCCAACTTAAGTCTCAAATGACTTTAGGTTTGGAGATTCACATCTGGGATTGAAGAAGCTGTGGGTCTCCGCATACACTGTCTGCCTCTGAAAGAAGTCTGTGGTTTCCCAATTGAAGGAGCAGGGCTGTGCTTGCTAACGCCAGCCCCGAAAGCTCGACCCTCAGTTTATTCCAGTCCCACAAAAGTAAGGGAATCCAACACAAATGAAGACTAGAAAAAACTGAAATGCAAACAAAGTCTTCTTCACCTCTATTCTTGGCATTTCGATCTTTTTTTTAACTCGTGAGTTTTTTAAACTCAGCTCTAGTTGTTTGGAAATGTATAAATTTGATCAAGCCCCTTCTTAATACAGTAACTAATTTAGCTTAGCCGAACATTTCTAACAATTTGACCAAAAACTTTTCTAAATTGAGTGTGGAGCTTGCAAGACTGCATAATGTTACTTACAGAAGAAATCAGAAACTTTACTGCCTTGAAGACTTCAAATACTTAACTTACATACAGAACAACTGGACAAATGTTAAATAGGGCTAGTTAACATCTATACATTTTCTCTTTTTTTTTTACTTTATTAACGTAAGATTTTAGTTACTTCACAGGCTGGCCAGCTCTTCTTTTTCATTTGTGCCCTCAAAAGCAGTTACTGAAAACATCAAACAGAAAAAAATCCTACTGAAATATAGAAAACAAATGGCTTTATCTTTATAATTGAAAATAGTAAATATCTCCCAGCTTATAGTTTATTTGTAGTTATCTTAAATGTTACCACCTATATTTTTTAATCTAATCTTCCAGCACTAGTTTCAGTTACAGAAAAAAACACATAGTATACAAAAACAGCATGTATTCTCCAATATTTACCACAAGAAAGAAAGGTAGGTGGCTGGCAGAGGAGGGTAGGTTGTAACAGAAATGCAAAGGCATTATATATATAATGCCTTTGTGTTTCGACTTTCCATTTACATATATACATAAAATATATATATATATATGGAAAAAAGACTTGTATTTCTGTCTTGAACTGATTTTAATGAAACGCTGCACACGCAGCTCAGAGGTCTCATCAGCTCCAGCTGGAATAGGGCCTCTGACCTGCCTCTTTAACATCCACTGCCACCCTTCCCCTCCCTTCCACCTCCTCACTCCTACCAAAAGTAACAATTTAAAGACTTTTTAAGTTCACAGGAAAGGAAAGAGAGGGGGATGCTACAAACTTGATTTCACCTCAACTGACTTCCTTAAACTACTACCCCAGCGGCTTTTCTACTTGCTTCATGTGCATGGAATATTTTCTCTCCTGCACATTTTTTTCATATATCTAATATTCTAATTCACTTACATTTGGGATCATGAAACCTTCACAACTGGTAAAATAGACTGCATTTTTATGGGAATATCTACAAAATTTAGGGAAAAAAGGTGAATAAATTTTAACTCTTCTTGTCCATTTATTGCAAGCTTGGATATGTGTGTGTATGTTTAATTCCCTCTAATATATTGATTCAGCCATGTCACTAATGTCTTAATGTACGCAAAATATTTAGCTAAAAGGTACTGAGCTCTTCATTAAGACTAACTCAGGAAAAAAGATTATTTTTTTTAATATCTTAATTTGGTGGCCTCTTGTCAGAGTCACAACAACCCCAAAAGCTGGTTGTTGGTTTTCTTTCACTTTTAATTTTGACATAGCTTTGCACTAAAAGAAGTTATTTTTTTTATAAAAGGTAGTTCAGAGATCCTATACACTCTTCATCCAGCCTGCCACAGTAAAACTATCGATTCAAATGCCACCGGTTGTCCCAGTGTTTACTTTCTGGTCCAAGACCTCACCCAGAATCCCACAGTTCATTTGGTTATAATGCTTCCTTGGTCTCCTTCAATCTGTGGCTCTTCTTCAGCACTTCATCCTGTTGTAACCTGAACACACCTCTGGGTACTGGCCATCTCATGTGTGTAGTTGCTAAGTCGTGTCCGACTCTTTGCGACCCCATGGACTGTATAGCCTGCCAGGCTCCCCTGTCCATCGGATTCTCTAGGCAAGAATACTAGAGTGGGTTGCCATTTCCTCCTCCGGGCTGTCTTGTAGAGCATCCTAAAATTTCCCCACTCCAGTACTCTTGCCTGGAAAATCCCATGGACGGAGGAGCCTGGAAGGCTGCTGTCCATGGGGTCGCTGAAGGTCGGACACGACTGAGCGACCTCACTTTCACTTTTCACTTTCACGCATTGGAGAAGGAAATGGCAACCCACTCCAGTGTTCTTGCCTGGAGAATCCCAGGGATGGGGAGACTAGTGTGCTGCCATCTCTGGGGTCGCACAGAGTTGGACACGACTGAATCGACTTAGCAGCAGCAGCAGCAGCAGCATTTTATGACACTCAAATTGAAGGGCTTTTTAGTAAGAACACCACTTCAGATGTGCCCTTCTTGGTGCATCATGTCGATACATCTTGTGATATAACTTTGATCACCTAGTCAATTTGGTATCTGCTAATTTTCTTCACTTTAAAAGTACTGATTTCCCCTTTGTAATTAATTAATTGATCTTGTGGGGAAGACACTCTGAGACTAAGCAAATATTCTGATATCTCATGTATATATATTTGTCATCACACTCTCACCCACTAGTTCTGGCATCTACTGATTCTTGTTTGCAGCCACTATTACTGTAAGGTTTGCCTACTAGTGATTTTCCACTTCCATCATACCTTCTACTTTTTTTTGGTGGGGGGAGAATCCTACTGTAACAAAGAGCTGTCTCTTCTCCCCTATTTATTTATTTAATAATTTACTTATGTTGGCATGAGTTCACGGATATTTTTTCCCCTAGAGGTATAATTCCATATTTGGTTGTTCAAATTGTCCCCCTGGAACTCCTTTGTATAAAGACATCCATCAAACTTCCTTCTGAATTGTAAAACACCAGTTTGGTTGAGGAAAACCAGGTAATTTCTTTTCATGATGTATCCTAGACGGTAAGACTACCTTTATACTTACATTACATACACAGAAAAAAATGTTTTTATGGGAAAAAAAAACTATATCTATTGAAATATCCCAAATGTGTTGTACTCTCACAACTCTTGCTCATCCAAGGTCTAATGCTCTTCGGTCTTTATTTTATACATATGATTATTAACAATTTCTCACTGTTACTGTTTTAAATCCACCTTACCTTGTGCTGCCCCATCCCCAAATACTTTTGGTACCTCAAGAACACGGCCCAAACCACTCAGAGATGATAGTAACTAAACTCATTTTGGCCAAAAGGTAACAAGCCTTAATTATGCTAATTGAAAAATAGCCAATCCAAAAAGTCAATCTGTGTATGATTCTATTTACATGACAGTCTTGAAATGACAAAATTATAGCAATGGAGAAGAGATTAGTCCTTGCCAGAGGTAGGGCTGGCGTGATCATGCTTATAAAAAGGCAACGAGAGGAATTTTTGTGGTAATGGAACCCCTCTGCACCTAGGCTTTATCAATGTCAGTATCCTTGTTGTGATGTTCCACTACAGTTTTATAAGATATTTGTAATGGCAACTGCATGTGAGTCTACAATTACACTAAAACCAAAAATTATTTTTTAAAAAGAATGAGTTTCAACTCTAGCATGAATACTCAGGAGAGATCAGAATCACCATCGTGCATCCCTTCAGTTCCACTGATTGCTAGCTGGCTTCTAAGAAAGCTACTATCAGCCCTCCCCAGAATAAACCACCAACGGTTAATTCTTCTTCAGGGTCTCTTCCCTGATTAGCTTTTACGTGAACACACACCACAAGCTGGAGAACAGAAAGCTGCCAAGGGCCAGAAAGTATTGGTTGGTCAACTGAACTTCCAGCAGTTAACAGGATCAAAATGTAAGTTCTGATTGCAGTTTATCTAGCACTTATTAAATATTTGAGAAATTCTAAACCTCTAGAAAACTGTTACCGAAAACAGGATGAGGAGAGGGAACAGCTCATATAACACCAATATCATGGAACTATCACTGGGGTCCACACTTCCATATCTCTTTACACAAGTCTAGACCAAAGTTCTCTGAGGGAATTATAATTCCTTTTCATTACCTATAAAACTTACAAAGTAACAAAGCTAAAAACAAAACAACCAATTTCTTCAAAAGAGTCAAGAAGACGGTCTTTCTGTTTTTCAAAAAGGTTACTGTATCTTTATTTCAAATAATTCACTTACATTGGAAGCAAATGCTGCTATTACTTTATATAATATGACTTTATATGACTTGAATTTCAAACATCAAGGGCAGACCTTACTGTGTTTATTTAACTCCCTGCCCCCAAATCTACCTGAATGAAGTTTTCTCAGGCCAACTGAAAATTAAGAGGGGGAAAAACAAAAAAGAATAGACTTATGGTTTCAAAGGGGAATGGATTGGGCATTTGGAGTTAGCAGATGCAAACCATTATATGTGGAATGGATAAACAAGGTCCTGTAGAGCACAGGGAACTATATTCAATATCCTGTGACAAACCATAATGGAAAAGAATGTTTTAAAGAAGATCTTATAGGGACTTCCCTGATGGTCCAGTGGTTAAGAATCCTCCTGCCAAGGACACGGGTTCCATCCCTGGTCCAGGGAGATCCCACAGGCCAAGGAGCAACTAAACCTGTGCACCACAACTACTAAACCTGAGAGCTGCAACTGCTGAAGACCACGCACCTAGAGCGCGTGCTCCACAACAAAAGCAGCCACCACGATGAGAAGCCCAAGCACCGCAACTAGAGAAAGCCTATGCACAAAGACCCAGTGCTGCCAAAAAAAAAGTTATATATATACTGAACTGAATTACTTTGTTGTACAGCAGAAATGACCACTGTAAGGCAACTATACTTCAATTATCAAAAAAAAAAAAAAAAAACCCTTAGTGAGTTTTCATAACGTAAAATTATAGTGCTAAGAGGTTATAGCTGGGTTTGTTTTTTTATTTTACATCCTTTCTTGAGAGATAGAAAACTGCACCAAGTTGGCAACCAGGAAGTCCTCTTCATTTTTTTTTTTTTTTATTTGGGGGGAGGGGGGTGGGGTTGAGTGTCTGTGAAAATCCCAGGGTCTGGGAAGGACTATATTAAACCAGCCTCCACACAGCACTGCAGTTAGATTCATTTTGAATCTCAGCCAAGATATGCAAAGCTAATTATGGAACTGTTAATTACTAAATGTTTAAAAGGTTATTTATTTGAAGGCAACTAAGTTTCCACCAAAAATGCAAAAGAATGTTAATAATTTTTACCACAAACTTAAGTCCTCACTTGTTCAGAGCCACATGCTAATACAGTCTGAAATTAGCTTTTCAGTAATAAATGTGCATTTTCTTAACCTCCAAATTCAAATATCATTGCTATGAGAGCTAAATGCTTGTAGCCAAAAAGGCATTACTTTGTGAAACATGCTTTTCAAAATTGCACCCAGATCATTTAGTTGTGTTTTATGAACAAAAACTACTTGAGACAAATTATTTATTACTAGAGCCCCCAAACGAGCCAAAATATAAAGTATAAGTTGTCAGATGAAAATATAAGACTGCTAATAAACAATGATAAAAAGAAATGGAAATTTTTATGTGTCAATAGACAATTCTTCCACTAGATATGAAAGTTAAACATCCACCAGAGAAACTCTTTTTGTGCAGATTCTCACAATTTAAAGTTCCCTATGCTAAAGTTCCCTTTTTCAACCCTCTCATTAAGACTCAAGAGGTATTCTACCAAGTGACTTTTGCAAAGAATAGTCATGTACTGTGATGACAAATTCATGAATTAGCGACTAAATCAAAAGGTGTAACAGCCACACACTCCCCCCAGAAAGATCAGTGAAGAACCAAGTAATATTAACTAGGAAGAGGCAAGGCAAGGGCTGTTTTTTAAAATACAAACAATTTTAAAACACAAACCATTTCAAAAAGTAACTTTTACAACTAGCTAAAAACACATATTAAATCTTTAAAGCAGAAAAAAACAACTCTGCAATAGATGTTTCACCTGAAAGACTAAAAACAGGCATTTAAACACCCTACCTAAGCAGTCTGAAAGGGTCTGAACTCAGTAAGTTAATAAAATGGTTTAGAAAACTCATTTTATTGTTTAAAGCCTTGGGGGTGAAGCTGGTTGTAATTTATTTACATCTTTTACTTCACTAAATTGCTTAGGTGACCAAGCTTCCCACTTAAGTGATTAAAGACATAAACCCAAATAGTTTAATAAAGCAATTACTTAAGAGTCCTGTTTTTCACCAAGAGGTGCACTGAAAAATCTCAATAGAACGTGAAGTGTTCCTTATTTTCAAGGAGATTTGTTAGTGAGAATACAGTGCCCCATTGACTACAACTTAGCCATTTTCCAGACACACAATACTGGATACATACTGGATTAAAGATAGCTTTTTTTCCTCCTCCCAGAATATCAGGCGAAACAGTGACAGCCCCTTAAATCTGAATGCACAACATCTGGCTAAAAATTCGGGTGACAATTTTGCTTGCTTCTCCTTACCATCCCCCCTCTATTGAAGTGCCTAAATAAATGGGAAAAATGGATTCCATTTCCCAGGTGGCTATGAAAAGCTTCCTAATTTCATTATAATTTTCAAAGTCCCTGTGTCTGCACTGAGGTTCTCCCTGCCCCCAAAACCTCTTTAACTTCTTAGCTAACTTTTTAGGTTATACAAGTGACAGCATGATTACGTCTAGGCAACTGACTGACCTGATACAAAAGTATGTCTTCTCGGGGTTTAGGAGACTGCGTTGGTGGGATTAAAAAATAAAAGGAAATGAATTTAACTATATATATATATATATATATATATATATATATATGTTTTTTTCCTCTATCTTTTTTCTTAAAGCGCCTTTCTTTTGCTTGTCATAAGAATCATACAAACTCCTCATAAATCTATCTGAAAAACAGAAGGAAGAACATCAAAACTTTCCTGATTCACGTGTGTCTGTTCATAGGTTTAATAACTTGGCTTTTATATTACAAAATTCTAACTCTCAAGTAGTCATGAAAAAAGAGAGTGCAGGAAAACTTCCAGTCCTTGCATTCACAAAGCACTCAACAGAAAAGGCACCTGATACCAAAGTTGTTTTTCTTTTTTTTACTTCTGAGTAAATTTCAAACTTTTAGAAGAAGAGTAATTCTTTTTAACAAGCCAGGTAAAGATGGGAAGCATTCACCTTACCAACTACTTTCTCTTTAAAATGATAAACATGGAGGTTTGCATTGAGCTTTAAAATTAATAGGGCGGACACTTATGAAAGTTCAAAATGTTTGCTAAGTTTCTTGAAGGTGACTTGTTCTGTGAAGGTGTGTGTGGAGGGGCTCGGGGGAGGGAGATAGATATGCTGCTTTCAGGCTGTCAGTGAAGCTTCCACACTGTTGGTGTCAGTACCAACTGGCCCACTTCTGACTCAGGCCAAGTTCTACGTTGGTCTGTTTTCACTCTGTTCTCCAGAGCTGGCACAGAAACAGGAAAGTTTAACAGTTCATTTCTTTGGCACAATCCACGCACTGTCACAGTGGACATTCTGCCTCTTTCAGGCTTGTTTGGTGACCGACTACCCCCACCACCACCACCTGATAGTAGGTATTGAGTCATTGCTATTCTAATCAACCAACCGAACACACCACTTCCCCCTCTCTAATTTCCACCCAAGGCCTCTGACATCATTTTCTGACCACCTTACTGAGTTCTAATATTCTCAGCATGTGTGATTTCACTTGGCACCTCAAACACTGAAAGGCATTGAAACACTTCACTGAAATTAGCTTTTCCATCACACTGTGGCTGAGAACCTACAGTTTCAGATGCAGAGGACTGAGTGATTGCCAACCGCAAAACAAACAGTAGGTGGAAAAGGCACAGGAGAGGCAGTGCAACAGGACCTGAGCAGCACAGTCCTTGTTTTTGGTAAAGTAATCCTTTAGAACGGGAACTTTCCGGTGACAGTGTGAACTGAATTTTCCTTGTAAAATTTATCACCCATCTTCCACACGTTTGGTAAATATGCGCACTCTAGCTACACTCCCCAGATGTGACGGCTACATCAGAAAAAAAAAAAAAATGAAAAACGATACCAGGTGCCATTCCTGGGCCTTGCCCAAAAGGCAGCCGGTGGAAGAGTCTATTTTATCCTCTTTTCCCCGCATTAAATAACAACCGTCAACGGCAGAGAAGGAGAGCATTTGGATGTGAACAGATGGCATCCAACACCTAACAAGCGAAGCCACTCTTTCAAGCACTAGATCCTAAATGTCTGATGGTCCCAAGGATCAGGAGGGCTTATTTGTCTTAAGAAGGTTGGCAGCAGGATCCCCTGGAGTCACCATCCCAACGCATGCGTCATTATCCAGTCAGCAACTACAAGCAAAAAAAAATCAAACCACCACACTTTTATACATCTCCCCCTTTCTAGTCCAACTAGAGACGACCAGATCCAACACCATCAGCAATTCCTCCACTTAAAGCCAGAGAAAAATAAGCCTGAAGGTAAACGAAACGTATAAAGGTTAACAAACTTACCTAATTTTGACAAGGTTGTGCAACACCAGAAGAATCCGCAGGGTGCCCTTCCCGGGGGCGGGGGAGGAGGTGGGGATTAGTATTTGAACATGCCTGATCTGCAATTCTGTCTGAGTAACCTAGCTATCCAACTTTCTTCCTCCCTTCCTTGGAAAGCGACATCCTTTCCCCCCCAAAAAAAGCAAAACAGTAAATATACAAACATCTCAACGTTTCACTTTAGAAGGCCACCGCGAATTTGTCTTTCGCAGAGCCCTCTAAGTTTCCTCAACACCTCTGCAAACACCCAAGAACTCTGAAGGCAGAAGGGGCCATAGGCTCGCGGAGGAAGGAAGCACTGAGACCGGTGGGACAAGAAGGACGGCCGAGGGGAGGTCACCCCCGCTGACTCGCAGGCCCAGCGAGCGGCTGGGAAGCCGGGACGCTCGGGAAAGACCTCTCTGCCCCGCCGGACAATCGCGGGAGCAGGACAGTACCGAGAGGGCAGCGAAAACAAGAAGACCCAAGAGAGGGGAAAATAACGCCAGGACGACCCGATGAAGCCACTGGAAGTTGGGGACCTAATGGGAGGCGCGGGTGCGCGGGGCAAACGGCGTCGGGAGGCGTGGGGACTGGGAGGGCGCCGCCGACACGGGTCTCACCTGGGGGGTCCTTTCGGCCGGGTTCTTCATCACCGCCTGGCGGAAGCTGTTATCCACGTAGGACGCCATCTCCCCCCGCGGCCCGGGCCGGGGCCGCTCCGCGCCCTCGGCCGCCTCCTCCCGGCCCAGCGCCGCCGCCGCTGCCGCCGCCTCCGCCCTGCGCGCTCCGCCCGCCCGCCTCCGGCCAACCAGCCAAACCGCGGCGGCGGCCGGGCGGCGGGGCCCCGGGCGCGCGGCGGGGCGGGGGGCGTGAGGCCCGAGGGTCCCCGAGGCGCCCGGCAGCCGGGAGCTCCTGCTTCCTCCGCCTCCTCCGCCTCCTCTGCGCCGCGCGGTCGGGAAGGCTCCCTCCGGGCCCTGGATCGACACGCCTCCCCGGCTCCTCTCGGGGCCGGCGGCGGCTCCTCCCGGCCCTCCCGGGCCTGAGTTATTTTTAGGGAGTTCGAGCCGCGGTGAGGGGGGAGGCCGGGGCGCGCGGGCCTCCCGCTCCTCCGGGCGCAGGGCCGCCCCCTCCTCTCGGGGTCTCCGGAAGGCACTCCGGCTCCGCGGCCGCCGTCTGAGGACTGTCTCAGGTCCGGGCGCTCCGGAGCTGAATCGCCTCGGTCTCCGGCTCCGCCGCGCCGGAGCTCTGTCTACTGAGCTCCGCCGAGCCCCCCGGCTGCCGCTGCATCCCCTCGGGCCGCCCCGCCGCCGCCGCCGCCCCGGCAGCCGCCGTGCGCTCCGCCGCCGCCGCCTCCCCCCATTGGCGCGCGCGGAGCGGCCAGAGCGCCCCCGGCTGCGCCCTCGGCCGCCTGACTCTCGGCAACTTTGTTCCCGGTCTGAGGGCGCGGAGGGAAGGGGCCGTGGGCAGCCGGGTCCGGACTCCCGGCGGCGGGCGTCGCGCGCAGCCCCCCGGAGAGTGTTTGGGCAGCGGCGACTCCCCTCCTCTTCCCCGCCTCTTCCTCCTCCTGCGCCTCCGCGCCGCCCCGCGGCTCCTTAGGGAGGAAGCGGCCTCCGGGGCCGGTCGCTTTGTGCTGCAACCATGGTGAAGAGTGAGTGACGGGTCTGCGGCCAGTGGGCTCGCGCCGCGTCGGCGGGGGCCGGGCGTCCTGCGCCCGGGCCCGCCCCCGAGCCCCCAGCCTGTAGGCCCGCCGGCCGCGCCCTCGCCGGCGAGCGGCACCTTCGGCGGCCCAGGTGAGCCGGGTGGCCCGGCGGCCCGGGCTGGCAGCGCCCTGGCGGGGCTGGCGGGGGCCCCGCTCCACCTGGCCTCGGGGAGGCGACGAGTCTCAGCGCCGGGGCGGAAGGCGCAGACTCCCCTCTCCCCACTCCCCACCCCTTCCCCGGCTTACGCCGCGCCCCCTACCCACATCCCACTCAGAATCCCGGGGGATCTGCAGCGTCCCCTCGCCCCTCCGTACTCCCCCTGCCGCCAGGTCTCGGCCGCCGGGGCTGAAAGTTGACCTGGAACAGAAGTCCGGCCGCAGCTTGGGCCGCCCTGGGCAGTCGTTTTGAACCCAGGGGGTGGGCTCCGGGTCGCTGCAGAGGCAATCAGTCCTCTAGGGGTTTATTAGGTGTATTTGTGACTTGCTTCAGGGAAAGCGTTCTGCCTCGGTGCTCAGCAGGCACCTGACACTTCAGTGACCGCGAAACTAAGGAGGTGGAAACGTGCGGGTTCAACACTGGACTAAACACCGCCTCTAGACGGGCAAACACTCCCGATTTAAAGGTGATCAGCCTTTTGCGCGAGACTCAGACAGCAGATCCTGTGACATAAGCAGAAACCCTTGCAGGTGTGCTTGGCATGAGGCAGAGTAAACCTCCAGACCCGGCACCCAAGTCGGACTTACTTGGTTCAGAAAACTTGGTTCAGAAACACTAGGACAGAGCCCTTTACGATGTCACTGTGCCTGCTGTGTTCCGCCCCCACCCCAGGGCCAGGTCGAGAAGTGTAAGGGCAGCCAACCAGCGGCCACAGTTCTGGAGTTCTGGTCCTAGGGTTTTATTTTTACCTGCCTCCCTTTCGCTCACCCTCAATAAGTTCATGTTTTGCTGTCTGTATGGAGGCCATATTCAGAAAAGGATTGTTATTTGCACTACCTACTACGGTGGACTTTCCTCCCATTTTCAAACATACTGTTTCAACATCTAGTTTATTTTAAACAGTTGGAATAGGTTATGAACATTTTAAGTTCCTGAAGTCATCTGCATGGCATTAAACAGATTGTGCATCTTCCAAGAGAAGAAACCGTCCTGGCCCAACCTTCTGAAACTGAATCTGAGTTACAAATTGTATCTCTAGATCTTTGTATCTCTAGATATTACCCATGCCCCAACTGCTTCCCCATATTTCTCTCAAACTCCTCACTTGAGGGCCAGCATCAGATTCTTTATGACATAGACTACCACATTGAATAAGTGTCATTACCACTCTGTGAAGAGAGAAAAGAAGAAAAATCAAGTCCAATGAAGTGAGAAAACTTACCTGACATCTCCATCTGGTGCCCAGTAGATGTCTCAGAATTAACATGTGCAAACCAGGCTCCAGATCTCTGACCCCAAACATGCCCCACCCACAGCCTTCCCCATTCCAGCCAACAGCCATCTACACCAGTCACCCAGTGCCCAGGTGAAAAACCTTGGCATCTTTCTTGACTCTTTCTCTTACACCCTACAAATTTCAGTAAACCTGTCAGCTCAACCTTCAAAGTACTGTATCTGGAATCTAACCTCTACCCACTGTCTTGACTTCCATGACCTTGGTCCACGCCAGCATCATCTTTGGCCTAAACTTGGCAATAACCACCTACCTGGCCTTCCTCTTTTTGCCCATTGCCTCCAACATGTATAGTGAATCTGTTCATTCCAGTTCAACTTACTCTTCTGCCAGGCTCCTCTGCCCCTGGAATTCTCCAGGCAGGAATACTGGAGTGGGTAGCCATTCCCTTCTTCAGGGGATCTTCTCAACCCAGGGATTGAACCCAGAACTCCTGCATTGCAGGCACATTCCTTATGATCTGACCCACCAGGGAAGCCCTACTCTTTTGCCAGAAAAGAAAGAAAAGTTCATTAGTTATCCATCACATTTACAGTAAAAGCCAAGGTCCTTATTTATTATGGCCTAAATGACCTACAGAGTGGTCCTCCCCAACTTGTCTCTCTGACTCCTCCCTGACTTCTCTCTCTGACTCATCCCCTACAACTCAACCCCCTACTCATTTTCCAGCTACATTGGCCTCCATGCCACTTCCAGAACTCGCAGTCTCATGGCCTTTCCCTTTGCAGTTCCTCTGCCACCTGCATTAGTGACCGGCTTCCCTAGGCCACCAAAAAATAAAACAAAGCCTGGAATGATGTTCTCTCGGCTCCTCCTTTGTATCTTTATTCAAATGTGATTTTCCCTCTGTCTCCACATGCCCCTCTTCCTCTCCCTTGCTTTCCTTACCAACATCTGACATGCTACGTATTTTACTTACTTGATTTATTTCTTGTTTGTTTCCCTCCATAATGATGTAAGCTTCTGAAGATCAATGATATTTGTTCCTTTTGTTCACCCAACATGAGGTAAATTAATGAATAACTATAATATCACCTTATACGTGTAGCAGACTGTTACATACATTATCTCACTTGTGCCCCTGATGGAGGAGGAGAGGCTAAGAGAGAAGCAACCTCTCTGAGCCTGTTTGCTGCTCTTTAAAAATGGGATAAAAATTGCATGCCCTGAAGATTTGCAAGGATCCAATAGAATCCATTCAAAGTGCCTTGCAGAGTGCTTGAACCATGCTGTGTGCTCAGCACAGTAGTTAATAATATTTTTAAGATCATTCTCATCCTCCCAACCCTTTGAGGTTAGTGGAACAGTTACTACCATCCTGTTTACAGATGAGGAAACTAAGACTAAAATAGGCTAAGTGACTTGCCCTAGTTCTAGGCCTGCCTTGAAGTTTGGAGCGGTCAGGGGCAAGCTAATATAGACCTCATCATAAATTCTTAAAGCTAAAAATTAAATGGAACACAATGCATCACGGACTTCTGGCTTGAAACTCACACCTCATTTTCCTCCCACCTCAGCTCCATTACCTTCTACCCAAAGACTCATGCACTCAAAAACATCCCAGCCTGTACATCCAAACAACATCATACCCCTCACAAAACCGTCCCCTTGGTGATTTCTCCAGCTGTTTTCCAGAGTTGGATGTTGCTGCTGCTGCTGCTAAGTCGCTTCAGTCGTGTCCGACTCTGTGCGACCCCATAGACGGCAGCCCACCAGACTCCTCCCTCCTTGGGATTCTCCAGGCAAGAACACTGGAGTGGGTAGCCATTTCCTTCTCCAATGCATGAAAGCGGAAAGTGAAAGTGAAGTTACGCACCCATGTCTGACTCTTAGCGACCCCGTTGACTGCAGCCTACCAGGCTCCTCCGTCCATGGGATTTTCCAGGCAAGAGTACTGGAGTGGGGTGCCATTGCCTTCTCCCAGAGTTGGATGATCAGGCCTGAAAGTGGCAGGCCAGCAAGTTCCAGGGCCCAGGGTGTTCTGAGAGCATGGAATTCCTTGTCCCACGGGGAGGGTGAAGCCGGAGCAGAGCCCCAAAGTCCAGGCAGTGGGCAGGAACCCACTCACCCAGACTGCACACCCAGAAAGTTGTGAGTTACAGTTGCAAACCCAGTTTTGTTTTGCTTTTTTCTGAGTGCTCTACTGTAATACAGAATCACCCCCAATGACCTCAAGTGAGGTTTAATAGTGTGTCTTATCCACCAACAAAATTACTAACTCACTGTCAACCTCTAAGCTATCATTTAATTTCAATTAAAGTTAATTCCCCACTATTTAGAATCTACTTATCTAAGTATGTCAATAATGCTTATCGCCCTTCAGCATCTAGGACACCTAATACTTAGCATGAACTGCTTTTTTATTAACATTTGAGCTCCAACAGTATGCAGCGTATACCATAAGTGACAAAATCAGACACCAACTTGCCAGTTTGCCAATTAGTCTAAACCAAACTGTCAGTCACCATAATCCAAGTAAGCCATCTATTAGGCCGCCTCATAAAGGCATGTTAAAGACATGTTTAAGGCATGTTCTGTCATATTATCTAGGAAGTCATTAAGGGATAAATAGAACATTGAGTTTTAACTCTAGAAATACATTTCAAGTTCTGGTCTTAATACTATTCTACCTGTAACTTCAAAAAGCCTCAGTGATTACAACAGTAAATTCTAATACATCTCTAAATACATTATGTAAGGTAGGTGTTTAAAGTGAGTAAAATAACTTTCTAAAATTCGTATTGGTCCAGGTATGACACAAGAGTAGAACTGATACATCTCTATCAATCTATCTATAGAGAATCATTTTGTTCCAAAATAGCACATTAAACGTTTACTATTCAATCAGTCAATAAGTATTCATTGTGTGTGATATGCCAGGACCTACTGATATCTGTGCTTGGAGTCCTCATGGTGGGTAAGACAAACATGGTCTGTTCCCTGACCTCTTGGGGGCTGGCTCCATGCATTAGACATTTGCCTAATTTCTTCCCCTTACCTAGGAGAATGACCAGGATGCTGGGATCCAGGAAGCTTCCCTGTTCTAAGACAAGAGATCCCTCTGGTTACCATTGTGTCTAGTGATTACAACCCTCTGGAAGCAAGGCTGAGAGCTGAAGAAGGTTGAATTCTATTAAAGAGCTTCCTCGCATACATCCCCCTTCTCCTAAACAATTTTTAGTTACATTGTTTTGCAGTTATTTGAATCTCAGAAGAGTGGAAGGCTGTAGTTTAGACACTGGATTGCTTTCAATGAGCATACTCCACTAGGTAATACTGTATCTACCTGCAAATAGCATTCCAGAGAGTCCCAGGTGGAGAATACAATTAGAAGCCCAGAAGAAACAGTGAGTACATAGCAGAGAGCTCAGAGAACAAGTCAGATGAAGTGTATCAAAAGCACAATTAGACTCAGACTCTTAGGTTTGATTTTTTAGGAATCCTAGTAAATTCAGAGTTAAGGATGCTATCTTATGACTAAAGAAAGAGTCTAATGTAGTGGCATGTTAGTGTGTGGATATTTTAAACTGATTCTAAAAGAAAGAAACCATTTTCCCAAATGTATTTATAATGACCTTGGTTCTGCTTTGACCACAAATTTTTTTTTAATGAAAATATAAATCAGAGAACAGTCTGGCTAACAAATAAAACTGTTCTATCATGATTGCATCCCCCACACCGACAAAACCACTTTCTTCCGCTGATGTGTTTGCATTTGAACTATTGGGCCGGTGGGAAAGTACAGACTTCTGTATTTCCTGATTGTGAGAAAGCTGGTGCTGACATTTCTAAAAGGAAATGCGTTGTTAAACTTCTGATCCACTGTCAATTCCTTCTATTGTTGCCTAGGGTTTGGCATTTATTTTTATGAATCGCCCTGTGAAATTATAGTCTGAAAATCAGTCTGCCAGTTTTAAGGAGACCTCTAAAAGCGTTTAGGTATAGTATGCAGATTCACAGTTGTTTTAAATCCTGAAAATCGGTAAAATTAAGGGCTTCGTTTTAAAACCTAACAATGTAAATGCCATCACACAGTCAATGAGTGTTTAATGCATAGATTTTAAAAGCCCGTGTTGGTTATCATGAATGCTTAAATTAATAATGCAAAGAGGGAAAAAAAACAAAGCCCTTCCATTTCAAACATGCAAAATGAATCCCGCAAGATAATTCTGTCATAATGGAACATTGTATGTTATTGAATCTGGGTTTCTCTGGTTATGTTAAGGTGGTTACATACACTAAAATTACATCCACCAGAACACTGGTATGCCGTGCAGAATTTGTAAATGTGTTCCAACAAAGAAAAGCAGCTACAATTATCCCCAACCCTGGTCTCTAAGTAGTAGAGACCTTGCTTGCAAGGGGGCAAGCAAGCGAGCTATAATACAGCTGTCTGCTTTTGGAGCGTCCAGACCAGTCAAGGTCATGTGAGAAAAAAGAAATTCAATATTCTTGACCAGCTGTGATTTTTTTTAAATGCCAATACTAATAATAATCATTCTGAAGTCATGATTATTTAGTATTTGTTAAACCCAAGACTAGTGCTAGGCACCATATATACATAAACAAAGGAAAGAATCTGTGCATTGAGCTTGCAGATCTAAATTAGGCAAAGGAAGTGAAGGGCAAACAAGGGCATGGGAAACATGCACTTAGGGCTGGTTTGGAAAAGGAGGCTATTTCATTGCACTGTATTTTAGTTTTAACTATCAGTGTTGCAGGACGGGGGACCCCTTCAAGGGCCTGAGAGTGGGCTGTTGTCTAACACTTGGAAATAAACTGTCCAAGGAGACACCTTAGAGTTAGTCGTTCGGTTGTGCCCAACTCTTTGCAACCCCATGGACTGTAGCCCATGGGATTCTCCAGGCAAGAATACTGGAGTGGTTGCCATTTTTTTCCCAGGGGATCTTCCCAACCCAGGGATTGAACCCTGGGTCTCCCTCATTGCAGGCAGATTCTTTACCACCTGAGCCACAACGCACTGGCTGACAAAGCAAGAGACTTTACTGGGGAAGGGTGCAAGGGTTGAGAACCAGAGGATAAGGGAACCCAGGAGGGCTGCTCTGCCACATGGTCCACAGTCTAGAGTTTTATGGTGATGGGATTAGTTTCCTGGTTGTCTCTGACCAATTATTCTGACTCAGTGTGCTTCCTGGTGGCCCATCTACTGCTCAGACAAGATGGATTCCAGCAAGGAGAATACTAGATGGTGGTAGGACACATGACGTCTCCTTTTGACCTTTCCCAAATTCTTCCTGTTGGTGGTGGCTTATTAGTTCCGTGTTCCTTACCAAGACCTCCTGTCATAAAATAACTCACAGAAATGGTTACTGTTGTGCCTGGCCAGGGTGGGTGGTTCCAGTTAGTGTTTCCCCTAGCGTCAAGGGTGCATTATTTTGCAACACAAAAATTTAAAGGAGGTGGGGTACACTGCCTTTATAAGGGGTTAGGAGGAACCTTCAATATGAGGATATATCAAGTTAGAAATTTAAAAGAGGAATGCACAAGTAAATGGCAAAAACAAACAGACAAGAAAAAAGCCTCTCAACAGCGGCTGGGATCTGAGAGAGGAAGCAGCCAAGATGGAAGAAGAGAGCAGCTCAGAAAAAGAGAAACTCCAAGCTCTTGAGGGGCACACCACGATGGTCCTGGCCATCCTTCATGTTCTCATATGAACACTGTACTTATCACATAAGCATGACCAGTGATAAGTGCTGGTAAGACATGTATAACCGAGTTTGGTTTCGCCTCACACTTATCTCACCTACCAGGAATGAGCCTGTGGCATCATAGCTGTCTGTAGGAATCCACAGGTGATTAAATCAGGTTAAAGACTGGCGAAAACCCTCAGCACTCCACCCCAACCTGGCTGGGTGCGTCAGAGACAGGATTGTTGACACAGGAGATAACACAGAATTGATTGGACTAGCAGAACTTTAGTCGCTGCAGAGGAAGAAAATGTCATTTTCCTCCCACTGGAGTCAATAAAATACAGCTTTACAAGGGAAACAGAATCTAATGTCAGACAGTCTCAAATTTGAAAACCTTTTCTGATAGACAGGAGCTCTGTGACCTTGAGGAAAGAGCTTAACCTCTCTGAGTCTTAGTTTCTATCTTTATAAAATAGTTTAAAAATATCTTCCTTGCTAGATTACTATGACAATGACTCAAAACAGGATTTATAAAAGTAAATACTCTGTCTCATCTCTCCCTTCCACTGAAAGTAAATAGCTTTAGTCAAAGAATTGTGATATGGCCCTTCAAATTACAAGAAAGAAAGATTTTAGGTTAAAAATACATTGACCTAGTTGACTTTATATTACAGAATTTTGAACTTAGATGTAGTTCTTTTATTTAGGCTATTTTAGCAAATAAGCTTTAATCACTTATTGCAAGGAGCCCAGAGCCTCAAATGTAAATAATGTTCTATCTGGGGCAGAGGTTCCAACTGGGGATGATCAGCAGCTTCACAAGGCTGAGAATGCTGGCAGAGCTAGTCAGGGATGCCATCTCCAGAAAGAAAGCCTTCTGCTCTCCACAGGGGCAAATAGGAGCTGCTTGTCAGATGCATCAAAACTCGTGTCTGAGGGATCTCTGCTCTTATCAAATAAATGAAAAACCACAATTGACTCTTACAAGTATTGAATCCATTACCAGGATTATCTCCATTTCAAAAAGCAAGGGATAGTTACCATCTATTAGTCTGCATACTGGTTTCCCAGGTGGCTCAGTGGTAAAGAATCTGCCTGCCAACGTAGAAGCAGCAGGAGACACTGGTTCGATCCCTGGGTCACAAAGATCCCCTGCAGGAGGAAATGGCAGCTCACCCCAGTATTCTTGCCTGGGCAATCCCATGGACAGAGGAGCCTGGCAGGCTATGGTCCATAGCCCACCAGAGTTGCAGAGTTGGATATGATTGAGCTGGCAAACAGTCTGTGTGTTATTATCCTTTTTTTATTACACCATTTTTAAATGTCACAATTACTGATTCCAAATATTAATATGTATAAATCTGCACCTCATATTCAAAAGACTAGAAAGTATGTATAGTAAGATCAAGTGAACCAGAGATGCAATTTAATTGCAGACTAAGATAATATTTACAGTAATGTTTTCAGTTTGTTTCTTTATTTTATTCAAGTACAGCTGATTTACTGTGTTGTGTTAATTTCTGCTGTATAGCAAACTGATTCAGTTATATGCATACATACATTCTTTTTCAGATTCTTCTCCTTTATGGTTTATAACAGGATATTGAATATAATTCCCTGTGCCCTACAGTAGGACCTTGTTGTTTATCCATTCTATATGTGATAGCTTGCATCTGCTAACCCCAAACTCCTACTTCTACCCTCCCACTCCCCCTTGGCAGCCACAAGTCTGATCTCTATGTCTGAGACTGTTTTTGTTTCATAGATAAGTTCATCTGTGCCATATTTTAGATTCCATGTGTAAGTGATATTATGTGATATTTGTTTTTCTCTGTCTGACTTCCTTCACTTAGTATGTTAATCTCCAGTTGAGATCATGTTGCTGCCAATAGCATTATTTCATTCTTTTTTATGGCGGAGTAGTATTCCACTGTATAAATGTAACACATCTTCTTCATCCACGCATCTGTCATTGGACATTTGGTTGCTTCCATGTCTTGGCTATTGTAATTAGCGCTGCAATGAACACAGGTACATGTGACTTTTTGAATTATGCTTTTCTCTGGATATCTGCCCAGGAGTGGGATTATAGGATCATATGGTAGTTATATTTTTAGTTTTTTGAGAAATCTCCATACCGTTTCCATAGTGGCTCCACTGATTTACATTCCCACAGTGATATGCTTGTGACAGTTGCAACTCCCATGTTTTTAGTAGATTTTCAAATCAAATCAATCTGTGCCTTACCTGGCCCATCACTGGCCAAAGAACAGTACCCCTGGAGCTCTCCAGAGTCTCTGGCCAAGGTTAATAGCAGGGTTACAAGCTGCGTAATTGAGTAGAATCTGTGCAAACTAATTTGAAACATTTCTGCATGCCCCCTGATTTACCTTTATGGTGATTAAAAAAAAAAACAACACAACACTTTCAACACATGTTTTCTGCAGCCTAAGACAACTTCCATCAAGAACTATGGCAATCTGTGAACACAAAAATACCATAGACTTTGGGGCTTCCCTGGAATCTCAATATAGGAGACACGGGTTCAGTCCCTGGGTCGGGAAGATCCCTGGAGGAGGAAATGGCTACCCACTCCAGTATTCTAAAATCGCATGGACAGAGGAACCTGAAGAGCGGCAGTCCATTGGGTCACACGGAGTTGAACACAACTGAGCTACTGAGCACACATGCACAAGTACCTGCAGCACGGGCTCTGTGTCCCAGACCCATTGGCTTTCTCCTGACAATAAGAGCACAGGATATTTCAGAGGATCACCTGTTCAGCTCCTCTGTGTGATTAAAGCAGTTGCAGTCGATGCTACTATGTCAGTCGCAAAGTTAGCTGTGGGTCTCTTTCCTGGGGCCTGTCAGTACTAGAGTATACTCCTTTTCCTGGCTAAGACATTCCTTTGACCTTTCTTTTAAACACAATGAAATGGGAATTGGAAAAAAAATAAAGACTTTCTGAAAGAGTTTAAATTCTATCATCTCCCTCTGACCCCGGCCGCCACCTCACATCGAACAAAGTGCAAAGCAATGTCCAGACCATACAGTTGTCACTACACAATTTCTGTCCTGCCCTCAAGTGGGATTCTTTTGAAGAACTCTGGGTCCAAGTTTGGGCCAACCCATGCAGAGCCTGAAATCGGCTAATCCAGGGAAGTAACCCCTGTGAACAAAGCTAGGCAACCACTGGTGGTGAGGAGGCAGAGAAATCAGGATATGAGTTCCAAGCGCTTTCCTTGTTTTCCTTCAGAAAGAAATTGTGAGTCTGTAGTGCTATCCAGTCACAACTCTCACACTTCACTTGGAAAATGTTGGAAACACATGTCAAAAATCACAAGCAGGCATGGCTTCTAATCAAAGAGCTTTTAGCAGGAAATTTCAGATGTTATATATTCTTTCTTATATGCAGTTCACCTTCGGAAAGAGGTCACCAAGTCCTGGGCATATATTATGCAAGAAAAATTATCACAGGCAATAAATATCATCTTTTCTTATGAAGATCAATAGTCACTACCTAGCAATGCCAGGACTCTCAAAGACCATTAAGGTTTTTCCAAGGCATCCCCCAAACGGGGTTCTGGCAATTCAGTTACATAACTAATAACAGTTACTGATAGGTATTGAGGATTCACTGTGACAATCACTGTTCTGTGTCCTCAGGCCTTAGGTGCACTGCCTTAATCAATCTTCCAGTGACCCTGTGAGGTGGGCACTGTTATCAAATACACTTTACACTTAGCAGGACCTGGGACTTAAAGTCCCAGAGCTAGGGGCTAAACACATGCTCTCTGGTGCCAAAACCCATGTGTCTAGTCATCACTGCGGTATTCTCAGCTCTTCTTCAACTTATTTCCTAAACTTAAAATAAGCACCAGAATTAACCATTTGATGGTGATCGTGGTGACTTTTAATCTTCAATCTTATTTTCTTCTGCCCCTGAGAGATATGACAGTCATAACAAATGTGATTATATTAAACCTAAATTCCAGCGCAGACAGTACGCCAGACCCCCAGGCTTGCCCACAGGACATCTCCACAGAGAAGTACGCAGGCTCCTCAAGATACACACAGCCAAGAAAAACGGATGAATTACTTGCAGAGCTATATGCAGAAAACTACAAGAGCTCTACTACAAGAGATCAAAGGCTTTTTCTGCATCTATTGAGATTATCATATGGTTTTCATCTTTCAATTTGTTAAGATGGTGTGTCACGTGGGTTGATTTGTATATATTGAAGAATCCTTGTACCCCTGGAGTACAAAACCCAACTTGATCATGAAAACAACAAAATTCTGTAAAACAATTATCCTTCAATTAAAAAACAAAACTTAAAAAAATAAAAAATGTCTAAGGAAAATGGGGAAGAATGCCACGTTCATAAGTTGTAAAACAATATTAAGATGTTCATGTTTCCCCTTTTAGGCAAAATTAACACATTCAAATTTGAACTCAAAATCTTTATTTCAAAATCTCTCTCCAAATACACCTGTATTTTGGAGAATGACATTACCATCCATCCAGTTGCTCATCTTTGACTCACTTTCAGCCTCTATGTTCTATCCTTAAAATTACGTCGAATCAGAGAATTCCCTGGTGAGCCAGTGGTTAGGACTGTGCATTCACTGCTGAGGGCTTGGGTTCATTCTCTGGTCAGGGGACTAAGATCCCACAAGAGGCATAGTGTGGCAAAAAAAAAAAAAAAAAATGCTGAATCATTTATTAAATTATGTTGAAATGCAATCCAATCCTCCCTACACCTCTACTTCCCCCTGAATCTCTAAATCTCTTAATCTCTAGTTCCTTCTCCCACCCCCCCAACACAAAATGCCTCCAAAGGAGCAACATGGGAATTTGAGAATACTCCCATGGAAGTAGCAGAGGAAACTATTGATTCCCAAACACCATTTGCAAAAGCGATACCTAGTCATCATTTTTTAAAGAATGTTTCCATGATGCTTTTTATGATTATGATGAAAAGGTACTGGGCTTAGTCATGTTGAAAGCAGGATCAGGTAGAAAACGGCAGGCAAGGATAAGACCTCTTCATCCTGCAGCTGTCTACTGTCAAAGTGCAGGCTCCACCTTCCAGTGGGTACCTGGCCAGTGCCTAGCTCCTGCCCCTCGGGGGGCTCCCCTCCTGTTAGAAACTGCCTGGACCTTTGCACGGAAGGATCTTTGAAAAAGACAAATTGATCATATAATCACAAAGCTGAAAGCTGAATCCCACCAGCGTCTTTTCAACATTTCCTCCATGAGACACAAACCCCTTGTATCTTTTTTTTTTTTTTCTTTTTTTGCTTCATTGGGTCTAAGTTGAGGCACGTGGGGGTCTTTCATTGCAGTGTATGGACTCTCTAGTCGTGGCCCGTGGCTCAGTAGTTGCGGCACTCCAGCTTAGTTGCTCTGCAGCTGGTGGGCTTTTAGTTCTCCAACCAAGGATAGGACTCATGTCCCCTGCATTGCAAAGCAGGATTCTTAACCTCTGGACCACCAGGGAAGTCCCAGGTCCCTTGTATCTTACTCAAGAGCCCTGTCAAGTTTTCTCTCCTCCCCAACTCTCTACCAGGATAGCGTCTATTCCAATCATTCCTAACAACCAGGTCTACAAGCATTTGCCAAACTCTCTTAATTCCTTAATGCCTTGCGGGTTCACCTCTTGCCTAGAGCTCCTTCCCTACAAGGTTCGCCTATGAAATTTCTACTCCTCCTTCAAGATTTTCCTGAGCAAAAATCTGTGGGTACATGATGTTACATAACAGGATGGACACACGAGTCCTAACCTAGATTCTGTCTTGCTACATACCAGCTGCTTGTCCAGAGGCCATTCACATGCCTTTCATGAGCCTCGGGGCCTGTTTAAATGGAAAAAAAAAAAAAAAAAGTATCATCTAGATAACACCGGAGGAGCACCTGGGAAAGGAGTTCATGGTCACAGCAAAATAATTTAGCCTGGCAGACCTATTAACATTTTCCCAAGATTTGTATTGATATGTCCAGGCACCTTCCCTACTGGTAATTTGAGTTGACTTCTGCCAACGCCACCCTTCTCTACTCCTTCTTTATTTATTATTTTTTTCTGCACTGGGTCTTTGTTGCATCAGCTTTCTCTAGTTGCAATGAGCAGAGGCTACTCTTCGTTGCAGTCCGAGAGCCTCTCATTGCAGTGGCTTCTCTTGCTGTGGAGCACAGGCTCTAGAGCTTGGGGGCTTAGTTTCCCTGAGGCATGTCGAATCTTCCTGGACCAGGGATTGAACCTGTGTCCATTGCCTTAAGGCAGATTCTTAACCACTGGACCACAGGGAAGCCTCTCTCTCTCTTTTTTCCTCCTAAATAAATGTCAATCCTTTTTAAAAATTTTATCTATTTTTGGCTATAATAGATTTATGTTGCTGCACAGGTTTTGGGGGGGGAGAATGGGGGCTACTCTCTACTTGTGGTGTGCGGGCTTCTCATTGCAGTGGCTTCGCTTGTTGCAGAACACAAGTTCTAGGCACACAGCCTTCAGTATTTGCAGCTCACAGGCTCAAGAGCATAGGCTCAGTAGTTCTGGTGGATGGGCCTAGTTCTTCCAAGGCATGTTGCGTCTTCCCAGGTCAGGGATCCAGCCCATGTCCCCTGCTTCGGCAAGCAGACTCTTTACCACTGAGCCACCAAGGAAGCCCCCCTCTACCTCTTCTTAAGTACAGTTATTATAGACTTTCCTGGTCTAGGACCACAATTTTTGTTGCTGTTATGGTTATTGTTTGTTACTGAATGTTTATCCTCTGATTCCTCACTACCATTACCCATCCACCAGGCAGTAGACAGCTTCTTACTTTGTGGTCCCAAAGCAGCTTATATGTACCATAATTACAGTATTTTTTACAGTATTTTCTGATCATGTGTCATACAACTGCCGCTCCAGGTGACCCTGAACTCCTTGAGGGCAGAATTCATGAATTTTTTTGTATGTTCTGAGCCTAACGCTGGCCCTGGCTCAGAACAGGCAGTCAGTCACTAAATTTTTAATAATTGGATGACTAAAAGAAGCAACAATATTTTATTGAGTGGGAGAGTAAAAAAAATATTGCTTTATTGATTCCTAGCAGTTTCTGAGCTCCTAGAAAGCTGATGTTGTAAAAGAGAGTCATCAAAAGAAAACCAGTTAGCCAGCTTTTAAAGAGCTGGACTTCCTCAGAAAGCAATGGGCATTTGGACAGTGACTTGCAAGGCTCTTGAACTTAAGTCTTTGTGTGCTTATGTGTGTGCTTAAGTGGTTTTTCCAGGTGTTGCAGTGGTAAAAAATCTGCCTGCCAATTCAGGAGACATATGTTGGATCCTTGGGTCAGGAAGATCCCCTAGGGTAGGAAATGGCACTCCACTCCAGTATTCTTGCCTGGGAAATCCCATGGAGAGAGGAGGCTGGTGGGCCACAGTCCACGGGTTTGCAAACAGTCTGTTACGACTGAGCACACACATATGTGTGCTTAAATCCGTTTATCTAAATGACTTAAAATGACTGAAATGATATTTAAGTCTCAGATTTCTTTGACAAATCTAATGAATCGAAACTATAGTCCTCCAGCTCTCTTACAGACTATGGAAAACCCCAGAATATTAGGTCCACATAATATCAACTGTGTCTTTTCTGATACTCGGCATTCTACTTTGAATGATTATGTGGCTTCTCCCCTATAGAAAAGTTGAAAGAAAAGTAAATATTTTACACATTTTGGTCACACTTTGGCATTCTCTATCTCTGTTTTTGTCTTTCCCTTCCTCTCTCTCGGTCTCTCTCTATATATAGGTAAATATAACACATTTTTTCTCTTTTTGCTGAACAACTTGCAAGTCACCCATAGCATTACAGCGACAGTAAACCCCTAAATATTTCAGCATACACTTCCTACTGATGAGAACATTTCCTATATGATCACAGTACCAGTATAATTTCTAAGAAACTTAATCCAATAATATCTAAATTTTTGTCTATAATCAGTCACTCAGTTACCCCTAAATACCTTTTCATTGTTGCCAGTGATTCCAGCCAGGTTTATGCATTTCATTTGGTTTCTTTTCCCTTTTGAAGGAAGGAAAAAAGAGCATCAGTGGACTCATGTCATGGATTGAGTGAGCAGAGACATTTAGACATAATATTGAAAATTATGCTAGAGATGGCTTGGAGGGGCTTCAGCAGGGACGTTTTGAGGTGTGTTCCTTTGAATGGAGTGTTGAATAACCAAATAGACTGGCTAAACCAGTACATATTTAGGGCACTAGCATAGCAGGGGAATTTTTTAAAATATATTTTGAGAGAATTCAATAGAAAGAAAGGAAAAAATAAACCAAAGGGAGGGAGAAAGAAAGGAGAGAAGAAAGGAAAATGAAGAAGTGTCAAAAGGAAAAGCAGAACTTTTTAGACGCTCTCTTATACATGGGTGTTGCTTTTGTTTAGAATCACATGTGGAGATGAAGTATTGTGGGTTTTGTCAGTGTTTAGGATTTCTTTTTCTTTTAATTTTTATTTTGTTTGGAGTATTGTTGAGTTACAGTGTTGTGTAGTTTCAGCTGTAGAGCCAAGTGATTCAGTTATGTGTATGTGTGCTAAACTGCTTCACTTGTTTCTGACTCTATGTGACCCCATGGATTGTAGACCGCCAAGCTCCTCTGTTCATGGGGATTCTCCAGGCAAGAATACTTTAGTGGGTTTCCGTGCCCTCCTCCAGGGGATCTACCCAATGTAGGGGTTGAACCTGGGTCTCTTATATCTCCTGCATTGGCAGGCAGATTCTTAACCACTATCATCACCTGGGAAGTCCAATTCAGGTATACATATGTATATACTATGCATATATCTATTTTTCAGGTTCGTATCCCATATAAGTTATTACAGAATATTGAGTGGAGTTCCCTGTGCTCTACAGTAAGTCCCTGTTGGTTATTTATTTCATATACAGTAGTGCATATCTGTTAATCCCCAAATCCTAATTTATCCCGCTTCTCTCTGCTTTTCATTTTTGGTAACCAAAAGTCTGTCTTTGAAGTCTGTGAGTCTGTTTCTGTTTTGCAAAGAAATTCATTGGTATTATCTTTTTAGATTCCACATATGGATTATATCACATATTTGTCTTTTTCTATGTTACTTCACTTAGTATGATAATCTGTAGTTCCATCCACATTGCTGCGGATGGCATTAGTTCATTTTTATGGCTGAGTAGTATCCCATTGTGTACATGTACCACGTCTGTTTTATCCATTCGGATTTCTAAGGATCTGTGACTAGAGACTATGAAAAGACAGCCAGGATGATCTGGGGTCACCTGACCTAACTGGGAACTATGATACTCTGGTGTGAGTCAGCTTTTTTTCTTCAAGGACCACAATGGGAGAGTGATATCAGCCAAAAGAGTGTCCAAGTGCAAATGCATACTTTAAAAAAAGTAATAATTTCTTATACAACAGGATGAGTGATAGATTGTTTCCAGGTAGATGCAGAGAGATTTCAGCCCTGTTTACCCTCAGGTGTCAAGCATTGCTCTGGTTTCTTTGAGGAGGATTTGTACCACAAAAACCATTCTATGTCTTTGCCCCATACATATCCAAACTATATGATCGCTCCATGCTCTGTAGAAATAGTGCATGAGGTTTTGTAATTGAACCTCTTCTTTAAGCATACCTCTTTACTTCAGACAAAAGATAAACTATCTTCGTTTGTACTCTTAAATGTGTAGATAGCTAACTTGTTCATAAAACATAACATATAGTGATGGGAATACCAGACCACCTGGCTTGCCTCTTGAGAAATCTGTATGCAGGTCAGGAAGCAACAGTCAGAACTAGACATGGAACAACAGACTGATTCCAAATAGGAAAAGGAGTACATCAAGGCTGTATATTGTCACCCTGCTTATTTAGCTTATATGCAGAGTACATCATGAGAAACGCTGGGCTGGAAGAAGCATAAGCTGGAATCAAGATTGCCAGGAGAAATATCAATAACTTCAGATATGCAGATGACACCACCCTTATGGCAGAAAGTGAAGAGGAGCTAAAAAGCCTCTTGATGAAAGTGAAAGCGGAGAGTGGAAAAGTTGGCTTAAAGCTCAACGTTCAGAAAACGAAGATCATGGCATCTGGTCCCATCACTTCATGGGAAATAGATGGGGAAACAGTAGAAACAGTGTCAGACTTTATTTTGGGGGGGCTCCAAAATCACTGCAGATGGTGATTGCAGCCATGAAATTAAAAGACACTTACTCCTTGGAAGGAAAGTTATGACCAACCTAGATAGCATATTCAAAAACAGAGATATTACTTTGCCAACAATGGTTCGTCTAGTCAAGGCAATGATTTTTCCAGTAGTCATGTATGGATGTGAGAGTTGGGCTGTGAAGAAAGCTGAGCACCGAAGAATTGATGCTTTTGAACTCTGATGTTGGAGAAGACTCTTGAGAGTCCCTTGGACTGAAAGGAGTTCCAACCAGTCCATTCTAAAGGAGATCAGTCCCGGGTGTTCATTGGAAGGACTGATGCCAAGGCTGAAACTCCAATAGTTTGGCCACCTCATGTGAAGAGTTGACTCACTGGAAAAGACTCTGATGCTGGGAGGGATTGGGGGCAGGAGGAGAAGGGGATGACAGAGGATGAGATGGCTGGATGGCATCACCGACTCAATGCACATGAGTCCTGGTGAACTCCGGGAGTTGGTGATGGACAGGGAGGCCTAGCGTGCCGTGATTCATGGGGTCGCAAAGAGTTGGACACAACTGAGCAACTGAACTGAACTGAATCCTTAGTTTTTTGACTAAGCAGCTTTGAATAGCTTCAATGAGTTTCTTAAATCAAAATACCGGACTTCCCTAGTGGTCTAGTGCTTAAGACTTTCCCTGCAGGGCTCATGGGTTCAATCCCTGGTCAGGGAACTAAGATCCTATATGTCGGGTGGTGTGACCAAAAAAATTTTTACGTCAAAATACCATAATAACATTTACTGCACTTACTTGTATGTAACTATGCAGTTAGACTAAGGAATGTCGTCCCCTGTGGTTCCAGAAGCACTTTAAAAGTAATGGAAATTACAATGCACTCTGGAGAGATTGATGAGAATGTTAATTAAAGTCAACTTGTCCTAGCTTTCATCATTTTTCCAGAATTTAAAAGGATGATGACTATGGCAAGTTGACATGTTTTCAAAATATGACTGCTCCTCAAAGCTATGGTTTTAAACAAAGTCTAATGAATCTTCAGAAAAAGATGATTTCTTGGAGAACAGCATTTTTACCTCAAAAAATTACAACATCATTTATGCTTAGGATACATGAGAACTCTGCTGAATTAATGAAATATGAAAGAAAGACAGCAGTTTCTGACAGTGTCTGTGAAATCTGTAACATTTTATCTCCCAAGGCATGCCCTATTCATAGCTTTACTTTGATGTGCACAGATAATATGTATTAACATTGACAAGAGTTAAGCACGCGATTTAAAGGAGAAAATTGTACTGTTTCAAATCTCTCTCCCAGATGATTAAAAACCATCAGAAACTACATTGAAATAGAAATATGAATATAACTTGAAATACCAGGAACCAAGAATTTCATCTCAGATTTTGCTCTCAGGTACCAACAAACGGAAGAGGATGGGGTTAGGGAGATTTGAGAGTTTCATTTCATACCTGGTAAGTGCTTAAATGGGGCTTCCCTGGTGGCTCAGACTAGATGAATTAACTACTTACCTGCCAATTCAGAGCCACAGGGGCTCCTGAAGCCTAGTTTTCTGATTATGAACAGATTCATTTCATTATGAAAATGTAGTTGACAATTTTTTTTTTGCTTAAATTGTATGTGACATATTTGAAGGTAATACTTCGCTTCAAAATACCATTCTGTTAATTGCGTTATTTATTAATATACATTAATTATATTAATGTATCATTAAATAAAATAAATTGAAAAGTAATCGAGCAGATAATCCAAAGAGTAAAAAACACATACAGTTTAAAAATAACTAAAAATTTTCATCTAAAGCATATATAATTTGCCCCTTCAAATTTTCCCTGCCTCACTGCAGATAAGCATGCTCAAGTTCCTTATGCAAAATGGTGTATTTTCATATAACCAATGCACATCCTCCCTAACACTATTTTTTTTTTTCCAAATGCCATTCTTAACTTCTCACTCCTAGTCTTGAGACCCTTTATATTTTCCAGGCTCATTTTTGGTCCACCGCCCCTCACCCCCACTGTCAGGTCCAAATACAAAACAAAGCAGAACACACACACAGAGGAAAGGTGAATGGTGAGATTTCCATTCTCCTTGATTTTTTCCTTTAGGAGTATTTTCTCCTTGATTAGAGCAGAAGCACAATTTTTAAAGCATACTCACATAAGCCAGCTGCATGACATGCCTGTGTTGTGTCTCAACAAGGAGGGATGGGAGGAGATGGGAAATCAAGATTCTAACATTTTTTTAAAAAAATATTCATTTATTTATTTGGCTACACAAGGTCTTAGTTGTAGCATCAGGATCTAGTTCTCTGACCTAGGATCAAACCCGGGTCCCCTGAGTTGGAAGCATGGAGTCTTACTCAGTGGACCACCAGGGAAATCCCAAGATTATAACACTTTACACATTTAGAATCCTAGGCTCCTCTTGTCTCATCATTTCATTTCCAGAAATTGATTAGAAGAAAATAATCGAGTTATTTCCCGTGCTGTTTACAATAATAATAGAAAAGGGATAACAAGGAATTCCCTGGCAGTTCAGTGGGTAGGACTCAGGCCCTCAGTGTGGGGTATGGGGTAGGGGGGCAGGAGGAGGGGACCAAGTTCAATCCCTCACCTGGGAACTAAGATTCCACAAGCTGCACAGTGTGGCAAAAAAGAAAAAAAAACAGTGATAGCAATCTTAAGTATTCAGTAATAAAGAGTTTATTAAACAAATTATGCCAAAGCACTATAATAGAATACTATGCAACTATTGGCACTTCCCAGATAACACTAGTGGTAAAGAACCCACCTGCCAATGTAGGACACGTAAGAGCCGCAGTTTTGATCTCTGGGTGGGGAAGAGCCCCCTGGAGGAGGGCATGGCAACCCACTCCAGTGTTCTTGCCTGGAGAATCCCGTGGATAGAGGAGCCTGGCGGGTTACAGTCCATGAGGTTGCAAAGAGTTGGATAGGACTGAGCGACTTAGCATACACAAATGCAGCTATTAAAATCATATCTTCAATATTATTTCCTAACATGAGTATATGCTTACATTGTATTTAGTAAGAATCAAAAAGTAGGCTCCAAACCTAAATTTACAATGAACTGCAAAATTTTTAAAGGGATGAATAGAGACAAAGAAATAGAAGTAGGAAAAAAAAAAAGAAATAGAAGTAGGGGCAATTTTACTTATGCACACGTGTGCTGAGTCACTTTAGTCATGTCCAAATCTGTGCCACCCTATGGACTGTAGCCTGCCAGGCTCCTCTGTCCCTGGGATTCTCCAGGCAAGAATATTGGAGTGGGTTGCCACGCCCTCCTCCAAAGGATCCTTCCAACCCAGGAATCAAACACACATCTATGTCTCCTGCATTGGCAGACAGGGTCTTTACCACTAGTGTCACCTGGGAAGCCCATGCTTACTTATACAGAACATCAATTTAAAGCAAAGATGAAAATGAAATTTAGCATTCCAAAAATTGTGCTTTAAAGGCAGGGTAGAGCCCCTTGCTGGTAAAATCAACCAGTATACCAACCAAACAGCAACAACAAAAATCCCAGGTCTCCTGGACTGAAAATCAACATGTTTCAACGCATTCAGTTGGTTTTTAGATGAAAAATTGGTTTATCAGTTTGAGATATTGATCTAGTGACCAGGTCTTGTTTGAGTTGTGTTATGACCGTCTCTGTCTCTTCTGGGGAAGTGAGAAATTTGTCTCTTTACCGTCCTACCCACGCATTCCTCAAGCTTCCTTCACCGCTTTCTTCCCATCCATTCTCAGCTAAAAATTGCCAGGCTTAGGAAGCGTTCTCAAAAATTCGCTCAGCTTAAGATGAAGTAATGATCAGCATAGTTGCTCATTTAGCTGTGTAGGTTCTTAGTGGCAGCACTCAGGGTATTCCATCTGTAGTTGCAGCATGTGGCAACTAGTTCCCTGACCAGAGATGGAAGCGCTTGCACTGGGAGCATGAAGCCTGAGCCACTGGACCATCAGGAAGTGCCAAAATGCCTAAATAAGTGCCTTCACTACAGGGGTTTAGCAATGGGTTTCCCGGGCGGCTCAGGGGTAAAGAATACACCTGCCAATGCAGGAGACGTAGGAGACATGGGTTTGATCTCTGGGTCAGGAAGATCCCTTGGAGTAGGAAATGACAACCCACTCCAGGATTCTTGCCTGGAAAGTTCCACAAAGGAGCCTGGCGGGCTACAGTCCATGGGGTTGCAAAGAGTCGGACACAACTAATCTTCTAAACATGACTCATGACCTCAGGTATTTGCATTTAGCAAGAAAAGAGCCCTGAACCCCCCAAGTTTCTCCTCTGGGACACTATTTGCATTTGGGGCAGGGCAATTGGAGGGTCAGGGGAATCCCCCACACCCATCACCCTGAAAATCACAAAGTTCATGTAGGTCCAAGATCGTTGGTGTTCTATTCTGGACACTGCTGGTTGCTAAGGACTTCATTTGTCTAAAGAATATGTACTGGGGATCCATTCCAGGGCAGACACTGTTCTTGGATTTCAGAGCATCCTCTGGTCCTCCCAATTCCTGCACAGGAATCATGGAATAAAACGTATAAGACACTGAACACTTCATTTCACAGAAATGTTTCATTTGCTGTTCATTCTTTTTTTTCTCTGTTTAGTTTTTGAAGCAAAATTTAAAATCAAAGGTTAGATTTAACTAGGAAAAATCTGTCTCACCAGGCCTCTGCTTTAGTTCATATTTAAGAAAATATTTTGAGCTACCTTGAATTTCTTGCTTTGTCATTTACCTATGGACTTGAGATTCCCGATCACATCCCCTTTGACAAAATGAACAATAAAATCAAAGTACCACTTGCTTGCTACCACATAGAAGTTTGCACATCTCAGTTTCAAGAGTGCATTTGAGAGGATGATGCTCTGTTCTGTTAAATTGGAGCCTCTGGGCTTTGGGGTTTTTTTTTGTTTGTTTCTGCTTTTGTTTTTTCTCCCAGATGTTAATAACCACTGTTCTGTTACTTAAGAGGCTTTGTCTAGGTAATTAAAGATCTCGTCACATCTTGCTTGAATATAAAGTCTAAGTGACTCATGCAGTGAACTTGGGCCCTCTGAGCATAATGAAGTCTGGTTTAATGAAGGAAATTATTTTTTGACAAATTTTAAAACTGTAAAAGAAAACTTCATTTATACATTCCTAATACAGCTGGGTTAAAGTAGCATTTAAACTTATTAAATAATGTGATTAATTTATAAAAACTATTATTAACCTCAAACCTCGGGTTAAAAACAAAGAACCCTCCCCTACCAAAACTCGATCCTAAGAGAAAAACTCATGAAAATAAAAACTGTTTATTATTATCATTTATATATATGTTATCTTTAAAAAAATGAACATCTGGATTTAATCCCACTTTTTTGTTTTAAATAATGAGGTATATTCAATTTGTGGATTAAAAAAATTTTTTTTAATACGGTACTTTCTTTCTTAATATAATAATTATTCTGTAAATATTCTAGTGGCATTGTATGTGTATTTCAACTAATAGAAATAAAAACAGTTACAAAAATAATGTGAAATAATGTGAAATCAACTATAGGTTGCTGTATGCTAATAACATAAGCATATTCACTCAGAATTAAAGTAATAGGTCAGAGAACAATCAACTGGAAGTCAGTATTCTACAGCCATCAGGGCAAGAATTAGAACCAGAATTTGAAAGTGGATTTTATATTTACTAGAAGTGTAATCTTGAGAAACCTGTATGCAGGGCAGGAAGCAACAGTTAGAACAGGACATGGAACAACAGACTGGTTCCAAATAGGAAAAGGAGTACGTCAGGCTATATATTGTCACCCTGCTTATTTAACTTCTATGCAGAGTACATCACGAGAAACGCTGGGCTGGAAGAAGCACAAGCTGGAATCAAGATTGCCGGGAGAAATATCAATAACCTCAGACATGCAGAGGACACCAGCCTTATGGCAGAAAGTGAAGAGGAACTAAAGAGCCTCTTGATGAAAGTGAAAGAGGAGAGGGAAAATGTTGGCTTAAAGCTCAACATTCAGAAAACGAAGATCATGGCATCTGGTCCCATCACTTCATGGGAAATAGATGGGGAAACAGTGTCAGAGTTTATCTTTTGGGCTCCAAAATCACTGCAGATGGTGATTACAGCCATGAAATTAAGACGCTTACTCCTTGGAAGGAACGTTATAACCAACTTAGCATATTCAAAAGCAGAGACATTACTTTGTCCACAAAAGTCCGTCTAGTCAAGGCTATGATTTTTCCAGTAGTCGTGTATGGATGTGAGAGTTGGACTATAAAGAAAGCTGAGCACCGAAGAATTGATGCTTTTGAACTGTGGTGTTGGGTAAGACTCTTGAGAGTCTCCTTGGACTGCAAGGAGCTCCAACCAGTCCATCCTAAAGGAGATCAGGACTCCTGTTGGAAGGACTGATGCTGAAGCTGAAACTCCAATACTTCGGCCACCTGATGCAAAAAGCTGACTCATTTGAAAAGACCCTGATGCTAGGAAAGATTGAGGGTGGGAGGAGAAGGGGATGGAAGAGGATGAGATGGCTGGATGGCATCACCAACTCAAAGGACATGAGTTTGGGTAAACTCTGGGAGTTGGTGATGGACAGGGAGGCCTGGAGTGCTGTGGTTCATGGGGTCACAAAGATTTGGACACGACTGAGCGACTGAACTGAACTGCACTGAATCTTGTTTTTACTTTTTTTTTTAATTGAAATACAGTTGATTTACAATATTTTGTTAATTTCTGCTGTACAGAAAAGTGACTCAGTTACACTTAGATATATATATATTCTTTTTCATAGTTTTCCCATGTGGTTTATCACAGGACATTGACTATAGTTCCCTCTGCTGTACAGTATGACCTTGTCATTTATCCATCCTATATGTAATAGTTTGCATCTGCTAATCCCAAATGGCCACTCCATCCCTCCATTGCCCCCTCCCCCCTGGCAACTACAAGTTTGTTCTCTATGTCTGTGAGTCTGTTTCTCTTTCACAGATACATTCATATTTTCATATTTTAGTTTCCACATATAAGTGATATCATATGATATTTGTCTTTCTTTCTGACTTACTTCACTTATTATGATAATCTCTAGTTACATCCATGTTGCTCCAAATGGCATTATTTCATTCTTTTCTTATGGTTGAGTAGTGTTCTCTTATATATACATACATGTGCATATATCTTTTAGAATTAGAGCTGTTTTTCAGGATATATTCCCAGGAATGGGATTGCATGATTATACAACTATTCTATCTTTAGTTTTTTTAAGGAACCTCAGTACTGTTCTCCATAGTGGCTGTAAATGTCACCTTGTTTTAATCACCCTCTCTGAGCTACAGGTTATTCACCTGTAAAATGGGTATAGTAGTACCTAAGTCATAGTTTTAGTCTTAATTAACATGTGTGAAGCACACAGTACATAGTACTCACAGATGTTAACATCACTATTATCTTCCTATGGTACCATCAAAGAAGCTAGAAGCCAACTATTGGCTTAGAGGCCTCAGTTAAGTTCAGTTCAGTTCAGTCACTCAGTCATGTCCGACTCTTTGCGACCCCATGAATTGCAGCACTCCAGGCCTCCCTGTCCATCAAAATCTCCCGGAGTTCATTCAGACGCCTGTCCATTGAGTCAGTGATGCCATCCAGCCATCTCATCCTCTGTCGTCCCCTTCTCCTCCTGCCCCCAATCCCTCCCAGCATCAGGGTCTTTTCCAATGAGTCAACTCTTCTCATGAGGTGGCCAAACTATTGGAGTTTCAGCCTCAGTCCTTCCAATGAACACCCAGGACTGATGTCCTTTAGGATGGACTGGTTGGATCTCCTTGCAGTCCAAGGGACTCTCAAAAGTCTTCTCCAACACCACATTTCAAAAGCATCAATTCTTCAGTGCTCAGCTTTCTTCACAGTCCAACTTTCACATCCATACACGACCACTGGAAAAACCATAGCCTTGACTAGACGGACCTTTGTTGGCAAAGTAATGTCTCTGCTTTTGAATATGCTATCTAGGTTGGTCATAACTTTTCTTCCAAGGAGTAAGTGTCTTTTAATTTCATGGCTGCAGTCACCATCTGCAGTGATTTTGGAGCCCACCAAAATAAAGTCTGACACTGTTTCCACTGTTTCCCCATCTATTTCCCATGAAGTGATGGGACCAGATGCCATGATCTTCGTTTTCTGAAAGTTGAGCTTTAAGCCAACTTTTTCACTCTCCTCTTTCACTTTCATCAAGAGGCTCTTTAGTTCCTCTTCACTTTCTGCCATAAGGGTGGTATCATCTGCATATCTGAGGTGATTGATATTTCTCCAGGCAATCTTGATTCCAGCTTGTGCTTCTTCCAGCCCAGCGTTTCTCATGATGTACTCTTCATAGAAGTTAAATAAGCAGGGTGACAATATACAGCCTTGACGTACTCCTTTTCCTATTTGAAACCAGTCTGTTGTTCCATGTCCAGTTCTAACTGCTGCTTCCTGACCTGCATACAGATTTCTCAAGAGGCAGGTCAGGTGGTCTGTATTCCCATCTCTCTCAGAATTTTCCACAGTTTATTGTGATCCACACAGTCAAAGGCTTTGGCATAGTCAATAAAGCAGAAATAGATGTTTTTCTGGAACTCTCTTGCTTTTTCGATGATCCAGCAGATGTTGGCAATTTGATCTCTGGTTCCTCTGCCTTTTCTAAAATCAGCTTGAACATCAGAAAGTTCACAGTTCATATATTGCTGAAGCCTGGCTTGGAGAATTTTGAGCATTACTTTAACAGCATGTGAGATGAGTGCAATTGTGCAGTAGTTTGAACATTCTTTGGCATTGCCTTTCTTTGGGATTGGAATGAAAACTGACCTTTTCCAGTCCTGTGGCCACTGCTAAGTTTTCCAAATTTGCTGGCATATTGAGCACAGCATTTTCACAGCATCATCTTTCAGGATTTGAAACAGCTCAACTGGAATTCCATCACCTCCACTAGCTTTGTTTGTAGCAATGCTTTCTAAGGCCCACTTGACTTCACATTCCAGGATGTCTGGCTCTAGGTGAGTGATCACACCATTGTGATTATCTTCATCATGAAGCTCTTTTTTTGTACAGTTCTGTGTATTCTTGCCACCTCTTCTTAATATCTTCTGCTTCTGTTAGGTCCACACCATTTCTGTCCTTTATTGAGCCCACCTAAAGGCCTAGTTAGTGACAAAAATGGTAGACTACAGAAAAAAAATTAGTCCCACTCAGCAGAGTTCTTTTATCCTGCTACCCAGAGTTAAACAGAATTTTTAGCTTTATCCCATGTCTGTGAATGAACATAATCAAAAGCCCAAAACACTCACTATAAAATACCAACAAACTTTCAAAAACATAAGTCAAATTATATTCTGCTTGATAGTCATGGCATCACTATTTTAATTGGAGCTAATCATTCGAATGTTGGTGTTTTTTATATAGTAGAAGTTATAGAACATTGGTCTGTGATTCATCCTGTCTGTAGATATCTGCTTTTTAAAAAGTGTATTGGAGTAGAGCAGCTTTAGAGTGTTGTGTTAGATCCTGCTGTGCAGCAGTGGTTCAGCTACATGTATACATACATTCCCTCTGTTTTGGATTTCCTTCCCATTTAGGTCACCACGGAGCACTGAGTAGGGCTCCCTGAGCAATACAGTAGATTCTCATTAGTTGTCTATTTTGTACACAGTATCAGTAGTGTATATATGTCAATTCCAATCTCCCGATTCATCTGACCCCTCCTTTCCCCGCTTATGCAAATATAAATTCTTTGGTCTACTCATGGTAGGTGTGTGCCGAGGTGCGGTGACTGAGATTAGAGCATGGGATTCAAATCCAAGTTAGGCTGCCTCCAAAAGCTTTCATTATGACACACCATTGCTTTGGATTTCTTCTAGGAATTATATTCGTTCAGGTTTTCCCAAACCACCTTACAGAAAGAAACCGAACAAACTTTCTGGCTAGCCCAATACATAATATGTAATGTAGAATAAGGGCTTCCCAGGTGGTGCTAGTGGTAAAGAACCAGCCTGCCAATCAGGAGACATAAGAGACTCAGGTTCAATCCCTGGGTTGGGGAGATCCCCTGGAGGAGGGAATGGCAACCCATTCCAGTATTCTTGCCTGGAGAATCCCTTAGAGAAGCCTGGTGGGCTACAGTCCATGGGATATCAAAGAGTCAGACATGACTGAAGCGACTTATGCACGCACACAGTGTCGAATAATATTTATTGAATATTCCATTGCATTGTTGTTACTTTTATGCTAAACGTGTTTATGTGTAATCAGCACAGGGAACTCTACTCGATATTCTGTAATGACCTGTAAGGGAAAAGAATCTGAAACAGATTCAGTAAATGTATAAGTAAATCACTCTGATGTACATCTGAAACTAATGTGTGTGTGTGTTAGTCCCTCAGTCGTGTCCAATTCTTTCCGACTCCATGAACTGTAGCCCATCAGGTTTCTCTGTCCATGGAATTCTCCAGGCAAGAATACTGGAGTGGGTTGCCTTTCCGTTCTCCAGAGGATCTTCCTGACCCAGGGATTGAACTAGAATCTCTTACATATCCTGCAGACTAGCATCTCTTTCGGAGAAGGCAGTGGCACCCTACTCCAGTACTCTTGCCTGGAAAATCCCATAGACGGAGGAGCCTGAAAGGCTGTAGTCCATGAGGTCACTGAGGGTCGGACACGACTGAGCGACTTCACTTTCACTTTTCACTTTCATGCATTGGAGAAGGAAATGGCAACCCACTCAAGTGTTCTTGCCTGGAGAATCCCAGGGACGGGGGAGCCTGGTGGGCTGCCGTCTATGTGGTCGCACAGAGTCGGACACGACTGAAGTGACTTAGCAGTAGCAGCATCTCTTTACCATTAGTGCCACCTGGGAAGCCCCAGTATAAAATTGAAAAAATGTAAATGTGCGTGTATGTGTGCCTGTCTGTCTATGTATACATGTAAGGCTGTGCTGAACATCTGTTCTGTTGGTCCATATCATCACTCCTTTCGACTCTGGCCTCTGAGGCAGGCTGACCTGTCAGGATGACATCTGCGGACTCCCTTAGTCATTGCCCTCTCGATAGGTTCAGCCAACAGGGTGTACTGGCAGGAGACGAGAGGCAGGGGACAGCAAGGGTGTGGAGCATCTATTCCTGGGAACACACCGCAGTGTGGTCACTGCACGGAGCATTGGACCTCGTGCCTCGTCCAGACTGAAGACTGGCAAGACCTTAGCTCTTACCATCCCAGGGAGGCGCATTGCTATGTCCTCCTGCACCCTCTTCACACTTTTGTAAATAGTCTCTTTATTGAGGTCCCTTCACATTACCTAACAAGAGCATTTCTTGTTTCTTGTCCTTACACTTTATTGATATAAATCCTTAATAGAAATGATAGAATGGACTGTGTAGGTAATATTGTCACCTGCCTCCTAGCTTGAATATCCTCGTTCTCCTGGTTAGTTTTCTTCTTCTGTGGATATCCTAAAATATATGCCCTTTCCCCACTGCCTGTCTGCAACCACCACCCCCAGGGCCATGAAAGGAAAGATGTATGAATACCTTGCCAGACCATAGGGATTCTTCAACCAGATCTTCCCACATTAGGGGTCAAGGTTTCCCTTTTCTCAGACCCAGAACTGATGACTATAACCCTAGGGCTCTCTGACCATCTTTCCTTCATCTCAAGTAGAGCCTCTGTAGACCAGGGCGCAGCAGAGACAACTCAGGATGAGGGACAGATGGCTCCTGGGGTCAGAGTGTCCATTTCCAAACCCCGAGCCCCTGTTCCCTCCAACCCTCTCTTATAATTGCCTTCACCTTTTCTGTGAACTAACATATTGTATTTTCATTTTGCTTGAACTAGTTGGAGTTCCTGCTACCTGCAATTTTTTTATCAAGGTACTGATTAAAACAATGGCAGAACTTGGTAACCTGATATGTTTCTAATATTTGAAACCAGTTGTTTTGAAGAATTCAGTGATGCTGGCAAGGAATGCACTAGAAAAGTTCTGATCCATCCATATATGTGTCAGAATCGGTGGAACTTTTTATTACCGAGAGCCTTCAGAAAGCCTCTCCTGAAATTCAATACACTCTAGGGCATATTTTGGACAGGTTCCTAGTCCAGATTGCTTCCCAGAGAGGAAAATGATTGGCTTGGGGAGGCAAGGTTTGTCAACATGGTGTGCAAAGAGAGGAGAGCTTTGCTTTCTTCTAGCTTTTTAAAAAAATAATTTATTTGTTTGTTTTTGGCTGTGTGGGGTCTTAGTTGCTGTGCGGGCTTTTCTCTAGTTGTGGAAAGAGGAGGCTACTCTTCACTGTGGTGCGTGGGTTTCTCATTGCAGTGGCTTCTCTTGTTGCAGAGCGCTGGCTGTAGGACATGTGGGCTCAGTAGTTACAGCTCCCGGGCTCTAGAGCAAAGGCTTAATACTTGTGGCAAATGAGCTTAGTTGCTCCGAGGCATGTGGGATCTTCCTGGATTAGGGATCGAACCCAGGTCTCCTACATTGGCAGGTGGATTCTATACCATTGAGCCACAAGGGAAGCCCCTTTCTTCCCTCATTTTTAAACTAGCAAGTATGGTTGGGTATCAATGACTAACAATGATGTTTTGGTTTTAATGCTCATTGTGGAATTTTCCTTATTTGTTTTTTGGTTGAGAGAGCCTGAATGATTGTTAAATTGAATAATAGAAGAAAATTTATTTTTCCTAAACACAGTTGCTTCCCTCTGTAGGTATTACATTGTACGGCTTCAGGAAAAGTACAAAGGCAGCACAAAAGGCAAATGGGGCGTGTGCTCCATTATAAAAGTGTCCCCCACCCTCTCTCCTTTTGCTCTGTATTAATAGTATTTCCCTGGCAGCACCATTGTGAAGCTAACAAAGGCCTTGAAAAGATAGGAAATGGTGTGCAGCTATTAATAATAGTTTATCTTCCTACCTTTAGAAGTAGTAAGCCAATACAACTCGCTATTTTTGTTGTTGTCACTATCAAAGCACATCTTTTCGCTAAAATTCTAAGTGTACGTTTAGATCATTACTGATAAAGCGATTCTCAGAGAAGTTAGGACTCTGAGTTTATAGTATTAATAATGAGCATCATTAAAACACCGTAACAGGAAAGACAAGATCAAGAAATAAATACAGGGACTTCCCTGGGTGGTCCAGTGGCTACAACTTCACCTTCCAGGGCAGAGGATGTGGGTTCGATCCCGGGTTAGGAAGCTAAGACCCCACATGCCTCATGCTGAACAAACCAAGACATAAAACAGCAGCAATATTACAACAAATTCAATAAAGACTTTTAAAATGGCCCACATTAAAATAAAAAAAAAGAAGAAGAAGAAATAACTATAAAGAAGGGTGGGGGAACATTGGAAAAATATTTCCCAAAGAGAGGATGGGCTAGGGAAATGTCCAAATCCAGTTGTTCTCAATCCACCAACTGCTGGTTTTCCTCTTGAGGGAGATATTTGTGAATTTGCTTGGAGCTTAGAAGAACATGTTAATGTTGAATATGCTGTTTAGATCTCCAGCAGACCTTGGAGAACTAGTAGCCCCCATGGAGCTACACTAAAGAACTCTACTCCCCTACTGATTCCTGGGGGTTAAGTAGAGACATTCCAACCAGCCACCAGGTGCTGGAATATTACCATTTCCCAAACTGCCTCTATCACGATCTCACAGTTTGGCAAGCAGCTTCTTCTCCTTCTGGGCCATCAAAGAAGAAGAATTCCTGGGACTTCCCTGGCGGTCCAGTGCTTGGGACATGGCACCTTCAATGCAAGGGCGTTCCATCCTGAGTTAGGGTACTAACCTGCATGCCTCTTGGTGCTTGCCGGGGTCCAGCCCCGGTGGATCCAGGGAATTTGAAGGGTGGACGGTGTTGGCGTGGAAAGACTTGTTTATTGATTGATACAAGATTAGATTAAGAAACTATAGCATAGTAGGAAGATTAAGTGGAGGAAGAGGGCTGAATAGCTTGGTTTACGCGGAAGACCAATAAAATTCCAGACAAGGAATTTGCATCATCTACGTTGGGCCACCGGCGCCCGCTTGAATATCTAAGGGTGCCTCGCCTTAAGCTCCCTTTCGCGCGGGTCTTAATAGCCAGGGCAAGTAAGTAGACCTGGCGAGCCTCCACGCCCCAGGTGGAGATTCAGCCTGAAATTAAAGTAAAGAGCAGAGAGAGGGAAAGGGAGAGAAGAAGAGAGAGAGAAAGACACGGGGTGGGGCGGGGGGGGGGGGGGGTTGGGGAGCCAGATTCCCAAGAAACCAGGCCGAGAGACTAGTTCGAGAAACTGGTCCGAGAAGCTGGTCCCATCCTTTATTGTTCAGAAGGCCTTTTATACTTTTGATAAAATATGGAGATCAATGGGTAACACAAAATTATGTAGCGTCCGCAACCCAGATTCTTTCCGTATATCATTTTGTATACAAAAGGTCTCAGGTGATTTACATTATCTTTTGGCCAAGAGGCTTGTTAAAACTTTTTGGCTCTCTTCCTTAATAAATGTTAATTTTGTTTCCCCTGAAGTGTTTTTCTTTAATCTACATCTCCTTAAAGGGCTAAAGTCACATCTCTATAGAACAAAGGTGCAGTGGGTTATAACAAAGAAGGTACTTAACTCAAAGATCTAATGTTGCTAATACAAGCTCTACTACTTGTTTTTCTATATACCAACTATATCTAAAAATAAAGGATATGAAAATTTGGCAGCAAGCATTGACTCAACAAATGAAACTTTTAATCAGTCCTATTCTAAAGATTTTGACTCCTCGGAAGCTCCTACATTCCTAGGATGTTTTAAGCTTCCTGTGCCTCCTGCGGTCAGGAGGCCTCAAACAATCACGTGCGCAGCTGTAGGAGTCCTGCAGGCGGACTAGAAAGCCATCAGAGGGTTTTTGGATTGAAACACTCTTTCAAATGCAGAAGACTAAAGCCCTGAATTGACTTTTTCCAGAAAATGTCAGAAGAGTGGAAAAGCAGAGCACAAAACCCGGCAGATTTTTGTTGGGGTACATGCTTAGGAATTTCCAGAGGGGCCCCTGAAGTCTGAGCACGCCTTGCGTATGTCAGCTTCCTTCCTCATGAACTTGTCATGGGCGGGATTCCTCACACTGGCTCCCGGCACATCCTGAGTTAGGGTACTAACCTGCATGCCTCTTGGTGCGGCCAAATTTAAGAAGAAGTAGGAGAAGACGAGTTCTTTCCCTTGTGATGACAAAAGAAGGAAGCATTCTCAGGTAGCCAGTGTTAACAGGAAGGGCACTGACTGACCTTTGGCGGATGTTCAGTGTTTGTTTTCAGGACCTGGGAAGGGCTAACGCCAGGGCTTTCCTTCAATTTCATTCACAATAAGTGTGTCACTGATGCATTGTGTTTGGCTGAGTTTACAGAAATAGCTGTGTTGCTTGTCAATCATGGGAAGTGGCAGGTGTTTGGAATCTCCTTCACTGTGGGCACAAAATCGCATCTACACATCCCAGGCTACTTCACTCCCCTTGGTCCTTTGTGCTCCATGGAACCTCAGGGGAAAGGTCACCCTGGGCAACCTGAACTGAGGCGCCAGAAACCGCAGAAATGTCCTACCAGCCTCCTCACGAGATTCCCTGATGACACAACATAACACAACCCCCTTTACAGTATTCCGGCAACAACCAAATCCAGAAATAACTCATACATTAAAAAAAAAAAAACCTCAAAAGATTATCTTTTTTTTTTTCCCTCAAAACACTAGCATGCAAAGTAGTTAGCTAGTAGTCACTAATAACTTTTTTCCCTGCAACATTATTGGCTAATTATACCAATTATTGCATTCTCAGCCTATCAGGCCATGCTCGGATCACCCAGAGACAAAAGTGTTCCTTGGAACTGATCCACAGGGCAACAGATGAAGTCTGTTTTGGTCGTTCTTTCTTGCCAGCCGTGCTCAGGACCAGTGCTGACCATGGAGGCCTGGCCTCGGTCCGCAGTGGGTGGTTCCAGCTCGTCGTCCAGAGTTCTTAGGAAGTGAATCCTCCATTGGCAGCCCTCTCCTCTCTGAAACATTCATAGAGATGAGTAACTGCCACGTACACGTGAGCTCTGACACAGACCTATCACTCCTATCTTTCAGGACACTGGAAACCCTGATGACTGGGGATGGACACGTTTAAATGATACAAAGCCCGTCTCCATTTTAGAGCATCCTTCCCTATACACTGTATTACATTACATACAGCTATACTGAGGACAATTTCACCTGATTTATATATGAAGAAGCTGAGAAATGTCTACAAAGTCAGCAAAATATTCACACATCTATCATGTAGTTGATATTAATAATTTAAGGTTCTTCCAAAGTATATGTGTAACTTTACATTTGAAAGCATCCAGGCATTAAAACTTGGACTTCCCAGGTGGCTCAGTAGTAAAGAATTTGCCTGCCAATGCAGGTGACATGGGTTCGATATCCCAGTAGGGAAGATCCCCTGGAGAAGTAAATGGCAACCCACTTCAGTATTCTTGCCTGTGAAATCCCATGGACAGAGCAGCCTGCAGGCTACATCGGAGATGACTTAGTGACTAAACAATGACAGCAAGGCATTAAAACTTAATCCCCATTCAGAAAAGTTTACTCCATGGAACTCAAAGCTTAGTGAACTATTAAAACTTTTTTAAACTTAAGTTTAGGGTGGAACTGTCAAGATTCTCCAGACAATATGATAGGACTATTAGGAAAATCTTAAAAAACAACTTAAAATATATTTACATCTTATCACTTGTCAGTGTCTATATTACAAAAATTTATTTTTGGTTGTGCTGGGTCTTTGTGGCTGCACACAGGTTTTCTCTAGTCAAGAAAATGAGCAGAGATTACTCTCCAGCTGTGGTGTGGTGCTTCTCATTGCAGTGGCTTTTCTTGTTGTGGAGCATGGGCTCTGGGGTGGGCGAGCTTCAGTATTTGCCAAACACAGGCTTAGTTGCCCCGTGGCATATGGTATCTTCCCCAAACAGGATCGAACCTGTGTCCCCTGCTTTGGCAGGTGGATTCTTAACCATTGAATCACTAGGGAAGTCCTCTATATTACTTTTGAATCAAATACTTGATGAAAATTGATGTTTGTTATGCCCAAAGTTTTCCTGACTCTGCTGTATTCGCTGTATTATACATGTATTCATCATTACATCATGGCTTTAAATCACTTGATAGCACAACATATTGGAGATTTTTATCTCTGATGATTCTTTTCCTCTCATGATTTTGGTACAAACATTCTATTTATGGCCGGGCATGGTAATGCAAGTTAGGGGCAGGTTGTAACAAGAACCATCTGTCCTCTCCCCCTATCTGAGTCCTTCTGTCATGATTAATTGTTGTTATCAAAAAAAAAAAAAAAAACCCACCTCTTTGCTGGAGTTTTGCAAGAGGCAGTAGCCATGTCCTCCCTTTAGAGCATTAGAGCTTAAAATATGACATGCCTTACTCCCTGTGGCCTTAAACACACAGATTCTGCTATCGTGGTTCCCAAGCCTTTCAGTAGATTGTGAGAGACAGGTGGAAACTCCCCTGGTAATGTCAGAAAATAGCAAGATGGAGACAAAATTGAAATCGTTAGTCAAGAGGTGTTGAGCATTTCAGGTGTTTGCTTGGTAGGGAATAAACACAACCGAAGAAACTAGCACACATATCATGTTCACGTTGAAACAAATGAGCTCCTGTAGGGGGTGGGAAAATGCTGATATTGCAAAACAGTATATCCAGGTTTGGTAGAAATTAAATTAAAAACATAAATCCACATTTCCTAAAGACCTCTGCCATTGCTTAATTGCAAAAGCATCTTGAGGGAAAGAGGAAGGGGCCAGAGCTAGGATTTAATTTTTATTAGAAGGAAACATGTTCTAGGAGGGACTTTCCAGGTGACTCAGCACTAAGGAATCCTTCCGTAATGCAGGAGATGCAGGTTTGGTCCTTTGATTGGGAAGATCCCCCAGAGGAGAAAATGGCAACTCACTCCAGGGTTCTTGCTGGGAAAATCCCATGGACAGAGGAGCCTGGCGGGCTACAGTCCATATATAGCATCGCAAAGAGTCAGACACGACTGAGCACTTGTGCTATGTTCTAGGAAGAACCAGCATGGGAGAGAATGAAGGACGAGCAAGTCTGCTCAGAGGTCTTGCATCATTACCCCTGAAGAGGTGGATCCCAAAGGATGCTCTACAGTTCAAGAGTCACTGAGTTGTGGTACAAATACTCAAAAACGCTGCCTGTTTCCTAATCCAGCCAGTATGTATTAAGCACCTTCTCTGAATCCAGGACTGGATATAGAGAAAGGGAAAGAAGATTCAAACCTGATGGGAGGATGTTATTGATTTTGTGTTTAATCATCAAGGAACTTTAGTCCAGTTGGGAAACTGAGACATGAAACCTAGGACAACCATCTCAGCCTCTAATGATGCAACCTGAAGGACCACAGGGCTCCCTGTTTCCCAGGACACCCTGGGTCTGCCCATTTTTCTGAAGTCTTCTGTGTTAGAGCCATCCCTCCTGTTCAGGCTTTCTATTTAGGTGAAAATACGAAGAACACACACACACTCACTGAATCCCTAAAAGCCCTTCTTACAATATTAAATATGTTACTTATAAGGGCTCATACAGTTAACAACACCTTAGTCTTGGTAAGAACCAAACAATATTCTCAGGAAATGAGACACAAGACATGAAACAAAAATATAGGTAAGGAAGGCAAACCAGAATGGCCCAGAATAAGATGTGGGAAGTAGCTAGGGGCAGTGGTTAGGAGACTGATAGAGTTAGTTCAAACTACAGGCCTGGTAGATGGGGACCTTCTGTGCCAATGTGATAAAGCTGGACTTTTACTTATAAAGAGTGAAAAGGCAAGAAGAAAGTGTTCATGACCTGGCGATTGTCTTCAGACTGGAATGGGAGAGATGGAGACTGGGATCGGGGAGGTCAATATGGAAGTTGTTGACTTTTTCAGGAACAGAGAGAAAGAATATCTGAATTAAGTGAACTCATAAGAATAATTTAATATTTTGAATAGATGTAATAATCTGAAGTGACAGATTGATGTGAGAATTGAGGTTTCTCTTGGGCAATGACTCCCAAGTTTTAATATTCAGTTCAGTTCAGTCACTCAGTTGTGTCTAACTCTTTGCAATCCCATGAATTGCAGCATGCTAGGCCTCCCTGTCCATCACCAACTCCCGGAGTTCACCCAAACTCATGTCCATCGAGTCAGTGATGCCATCCAGCCATCTCATCCTCTGTCGTACCCTTTTCTTCCTGCCCCCAATTCTTCCCAGCATCAGAGTCTTTCCAATGAGTCAACAGGTGGCCAAGTACTGAAGTTTCAGCTTTAGCATCATTCCTTCCAATGAACACCCAGGACTGATCTCCTTCAGAATGGACTGGTTGGATCTTCTGCAGTCCAAGGGACTCTCAAGAGTCTTCTCCAACACCACAGTTCAAAAGCATCAATTCTTCAGTGCTCAGCTTTCTTTATAGTCAAACTCTCACATCCATACATGACCACTGGAAAAACCATAGCCTTGACTAGATGGACCTTTGTTGGCAAAGTAATGTCTCTGCTTTTGAACATGCTATCTAAGTTGGTCATAACTTTCCTTCCAAGGAATAAGCGTCTTTTAATTTCATGGCTGCAATCACCATCTGCAGTGATTTTGGAGCCCCAAAATATAAAATGTGACACTGTTTCCACTGTTTCCCCATCTATTTGCCATGAAGTGATGGGATCATTATCTTAGGTATCTGTAAACCAGTGATATATTGAAGAACTATGGATGGAGTTTTGCAACATTATACAAGAGGCAGTGATCAAACCGCCACCCCCCCCCAAGAGGAAGAAATGTAAAAAGGCAACATGATTGTCTAAGGAGGCCTACAAATAACTGAGAAGCAAAGGAGAAAAGGAAAGATCTATCCATCTGAATGCAGAGTTCCAAAGAGTAAGGAGAGATAAGAAAGCCTTCCTAAGTGATCGATGCAAAGAAATAGAAGAAAACAATAGAACAGGAAAGACAAGAGATCTCTTCAAGAAATTTAGGGATACCAAGGGAACATTTTATGCAAAGATGGACACAATAAAGGACAGGAATGGTATGGACCTAACAGAAGCAGACGATACTAAGAAGAGGTGGCAAGAATACAAAGAACTATATAAAAAAGATCTTAATGAACCAGATAACCATGATGGTGTGATCACTCACCCAGAGCCAGACATCCTGAGGTGTGAAGTCAAGTGGGACTTATGAAGCATCACTGTGAACAAAGATAGTGGAAGTAATGGAATTCCAGCTGAGCTATTTTAAATCCTAAAAGACGATGCTGTGAAAGTGCTACACTCAATATGCCAGCAAATTTGGAAAACTCAGCAGTGGCCACAGGACAGTTTTCATTCCAATCCCAAAGAAAGGCAATGCCAAAGAATGTTCAAACTACTGCACAATTGCACTTATTTTTCATACTAGCAAAGTATTGCTCAAAATCCTCTAAGCTAGGCTTTAACAGTACATGAACCAAGAACTTCCAGATGTTCAAGCTGGATTTAGAAAAGGCAGAGGAACCAGAGATCAAATTGCCAATATTAATGCAAATTGTTAGATCATAGAAAAAGCAAGTGAATTTCAGAAAAATATCTACTTCTATTTCATTGACTAGGCTAAAGGCTTTGACTGTAAGTCACAGCAAACTGTGGAAAATTCTTAAAGAGATGGCAATACCAGACCCTCTAACCTGCCTTCTGAAAAATCTGTATGCAGATCAAGAAGCAACTGTCAGAACCAGACATGGAACAACAGACTGGTTCCAAATTGGGAAAGGAGTACATCAAGGCTGTATATTTTCACCCTGCTTATTTAATTTATATGTGGAATACATCATACAAAATCCCAGGCTGGATGAAGCAAAAGCTGGAATCAAGATTGCTGGGAGAAATATCAATAACCTCAGATACGCAGATGACACCACTCTTATGGCAGAAAGTGAAGAGGAACTAAAGATCCTCTTGATGAAAGTGCAAGAGGAGAGTGAAAAAGCTGGCTCAAAGTACCACATTCAGATAACGAAGGTCACGGCATCCAGTCCCATCACTTCAAGGCAAATAGATGAGGAAACAATGGAAACAATGGCGGACTTAATTTTGGGGAGGGCTCCAAAATCACTGTAGATGGTGACTGCAGTCATGAAATTAAAAGACAGTTGCTCCTTGGAAGAAAAGCTATGACAGATCTAGACAGCATATTAAAATGCAGAGACATTACTTTGCTAACAAAGGCCGTATAGTTAAAGCTATGATTTTCCCAGTAGTCATGTATGGATGTGAGAGTTGGACCATAAAGAAAGCTGAGTGCCAAAGAATTGATGCTTTTGAAGTGTGGTGTTGGAGAAGACTCTTGAGAGTCCCTTGGATGAGTTGATAAAGAAAATGTGGTGCATATATACAATGGAATATTATTCAGCCATAAAAAAGAATGAAATAATGCCATTTGCAGCAGCATGGATACAACTAGAGATTTCATACAAAGTGAAGTAAGTCAGACAGAGAAAGGTGAAATCATATGATATCACTTATGTGCGGAATCCAAAATATGGCAAAAATGAACCTATCTCTGAAACAGAAACAGACTCACAGATATAGAGAACAGATATCCGGTTGCCAAGGGGCAGTGAGGAGAAAGACCAATGGAATGAGAGATTACATTTGGTAAATGCAAACTGTTACATTTAGAATGGATAAACAAGGTCCTACTGTATAGCACAGAGAACTATATTCAATATCCTGTGATAAACCATAATGGAAAATAATTTTTTAAAGAAATTATATACATGTTTAATTGAATCACTTTGCTGTATAGCAGAGACTGGTACAACATTGCAAATCAACTATACTTCAATAAAAATAATTAAACTCTTCTCTTTGTTTTTATTCTGAAACTTCACTAAAATATATTTTTACTTATAGTGCTTAGGACTCACTGTGAATCATGAATCTGAGGATTATGTCTTTAGGAATTCTAAAAGTTTTTCAGATGTTATCTCTTTAAAATTCCATGCATCCCATTCTGTTGATTCTCTCTTGTAAGAGATATGAACATTTCATAAGGGTAGTAGTGAGTTAGGCCTTATTATTTTTCTCTCTACTCCAATCTATGTCTCTTCATCTCTCCACATTGGAGTGCAAATAATTTCCTTAAATGTAATTTACAGTTCACCTAGTTTTACTTCTGCTCTTTAAATTTTCTATTGGTATTTCAATTTAATTACTTTTGTTTTTTATGTTTATAGAGGCTGTATTTGATTATTTCTTTGAAATCTATGTGTTGCTTTTTCATAGACTCATTATTTTCTCACATTTCATTTATTTACTCATTCTGGCCACAAATGTAGGCTCTTCATTCCCCGACTAGAGATTGAACCCACAGCCCCTGCACTGGAAGCGCTGGACTTCCAGGCAAGTCCCTATTTTTTCATATTTTAGAGTCTTTCTTTTATGCCTTTAATCACATTATATCTATTGCGTGAAAAAGTGAAAGTGTTAGTGGCTCTGTTGTGTCTGACTCGTTGCACCCCCATGGAATGTGGTGCCAGGCTCCTCTGTCTTGGAATTCTCCAAGTAAGAATACTGGAGTGGGTTGGTTGCCCTTCTCTCGGATATCTTCCCGATCCAGGGATAGAACCTGGATCTCCTGCATTGCAGGCAGATTCTTTACTGTCTGAGTCATATAGTCTCTATTTAATAATAGTTCTGTGTTAGCTGGTGGTCTTAGGAAACCGAACCCTTGTAGGCGTTGCACATGCTGACTCTCAGTCATGGTGAGCTGTTTCCTTGTGTGCGTTGTATTCAGGAATCTGTGTTCGCCTTCCTCAGGGGAAGCCCTCACAGCCTGGGCAAACAAGCTGCCCCTTCAGTACAGCTTTATGTTTGCTTCTTCCAGGAGCCTTAGGTGTATCTATCCAGTAGAGCCTATCACCAGACAGGACCAAATTTATATCAGTTTTTCAATTTACAGGTACTTGGCCCAGGCAGATAGTGTATCAACATTCAACAAAAATCTGCTTTTGTAAATAAAGTTTTATTGAAACACATACATACCCATTTGTTGACATATTGTCAACAACAACTATCCATCTGCAAGGACAGAGTTGAAGAGCTGCAGCAAAGACTACGTGGCCAACAAAGCTGCTAATTCACTTTCTGTGCCTTTACAGACAATGTCTGTGAACCCCTGGTACAAATGCAAACCCTAAGCCAGAGCAGAGCAGGTAGAAGCTTACAGATTCTCAGGAGACACTAGCTTCCTCTGCTCAGAGTCCAAGCTGATGAGTTTCTTTGCTGACTCCATGTGCTAGTTGGAGTTTGTTTTTTGCTTTTATTCTTACACTTCATACTTTCACTAAAAAGATAATTTTTTGATGGTCCTGAACTCATGCAGACTACTGATTTGAACTCTTTCTTGCATGAGTCCAGAGTCCTCATATCCTGCGGACATTACATCCACATTCCTAAAATCTAGGAAAACACATTTTCCTGCCATACCAGCACCCCCTCCACAACACTACTTTACCCACAACTCCTATCCTAACTGCTCAGCTTTGATTCTTGCAGATATCACTTATAGATCAACTCTGTACTAGGGTTGTTTTTTAATATTCATTTAATTTTTTTATTTGGCTGCATCAGATCTTAGTTGTGGCATGCGGGCCCTTCACTGAAGCATGCAGTCTCCTCTCTAGTTGTGGAACATGGGCTCCAGACCTTGTGGGCTCAGTGGTTGTGGCACACAGGCTTAGTTGCCGTGTAGCATGTAGGATTTTAGTTCCCCAGCCAGGGATCAAACCCGTATCACCTGCACTGGAAGGTGGATTCTTAATTGCTGGACAACCAGGGAAGTCCTTATATTACATTTTTTTCAGCAATTATAGGTGCTTTATAACAAAATATTTCTCAAGTTACATAACTGGTCATGAAAAAGTGAAAGTGTTCGTAGCTCAGTCGTGTCTGACTCCTTTGACCCCAGTCTCCTCTGTCCATGGGATTCTCCAGGCAAAAATACTGGAGTGGGTAGCCATTCCCTCTCCAGGGGTTCTTCCTGACCCAGGGATTGAACCTGGGTCTCTTGCATGGCAGGCAGAGTCTTCACCACCAGGGAAGCCCTTAACTGGTCTTATTTCTGGGAAATAAAAGTTGTGTCAAATGTACCTGGAATCTTGGAGAACTAAAAACTTTTAAACTTTACTTTAAAATGTAGGATTTTGGATAAGACTATTCATATGGAACCATAAAGGTGAAAGCCATCTAGGAAAATTGAGAGAGAAGTGAACAATGAGGAAAGTAAAGATATGTATTTTACCGTCATGACTGGAGGCTATGTAGCAGATGGGACCCTGATATTGGACTTGTGTCCGTTTGAATTTCCTATCTAAGTAACCCTTAGAAAAGTTATTTAACTTCTCACAGCCTCACTTTCTTTATCTGTAATATCGGGATAGGGGGCTTCCCTGGCAGTTGAAAAATCTGCCTGCCAGTGTGGGGGTCATGGATTTGATCCCTGGTCCAGGATGATCCCAACGCTGCAGAGCAACAAAGCCTGCATGCTGCTACTAGAGGATTCTTTACTCAGACAGTAAAGAATCCACCTGCAATGCAAGAGATGTGGATTTGATCCCCGGATTGGGGAGATGCCCTGGAGAAGGGAATGGCAACCCACTCCAGTGTGCTTACTTGGGAAATTCCATGGACAGAGGAGCTTGGTGGCTCACGAAAGAGTCAGACATGACTTAACTACTAAACAACAACAATACAGTCTAACATAACAGCAAAAATTTCAACATATGACCCTTGCAATTAACTGGAGGGCATTACACATCTTGAGAATGGAACTCACTCTTCAGAATACTCCTCTCCTGCTTCGAAGGAAGGAAAGAACCATGCGGGCACATAATACAGCAAATATTTCTGGCTGAATTTAGCCTTTGTCATCATTTCCATGGCAACTACCTTACTCTGAGAGGAGGGGCAAAACACATAAAGATGCTATCAGAGATTTATAGTCACTTATTCAGGATGATCTTCATAACTCTTTCAGGGCTATGAGGGAAGGAGTTATCTCAAAGATGTGGTAATAAAAACTTAAAGTAGTCATCAATTCTTTTCCTTGGAAAATTATTTCGTAATTTCCAGTCAATTAGGAATCTGGCCTCATTTGTAATCATGCCTACACAACCGTCTTAGAAGAGTCTTAAACTGGTGTAAGTTATCTGTCTGAGTCTACTCATTAGGTAGGATGAGAAGGGAAAATTATCCAGAAAATACTAGATGAGGACAAAGGAGATGCTTGGGTGTGGGAAAGAAAGGCAGGGTGTTGGTTGTGGGGGTTGGGAGGTATGGTCCAGCCTAGAAGGAACAACATAACTCCTTGGGCGGCGAGGAGACCCCTTGTGCACAAAGCAGCTCAGTACTGTGCTGATCATACGAGGGGTGTAAGCCAATATGCACGCTTTGTTGTCATCTTATTTATTCAAACATAGCATTTTTTTTTTCCACTAAAGAAAGCAATGGCTTATTTTTCCAATAAATTCTTTATATCAGCTTTGTTTTCAAATTCAATATTTCCAAGCAGTCTTTTCTTTCAAAAAATTTTTTCACTGGAGTATAGCTGCTTTACAATGTTGTGTCAGTTTCTGCTGTACACCAAAGTGAATCCGCCATACATGTAACTAAATACCTTCTTTTGTCTGTTTGTTTGGAATCCGCCATACATGTAACTAAATACCTTCTTTTGTTTGTTTGTTTGTTTGTTTCCTTCCCATTCAGGAAGGAGCACAGAGCACTGAGTAGAGTTCCGTGTTCTATACAGGAGGCTCTCATTAATTATCTATTTCATACGTGTGTCTATAGTGGATATGTGTCAATTCCAATCTCCCAATTCACCCCACTGTCTCCTTTTCCCCCTTGGTGTCCATACGTTTGTTCTCTACATCTACGTCTATTTCTCAAGCTGTCTTTTCTGGTAGAATTTTTATGGTCTGACACAGTTCTCAGAATACAAATCATTTTCCCAAATGAGTTTTCTCTATCGGAGAAGGCAATGGCACCCTACTCCAGTACTCTTGCCTGAAAAATCCCATGGATGGAGGAGCCTGGAAGGCTGCAGTCCATGGGGTCGCTGAGGGTTGGACACAACTGAGCGACTTCACTTTCACTTTATACCTTCATGCATTAGAGAAGGAAATGGCAACCCACTCCAGTGTTCTTGCCTGGAGAATCCCAGGGACGGAGGAGCCTGGTGGGCTGCCGTCTATGGGGTTGCACAGAGTCAGACACGACTGAAGTGATTTAGCAGTAGCGGTACAGTAATTTAACCAGTAGCTTTATTTTTTAAATCTTAGACTTGTTTTCAACTATAACATATTTGATCATAATGAATATAGGGATACAAGTCCCCTTGGCTTATATATTTTTAATGATTTCTAAACACATAATTAATATGGTGTGATTTCATTTCCAACCACATGAAGAAAAAAAAGAAAGCAATAAAGTGCTTGAATACTCTGTCTCTAAAATACAAATCTCCTCAATCATTATAAAATGTATGTTCCCTAGAGAAAAATGCCTTTCAAAAATTGACTGCATGAATAAATTCATTAAGAAGCAATTTTTATTTACTATGAAAAGATATTATTTCTCATGGTAGGAAATGTAGGTTAGGATGAACTTAGCTGGAAATATCCAAGACATCTACTTAGAAGGTAGAGTAAATTCCACCCACCCCACTCCTCTCTTTAAAATAGGTGCTGCAGTTGGGTCTCCACTTTGTCAAAAAGTCAAAACCATCTCAGTTTGCTATAGACTGAATGTCTATGCATGCCCCACCCCAATTCATATGTTGAAACCCAATCTCCAATGTGGGGATATTAGAAGGTTGTGCCTTGGGGAGGTGATTAGATCTGGACGGTGGAGCTCTCAAGAATGGGATTAGCACCCTTAGAAGAGAAGACAGCCACCTATGAAACAGGAAGCAGGCCTTCCTCAGAAACCCAATCTGCTGATGCCTTGATCTTGGACTTCCCTGCCTCGAGAATTGTGAGTGATACGTGTCTATTGTTGATAAGCCATTCAGTTTATAGTGTTTTGTTATAAGGAACTCAAATTGAGGTAAGACGCAGTGGGCTTCAGGGCCAGGACACCTGATATTTTTCAAGCTTTGTTCTCACTCAGACTCTCCAAGGACAAAGCTAGCGGTAAAAAGCTGAGCTCTGCTAAAACAAAGATAAGCTGCCCACTTCTGAAGTCAAGGAAGACTTTCCTGTCTATACTTACACAGGAAAGCTTCTTGAGGGTTGAAAAAGGAGGGATCCTCACTCTATAAAAAGTGTGGGCATGCACCCACAGGCCTCTTCAGGGGGATCTATCTTAGCAAAATGTACATGCATCTTGGGGAGGATCCGTGGATTAGTCAGATACGAAGAAAGAAACAAGATAATTGGCCAAAAATTCTGAAAGAGATGGGAATACCAAACCACCTAACCTGCCTCTTGAGAAATCTGTATGCAGGTCAGGAAGCAGCAGTTAGAACTGGACATGGAACAACAGGCTGGTTTCAAATAGGAAAAGGAGTACGTCAAGGCTGTATATTGTCACCCTGCTTATTTAACTTCTATGCAGAGAACATCATGAGAAATGCTGGACTGGAAGAAACACAAGCTGGAATCAAGATTTTTGGGAGAAATATCAACCTCAGATATGCAGATGACACCACCCTTATGGCAGAAAGTGAAGAGGAACTAAAAAGCCTCTTGATGAAAGTGAAAGTGGAGAGTGAAAAAGTTGGCTTAAAGCTCAACATTCAGAAAACGAAGATCATGGCATCTGGTCCTATCACTTCATGGGAACTAGATGGGGAAACAGTGGAAACAGTGTCAGATTTTATTTTTGGGGGCTCCAAAATCACTGCAGATTGTGACTGCAGCCATGAAATTAAAAGACGCTTACTCCCTGGAAGAAAAGTTATGACCAACCTAGATAGCATATTCAAAAGCAGAGACATTACTTTGCCAACTAAGGTCCGTCTAGTCAAGGCTATGGTTTTTCCTGTGGTCATGTATGGATGTGAGAGTTGGACTATGAAGAAGGCTGAGCGCCGAAGAATTGATGCGTTTGAACTGTGGTGTTGGAGAAGACTCTTGAGAGTCCCTTGGACTGCAAGGAGATCCAACCAGTCCATTCGGAAGGAGATCAGCCCTGGGATTTCTTTGGAAGGAATGATTCTAAAGCTGAAGCTCCAGTCCTTTGGCCACCTCATGAGAAGAGTTGACTCATTGGAAAAGACTCTGATGCTGGGAGGGATTGGGGGCAGGAGGAGAAGGGGACAACCAAGGATGAGATGGCTGGATGGCATCACGGACTCGATGGACGTGAGTCTGAGTGAACTCTGGGAGTTGGTGATGGACAGGGAGGCCTGGCATGCTGTGATTCATGGGGTCGCAAAGAGTTGGACACGACTGAGCGACTGAACTGAACTGAAACAAAGACCCAGAATAGCTGTCCTATGTAAGGGATTTACGTCCCCTCTTTACGGTGCTTCTCATTCAGGACACCTGCACTCCTCTCCAAGTGAGCATCTCTGCCAGTTTCTGACTTACTGAGCTCCTCCTCATTGGAGAGAGTGCGTATATCCTTTCTCTGTGGGTTTGTATCTCTGCCCTGCGTCTGAGTTGGATAAGCTGTTTTCCTGTGTGCTCTCCCATGCATTGTGCTTCATAATAAACTTTGTACCTGCTTTTTCTGTTTTTACCTCCTTGAAACTTTCTTGTTCTAAAATAGGGGCAAGAGCTCGGGCCGCTTTGCTTCTAGCCTCTAGCCCCTGGTGGTTTGATGGCTAGGACTCTTGGTTTTCATGCAGGTTACCCAGGTTTAATTCCTGGGCAATGAACTTCAAGACTACTCACTGCTCTCTCTTCAAAATCAAAAGGATTAAGATAGAGTTCTAAAAGGATATCTGTCTATGAGGAACCAGCAAGACGCTTTTGTCACATTGCTCAGTACTCTGTAGCGGCAAGCCTGCAAGTGCAGGGCGGGGGCTTCCGTTTACCCGAGCAGGTACAGACTGAAACACTCTAAAAAAGTCCCTGACCAAATATATCTTCCCAAGAAGATAAAATTCTTTTTGCAAATAACTGCATACATTATTAGTGCAAATATATATACAATAGGACCAGACAGAAAACACAATGTTGTGTTACATTAATGTAACTTAAGAACTAAGCAATGCTTCTTTTTATACCTTTGGTACAGATCTATATCCTTTCCATGTTTAGAACTAGATTTGAAAAATTTATGCAACTTCACAGGTAAAAGAGAGTTATCTCATTGGAATGAGACTAAGACATTTTCATGAAAAAAGCTTTAAAAATCAATATACATGTCTAAAAGTCCTGAATACATATACAAGAACTTTTTATTAATATTTAACATAGTTTTCATAAATTTGGGGGTAATGTAATTTTATCAATATGATTAAAATGACAGAATTTGGGGGGAGAATCCCTAAACATTATAAATGTTAGAGGAAAAGTAAATATTAAAAGCCAAAAATGTTTTTTAGAAAAATCCTGCCAATAATCATTTTTGAATAAAATAGAGGGAAACCATTCATTTGTGTTTCTTTCAAACAAGAAACAATGAAGAATTTTTAAAAGATCACTGACACCAGAAATATAATTTTCCTCAGAAATTATTTTTTTAGCTTACTTGACTTGTCATCTTTCAAATTAAAACAGAAGGCATGATGGGAGAATTTCTTTTAAACTAAATTAGATGAGCAGCGAATAAATAAACTAAATAAGCAATTGAGACAGAATAGTGGCCAAGCTACTCATAGATCACTTTTGTTTCCATGTGAGTTTCTGTTTTGAAAGATTTTAGAGGCAACTTACTTGAAGTGTTTTAAGATGTTCTAATACATGTTTCTGTTTCCACAGGATCTTTTTGCCTTGACAAAATTGAAGGATGCAAACTGCTGACACCCGAAGCCTCAGTCACTCTCCAACCATTTCTCAAACCAATTTTGTTGATTTGAATATATTCATTGTTCATCTCGCTATTCATTATTTATTCACCAACTCCTATTAATAATACATAGTCATAAATGACAAATATCCAAGTTAACACTCTTAGGGCTGTCTTTTGACATTATCCCTGCAACCACCTAAATAAACCTAAATAAACACATAAAAGCTAAAGCTTAAGGAATAAACTTCAATGAAAAAAGGCAAGGAAAATTCCAAGCTCCTAAAGACAAGTTTATTTATTTTTAGAGTACAATGAAACTGAATAACTACTGAGTCAGCCCAGCTTTCAGGCTGTAAACCTCTTATTTTTTCTCAGTACCTTCCCTTTTGTTGATCTTTAAAACAAAAGCATTGAAACTTGGCTCGCAAAGCCACTCTCACATCTTATTCTGTGACTACCTTTGTGGGATTGAGTCATAAATAGATAAACTTAGCACAAATGGTAATTCTTCCATGCATTTTTATCAACTGATTGGGTATAGATAAATTAAAATGCAATCAGTCTGAATGAACTGAACATAAGTGGAACAATATCATAGACAGCGAATCAGTTATCAAGACTAGTCAAGATAGTGAGATGAGGCACCAGAGTTTCCCTGGGAGAAGTTTAAGGAGAGGGTGGGGAAACACTGGGGAAGGCAAGTTCAGGACCAAGGCACCAGCAGACCTGAGTTTGAGTCTCAGTTCATCTGCGTGTCAATTTCCTTGCCTAAAAAGGGGGGATAGCTAAGTCTTTTTTTGTGTGTATAAATACCCTATTTATCATAATAACTAGCATGGGAGAGGTGTTTTAAAACAGTGCATGATGCACTATGAAAAATAGTATGGTGTTTCCTTTAAAACCTTAAAGTAGAGCTACCACGTGATCCAGCAATCCCCCTCCTGGACATATATCCAGAAAGTACAAAAACTCTAGAAAAGATACATGCAGCTCTATTTCTTTGTAGCACAATTTATAATAGCCACAACATGGAAGCAACCTAAATGCCCATCAACAAATGAATGGATAAAGAAGCTGTGGTACATATATGCAATGGAATTATTATTACTCAACCATAAAAAAGAATCAAATAATGTCATTAGCAGCAACATGGATGGACCTAGAGATTATCATACTAAGTCAGATAAGAAAGACAACTATCATATGATATTACTGATATGTGGAATCTAAAAAAATGATACAAATGAGCTTATTTACAAAATAGAGACTCACAGACAGAAAACAAAATTATGGTTACCAAAGGGGAAAGGGTGGGGAGAGGGATAAATTAGGAGTTTGGGATTAACAGATACGCACCACTATATACAACATACATAACCAACAAGGACCTACTCTATAGCGCAGGGAACTATACACAGTACTTTGTAATAACCTATAATGTAAAAGAATTAGAAATGTGTGTATATACGTATATAATATATGTATAACTGAATCATTTGGCTGTACACTTAATACTAGCACAACATTATAAATCAATTATACTTCAATTTTTAAGAAATCAGTGACATATTAATGAGGAAAAATATAATAATTTAAACTGCTTTTGCAACTAATGGAGAAGGAAATGGCAAGCCCCTCCAGTATTCTTGCCTGGAGAATCCCATGGACGGAGGAGCCTAGTAGGCTACAGTCCATGGGGTCCCAAAGAGTCAGACACGACTAAGTGACTTCACTTTCACTTTTGCAACTAAAGCCAATTATCTTTGTTTCAAAACCATGTAATCCGTATTTCTTAGGCCAGAGCAGCCTGGCAGGGGACAATCAAGGGATAAGTACCTCAAAGAGAATTAAACTAGCATCTTGCTTGCAGTTGCTCACATCGGAATCACCGCAACTGTTTCTCTGCTCTCAGGTTCCCTGGGTAGCTGGGTCTACCATTAGCAGGCAGCTGAGGTCTGGCTCTCTGCACATACGCCTGAGTGTGTGCCATCCCAATACCCCTGCAGATGTGGGTTATGCTTGCCCACTGTCGCTCTCTGGTTGCTGTCAGACTCTGTGACACCACATTTCTGCTGACGTTGTGCCCCTTGCTCCCCCCATCAGTCATAAGACATTCACCATCTCTCGGAGGGAAGACCTCCATTTCCATGGTGCTCCTGGTATTTCTGATCTGTTAAGGGTTCAGCTCTCTTACAAACCTGTCATTTGGGTCAAAGGATTCATGGAGAACCCACAGCTGTCCCACCCACCATGAGCAAGTGTCTCAGGATCCAACCAAGGATCCTGTGTCCCCGGCGTCAGGGTGAGCAACTGTCTGTGTTTGAGGAGGGAGGGCTCAGGTGTCTGGCTTCAGGCCTGAGGGTTCGGAGGGGACAGAGGAGGGGCCTTGTGCAGTGGCCAGATCCTCCCAGCAGAGGCCAAACTCCCAGGCCTGCCCTCAGGCTGTGGGTTCCTGGCTGTGTGCCTTTCCCCAACTTGTCCTGTGCAGTCAGCATATACAGATACATTCCATGTACTAAATACTACTGCACTGAGGAGATTTGGGGGTAAGATTTATATCTGCTTCCGGCCAAGGCATTTCACAGATAAAACATATATTAGCTAGTTTGCTTTGCAAGGAATTAAACCCAGGATGACCTGCACCTCTCTGGATGCCTCTAAGTCCCCCAGGTTTGTAACTATTCACAGCCCCATCCAGACACAGCTATTCAGAAGATGCTTATCTTCCGGGTCTACACGGCCCTTGTTACTCAGTCTCTTCCGATGTCTGGAGGATAATCTCTTTCCTGTTTGGTGCCCAGCTCTAAACCCTGGGCTTCTGGTTCCGGCTCCATCCATCTTCGCCCCACCCTGACACTGGACTCCTTTCTAAAGCTCCAACCCAAGTCTGTTTCCTTATCTGGCCTGGCTGGGAAAGTCAGAAATCCGTTGTAATCGCTGTTAACAGCAACTTCAGAACATACTCAAGTTCTTCTGGAAATTAACATGGTCCACCTTGTGCCTGGTGCCCTTGGCAACAGTTGGGCCAGGCAGGATACACTGTGCCAAGCTCTGCACACCTGGGGCCCATGCACTCCACCTTAGGTCTGCATGGGCCTGGAAATAACTGAAGAGGAGAATCGTGCTTGGCTCTTCTCTCTCACCCCAAAGACTCTCTGAGGTTGGCCCCTGAAGCCAAGCGTCTCTACACCCCTCGTGGCAAGGGATGATGCCCCCTCCAATCTCTGCCTCATCTTCGGGAGGCCATCAGCTACATCTCCTCAATGAAACCTGAGGTGGCCACCCCTCCCAGCACTGGCTTTATCTCCCCTAAGTGTCCCATGGAGGTTTTCACAAAACTCATCTGCATTTTAAAATCAACTCTTAGCCAGGGGCCACAGTGTGTTAAAGATATTTGACTCCATATTTTATCATGCCTAGATTCACAGTCATTCTCAAGGATATAAAGCCTCAGGAAAGCTTGCTGTCTGGTGTCTGTGGCAAAGAATAGACCTGGCTCCCAGCCTCTGAAGAAGTGGCAATCCACTCCAGTATTCTTGCCTGGGAAATCTCATGAACAGTGGAGGGCTACAGTCGATGGGGTCACAGAGACTCAGACACGACGGAGCACTCACCCAGCCTCTTATAGGAGTCCCGTGCTCAGGGAAGCGTCACGTGTATTGCGTTTTGTAGAGACTCATCTGTGTGTCTACTGGCAGCTCTCTCACCAATGCTGTTGGTTTTTCCCCCTTTGTCCTCCTTGCTGAGCTGTCCCAGGAGCTATGTTGACATTCACATTACTCCTTTTAGAACATAAATTCTCACAGATTACATTGATGTTCAAGATGTATTAGGCTATACATTTAAAAAAATATGTATTTGGCTGTGCTGGGTCTTAGTTGTGGCATGTGAACTTAGTTATGGCACATGGGATCTAGTTCCCTAACCCAGGCTCCCTGCATTGGAAGTGCAGAGTCTTAACTGCTGAATCACCAGGGAAGTCCCTAGGCTATATGTTTGCAGCAACATGGGTGGACCTAGACATGATCATACTAAGTGATGTAAGTCAGAGAAAGACAAATACCACATGACATCACTTGTATGTGGAATCTCAACTATGACACAGATGAGCTTATCTATGAAACAGAAATAGACTCATAGACAGAGACAGACTTGTGGTTGCCAACGGGGAGGGGAGGTGAGAGAGGGGTGGATTGGGAGTTTGGGGCTAGCAGATCAAACTATTAAATTTATTAATTGAATGGGTAAACAAGGTCTTGCTGTATAGCACAAGGAGCTTTATTCAATATCCTGTGATAAACCACAATGGGAAAGAATCTGAGAAAGAATATACACAGTAGAAGCAGTGACAGAGTTTATTTTCTTGGGCTTCAAAATCAGTATGGACCATGATTGCCGCCATGAAATTAAAAGATGCTTGCTCCTTGGAAGGAAAGCCGTGACAAACCTAGACAGCATATTAAAAAGCAGAGACATCACTTTGCCAGCAAAAGTCCATATAGTCAAAGCTATGGTTTTTCCAGTAGTCATGTACAGATGTGAAAACTGGACCATGAAGAAGGCTGAGCATGGAAAAATTGATGCTTTCAAATTGTGGTGCTAGAGAAGACTCTTTTAGAGTCCCCTGGACTGCAAAGAAATCAAACCAGGCAATCCTAAAGGAAATCCACCCTAAGTATTCATTAGAAGGACTGATGCTAAAGCTGAAGCTCTAATGCCTTGGCCACCTGATGTAAAGAAGTGACTCATTGGAAAAGACCCTGATGCTGGGAAAGATTGAGTGCAGGAGGAGAAGGAGGAGACAGAAGATGAGATGGTTGGATGGCATCACTGACACAATGGACATGACTTTGAGCAACCTCCAGGAGATAGTTAAGGACAGGGAAGACTGGTGTGCTGCAGTCCATGGGGTCACATAGAGTTGGACATGACTTACTGACTGAACAACAACAATATATGTATAGCTGACTCACTTTGCTATACAGCAGAAACTAGCATAACATTGTAAATCAACTATAATTCAATAAAAGAAAATTTTCAAAAAGCTGTATTAGGTTATAGAGTACCTATCACAAGGACATTTGCACTACTGTATTTTCACTGCAATCAGTATCCTAAAATCAAGTTGTCAAGGGAAATTAAAGGTCTGATCAGCTATAGGTGGATCACTATTTTACTTCCTGTAAAACTAATCATAATGCGTAGGACCGTGCTTTGCAAAATACTGTTCAAGTTATTATTTCAGTTGTTCCTATATGATTATTTTTCAGAAATGTGCCAGTTAAAATGAAGAAGTGTATTGCCCTCTGTATTCTAATTATGTTTTTAACTGGAAAGAAGCCACAGTTAGCCATGTTCTCATTATTTTCTCTATAGTTATTTGTTTTCTTTATCCTATAATAGCTGTGGTTCTGGAATGAAGTCATATAATCACACACCTAAAGAGATTCTAAAGCTCTTATTCATTTCCCTGGCTTTAGGCAGAGCTGCCCTTAAATCCATTCAGGAAGATGAAGACATACAGAGTTGGAAAAAAATTCAAGTAAATGTTTTCCTGCCTATAAATGAAAGGTATACATTTTTAAAAAGAAGTTCTAAATCTTCCCTTCATTCAATATAATATATTTCTTTTATTGCTGTTGTTATTATTGTTTGATCACTCAGTCCTGTCTGTCTCTTTGCAACCCCATGGACTGCTGCACGCCTTCATCATCTCTTAGCGTTTGTTCAAACTCATGCCCATTGAATCGAAGGTGCCATCCAATCATCTCACCCTCTGTTGCCTGCTTCTCCTCTTGCCCTCCTTCTGGTTTAACAATATAAATAATGATCAAATGCAAAACATAACAAGCTGAAATTTGTATTTATTTTGCTAGTATTTGGCATAAGAAGCACTGATCGCAATCTGATATTACTGTTCTCAGGATAGGTTTGGTTTTCTGCCCCCTTTCACCCCAGCTACTTCTGCTGTCAACCATGACATTTAGAAAATAACACCACGAGAAGATGTTCAAAACAAGAATTATATGGAGAGGATGAAGAGAAAAGGGAAGCTTCTTACACTGTAGATGGGAATGCAAACTAGTACAGCCACTATGGAGAACAGTGTGGAGATTCCTTAAAAAACTGGAAATAGAACTGCCTTATGACCCAGCAACACTACTGCTGGGCATACACACCGAGGAAACCAGAATTGAAAGAGACACGTGTATCCCAATGTTCATTGCGGCACTGTTTACAATAGCCAGGACATGGAAGCAGCCTAGATGTCAATCAGCAGACGAATGGATAAGAAAGCTGTGGTATATATACACAATGGAGTATTACTCACCCATTGAAAAGAATACATTTGAATCAGTTCTAATGAGGTGGATGAAACTGGAACCTATTATACAGAGTGAAGTAAGTCAGAAAGAAAAACACCAATACAGTATAATAATGCAAATATATGGAATTTAGAAAGATGGTAAAGATGACCCTACATGCGAGACAGCAAAAGAGACACAGATGTAAAGAACAGACTTTTAGACTCTGGGAGAAGGCGAGGATGGGATGATTTAAGAGAATAGCATTGAAACATGTATAATACCATATGTGAAATAAATTGCCAGTTCAGGTTCGAAGCCTGAGACAGGGTGCTCAGGGCTGGTGCACTGGGACAACTCTGAGGGATGAGATAGGGAGGGAGATGGGAGGGGGGTTCAGGATGGGGGACACGTGTACACCCATGGCTGATTCATGTGAATGTGTGGCAAAAACAACTACAATATTGTAAAGTAATTCAGTTCAGTTCAGTTGCTCAGTCGTGTCTGACTTTGCGACCCCATGAATTGCAGCACTCCAGGCCTCCCTGTCCATCACCAACTCCCGGAGTTCACTCAGACTCACGTCCATCAAGTAGGTGATGCCATCCAGCCATCTCATCCTCTGTCATCCCCTTCTCCTCCTGCCCACAATCCCTCCCGACATCAGAGTCTTTTCCAATGAGTCAACTCTTCGCATGAGCTGGCCAAAGTATTGAAGTTTCAGCTTTAGCATCAGTCCTTCCAAAGAACACCTAGGACCGATCTCCTTTAGAATGGACTGGTTGGATCTCCTTGCATTCTAAGGGACTCTCAAGAGTCTTATCCAACACCACAGTTCAAAAGCATCAATTCTTCGGTGCTCAGCTTTCTTCACAGTCCAACTCTCACATCCATACATGATCACAGGAAAAGCCATACAGCCTTGACTAGATGGACTTTTGTTGGCAAAGTAATATCTCTGCTTTTAAATATGCAATCTAGGTTGATCATAACTTTCCTTCCAAGGAGTAAGTGTCTTTCAATTTCATGGCTGCAGTCACCATCTGCAGTGATTTTGGAGCCCCCCAAAATAAAGTCTGACACTGTTTCCACTGTTTCCCCATCTATCTGCCATGAAATGATAGGACCAGATGCCATGATCTTCATTTTCTGAATGTTGAGCTTTAAGCCAACTTTTTCACTCTCCTCTTTCATCAAGAGGCTTTTTAGTTCCTCTTCACTTTCTGCCATAAGGGCGGTGTCATCTGCATATCTGAAGTTATTGATATTTCTCCCAGCAATCTTGATTCCAGCTTGTGTTTCTTCCAGCCCAGCATTTCTCATGATGTACTCTGCATATAAGTTAAATAAGCAGGGTGACAATGTACAGCTTTGACATACTCCTTTTCCTATTTGGAACCACTCTGTTGTTCCATGTCCAATAAAAAAGAATTATAAAGAAAATTCTTTGTATTGACTTGGGCAAATCAATACAATGACCCTTTCCATATTAGTCTCCTGTAGTTACTAACTCATAAACTGATATTTAAAAAATTATGATATATTCAGCTTTTTATGTAACATTACATCATAAATATCATTATTTCTGTATTCTGACATGGTGCTCGTTTATTTTATTTTGCCATGCCATGTGGCTTGTGATATTTTAGTCACCTGAACAGGGATTGAACCTGGACCTCAACAGTGAGAGAACAAAGTCCTAACACTGGACCACCAGGGAATTCCTGGTATCTTTCATTTTAATAGCTTCACACTGGGTCATTAACTGAATGCGCTATGACTGTTTTCTACGATTACCTAATGAGACAATAAATTTGTTTGGTTACATAGTTTGCTTCAGGTGAAGTAGTATTTTAAACTAAATTTCCAAAAAATTATGCTTTTAAGGCTAGGACTATAATTCCAAATTGCTTTTCTAAATGATTCTCCTGATTTCTCTAACCCTTATCCAAGTATGGGAGCTCCACACTGAATGTTTCAGTGGTTTTATTTGCACTAAGTGTGGGATAGGTGTCTCTGATGTAATTAATCATTTGGGAATTAACGGGAGCTGTTGTACACAGCAGATTCTTTAAAAATTCAGATTAACTTCAGATGACAGCAAAGGGCATCATCTGTTCCTTTCGTGCTAGCTGCCCCACCTGGACCCCTTGCTCTGGAGACCTTGTTTTTTTTTGGCTATGCTGGGTCTTCATTGTTTTGGGCAGGCTTTCTCTAGTTGTGAGCAGGGTCTACTCTGCGTCGCTGTGAGCAGATTTCTCTTTGCAGCGGCTTCCATTGACACAGAGCACTGGCTCTAGGCACATGGGTTTTAGTAGCTGTAGCATGGGGCTCAGTCACTGAGGCTCACAAGCACTAGAGCACAGGATCCATAGGTGTGGTGCAGGGGCTTACTTGCTCCATGGCATGCGGTTTCAACCCGGACTAGGGATCAAACCCCTATCCCCAGCACTGGCAGGCAGACTGCTATCCACCACACCACCAAGGAAGTCCCGGTGGCCCTTTTATAAATGCAAGAACTGAACATCCTAAGGATTGTTCTCCCTTTTCTGATCTGACTGTATCTTTCCCTTTTTGGAAAAATTTTCAATGGCTCCAAATCTTCACAGACAAATTTCAAATTCTGAGATCTGGCTCTGGCCACAGACTCAGAGGACCTGGATCCAAGTCCCTTCCCTGTGCTTTTCCTTAAGCTTACAATTTCCTTATCTGAACAGTGAAGACGAACATATTTATTTCACAAGTCTCTGTGGAAGATTAGATGGGAATTTATTTGAAAGGGCCCAGAACGAAGGGCCTCCTGGGTGTGAATTCCTTGCTTTCTTTCCAGTCTAGGCTCAACCTTGCTCCACCCACCGCAAATGCCCAAGTCCACGTGTTGCTTTTCTGTTTCCATATGTTTGCTCTTTCTCCTTTCTCCATCCAATGCTTATTCTTCGAATCTTTACAGTCCTACTTAAGGCCCAGGTAGGAAGCCTTTCTTTTTTCCTTTTGGCTGTGCTGGGTCTTTGTGGCAGCAGGCAGGTTTCTTTCCAGCTGTGGTTTGTGGGCTCTCAGGGGCTCAGCAGGTGCAGCACACAGCCTCTCTGGTTGTGGTGCTCTGGCTTCATTGTCCCGCGGCATGTGGGGATCTCAGTTCCTCCACCAGGGACTGAACCCATGAGTTCTGCATTGGAAGGCAGAGTCTTAACCTCTGGACCACCAGGGAAGTCCCAGAGAGTCTCTTCAGACTCATCTCTTTTAACTGAAACAGATTTCTCTCAGTACCACCATCTCCCTCCCAGAATTTATCAACCTGCTATGTTGATGGTGGTGTACGAGGCTTCACACACCCTTGGAAATGGAGCCGGTGTCTCAGTCCTCAGTACTCGTGCATTCCCACATCCCCTTGTGCAATGCCTGGCACAAAATGGGTACCTGCTTCCTGTTGACTTTATTTAATTCTATCCCATTGCACTCCATGCCTTTTTCTACTGTTTTCCCATCCCTGCCTTTATTCCTTATATTTCACACTCATGGACCCTCTACATGGAACATATTCACCAAGAACCATAGAGATGGAAGGCTGTGAACTTCTCACCTTCAAACAGGCACACAAAAATCCCAATAAGGAAATGAAATGATGGTTCTAAGAAAGAGGAGGGGGGACTGGCCTATCAAAGAAGCAGCTTTTGCATGCCTAAACCTGCCTGCTTTGGGATGGGAGCCAAAGTCAGGAGGACCAACTCTGTTCCATCCTCACATTCCATTTATTATTTATTTGGTGCATAGTCTCCAAGTATTTTACAGTGAAATAAAACATACCTCTGGGAAGGAAAAGGAAATGAGGAAGGGGGAAGGGGTGTGCTGGAGCACGGGTTATAGTTGTGAGCTGGGGAGATCTCAGCTGACACACAGCCCCTCCCTGTCTGACACAGGTGTGAGCAGCATATTGGCCACTGTCAGTGGCATAAATTCATATTGGGAGCAGGATGCCAGTCTCTGCAGAGAAAGATTTCTTTATCCTTGGCTTGAAAAAGGCACAGTACCCGGGACTGGGAGGGATACCTCTTCCCTGGAATCCACCTGAAATTCAGAATCTGATCAGAATGTAGTTGAGACTGATGCTCACCATATAAGCCTCACGTTTCATGAATTCTTCTTCTTTTTTTTTCTCCTTACAACAATAGAGACTATGAGAGCTAACACTTCTGGTTGCGGAGTTTTCTTCACATGGTTCAATTTTCCGTGGCATTTGGAAGTTCTCAAAAGAAGAAGAAAACGAAAGAGTGGGGTGGTGCCACCAAAGCATCACGGAACACCCCATGTCCTGTCGCCCCTTCCGTAGGTGATGCCAGAGGTATGCGTGCATCCGGGCTCAATCACGGAGCTCCTGCTAATGTGCCCTTCCTTAAGGAGGTTGAAGGAAGGTTGCTCCTGAAATAGAAGAGCATTCAGATGCTTTGATCCCAGACTTCCACATTTCTGATGGTTTTAAATGTGATCGTCAGGCAAAATCAAACTTTATGAGATGGGAGAGGCTTTGATAAGCTTTTTCAGTCATGCAGATTCTCTTGTGGAGGTGTAGGGTCGGGGGAATCGGTTAAATTGAGCTGCCTCAGCCTGGAGTGTTCAATATTGTCTTGAATGATTAAAAACACTGACTCCAGTGGGAACGGAGCACACGCTGTAGAGATTATTATGGTTTGAAGCGTTTTCTGGATGAGTGAGGAGGGCAGGGTGGGAGGGGCCAGGGAACAAGACCCTGAGACGTCAGGTCCCAGGGGAGGAGGCAGAAGGATCCCGGGGTTTCAGCTGCTCAGCTCGGGAAGGACAGAGGTGCTGAGAAGATGGGGTGCTGAGAAGAGGGTGGCGACTGTGTTTCACAGACAAGGTTTTTGAAACCCAGGTCTCGAGTTGTTTCCCATGATGTGTGTGATGTCCCTCGGCTAACTGCCTACCTTTCAGTGGAGAATGTCAAACAGAGCTGCTTTCTGTTCTCAGTGCACCGAGGAAGGGTGGGGATTGGAGGACTGGAGAGGGAGGGGTCTGGGCAGAAGAGGAAGAGGCGGTGCGGTCTGGGGTGCGGGGACAGTGGCAGCCAGGTGGGCTTGTGGAGCACGGACACAGGGTCCCTGGCTTCTTGGAACTGATGGGTGTCAGGGCAGCATTATCGCATCCGTGTAAGGTGGGGGAAGCATGGGAATGAGAGGAAGATCATTACTATACGGATTTTAGAGAAAGAGTTGAGCTGACATGGTGATAAACTGGAATAAGAATGACTACAGTACTAATATGTTTCTAATTGAATAAAAGAAAAAAAAAGGGAAGGAAAGAGGGATGGGAGGAAGGGAAGGAGGGAGAGAGAGAGAAGCATCTCTGCTGGCCTGTCCCTGTGCCTTGCAGGGCTTCTGTCTGCTGACAGTGAGCCCCGGGCAGAAATAGCATGTCCACATCTCCCAGGAATGGCTCGGAGTGATGTGGAGTGGAGAGGAACGTGGAAACAAAACCCACTTGGAGCTTGGGGGACCCTGCTACTACATCCCTGGAGGGGACCTGAAGGGGGAGGTGTGGGCCAAGGGAACCCAAGGATGTGAGGTGCTGAGTACTGGGTCCCCGCCAAGTTTGTGTTCTCCTAGGCGTTACTACAAACTTGGAAATCAACATATTATTCATTCGTGTCTGTACCTTAAGAGAGTAGATAACAGCCCAAAAGAATGACCAACAAAAACAGGCAGCCTCACAGCTCAGTGTGCACTCGGTGCATCCACTCCATTCGTTAGATAGCAAATGCCTGATTCATGCAGGCGCAGACGGCAGCCCCCACAGAAAGCAACGTCTACAAGGCTGCATGTTTAGAAAGGGGAGGAGCCCAGTTCTAAGGCCCAAGCTTTTCCCCATTCAGTCTGCTTTATCTGCGCAACTGGATAGTTACAGTCTGTGGCATTGGGTAGATAAATCTTTTATTAAGTGCAAGAGATGTGTGTGTGTGTATATGTGCGTGCATGTGTGTGTGCATGTGTGGACATGTGTGCATGTATGTGCATATGCATGTGTGCGCGCATATGTGTATGTATGTGAGTGCATGTGAGTTTGTGGGCATGTATTTGCTTGTGTGTATACGTACGTGTATGTATATCTGTTTGTAGGTATGTATTTGTGTGTGCATGTAGATTTTTATGTCTGTGTATGTGTACATGCATATGTGTAGGTGTGTATGTGTGTGTACATGTGTGTATTCTTGTGTATGTGGGTATGTATTTTACGTGTGTGCATGTGTATGTGTATATGTACGTGTGTGTATGCCTGTGTATGTGGGTGTGTATTTTATGTGTGTGCATGTGTATGTGTATATGTACGTGTGTGTATTCCTGTGTTTGTGGGTATGTATTTGTGTATGTGCATGTGGATTTTTAATATGTGGGCACATATGTGTATGGTGTGTATGTGTGTGTGTACATGTGTACACGGCTGCATATGTAGGTATGTACATGTGTCAGTTCAGTTCAGTTCAGTCGCTGAGTCGTGTCCAACCCTTTGCAACCCCATGAATCGCAGCACGCCAGCCTCCCTGTCCACCACCAACTCCCAGAGTTCACTCAGATCCATGTCCATCGAGTCTGTGATGCCATCCAGCCATCTCATCCTCGGTCGTCCCCTTCTCCTCCTGCCCCCAATCCCTCCCAGCATCAGAGTCTTTTCCAATGAGTCAGCTCTTCACATGAGGTGGCCAAAGTACTGGAGTTTCAGCTTTAGCATCATTCCTTCCAAAGAAATCCCAGGGCTGATCTCCTTCAGAATGGACTGGTTGGATCTCCTTGCAGTACACATCTGCATATGTGGGTATGCATTTGTGTGTCTGTGTGTGTGCACTTGTGTGTCCAGGGTCTTCCTAAGCCATGGGATGTGGGAAGCTCTGCTTAGCACTAGGTGACTGTTACCCTGCAGGAATGTGGGCCCGGGTCTTCCAATTTTTCAAGAGAAGCTGGACATTTATCTTTGTCCACAAAGTCTGCTATTTTAACGTGGGCACATTGAAAAGGAAAAGAGATCTAAACACTGGGAGGCTTCTGCCTTCAGTCTGTCCCTGGCCCTCCCAGACTTACGCCCCCCCACCCACCCCTGCCAGAGTAAAGGTGATGTCTGGAGTCTGCTCCCTCACCCCTCACTTTTCTCTCCAGTGGGCTCTCCTGGTTGAATGTCTGCCCGGAATTCCTCCTCTTTCGCCTCTTTCCCTCCACCTGAGTCTTTGAGGAGGATCCTAGGAAATCAGGTGGTGGCCAGGGAGGACTATTTTGTTTGATCTAGCATCCTAAGTAGGGGAGGTGGTGGGCTGGGGGGCAGGCAGCTGAAAGGGTGGGGGTGGGGAAGAAGGAGCAGGCAGGGTGAGGGAGCGCCAGGCAAGGCGCTGCTCTGGAGACAGGAAATGAAAGGATGGAGCTGACATGCTCAGTAAATATTAAACAGCAATGAAACAGAGAGGAATGGCCCACAGAGCTGCGGTGATAAGCATGTGCTGGTTTGCTGTCTTCTGGCACACAGCTGGGGACCAGGGCTTAACACATCTCTTCCAGCACTGCTGACGGTTTTACTTGGCTCGGAGAGAAACTTGAACAATGAATTCAAGGCCAATGTTCTTGCTATTACAGAAGCAAATAAATGATGGAATAAAAATGACAATAAAACAAAGATACTCTCTTTCCATCATTCTAAATAGATGTTTCTTTTCATGGCGGATAAGACTTCATTAATTAGCAGCAAGAGATTTTGGAAATAGCCATGGTGTAAGTGGCTTCTGCTCTGCATTTGATAATGAAAGTGCTTCTGAATGTGATGCTTTAGTAATTCAGGCAACAGTATTTCTTAGCTCCTATTGTGTATGTTGTGGTGGGACGCTGGGAATCGGTAGATGTAATCTTTTCTTTTGAGCTGATTATAGTCTAGTGGTATTAGTTTTTAAAGAGGGACAAACCTCCCCACCCAAGCTCATCTCAAGCCTTAAACAGTTTCATGCAATAAAAGAAATTTATGTACTACACACCTCTCCCAGAAAACACAGCACTCGTCATTCATCTGATCATAATTCAAACCACATTTACTAAAACTCTGTTAACCTGTTATACAGCCAGTTGGTTTTTATGTTTCTGCAAGAAATGCAAAGAAGAGCATTTTCTTAGAAGCATCTTTAAAATTTTATTTATTTATTTTTAAAGATTTTAAGCAACAGATTTATATTTATCTAATTTTAAGTCTGAGTCTAGGCTGAAGGTTTCAACTATTATACACAGTGACCCTTTTTCCTAATCCATACACCTTTTTTCACCACCTTTCTTTGTTCCGATTATTAAAGTCAGGCTATCATGAATTTCATACATATTTTGTCTATTAAAAATGCTATCACTTCCCTCTTTGGCTCAGCATGCCAACTTAGGTAGTCACACCTGTCTGCCACTTCTCAAGCCTGGTGGGCTTATCGGTAAGCACAAATGGTTGAAAACTAAAGCAGAATGGTGGTAGCACCACCCAGTAAGGAGAATGAAATCCAGATGCTGTCAAAATTAAGAGAGGTTTAAAAAAAATAAGAGAGATTTGATTAATGCCACTGTTAACTTTATTTTCACTGCCTTCCCAACTGGGTCAAAAAAAAAAAAAAATCTAATGTGCTAACATGGAGGGGTATCTTTCAGCAAGACACAGTTTTAAAAATAATGTCTATGTTACTTAATGTGCTATCAAAATACTGTCTTTTTTCACCTAGAAGCTTTAATTCGAGGAGTCAGAAGTAGCACATACTCCAATGCCCACTCCCTACCAAGATTTCTGCAATATTAAATTTACTTTTGTCTCTTCTGTGACAGCTAAAATAACAGGGCTGTAACGTGGTATATATTTGGGATCTCCAAGGCATCTGGGGAAGTCAAACCCTATTTTCCAGACAGACACAAAATTCATGTGGCTTTTAACTCATTTTTAAGTAGATCCTGACCTAATATAAAAAATTGAGAACAGGTGACCAATATTCCCAAAGAATCATAAAAATTCAGAACATTCTGAAGAATAAATACCTTCAAGAAATGTTGACTGAAAATCCTAAGTTGGGATCAAACTTGGTGACTGTTTAAAATCACTTGGTCGGCATTCCATTCTTTAATCAATCTCTCCGAATCTCAATATTATTTACACATTTTCAAGTGTCTTTCTTACTTCGTCTCAACAGTTTTTAAAGCTATTTATTGTCATGATTTCAGGAAATCAAAACCGTCCAAGATTTTTCTGTGTAGTGAAAGAAAACACAAAAAAACAGGTCCAGCTGTGCCTTCTTGTTTCTCTTTGCTTGTTTTTGAATTTAATTGATTTTTTTTTTTGTCCACCCTGCCAGGCTTGCAAGATCTTAGTTCCCTGCACCAAAGATCAAACCTATACCTCCTGCAACAGAAGCGCAGAGAGCTAATCACTGAGCAACCACAGAATTCCACCTTCTTGTTATTAAATAATAATAATAAAAAAACTAATCTGTGTTGGATGTAGACCCCATTGAAATGTGACAAACTGATGTTACTTTATCTTTCTTGACAATGATTTTTCAGAAATCTCTATCATTTGAAAACAATTACAACAGAGAACTCATATTTTCTTTCTTTGAAAATTAGTGATGGGTAATTTTTTAGAAGGATAACTAGTGTATTCGGTGAACAGTTGACATTTATATTTCAAGTAATTCGAATCTCCTATTTCGACCTAAAAGCTTACCTTTTATAGTCTGATGTTTGAACTCTTTATCATCTGGTAAATTATCTTGGTTCTTAAAATTGTTAGTTATCATTGTAAACAAACTTCTTTGAAGGTATCCTCATAAGTAAACTGTAGGCATTTTCAGGAAGGGTCCTTCCGCAGGTTCACCATGCAGGGAGCCTGGGGGCCACCCCCTCCCTAGTACTCGTGGTTTAGAAACGCCAGCGGAAAGGAAACTAGTTCTGAGATTGGTCAAAGATGAAAAGACGAAAGGTCACCATTGTGGATGGAACTCCTTCAGGACTATCTCCAGGAAACCTGGGGTTTTGGATGCCCTGCTAGGGAAGCTGGCGCTGGGGGGAGCCCCGCGGCCAAGCACACACCTGACCTTGCGCTTGCGCACCAGCCGGCGCTCCCGACCCCGCGCTCAAGGGGAGCTTCCTTCCCGACCCTTCCCGACCCTTCCCAGTTAGGAGTTAATTTGAGATGGGCATCTCTCCTTTTTGAGACAGAGGCCGGGTCTGCCCTCCAGCACCATGCTCTGGAGGTTGGAGGAGGATGTCAGAGGGGTACCTGAGCCAGTTCAGGGGGTTATAGCGAAGACAAAGAGATTACGCTCTGGACCACAAACATCACATTGAGAAGAACCAGCATCTCTGCGAGAAGGTAAGTGCGCCACCAGGTAAGCCATGTGTTGGAAGTTGGAGCCCTTTTAAATACTTTTCCTCTTTGTCCGGTTCTCTCTTATGACATGATGTCTTATCGTGGTTCTCATGTGTGAAACCCTCTCTTCTTGTACATTTTAACTTATTTCACATCATACAGAAATGCAAAAAAGGACAAAAATCACCTAACATCCCGTAGCAGGGCGGGCATCCTATGCTTTAAACATCCTTCTTGTTCCTGTGGGCTCCAGACTGGTTTTTCCTGAAGGGCTGGTCGGGTGGGTGCAGGGACTTTTACCCCGTGGGATTTCTAGTTATCTAGGAGCATCTTGGTATTTTTCAGATTACCAAGAGTCTGTTGTAATGTGACTCTGTGACATGACAGATAAAGAGACCGAGATAGATGTTGACGGAGGCTGCCGTTTTCTAGGAATGGATGATAAGCATTGGCAGATAAAAATGCAATCAATCAAGTCACGAACAAGGCAGGAATGAGAAGAATGTTTTCCAATTTTAAAGTCTAGTGTAAATTTTGTTTTTAACAAAATCAGAAACAATCAGGAGGAATTTTTAAAATATACAATTAAGGAAGATAAGTGCTGCTTAAATAGATGAATAAATGGTTTTCAACATAAATAAAGGTACATATGTATCTATGTACTTGGGAGTTTTTTTCTTTCCTGTCAGGATTAATTAACTTTTAGAGTACATTTAGAGTTATTTAGGAGTTGATTATTTAGTCAACAATAACAGCCTGCTTTTTATAGCTCTTAAAAATTACTTTCAAATGTATAAGAATTGATGCTTGCTTTAGAAAAACATGAAGAATGTTTTTAACCTTTCTCAGTGGTAGGTTCCAGAATACTAATGACCTAACAGGGCTGATAAGATCCTGATCACTAAAAGTGGAATACTCCAAAAGGCCTCAGAAAACGCAAGAATGAAAGAGTGAGACAAGCAAATCCAAGTCTGGGTAACTGCCAGCTCTCTAGCCACCGACGCCATTCCTTCCACACCCACACCACCCGATGACCCCACCTCTTCAGTGGTGGGTCGATCTCCCAGCCCTTGATGGATGGTGCCGGAGTTGGTTTTGATGTTTAAGAGGCTGAAGCAGCTCTATAAGCAACTGAAAGCTTGTAGTGAACACCCTTGCCCTTGAAATACCCCAAGCCGCACCACCACTGTGGGGTTCTCCCTGGCTACAGGTTCCCTGACAGCATCTCAGGGCTCTGGTGGTCCCTGTCGCCTGGTATTTGTGCTGCTGTAGAATGCCCTACCCTTCAGCATGACTGAGTTACTGACTTGCGTCTAGCAGACAGAATGTGGCAGGGGATGGGATGTCACCTCTAAGACGAGATCGCACAATAGCTGTGGCTCCCTGCCTCTTGCTCCATCTGAAGAGAGCCAGCTGCCAGGTCAGTTCAGTTCAGTTCACTTCAGTCCAGTCGCTCAGTCATGTCCTACTCTTTGCGACCCCATGGACTGCAGCACACCAGGCTTCCCTGTCCATCACCAGCTCCCGGAGATTGCTCAAACTCATGTCCATTGAGTCCGTGATGCCATCCAACCATCTCATCCTCTGTTGTCCCCTTCTCCTCCTGCCTTCAATCTTTCCCAGCATTAGGGTCTTTTCCAAGGAGTCAGTTCTTTGCATCAGGTGGCCAGAGTATTGGACTTTAGCTTCAGTATCAGTCGTTCCAATGAATATTCAGGACTGATTTTCTTTAGGATTGACTGATTGGATCTCCTTGCAGTTTAAGGGACTCTGAAGAGTCTTCTCCAACACCACAGTTCAAAAACATCAGTCCTTTAGCACTCAGCTTTCTTTATGTTCCAACTCTCACATCCATACATGACTACTGGGAAAACCATAGTTTTGCCTATACGGACCTTTGTTGGCAAAGTGACGTCTCTGCGTTTTCATATGCTATCTAGGTTGGTCACAGCCTTTCTTCCAAGGATCAAACATTTTTAAATTTCATGGCTGCAGTCACCATCTGCAGTGATTTGGGAGCCCAAGAAAATAAAGTCTGACACTGTCCATTGTTTCCCCATCTATTTGCCATGAAGTGATGGGACTGGATGCCATGACCTTGGTTTTCTGAATGTTATATTCTAAAAGCCAGCTTTTTCACTTTCTTCTTTCACTTTCATCCAGAGGCTCTTTAGTTCCCTTTGCTTTCTGCCATAAGGGTGGTATCATCTGCATATCTGAGATTAATGATATTTCTCCTGGCAATCTTGATTCTAGCTTGTGCTTCATACAGCCTGGCATTTCACATGATGTACTCTGTATATAAGTTAAATAAGCAAGGTAACAATATACAGCCTTGATGTACTCCTTTCCCAATTTTAAACCAGTCTGTTGTTCCATGTCCAGTTCTAACTGCTGCTTCTTGATCTCCATACAGATTTCTCAGGAGGCAGGTAAGGTGGACTGGTATTTCCATCTCTTTAAGAATTTTGTGAAATGGCAACCCACTCTAGTACTCTTCCATAGATAATTCCATGGACAGAGGAGTCTGGCAGGGGATCATGGGTCCATGGGATTGCAAAAACATGACTGAACAACTTTCACTCAGAAAGTCAAAGGCTTTAGAGTATTCAATGAAGCAGAAGTAGATGTTTTTCTGGAATTCTCTTTTTTCTATGATCCAACAGATGTTGGCAATTTGATCTCTGGTTCCTCTGCCTTTTCTAAATCCAGATTGAACATCTGGAAGTTCTCAGCTTATGTACTGTTGAAGCCTAGCTTGGAGAATTTTGAGCATTGCTTTACTAGCTGTGTGAAATGAGCGCAATTGTGCTTGCGTTTGAACATTCTTTGGCATTGCCCTTCTTCGGGATTGGAATGCAAACTGACCTTTTCCAGTTCTGTGGCCACTGTTGAATTTTCCAAATTTGCTGGCAAATTGAGTGCAGCACTTTAACAGCATCATCTTTTAGGATTTGAAATAGCTCAGCTGGAATTCCATCACCTCCACTAGCTTTGTTCGTAGTGATGCTTCCTAAGGCCCATTTTACTTAGCACTCCAGGATGTCTAGCTCTAACTGCCGCATAGAGAGGCAGAAACATAGCCCAGGAGCCCTCAAGGAGTCAAATTCTACCTGGAAACATGCTCTTAACACCGAATCTTCACTTGAGACCTCAGCCCCAACAACAGCTGGGCGGTGACCTCCCAGGAGACTTTAAGCCTGAGGCACCCAGCCAGGCAGCTCCCTGGTTCCTGACCAGAGAAACATGGACATAATCAATGGTAGTTGTTTTAAGCCGTTCCATTTTGGAGTCATTTGCTACGCAGCACCAGGGCTAATAGCCTGCTTGTCCCCTTCTAGCCACTCCCCCGACCTTCTACCCTCTTCCTCTCAAGGCCATCCCCCACTTCATTCCTTTACTTTTTCTTCAGGACAGTTTTAAACCATCTCTGCTTCACAGGCCCCTTCAGGCGTCACCCTCAGAATTTCCCGTTTCCCACCTGAAATGACCCCAAAATTATGAAGTATAAGAAACTCTAGTATAGGCTGCTGTAAGCATAGTTTTCAGCTAATGTATTTTTTACTTCTAAAATTTTTATTCAGTTTAGTTTTTTGACCTCCGCACATGGCATGTGGAATCTTAGTTCCCTGACCAGAGATCAAACCCATGTCCCCTTCAGTGGAAGCTCAGAGTCTTAACCACTGGACCACCAGGGAAGTCCCCAGCTTATGTATTTTCTTAATTAAATTAATTTTATTGAAGTATAATTGATTTCAGCTTATATTAAGAAACTGAATTATGCGAAATAAATAATGTGTATATGATTTCATTAACTTAAAAATACTCTTGCTTTGGTACGTTTTATAAAGTTGAGAATAAAACACCTGATGATTAAATAATCAATTCCCTGATCACCTAAAATGTTTATAGTAATAAAACTAGTTATTCTCAAATATTTTAGTTATTTTTGGTTTGCTGTTTGATTTGGATTATTGCTACCCATTACTTTGGGGTGTCTGCACCCAAAATCCTCAGGTTGTCAGAATTTGGGCTTAGCAGTTCCCTCAGAACTCCCAATAAAATATCTTTAAGTAAATAAAGTAAATGTTTTTATTTAGCTAAATTAGTTATTTTATTTATTACAAATAATAAATTTGTATTATATTACAATTAATTTATTAAAATTATAAATTAAATAAAGTAAATAAAAATGTGAATAAATATGCCTTTAAATAAACTAAATTAAACTAACATTTTATTATAAATATGAATTTGTATTAAAATAAAATTAATTTTAAATTATAAATTAATGCAGTAAATAAGTAAAATTTAAATGCTGCTGCTGCTAAGTTGCTTCAGTCTTGTCAGATTCTGTGCGACCCCATAGACGCCAGCCCACCAGGCTCCCCCATCCTTGGGATTCTCTAGGCAAGAACACTTGAGTGGGTTGCCATTTCCTTCTCCAATGCATGAAAGTGAAAAGTGAAAGTGAAGTCACTCAGTCGTGTCCGACTCTTAGCGACCCCATGAACTGCAGCCCACCAGGCTCCTCCGTCCATGGGATTTTCCAGGTGAGAGTACTGGAGTGGGGTGCCATTGCCTTCTCCAAAATTTAAGTAAAATAAAATGTATTTATTTAAATAAAATAAAATGCCCCAATAAAACCCCTTTCCTGCAGTTTGTGGACATTGCTGTCTCTCTATTCTGAGATTTCAGAGGATACCCTGAAGGTTCGCTTTCCCATATGTCTCCTCTCTCTGGAATTACCTCTCTTCCATCCTTAGGCCCCTGCAGGCTGAGGTACATTTCCTGCTGAGTTTTGCTCTACAAAGGGCCCTGTCCTGCATTCTTCAGCTTCCCGACAAGGCCACCAATACATGCTGCCAAATGGAATTACATGCAGCAAAGTCCAAGATAACAAACAACTTAAAATTAAAAGGGGTCATTTGCTGACATTAGACTTCGCTGGTTTATTGGATAACCAAGCCCAGCCCCCATGCACCCTGCTGCCCTCAACTAACCATCGCCAGGCTACCAAACCCTTCATTTTAGTCCAAGAGCCCCCAGATCCATTCCCCACCACACCTTTAACTTTCCTCAGTACAAAACATTTTACCTTGGTTTTGCATTAAGTTATTTTAACAGATGCTGTGGGAATGGGTGTAGGGGTGGATTCAACTTCTTCATTAAGGAGGACCCATTCATGTGTCTTTTCCTAGATGTTATCATCCCGCCCTGCACCACCCCCCCCCAAACTATTCCTAGACATATTTTCCCTAGACATTTGAAAGAATGATTTAAAATGCTACACTGTTGTTGTTCAGTGGCTGAGTTTCTACCCTCCGGCCCTTTGCCACCCCATCAGTTCAGTTCAGTCGCTCAGTCGTGTCGGACTCTTTGCGACCCCATGAATCGCAGCATGCCAGGCCTCCCTGTCCATCACTAACTCCCGGAGTTCACTCAGACCCACGTCCATCGAGTCCGTGATGCTATCCAGCCATCTCATCCTCTGTCGTCCCCTTCTCCTCCTGCCCCCAGTCCCTCCCAGCATCAGGCTTCCTTGTCCTTCGCCTCTCCTAGAGTTTGCTTAAACTCATGTCTATTGAGTCAGTGATGCCATCCAACCGTCTCGTCTTCAGTCACCCTCTTCTCCTCTAGCCCTCAGTCTTTCCCAGCATCAGGATCTTTTCTAACAAGTCAGCTCTTGTATCAGGTGGCCAAAGTATTGGAGTTTCAGCTTCAGAATCAGTCCTTCCAGTAAATATTCAGGGCTAATTTCCTTTTAGATTGACTGCTTTGGTTTCCTTGCAGTCCAAGGGACTCTCAAGAGTCTTCTTCAACACCACAGTTCAAAAGCATCAGTTCTTCAGTTCTCAGCATTCTTTACAGTCCAGCTGTCACATCTGTACGTGACTGCTGGAGAAACCATGTGTGTGTTGTCACTTTAGTCATGACCGACTCTTTGTGACCCCATGGGACTGTAGTCCGCCAGGCTTCTCTGTCCATGGGATTTACCAGGCAAGAATACTGGAGTGAGTTACCTTTTTCCTCCTCCAGGGGATCCTCCCAACCCAGGGATTGAACTGGCAACTCTCAGTTCTGCATTGGCAGGCAGGTTCTTTACCACTAGCACCATCTGGGAAGCTCCGTAAGCTATGGAAAAACCATAGCTTTTGTTGGCAAAGTGATGTCTCTGCTTCTTAATACACTGTCTAGGTTTGTTATGGCTTTTCTTCCAAGGAGCAAGTGTCTTTTAATTTCATGGTTGCAGTCACCACCCTCAGTGATTTTGGAGCCCAAGAAAATAAAGTCTGTTACTGTTTCCATTGTTTCCCCATCTATTTGCCATGAAGTGATGGGACTGTATGCCATGACCTTTGTTTTTTGAATGTTGAGTTTTAAGCCAGGTTTTTCATTCTCTTCTTTCATCTTCAAGAGGCTCTTTAGTCCTCTTTGCTTTCTCCTATTAGGCTGGTATCATCTGAATATCTGAGGTTATTGATATTTCTGCTGGCAATCTTGATTACAGCTTGTGCTTCATCCAGCCTGGCATTTCACATAATGTCCTCTGCATATAAATTAAATAAGCAGGGTAACAATATACAGCCTCAGTGTACTCCTTTCAGTTTAATACAAAGATTAAGTGAAAGACTGTAAGAAAATATATAAGGAGAAAAGTTATTTTCCCATTTAAACCTAAATGGGGTTTGCTAAAAAAAAAAAAATGAAAAATTTCAAAGCAGTGTAGTTTTTTCTTAAGACTAGACAGAATATTTTTACTATAAACCAGTATATAATCCATTTCAAAAGAAAGATAATAGCTATTTTATTATTTCAAAAAACTTTTGTTGAACTGTAGTTGATTTATACAGTGTTTCAAGTTTAATACTGCAAAGTGATTCAGTTATAAATATGCAATAAATATTCTTTTTCATTATGGATTATGACAAGATATTAAATATCATTGTCTGTGCTATACAGTAGGTCCTTTTTGTTTATCTGTTTTATATATAGTCATGTGTATTTGTTAACCTCAAATTCCTAAAATATCCCTCCTCACTGCTTTCTCGTTTGGTAAACACAAGTTTGTTTTCTATGTCTGTGGGTCTGTTTTTGCTGTGTAAATAAGTTCCCTTTCATCAATTGTTTAGATTCCACATATAGGTAATATCATATGATATTTGTCTTTCCCTGACTTACTTCACTTCGTGTGAACATCTCTAGGTTGATCCGTGTTGGTGCATTATTTCATTCTTTTCAATGACTGAGTAATATGCTGTTTTTAGATTTTTTTGTGTGTGAAATTATAAGACCCTTTTTGCGGATCCGTATATTTGAAGGTTCTATGTCATGATTTGCCAAATGATTGGCAAATGCTGAGGAGCTACATCTTCTCTTCCAGTATCAAAGGTCAAACATTGCAGTCAATTCTGGGCTGTAGTGCTTCGTCTCAGGAAACTAGATGAAAATGAGACCCTGCACTTCAGACATTTATCCTAAGGAAGAATTTAAGAAGAACCCACAGAAGCACACATATCATTCTAAATGACATTTAATTGCTTTTCTCCCCCTTAACTATAAATATTTATATTCCATGGCGAAAATACATTTGCTCAGAAAGGTAAGACGGGTTGGTTCCTGGCTGTTCTCTGGGGAAAACTTCACTCTCTGCTATTCCCCTGTCATTATTCAGTGTTTCCAAAGGAAGCTGGGAGAGTCTCAGGAAAATAGTTTGAGGTTTGTCTGACTGACTGGATGCGGGGTAGGAAAAAATGAGGTGGGTGTAGGGAAGTGCTGATGGCAGAATTTCCCACAGGTAGATGTATCCAGGCAGGAGGAAGACTTCTTCAAGACCAGAGATGAAGCGTGGTGCGATGCACTGGATGCAGTGAAAGCCCAGGGTATTTGCAGATCGCCAGCGCCTCCCCTGATCTACCTGTCTGTAGTGTGCCCCTAGAATAATCAGAAGAGAAACTCCCTGACCATCCAGCGGTTAAGACTCAGTGCTTTCACTGCTGAGGGCCTGGGTTCTGTCTCTGGTCAGGGAACTAGGATTCCACCGGCATGACAAAAAAAAAAAAAAAAAAATCAGAAGAGCTTTCATCCCAGATTGTGTTGCCCTTTGGGGTCCAAGAAAGTCTGTTGGCGGCCTTCCAAGGGAGCATCTTGTAGAGGAAGGAATTTTCTCCTTCCTGCTGTGTCAGAACCTGCTTCTGAGTGATGGTACAGCGAGTGCCTCAGGAGGCTAAGGTTGCTGGGGAGCAGAGATAAGCAGAACTTCACTTTAGAGGGGTGCATTGTGGAGAGGCATACTTACCTACACAAAGATGACTCTGCACAATAGCCGCAGTAAAACTTAAAGCCTCTAGGAACACAGAGGAGAAATTATGGGCGTTTGAGGATCTCAGGAGATTTGTGCTGGTGGAATGGGAAGAGGAGATATTTGGAAAGGGATTGATTTTCTCAAAGACAAAGGTGGGGGTAGTTCCCAGGTGGTCCAGTGGCTAAGACTTCAGGCTCCCCTTGCATGGGGCCTGAGTTCAATCCCTGATGGGGGAACTAGAGCACATATGCTGCAACTAAAAGAATTCGCGTGCTGCAACTAAGACCCAATGCAGCCAAATAAATAAATAAATAAATGTATTCTTTTTTTAAAGGCAAATGTGGAAGAGTATTAGCCAGGATCATTTAGGATGGAATGTTACTATCACATTTGAGAAGTTGCGGTCACACGCAGAAAGAATAGTGTCTACTTGTGGGAGATTTTCATTTGAATGCAAAGTAACCATATTCATAGTTTTGAGAAATGTTTGTTTATTTTTATTAGAAATTCTTATATTGTGCTGTTTAAAAATTATTTTATTGAAGTAGAGTTGATTTACAATGCTGTGTTAATTTTTGCTGTACAGCAAAGTGATTCAGTGATACCTGTATATACATTCTTTTTCTTATTCTTTTCCAGTATGGTTTATCACAGGAGACAAATATGTTTATTGAAGATCAAAATTAGATTTCACTTATTTGACTCAGAAATAATTAACCAGATTTGGGACTCCACATTCTCTGTTAGGTACAGTGAGACCAGACTTTGACAGCAAACTTTCTGGAATTTGCCAACCTCACTAATAAATCAGGGATAAACATTTTGTGTCATAGAATTGTTGTGCAGCCAATAGTATCTGGCACATTTAGAAGTGTCTAGTGATATTTGTTCATTGCTTACTAAAAAGCCTTCACCAGAAAATTCAGCTAGTGGCAGAAGGAACATGAGAGCAGAACTCCAAGGGCCTTTGACATCCACTGCACCATGCCTGCGAGAACGAGATGGCAGATTCTTGTATAAGACGGAGCAAGGAGAAGAGCATCCTGCACTGGGGGCCAGGCGGGTGAGTTTGTCCCAGTTCTGCTTCCAGCTCCCCTGCGCCTTGGGTTGGCGCCTCAGCTGACCCCTCCCATGATCAGAATGCTCCAGTGGAAGCCAAGGGGCTCTGTGTCAGGAGTAACTACGGCCCCATTTCACAATAACAATTCTCACATTTGTCAGACATCACCATTTGGCTGCTAAAGCACTGGTTTAATTATTTATTGTTTCTTAGTGTAGACTATAACAGTTAGGTGATAGCAATTCTAATGTTTTGTGGTTTTAATTTTGTTAAACAATGTTTTTATAGAAAAAACATGTGTGCTATAATCTCTAATTGTATTAACCACAACCATGGGAAGTTGGGTTGATTGGAGGGGCAGGAAATAGAATTGCTGGTGTCAACTTACCCAAACTCTAACTGCAAGAAAAGGAGGAAGAATACAGACCCTTTCATGAACTGGCCTAGAAAACCCAAATATAAAAAGAAAGGTTATAGTGGTCATACTTTATTGTTCTATTTACTTATTTTCATTATTTATTTATTTTTTTGAAGTATAGTTAATTTACAATGTTGTTAGTTTCAAGTAAACAGCAAAGTGATTCAGTTATGCATAAATACATAATATATTATTTTTCAGAATCTCTTCCATTATAGGTTATTACATGATACTAGGTAGAGTTCCCTGTGCTATATGGTAGGTCCTTTCTGCTTACCTATTTTATATATAATACTGTGTATATGTTAATCCTAAACTCTGAATTTTGGGCTTCCCTGGTGGCTTAGTGGTAAAGAATCTGATAGCCAATACTGGAGACACAGGTTGGATCCCTGGGCTGGGAAGATCCCCTGGAGAAGGAAATGGCAACCCACTCCAGTATTTCTCCCATCTATGTACTAACCAAGCCCGACCCTGCTTAGCTTTCAAGATCAAATGAGATTGGGTGCGTTCAGGGTGGTATGGCTGTAGACCCATTCCAGTATTTCTTGCCTGGGAAATCCCAAGAACAGAGGAGCCTGATGAGCTACAGTCCATGGGGTCACAAAAGAGTCAGACACAGCATAGCGGCTGAACAACAGCAACAAAACTCCTCATTTATCTCCCCCGACACCCCTGCTATCCCCTTTGGTTTGTTTTCTTTGTCTATAAGTCTGTTTCTGCTTTGTAAATAAGTTCATTTGTATCATTTTTTAAGATTCCACATATAAGTGATATCATACGATATTTGTCTTTTTCTGTCTGATTTATTTCACATGATATGATAATCTCAGTGTCCATGATGGTCACACTTTAAATGTATATTCATCATGTGTATTTCTAAGGGAAGACTGGGGAGAGGCCAATGTAAGTGGGAGGTGATGAGACTAATACTGCAGCGAATATTTACTGCACATATACTAGACATTCGGTACCAGAACAAGCATTGTATATACATTATGCCCTTTGCCCTATAGCAGGCACAATTATTCTCTTTTTACAGAAAATCAGCTTGCTAATGACACACGGAAGGTTGCTGGCATTTGAGGCGAGGTGTGTGACTCCTTCGTGTGAGTTTCCCAGATTGTTGCCTAAAAACGGGAATGTAAGGAAAGGACCTAAAAATATTTGGCACTTAGTGGTATAAAGAAAGATTCGCTGGTGCAGGGGTGGCAAAGCTCCCCAGTTTGCAAAGTATACTTAGTAATAGGATATTTTGACATTAGTATGTAATTTTAGCAAGTTCTGACCTATATTCATCTGGAGGGAAGTTCCATTGCTGTATTAAGTGAATTTCTAGTTTGTGATGCCTCGCCAAATGCTGGACCAGACGTTTTTGCAGGGCTCAGCACTGGCGATCGCAGCTGTACCATGAAACAGTTTTCAACTCTCAAGTAGCTGTTACATTAGCAAAGTAAGACAATAGCCAACTAAACCCTGAGCGTCATCAGGGGAGGCTGCTGCTGATTAGTAAACAATAGGGATTTTCTCTAATAGAAGTGCATCTGGTAGCTGTGGGAAACCGTCTTTAATCCCCTGTAATGAGTTTAGAGGCTGTCAGAACATTTGATGACAATGTGGGCTTCATTTTAGCTGCTCAGTTAGCCTGTTGTGTCCACACTGAGTTTACACCATCACTCTGCTTATTGGCCTTGGTTTTCTCTCTTTCTCTTGTTTTCTCTATTTTACTTTGTGGTCCTACTACTCACCGTCACTGAGGCTGGAGAACCCGGGTCCTCCCGACTCCTTACAACCTTGACTCAGCATGTTTCCCGAATGCATCCCTTCTCTGCCCGCTCTGTCACTTCTGCCCTTGTCTCACCTACACTTGCCTGGACCGCTTCCAACCCTGCCTCCTGCTCCCTAAAGCTCAGTCTCCACCCAGCCTAGCATCTTCTGTTTAAACCCAAGACTGAGCAGTCTCTGTCCATTTGCACCTTTGGGGAGCCCCACTGCGTACAGAGTCGAGTCTCCTCCTTGCCTGTTACCCTCTGTGGCCTGCACAGTTCTGTGGGCCGTGTCTCCTCTCTGGGCCATTTGCTTAAACTGTCTTCTTTGTCTGGAACTCCCTCCCCGCCCACCCCATCCCCAAGCCTCCTTTCCTTGCCCAGATCCTCATCTTTGTTTGAGACAGTTCAGATGTGAGCCTCATTCTCTGCTCCAGGAACAGCAGGTGACGCTCCCCTTTATCCCTGTGTCTATGGGAACAAACTAGGGATTCAATGTATTCCTGTCACCATCAGTGTTCATCTTCCCTGTGATTCTGTATCTGTCGGTGTGTCTACTGTCCTTCTTTGGAATGTTAGCTCATTCTTATACAAGTAGAAAAAGTCCAATGCCTGATAGTAAAACTCACACAAGAGCTATGACCAGAAGGGTTTTAGAAAACCATGCAAATAGCTCTTAAACATAGGAAAAGATGTTTGGACTTGTGATAAAATAGGAATGTCAATTATTGCTGCTGCTGCTGCTGCTGCTAAGTCGCTTCAGTCGTGTCCGACTCTGTGTGACCCCATAGACGGCAGTGCACCAGGCTCCCCTGTCCCTGGGATTCTCCAGGCAAGAACACTGGAGTGGGCTGCCATTTCCTTCTCCAATGCATAAATGTGACCATTTTTAAATCTGTCATAAATCCAGAAGTTTGATAAAACACCCTGTGGGTAGTGTATGGAAATAGGAATTCTCAAACATTGCTGGTTGGAAACAAAATGTTTCAGCCCTTATGAGGGGAGAAATTTGGCAATGCCGAGCTAACTTATATATGCTTTTACCCTCTGGTCTGGGAATCACACTTCCAGGAATCTACCCCAAAGATGTACTGCTAAATATGTAAGAAAATGTTTGCACAAACTCATACTTTATAATGGAGAAGGAAATGGCAACCCACTCTAGTATTCTTGTCTGGAAAATCCCATGGACAGAGGAGCCTGGTGGGCTACAGTTAATGGGGTTGCAAAGAATCAGACACGACTTGAGCAACTGAGCACATACTTTATAACACATTTTATAAGAGCAAGAGATTGGAAACAGCCTAGATAACCATTAATAGAGGTCTAGCTGAATAAAGGGAAGGTGGAAAAACATGCATTTGGTTTGCTACTCTTTTTCTAAGAAAAGGGAGGATATGATTATAAATCTGTTTTTTTCTTTTAGTTTTTATAAGTTTTCCTTTAAGGAAAAAGAGGTAACAAGATGTAGATGGCAAGCTAGACTTCTCTAGCTTGACTTCTCTAAATATCCTTCATTTTAGGGATTTTGTCTTGGAACCATGTAAATATTTCATTTAATTATTAAATTTTTTACTAATTTTTTTCTTTGTTTTTAAACTGAAGTAAAGTAGATTTACAATATTGTGTTAGTTTCTGATGTACAGCAAAGTGACTTAATTGCTAACAAAATACAACAAATGAACCAAAATAAGTACTGAGTTGGTGAAATAGTCTCCCAGAAAAAAACTAATTCTCTCCTCCATTTTTCTTTCCCTCAAAAAGCTGAGGGAAAGAAAATTCTGCCATCAGAATTGCTGACCTTAAGCCCATAACAGACTGTAAAGTTTGTAACAGTCTCTAAGGCAAAGTGGAAGCCTGAATTTCCAGGGTAGGTTAACCGGAGGTCATTGGACAAAAGTGTATTTTACTAAAGAATTACTTTTCCTCATTCAGGTTCCTCTTTCCCTTCTCTCTCACCATCACAAAAATCCAAAACCATGGTGAGAAACCTGAATGGGTGGGCTCCTGTCTTCCCCTGCTGCTGCTGCTGCTTCTAAGTCACTTAGTCATGTCCGACTCTGTGTGACCCCATAGACGGCAGCCCACCAGGCTCCCCCGTCCCTGGGATTCTCCAGGCAAGAACACTGGAGTGGGTTGCCATTTCCTTCTCCAATGCATGAAAGTGAAAACTGAAAGTGAAGTCACTCAGTCGTGTCTGACTCTTCACGACTCCATGGACTGCAGCCTACCAGGCTTCTCTGTCCATGGGATTTTCCAGGCAAGAGTACTGGAGTTGGGTGCCATCGCCTTCTCCTAGGAGGTTTCAAACTTGACTTTCTTGGAAAATGGTAGTTCCAAGGACACAAATAGGGAATTTTCAGAGAAAAGCTTTCAGCTGGTGTTAGAGAGCCCTCGATTATAGTAACAAGAACTGGCTAACCTCAGGAAGAGTCGAAAAGCCTCTGAGACTACAGAGATTAAGAGTGCCATGCTGAACAGATCAAAGACTAGTAGCAAAAAAGACTGATGTGATTTGCCTGTGCTGGAGAAAAAGAATAACTTCTGGTTAAAGGGTTGAGTGGTTAAAATGAAAAGCCCTCTGTATAACACACTTGTGCATGTGTGTCTGCTGCTGAGACTAAGATGTTCCTGCTCCCTGCACGGCAGGCCAGTGAGTCTAGAGTCAAGGTGCTGGAGCAGGGAATAGTGATTTAATTCAGGAAGCCAGTAGATGGAGAAGATGGTGGACTCATGTCCCAAAGAACCATCTTAGCTGAGATAGAATTCAGCTACTTTTATATTAAAGGAGAGAGGTTGTGACTGGTTGTTGCAAACTTGTTGGTGCTAGAATCCTTTGTTCTTGCAATTATCCAGGTAGGTCAGGTCACAATGTTCCTATAAACCTCCAACAAGACAAATGTTATCCTCTGTTCTGCAACTTTTAATCCATATGAATGGAAGAATGTTATACCTTTAAAGATCAGAACTTTGAGAATGGGCTATATTTTAGGCAAGAGGCAACATTCTTTCACAAAGGTCAGAGCCAGCAAGACAGTACAGGCAACGGAGCACAAGGGTTAGAGCTAAAGGAACAGATCCAATATGGAGTCAGGTCTGTTCTTTCCTGTTACACATCTGTGTGGTCTGGTCATGCTCTGGTCATGCTCTTTGGAAGCTGGTGGTGGGCAAGATTGTTGCTATGCTAAGTCACTTCAGTCGTGTCCGACTCTGTGCAGCCCCATAGACGGCAGCCCACCAGGCTTCCCCATCCCTGGGATTCTCCAGGCAAGAACACTGGAGTGGGTTGCCATTTCCTTCTCCAATGCATGAAAGTGAAAAGTGAAAGGGAAGTCGCTCAGTTGTGTCCGACCCTTAGCATGGACTGCAGCCTACCAGGCTCCTCCATCCATGGGATTTTCTAGGCAAGAGTACTGGAGTGGGGTGCCATTGAGATCTATACCTGTGGACAGAAAGAAGCTGAGGCAGGATTGGGCAGAGGAAGAAGCTGAACTGTGGTAAGGGCTCAACAAAGCCTTGGCTCACTGGGTGAAAAATGGTCCCATGACAGGTGGAAACATGACTTCATCCCCTCACCTCAATGAGTCTTCTGACCATGCTGCCCAGGGAGGGATTGACCTCTGACAGAGACCAGCTCCCCGCATCTAGAACAGCCCCTTTAAATTTTTAATTTATTTTTTGCTTTTGGCTGTGCTGGCCCTTCAGTGCTGTGCGGGCTTTTCTCTAGTTGTGGAGTGTGGGTTCTCATTACACTGACTTCAGTAGGTGCAGCAGCTCCTGGGCTATAGAGCACTGGCTCAACAGTCGTGGCACATGACCTTAACTGCTGTGCAGCAGGTGGGATCTTCCTAGATTAGGGATCGAACCCGTGTCTCCTACATTGGCAGGCAGATTCTTTACCACTGAGCCACGAGGGAAGCCCTGAAGCATACACTTGAAGGGAGACCTGGGGGCGCATCCCTTTGCTAGCCGGCTAGCCACCCTCTCTATAGTTAACATAGAGTGTTAGTGTAATTTCTCTCAACAGACAAAAGGCATCACATTTTCAGTAGAGAATACATGCTGTATATTTAAGATTGAATTCAAAATTGCCATTAGAGTTTATGTTCCATGGATTATCAAATGGTCAATATTATATTTCCAGGAAGGCTGGAATTAGCTGTTGATTTATTCATTCCACAAACATTTCTTGAGTATCTATTGTATCATAGTCTCTGGAAATTGAAATATGAATAAAGATGCTTTTCCCCTGAACTGGGAGTTGGCTTCTAGTAGGAAGCAGAGGAAATAGACAAATGAAACAAAGTGGAAGGAATTTAACAGGTAGGTATAAAAAAGTTGCCATAGAAGTTAAAGGGGCATGAAAGAGCCAGTGGTCAGCTGGGTCTGCAGACCTCCTCCTGGGAGAGGAGACGTGGGCTCCACCTCTCAGAGGACAACAAATATTCCCAAAGGAATGTTACAGGAAGAACAGATGAATGAGTAAAGGCTCAGAAGAACGAAAGAACATCTCACATGATGGGAACCAAAACTAGACTATGTGACTGGGGCACAGATTATGTTTAAAGAAGTACTGAAATGTGGGGGAAATACATAAGCAATTATCTTATTCATTTATTAATACAATTTTTATTTGTATTTTATCTAGCCGGGTTTCCTCAAAAGCTTTTAACCAAGAGTTTGTGATTTTTTTTTTGTTTGTTTGTTTGGTTTTGTGATAACATCCTCCTGCACAACATTTTTTGGGACTATGTTGAAAGATGGTGTTGATTGAGTCTGCCAGGTCATGGGTGCCGTAAGGCTGCATGATTTCTAGTATCCAAACAGGTCTGTTCTTGACTTGATGTTGACAGATAAGGGAAAGAGATGATTGGGCACCATTCCTGGGGATGCTGCGGCTGTGTCTGTCTGTTCCTGGAGGCTGGAATACTGACCAGTGTTAGAGGGAACACTCTGCCTTCCTGTCATAATGAGTCCTTAGCAACCACCTAGTTGAGGTCGCAGACAGGGAAAGGAGAGACAGCAGAGTCTTTGGCTCTTTCTGGTACAGATAAACTGGTCTGAGGAAGAAAATCCAGTAGCACAGCTACACCCTTGGCCATGGCGTGTGTAACATTTCGAGAACCAGTATCAGCCACGGTGGGAAAGCGGATGGTGTTCACAGGTAAAGGGCTTTTCTGCATCTTTCACAAGGAGACTGAAGCTTCCTTAATCGCTCACCTATATGATACTCAAATGACGATGGACTCGAGAATGAAAGAACCACACACATTTATTCTACATGATTCTGCTGCTCTTATTATGCACTCAACCTAGGCTGACTTGCCTTGAGAAGATTTGTGATCCTGTTCTCACTAATTTAGGAATTTTTTCATATCATACAGTTTATGTTTGTGTAACTGGGGCTGCTTTGATGTTAATACAAATTATAGTAATGATCATATTTTCATTATTACTGATTTAAGTTTCTTGTATTTTTAGAAACTTGGCATATTTGATTGATAAAAATTTGAGCAAGATGTAAGCTTAGTAAAATGTCGGCAGGCATTTTGTTCCTTCAGCTTGCTTTAAATGATTTGGATGGTATGTCTGTGTGGAATTATATATATGTATAATCAAATCACTTTGCTGTGTACCTCAAACTAATGAAACATTGTAAATAAACAATACTTCAGTTTTTTAAAGGTAGTTAAATAGAATATGGCTAATTGTGATTTCTGCAAGAAATGTCACATTTTATCTTATTTCCTTTATGTTTTAAAATCACAAGCCTATTTTTAAGCATATCCCTTGCTTATCTGTAAATTCTCACTGCAATCATGAGAAGCTTGGCTCCCGCTCTTTGCCATCCATTTATTTAACTGCTTAGTTCCCACCAGGTCTCCCTCATTGCAGGCAGATTCTTTACCATCTAAACCACTAGAGAAGCCCTATATATGTGTATATAAGTATCAGAAATGCTAACCAATACTTCAGGAGAAGAAACTTTGTCAGCTAGAGTACGATGCTTCCTTACCTTCGTTTTGCCTTTGGGCTTAGGGCTCTGCTCATTTCCAAAGTTGCTTAAGGTCGAAGTTACCAAAGGTGAGCTCCTTTCACCCACTCCCTCCAGTGAGACTGGTTTATATATTTGTAACACGGTTATTCTCCTGTCACTGTCTGAATTCTATTCTAAAATCCCCCAGACTCCTAAATGATTTTTAAAATTTGTGTACACCAAGGTTGCTCTCTGTGCTGTAAGTCTTCAGGTTTTGACAGCTTTGTAAGGTCACATACCCACCATGACAGTACTTTTCAACCCTTTAAACGTCCCTGTGCTTCACCTACACATCCCCCCTCTTCCCTCACTGAGTTCCTGGCAACCACTGATCCTTTTTCTCTCTCTAAAGTTTTGCCTTTTCCTGGGTATCATAGAGCTGGAGTCATAGAGTGGGTAGCCTTTTCAGATTGGCTTCATTCTCTTGTCAATGTGCATTGAAATTTCCTCCATGTCTTTTCATGGCTGGAGTGTTCACTTATTTTTATCGCTGAATAGCCTTCCATTGTAGAGTTGTGTTACAATTTGTTTACCTAATCATCTTGGCAATTCTGAGGGGAAAAAAAAAAAAAAACTTCTATGAGACTTTTGCATGGATGTGTTTTCAAATCAATTTGGTACATACTCAGCAATGTGATTGCTGAATCATATGGTAAGTCTCTGTTTAGTTTTGTAAGAAACTGCCAAGTTGAAATAAGTCAGAAAGAGAAAAACAAATATCGTATCTTAATGCATATGAGTGGAATCTAGAAAGATGGTACAGATGAGCTGTTTGCAGGGAAGGAATAGAGATGCACGCATAGAGGACAGATGTGTAGACACAGGGCAGGAAGGGGAGAGTGAGACGAACTGGGAAAGAAGGCTTGACATATATACACTACCACGTGTAAAGAAAATAACTAACTAGTGGGAAGCTGCTGCATAGCACAAGGAGCTCAGCTCTGTGCTCTGCGATGACCTGGGGGGGGGGGTGGGTGTGAGTGGGAGGGAGGGTTAAGAGGGAGGGGATATCTGTATACATATAGCTGAGTCACTTCGTGGTACAGCAGAAACCAACACAACATTGTGAAGTGAAGCCGCTCAGTCGTGTCCGACTCTTTGAGATCCCATGAACTGTAGTCTACCAGGCTTCTCTGTCCATGGGATTTTCCAGGCGAGAGTACTGGAGTGGGTTGCCATTTCCTTCTCCAGGGGATCTTCCTGACCCAGGGCTCGAACCCAGGTCTCCTGCACTGCAGGCAGATGCTTTACCCTCTGAGCCACCAGGGAAGCCCAACATTGTAAAGCAACTATACTCCAACAACAACAAAAGATCAGAAAAGAAACTGCCAAATTGTCTTGCATAGCAGCTGTACCATTTTGCGGTCTCGCTTGCAGTTCAGTGAGAGTCCCTGTTACTTTGCACCCATGCCAGCATTTGGTGGTCTTTCTGTTCTTACCTTTAGCCATTCTTACCAGATATAGTTATGTCTCATTGCTGTTTTAATTCATGATTCTGTAATGGCCAATGACCATACACTTATTTGCCATCTGAATATTTTCTTTGATGTGATGTCTGTTCATAATGTTTGCCTATTATAAAATAATTGTTTATTTTCTTATTGTTGAGTTTTAACAGTTCTACATGTATTTTAGAGACAAGTCTTTTATCAGAAAAATGTTCTGCAAATATTTTCTCCTGGTCTGTGGCTTGTCTTTTCATTTTCTTATCGTAGTCTTTGATAGAGCAGAGCACAAGTTTTAGTTTTAATAAACAACTTTAATATTTAGTTTAATAAACCACTTTAATATTTAACATTTACTAATTTAGTTTTAAGAATCGATTTTTCTTTCATTATGCTTTTAATATTGTATCTAAAAATCCATCACCAAATCCAGAGTCTCCTAGATTTTTGCCCTTGTTTTCTTCTAAAATTTTTTCCTATTTTGTGTTTTCATTTGTCTATCATTGATTTCACAGTGATTTTCTTGTCTTTTAAACTTTTCATTTCCATCAGCCAATTGATTTCCTTTTCTCCTTAAGCCAGCCTACGTTGGCTTTTCTGTCACTTGCAACCATGAAAGAGTTTTAATGATCCTTAAAATTTCTTATAAACTGTGTCAGTGTGTACTTGGTTTCATGTGTTTGCTGCTGCTGCTAAGTCACTTCAGTCGTGTCTGATTCTGTGCGACCCCATAGACAGCAGCCTGCCAGGCTCCCCAGTCCCTGGGATTCTCCAGGCAAGAACACTGGAGTGGGTTGCCATTTCCTTCTCCAATGCATGAAAGTGAAAATTGAAAGTGAAGTCGCTCAGTCCTGTCCGACTCTTAGCGACCCTATGGACTGCAGCCCACCAGGCTCCTCCATCCAAGGGATTTTCCAGGCAAGAGTACTGGAGTGGGGTGCCATTGCCTGTTTACATAGCTCAAATTCTTATCACTTTTGATAGGCTTCAGGTTTCACATTAGGTTGATGCATAATAATTCACTTCATGTTCTCCTATATTTTATATTTAAATTCCAAATTTCTTCTGTTACAGTTAAAGCTGTATGAATACTTTTGGCTGTTTTTCCTTCTCTGTTATTTTCTCATGATATATTTACAGTGAGTGGAATTAGGTGGTGAAAGATACAAACTTATTGAGGCCAGAGACTTCAGAGGAGTGTCTAAAAGACTATGAACAATATATTTGTATTTAAAGTCTGCAAATAGTTTTTAAAGTCACTGTTATTTATTTTTGATAATGGGGAGTTATATATCAATCTTTTTACTATAACATTAAAAAATTTTTGTTATGAATATTTTAAAACATATCCCACTTACTGTCATTCATATTCAACAATTTATCAAAAACTTCCCACATTTGATCACATAGTTTTTTTCTTTTTCATTTGCTAAAATATTTAAAAGTGAATTTCAGATATTCAGATATTCTATTATACCCTACATATTTCACAAGCATGCATGCTAAGTTGCTCAGTCGTGTCTGACTCTTTGAGACCCCATGGACAGGCTTCTCTGTCTATGGGATTTTCCAGGCAAGAATACTGGAGTGAGTGGCCATTTCCTTCTCCAGGGGATCTTCCTGACCCAGGGATAGAACCTGAGTCTCCTATCTCTCCTGCACTGGCAGGGGGATTCTTTACACCAGTCCATTCTGAAGGAGATCAACCCTGGGATGTCTTTGGAAGGAATGATGCTAAAGCTGAAACTCCAGTCCTTTGGCCACCTCATGCGAAGAGTTGACTCACTGGAAAAGACTTTGATGCTGAGAGGGATTAGGGGCAGGAGGAGACGGGGACGACAGAGGATGAGATGGCTGGATGGCATCACTGACTCGATGAATGCTGGTCTGAGTGAACTCTGGGAGTTGGTGATGGACAGGGAGGCTTGGCGTGCTGCGATTCATGGGGTTGCAAAGAGTCAGACATGACTGAGCGACTGAACTGAACTGAACTGAACTGAAGCCACATGGAAAGCCCCACATATTTCACTGTGCATCACCCCCCACCCATCAAATGAACATATTCTTACACAGCCACATTGTCATTATCGCATCTAGCAAAATATAAAACTATCCTCTGACAATATGTAATAACTAGTCCATGGTAATATTTCCCTCATTGCCTCTAAAATGCATTTTTACAGTTGATTGCAAAAATATGGATCCGAATTAGGTCCACACATTGCATTTGGTTGTGTTCTCTCCTTTGATGTCCTATAAGCTGGTACAGGTGGAAGCAGTGACAGACTTTCTCTTCTTGGGCTCCAAAATCACTGTGGATGGTGACTGCAGCCATGAAATTAAAAGATGGTTGCTTTTTGGAAGAAAGGCTATGACAAACCTAGATAGCATATTGAAAAACAAAGACAGGTCCATATAGTCAACGCTATGGTCTTTCCAGTAGTTGTGTATGGATGTGAGAGTTGGACCATAAAGAAGGCTGAATGCTGAAGAATTGATGTTTTCAAACTGTGATGCTGGATAAGAGTCTTGAGAGTTCTTTGGATAGCAAGCAAATCAAACCAGTCCATCCTAAGGGAAATCAACCCTGAATACTCATTCATTGGAAGGACTGATGCTGAAACTGAAGCTCCAGTACTTTGGCCACCTAATTTGAAGACCCGATTCATTGGAAAATACCCTGATGCTGGGAAAGATTGAAGGCAAAAGGAGAAGGGGGCAGCCAAGGATGAGATGGTTTGATGGCATCACCAATTCAATGGACATGAACTTGGGTGAACTCTGGGAGAAGGTGAAGGACAGAGAGGCCTGGGTGTGCTGCAGTTCATGGGGTCGCAGAGTCAGACATGACTTGGCAACTGAACAACAGCAACAATAAGCTGGTATAGTCTACTTTCTTTTCTTATTGCAGAGACCGGGTGGGTCATCCAGCAGAAATACCCAACATTCTGAATTTGCCTGGTATCATGTCATTTAATGTGTTCCTCTCTCCTCTGTGTTTTCCAAAATTGGAATCTGGCTCTTGAGGTCCAACTCTTTGGGCAAGCTTGTTGCTTGAATGCTGCTGTGGTCAACATATCATATGCAGATTAGATGTTACAATTTCAATTTCTCCTAGACCCGTCACTTAGGACCTTTCTAAGTTGTTGGGACTTAGTTCTCTTCTTTCAGAATTTGGAACTGATCTCAATGAGAAGCTCATGTTCTTGTAAAGATATTGGTGTAAGGGGATATGAACTCTGGTTAGGCAAATAAAAAGTTGATGTGCTGCGTACTATACATCAAATATTGTATAATTGCAATAAAAACATGGAAAATATTTTGTCACTATTAATAATTAATGAAAAAGCAATCAAATATCATGAGAAATCATTTTAAAATTTATGCTGAATGCTGGTATGTGAGGAAAAACTAAGTGGATTATCAGAGGATGAGGAAATAGCTGAGAAGTTTTGCAGAAATTTTGAGGATGATTTCAGAGCACTTTTAAGAGTTTTATGGAGTTTTTACTAAAGCCTAATTTAATTTTGGGGCTTCTCTAATGGCTCAGCTGGTAAAGAATCTGCCTGCAATGCAGGTGACCCAGGTTTGATCCCTGGGTCGGGAAGATCACATGAAGAAGGGAGTGAATTCCTTGAACAGAGGAGCCCTGCAGGCTACAGTCCATGCGGTGGCAAAGAGGCAGACACGGCTACAGGACTAACACTTTCACTTTCAATTTAATTTTAAAATCAAATTTTCCCTTTTTGCTGTAACACTTCATACTTATTAATAGCTATAATTGTTTAAATTTCAATCTCTTTCATCTCTAGTGAGACTCCATTATTCTGCGAGATGATTCATGTGTATTTACTCAGTGTACTGCCACTAACAAACTAATTTGCTGATTCATTACATTTTATTTTTCTGCCCAATTTTAATATTTTTCCCTTTAAAAAATATTTTTAATTCTAAATTTTTATCATATATATTTGAAATTGAATGTAACATATAGAAATTGAATCCTTATTGAATACTGAAAAGTTGGCCATGAGCTTCGAAGGATACAAAAATGAATGTGAATAAGATGTTTTTTTTTGTCTTCTAGATACGTATTATCTGTTGTTCTTGTTAGAACATCAGTTCAGTTCAGTCGCTGAGTCGTGTCCGACTCTTTGTGACCCCATGAATGGCAGCACGCCAGGGCTCCCTGTCCATCACCAACTCCCGGAGTTCACTCAGACTCACGTCCATCCAGTTGGTGATGCCATCCAGCCATCTCATCCTCTGTCGTCCCCTTCTCCTCCTGCCCCCAATCCCTCCCAGCATCAGAGTCTTTTCCAATGAGTCAACTCTTCGCATGAGGTGGCCAAAGGACTGGAGTTTCAGCTTTAGCCTCATTCCTTCCAAAGAACATCTAGGACCGATCTCCTTTAGAATGGACTGGTTGGATCTCCTTGCAGTCCAAGGGACTCTCAAGAGTCTTCTCCAACACCACAGTTCAAAAGCATCAATTCTTTGGTGCTTAGATTTCTTCACAGTCCAACTCTCACATCCATACATGACCACAGGAAAAACCATAGCCTTGACTAGACAGACCTTTGTTGGCAAAGTAATGTCTCTGCTTTTCAATATGCTGTCTAGGTTGGTCATAAATTTCCTTCCAAGGAGTAAGCATCTTTTAATTTCATGGCTGCAATCACCATCTGCAGTGATTTTGGAGCCCCCCAAAATAAAGTCTGACACCGTTTCCATTGTTTCCCAGTCTATTTCCCAAGAAGTGACGGGACCATATGCCATGATCTTAGTTTTCTGAATGTTGAGCTTTAAGTCAACCTTTTCACTCTCCTCTTTCATTTCATCAAGAGGCTCTTTAGCTCCTCTTCACTTTCTGCCATAAGGGTGGTGTCATCTGCATATCTGAGGTTATTGATATTTCTCCCAGCAATCTTGATTCCAGCTTGTGCTTCATCCAGCCCAGCGTTTCTCATGATGTACTCTGCATATAAGTTAAATAAACAGGGTGACAATATACAGCCTTAATGTACTCCTTTTCCTGTTTGGAACCAGTCTGTTGTTCCATGTCCAGCTCTAACTGTTGCTTCCTGACCTGCATATAGGTTTCTCAAGAGACAGGCCAGGTGGTCTGGTATTCCCATCTCTTTCATAATTTTCCACAGTTTATTGTGATCCACACAGTCAAAGGCTTTAGCATAGTCCATAAAGCAGAAATAGATGTTTTTCTGGGGGTGGGGGCGAAAACCCATCTATTTCTGGAACTCTCTTGCTTTTTCAATGATCCAGTGGATGTTGGCAGTTTGATCTCTGGTTCTTCTGCCTTTTCTAAAACCAGCTTGAACATCTGGAAGTTCACGGTTCACATATTGTGGAAGCCTGGCTTGGATAATTTTGAGCAATACTTTACTGGCGTGTGAGATGAGTGCAATTGTGTGGTAGAACATCATACGTTGTCCCATTTTCCTATTTAATCTAAATATTCACCACAGATGTCCTGGGAATGTAGCGTGACATGAAAAGGAGACAGAAACCCGATTCCAAAGGCCTTGAGGAACCAAGTAGACAAGGTGGGGATGGAGGACCATTACCTCATGGGATGCTTCACAAACTACTCCCTGTGCTTTTTAAAGTTTTGTTTCCTACTCCTTTCTCTGGACTGGCATAATTAGAGAATAAATTGCCTCCTATATGATGGATGGATCTTAGATTTTATTTATTCTACGACTAATAAAGGGATAAAGATTCTTGTGGAAAAAAGTGTCAGTAGGTCCAACTTTTAAAACTTTTAAAAAAGTTGATATGAAACATATGCTTGAGTAAATATATTCACCTAGTGTCCAGCTAGATAACATTTTACAAAGTGAACACACCAAAGCACTTACTTTTTAGATTAAGAACATGAATATTTTTGCCATCCTAAAATGTTCCTTTGTATCATTTTCCAACCAATTCCCCCAAAGTCAAACATTGTTTTAATGTTTAGAATCCATATGTTTTTGATAAACGTGAGTTTAATTTGGTGGGGGGTACTTTTCTTGTCTGTATATTTGAAACATTTTATTTGCCGGCTTTTTCTTTCATGTAAGTTTTATTATCAATTTGCTAAGTTTTATTACGCAGTGAAGAGACTTTATAGATAGTGATATTTAGGCATTAAAATCTCCTTACTATGAAAACTAATATCATAAACAAAATTCTGAAGTGATTTTAAAGTATCTTAGAGCTTGGTTATGTATTTTTACATCTGTTTGCAAACAAATGATACTATGTGTTTACTCAATTCCAGGTTCCATGCTGCTTTGAAGTTATAAAATTACATTTTAAAAGGTACATTTTTTATTAAGATTTTTAAAATAAATTTCTACTTGGTCCAAATTGAGAGACTGATGGAATAATTCCTATGGAATATTAAATTTAAAAGGCCCCATAAAAGATAATCAATTTAACCTATCATTTTTCAGATGAGAATACTGAGGTTCAGAGTACTGAGTGACCTGCTGAAGGTCACATAGTCTTGACCAGAAGGATTACAGCCTAGGCCTGCTTCTTGTTTATATGGTGAATGATGTACATTATATCCAGGCGGGTGCGTGCATGCTAGTTGTGTCTGACTCTTTGCGATCCCATGGACTGTAGCCTGCCAGGCTCCTCCATTTGTGAAATTTCCCAGGCAAGAATACTGGATTGGGTTGCCATTCCTTTCTCCGAGGGATCTTCCTGACCCAGGGGTCGAACCCATGTCTCTTGCATCTCCTGAATTGGCAGGTGGATTCTTTACCACTGAGCCACCTGGGAAGCCCAAGTTATCCAGATTACTAAGTAAATATATTAATGTATTTATTCAGCCATCAGAGATCTACTAGAAAATCTGTACACGTAAACCAGGAATATTGCAGAATTCCACAATGAGGCTTTTGTTAGAAATCTATTAGAATTGGAAATACTCTCTAGGAAATGGCCAAAAAACATTATGATGAATGAAGCTATAAGTGGTGAGAGAAGTACATAAATGTGTATGTGATTTTGAAAAGCTCACTCCATTAGCCTGGGTTTCAGACCCATTTACTCATCTCGCTTTTTGCCCTGTGAAACTGTCACACTCATAGTTATGTCTCAAATGCAGTTGTTTTAAAAATAGAAAATGACTTCATATAAAAGTGCCAGTGGTTTCCTATTAGAAGAAAGAACCAAACAGTCCTCCTGGAAATTCAGCTTAAGTCTCATCATTGTAATTCAGGAAGCAAACATGTCACCTTGTAAAAAACTAATTCATGATAAAGCTTACACATTTTAATGGGCCTGACACATTTTGTTGGCTAATCTGCATTTTATTCTGTAATTGTAGCATGTAATTTGCCTGAATCAAAATTTATCTACAAGTGACAGCAGTTTCAAATAAATTCTACCTTAAATAACTGGCCGGGTGAATCATCACCAGTGTGACTTCCAGAAAAAAAAAAACAAACCAGTTGCTGGCATCACTCTGAAAAGCATCTAAACGAAGCCCTTAGAAGAAGACTTCTAAGGATGAGCTTTGTCTCATACTCTAGTTTTTGTTTTGCTTTTTAGACAATATACAACTTTATGGTATCAACTAAAGGAGAAGAGATGATTTGCTTTTCTGGGCTTTGATTTAATTTTCCAAGATGGATACTCTGTTAGGTTACATTAATATCACTCCCTTAAATGATGGAGAAATGTGCTCAGGATTAAGTAAAAAATGTTTTGTGTTTTGGAGACAGGGTTTGAAAAAAGTAACCATTTTGTCAAAGGTTAGCGGATGGTTCACTGTGCCACCTGCGAGGAAATCAATGTGAGGACCTCAATTCATGAAGCAGAGCTGTCAGTGGAGCTGCCATGTCCTAGCTCCTCCTAATCCTTTTTCTTTCGTTCTTTTTATTGGAGTATAATTGATTTACAATGGTGTGTTAGTTTCAGTTGTACAGCAAAGTGATTGAGTTACACATTACATATACATTCCTTTTCAGATTCTTTTCTCATATGGGTTATTACAGAATGTTGAGTACAGCTCGCTGAGCCATACAGTAGGTCATTATTGGTTATCTGTTTTACATATGTTGCTGTTTAGTCGCTGAGCTGTGTCTGACTCTTTTACAGCCCCATGGACTGTAGCCTGCCAGGCTCCTCCGTCCATGGGATTTCCCGGGAAAGAATACTGGAATAGGTTCCCATTTCCTTCTCCTGGGTATCTTCTCAACCCATGTCTCCTGCATTGGCAGGTGGATTCTTTACCACTGAGGCACCAGGGAAGCCTATTTTATATATAGGCGTGTATATATGTTAACCCTAAGCTCCTAATTTATCCCTTCCCTGGCTCCTCTCACCTTTGGTAACCGTGTTTGCTTTCTACATCGGTGAGTCTGTCTTGTAAATAACGTCATTTGTATAATTATTTTTAGATTTCACATACAAGTGATATCATATAATTTGCCTTTGATTTGCTTCGCTTAGTGCAGTAATCTCTAGATCCATCCATGTTGCTGCAAATGGCATTATTTCATTCTTCTTATGGCAGAGTAGTATTTCATTGTAAATATGTACCACGTCTTCTTTGTCTATTCCTCTACTGATGGACATTTAGGATGTTTCCATGTCTTGGCTATTGTCAATAGTGCTGCAATGAGCACTGGGGTGCAAGCACTTTTTGAATTAGAGGTCCATCTTTTCCAGACATATTCCCGGTAGTGGTATTGCTGGATCATATGGTAGCTCTATTTTTAGTTTTTGAAGGAAACTCCATACTGTTCTCCATAGTGGCTGTACTGATTTACATTCCCTCCAACAGTGTAGGAGGGTGCCCTTCTCTCCACACTTTCATCAGCTTTTATTGTTGTAGATATTTTGCTGATAGCCATAGATTTGATTTGCAAAACTGATGCTTTTGAACTGTGGTGTTGGAGAAGACTCTTGAGATTCCCTTGGACTGTAAGGAGATCCAACCAGTCCATTCTGAAGGAGATCAGTCCTGGGATTTCTTTGGAAGGAATGATGCTGAAGCTGAAACTCCAGTACTTTGGCCACCTCATGCGAAGAGTTGACTCATTGGAAAAGACTCTGATTCTGGGAGGGATTGGGGGCAGGAGGAGAAGGGGACGACAGAGGATGAGATGGCTGGATAGCATCACCGACTCGATGGACGTGTGTTTGAGTGAACTCCGGGAGTTGGTGATGGGCAGGGAGGCCTGGTGTGCTGCAAATCATGGGGTCGCAAAGAGTCGGACACGACTGAGCAACTGAACTGAACTGAACTGAATAATTAGTGATGTTGAGCATCTGTTCATATGCTTGTTGGCCATCTGTGTATCTTCTTTAGGGAAATGTCTATTTAGGTTTTCTGTCCATTCTTTGAGTGGGTTCTTGATTTTATTTTTTGAAACTGAGCTATGTGAACAGTTTGTATACTGTTGGTTGTATTATTTGCAAATTCTCTCTCACAGTCCTTACATTGTCTTTTCTTCTTAACCCTTCAGCCACAGTCTTCTCATCTGTAATTTGAGGCTAGTAGTAACTATTTCAGGTCAGGACGTCCCCTGGAGAAGGGATAGGCTACCCACTCCAGTATTCTTGGGCTTCTCTGGTGGCTCAGACAGTAAAAATCTGCCTGCAATGAGGGAAACCTGAGTTCTATTCCTGGGTTGGGAAGATCCCCTGGAGGAGGACATGACAACCCGCTCCACTACTCTTGCCTAGAGAATTCTCATGGACAGAGGAGCCTGGTGGGCTACAGTCCACGGGGTCGCACAGAGTCCATCACGACTGAGCGACTAAACACAGCACAGTATCTATTTCATGACATATTCTATGATGACTTAATGAAATGAGAATGCCTGATATAATAAGAATTCAATAACTTTTTGGACTTAAAAAATAATATATGCTATTTATCTTCTTCAGAAGATCTTGGAGAGGACTCAAAAATCATCTTACGATCCTATTTTTTATACTAAATCGGCCAAGTACACGTTATTTCCTAAAGTCTTAAGCTATAATTGAATTTTTAATGAGTACAGAGAGAAAAAAAAATCTAAGACTATCTAAGCCCATGGGTTTTAAACTTCAGTGTGCATGTGAATCACCTGGGAAGCCTTGTTAAAATGCAGATTCCAATTCCAGGCTTGAGAGCCTGCATTTCTACTAAGCTCTCGGGAGACTCCCAAGCTGTTAGTCAAGGGACCACACCTTGAGCAGCGAGGACCTGAACTCTTCTGGCCCCTCTAGTCACTGTTGTGACCTTGGACTAGGTGTTTATCTCTCTGTGCCTCATTTATATCATCTATAAAACAGCAATATTAGTATCATAGGGCTGCTAGGAGTTTTAAGTGAGTCAATGCATACAGAGCACTTAGACCACTGTCCGTATAATCTATTATCACAGATTACTAGTGATATAAACTAGTCAACTGCTGGCTAAAGGCCCAGAACAGGAAGTTATTTGTGATGCTAATACTTAGAGCTCACACACATATACATTTTTAAGCTGCTAACTATTGGCCTTTTGTATCTTCCTATAAACCTGATCTAAATAATACCAAGGAAAGCAAGTTGCATTACAACAATGTTGTGGGAGAATGGCAGGTTTTTTAAAAAATTAATTAGTTAATCTTACTGAAGCATTATTGATTTACAATGCTGCATAATATAGAATAGCAGATTTTGGAATTCTTCTTTAAACTGCATGAATTCCTGTGATCTTGGTTAGGAAAACGACCCATCATTTTGTGGTCAGGAAGGATGAAAAGGTCGCCTTGGGGTTCTGGGTGTAAAGTCTTTCTCTTTGTCTATCTCCCTTGAGTCGTGCTTCCCTCCCCTTCTTCCCCCACTTCTGCAGGAGGAAGCCTGCTGTGGCAGATGCTAGTGAATTGTGCTTCTCAGCAGGTGATAAGGGAAAAGTGCCTGCTAGTTACTAGCCCCAGTTGCTAGCAGTTATCTCAGAAAAGGTGGAACCTTTCACAGCTCCTACTAAAAGGCCCTTTTGACTACAGGTATCATGTTTTTTTAGTTACTCATTTATCTAGCTTATTCATATTTGTTTGCGCTGGGTCTTCATTACTTTGCTCAGGCTTTCTGCATGTGTGGCGAGCCAAGGCTACTCTTGTTGGCAGTGTTCGGGCTTTTCACTGCAGTGGCCTCTCTTGTTGTGGAGTACAGGCTCTAGGTACGAGGGCTTGGTTGCACCTCGGCATGTGGAATCATCCCGGACCAGGGATCAAACCCATATCCCCTGCATTGGCAGGTGGATTCTTATCCACTGTGCCACCAGGAAAGTACCCACGGGTGTCATCTTTAACAAAATTACACCCCAGGGGAGAGTCCCAGACAAGTAGAAGATTACCCACTCCTTTAAGAATAATGGTGCTTCTGGAGAAGGAAATGGCAAACCACTCCAGTATTCTTGCCTGGAGAATCCCCACAGACAGTGGAACCTGGCTGGCTACAGTCTACAGGGTCGCAAAGAGTCAGACACCACTGAGTGACTTCACTTTCACTTTAAGAATAGCAGTGGTCTGAAAGTGACCTCGAAACACTTACAGTGGTCAAATCATTTCTCTGAGGCAGCACTTTCTAAAATAAGGAAATAATTTCTGGAAGCTACAGAATTGCAGGCGAGGCAGTCATTTGAGAGGAGGAAGTTCTGTATCCGGGGTTGAACTGCACAGACCTGGCAAGGAGCTCCAGCGCCCCATTTCCAAGCCAGGGCTGAGCAGGAGTGACTTTCCCTGATGAGGACTTAGGAGCCTGAGGAAAGCTTCTGGAGGAGGAAAGGCGAGCTTGGGTTTATTCCCAAGCCTCATTCTTATTGGTCAAGGGACCTGGCTGGGAATGAAGGTGGGGGGACCAGAAGCAGAGCCAGGAACCCCAAGTGGATTGGATGAGTGCAGCACCTCCCAGGTTTACTAGACAACGATGAACGCTCACCGGCACACAACTGGGGGAGGGTGGGGAGCCACTGAGGAACAGGGAGACTTGGTGACCCTGGAAATGGGAGCCACATCCACTTTCCAAGAGCAATACTAAGACCTCCCTGCAGGGGACTCTGAACTAACCGGTTCCAGAGTTAGGGCACTTATTCTTGTAATGTAATGTGCAGAAGAATTTACGAATGCAGAAAGCCCCAAATTCTGGGTTAGTTTTTCTGGGGGGTTGGAACCTGCACTCAAGGACATGGAGAGACTGTGACACAGGGGTCACGTGACACTTTGTGGGACACACATATCCCTCAGGCAGCAGGAACTATTATTCCTCCTCTGTCCTGGAAGGTCACAGTTCCTCCAAGGCTGGAGGTCTAACTGGCCTCTAGTCAGAACAGAAGTCTCAGCTCACAACCACTGTTTTTTGACTCTTTTAAATGAAAAAATTTGTTTTACCCCAATGTTTGTTGCAGTGACTCAATGGTAAAGAATCTGCCTGTAATGCAGGAGATACGGTTTCCATCCCTGGGCAGGGAAGATCCCTTGGAGATGGATAAGGCAACCCACTCCAGTATTCTTGCCTGAAGAAATTCCATGGGCAGAGGAGCCTGGTGGGCTACAGTCCATGAGGTTGTGAAAGAGTCAGACATGACTTATCAACTAAAAACAACAATGTTCACTGCAGCCCTATTTACAAGCCTGGTAGGCTACAGTCCATGGGATCACTATGAGTCGGACATGACTGAGCGACTTCACTTTCACTTTTCACTTTCACTTTTCACTTTCACGCATTAGAGAAGGAAATGGCAACCCACTCCAGTGTTCTTGCCTGGAGAATCCCAGGGACTGGGGAGCCTGGTGGGCTGCTGTCTATGAGGTCGCACAGAGTCGGACACGACTGAAGTGACTTAGCAGTAGTAGCAGCAGCAGCAGGACACAGAAGCAACCTAGATGTTCCATGTCCATCAACAGATGAATGACTACAGAAGTTGTGGTTCATATATACAGTGGAATATTAGTCATAAAAAAGAATGAATTTGAGTCAGTGGTAGTGAGGTAGGTGAAACTAAAACCTGTTATATAGAGTGAAATAGGTCAGAAAGAGAAAAACAAATATAGTATATTAACGCACATATTTATGGAATCTAGAAAAATAGTACTGATGAACCTATTTGTAGGACAGGAATAAAGATGCAGACATGTGAACACAGGGGGAAAGAAAGGATGGGGTGGATCGAGACAGTAGTATTGACATATATACACTATCATGTGTGAAATAGATGGCTAGTGGGAAGCTGCTGTATAGCACAGCGAGCTCAGTTCGGTCCTCTGTGATGACCTAGAAGGGTGGGATTGGGGGCAGTGGGAGCAATATTCAAGAGGGAGGGGATATATGTATACATAGAGCTGATTCATGCTGCTGTGCAGCAGAAATCACCAGAACACTGTAAGACAATTATCCTCTAATTAAATGTAAATTTAAAAAATTATAGTTGATTTGCAGTGTTGTGATAGTTTCAGGTGTACAGTAAAGTGAATCAGTTATACACATACATGCATGCTAAGTTGCTTCAGTTTTGTCCAACTTTTTGAGACCCCATGGACTATAGCCCACCAGACTCCTCTGTCCGTGAGATTCTCCAGGCAAGAGTACCAGAGTGGGTTGTCATGTCCTCCTCCAGAGGATCTTCCCAGGGATCGAATCCGAGTCTCTTGCAGGAGGATTCTTAACCACTAAGTCACTTGGGGAAGCCTCAGTTATACGTATCTATGTATCTATTCTCACATGCATGTTTTTTTAATCTAAAGGTTTCTAAGTAATTTAAAGGCTCAGTTTTTTCAAAGATGGGAACATTTATATAGTTCAAGTTAGTGTGCGTTATTTCATTCTATAAATGATGATATAGAATGAAATATGTCTTTCAGCCCAATTATGGCCATGATAACGGGATAATTAGGAATCTAAGTAGTCAAAACATGCAAACAAAGCTATCTGATGTTAAGATTAGTGAATAAATGCTAATGGCAATCAGGTCAGGTAAATTCTTTGCTTATAGCAAGGAAACAATACCACCTACATCTCTTTCTTTTACAGATTTCCAGACTCTTCCAAACTTCAATTCACAAGCTAAGTAGCCACCTTCTTTTTCACAGTGCGGAAGCAGAACAAAGTAGACATGGTAGTCACGTGGGCTAAGTAAAGATGTTTAAAAGCACACGCCTTTGATTTGACAGTCCTCGAAACTGACGTGGTAGATCTTATTCATTTCCTTTCCTGGGGATTGTGCAGCCACGTAGGACATGGGTCCCACCACTGGACCATACTCCCTCCGGGGACCTCCTAGAGGGCGAGTGGGTGCCTGGATGCACATCACTCACACACATGCTTCCGCAGTGGAAATGACCTGAGGACTGTCAGATCCTCTTGTTTGCAGGGATTGAAAAGTAGGTTTTCAGTTCTAGGTCACAGGGACTTTTTTTTTTTTCTCAATTCCAATGTCTTAGACTTCCTTGAGGGGCTTCCCAGATGGTGCCAATGGTAAAGAATCCTGCCAGTGCAGGAGACCTAAGAGATGCAGGTTTATTCCTGAGTCTGGAAGATCCCCTGAAGGAGGGCCTGGCAACCCACTCCAGTATTCTTGTCTGTAGAATTCCCATTGACAGAGAAGCCTTGTAGGCTACCTCCATAGTCATAGAGTTGGACGTGACTGAAGAGACTTAGCGCGCATGCACAGATTTCCTTGAAATGACCTCCCTACCCCCGCCCAAGTTATAGCTTATCATTGGCCTTGGAATATACTTACTCAGAAAAGACTGAATCAGAACTTGCAGTAAATCCCCAACCCTCTCATAGGGGAAGTGTTGTGGAAAGACCATCTGATGGTATGGATTTCTGACATGAGGACTATAAAATAGGAAGTTATTTACACTACGATATATGTTGGTCAAGAATCCCATCAATCATTGTTAAATATACAGTTCCCACTGCTCCCCAACTAGAAGGCTTGGAGGAAGCAGCTTGTCCACAATCAATGCAGGAGATTGAAATCCTCTGCCTCTGTGATTTGGGGTTTGAACACCTTTATTCGGCTTTCTTCAACTTAAGTCACACGGTCTTGGAGAAAGGCTTTGGAAGCTTTAGCCATGATTTTAAGCTGGACTATCTCTCAAACATGATCTTCAGATTTAGGTGGGAATTTGTCTAGCCATTTTTGTCTGATGATTTAACAGACAAAAACTATACCTATAAACACTCACTTCATCACTGGGAATCACCTAAAAAAAAAAAGCAGGGTGTCTTAGCTAAAATGTTTGGGAGTTGAAACAGACATTTGAGGCTGAGATTGTGCCCAAAGGCTGAGATTGTACAAAAAATTAGGACCATGTGTTTAAGTAGACAGTTCAGAGTTTGCAGAAAGTGCGATAGAGTAGGTAAAAGACAAACGGAAAGGAAAAGACCCCCACCCCGCCTGGCAGAAAGGCAGAGGGTCTAAGCTAGAGAATACCTATTTTCTCACATCTTGACCAGATGCAATTGAGAAGATAAAAATGATTTGAATATAAGGCGGCTCCAAAGACAACTTCTGCCATGATGGTTCTTGCTGTCTGCCCATCCTAAGGCATCACAAACAGTGGGGCCTTCTATCAGCTCCCACCTTCATCTAACGACTGCTATATCTTACCCTCCTCATCTCCCTCATCTTCTTTTCTGTAGTTACAAAGAGATGGAGGAAGAATGAAGAACAAAACAAAAGCTGCACAGAGATCATCACAAACCTCTGGCCCTGAGCTGCTGCCCCACCCTGGCCAGCCTCCTCAACCCCAACACATTTACTTGTAGATGTGGATAGAATTCATTATCTGAATTTTGCACAAAGCATGGTGGGGAAGTGTTGGTGCTGTCAGGGCACGAAGCAAGAGTTCCTTCCTGTGTAGGTCATTACTGCTTTCCTCCCTGGCACTCAGAAGAAGATGAGCAGGACCAGGCTCTGCCACAGAGTTCTCTAGGAAGATGCTCGCCTCTGCCCTGAGGACATCTCGCTCAGTGCCAGACGTGTGTGTTCATTCACCTCTGCCTCTGTCTCATCTGGGGCTGCTGTTTCTCTTGACTAAAGACCACATGTTTTCTATGTCTGTGGTCCTATTTCTGTTTTGTTAACAAGTGCAACTGAATCTTTTTTTTTCAGATCCCACGTATAAATAGTATCATAAGATTTGTCTTTGTTTGACTTCATTTAGTATGAAAATCTCAGGTCCATCCATGTTCCTGCAAATGATATTATTTCATTCCTTATGACTAATATTCCATTACATATATATGTATGTATATATATATGTATATACACACACACACATATAGGCTTCCCTGATAGCTCAATTGGTTAAGAATCTGCCTGAGACCTCTGCTGGATTCCTGAGTCAGGAAGACCCACTCCAGTATTCTGGCCTGGAGAATTCCATGGACAGAGGAGCCTGAGCTACAGTCTATGGGGTCACAAGCAGTCACACATGACTGAGGGGCTAACACTTTCACATTTTCAAGTCGTAAAGTGCAAACAAGAAGGACAGCATAATCCATTAGCTATTTTGCACTTGTCACAACCTAAACAAGCTGGGTTTGTGCCTTGTCACTTAGGGAAATTGGAACTACATTTCCCAGAACCTCCTTCTCCACAGTTTTAGCAGGAAGCTGTTTAGTGTGAGGTCAGAAGGCAGGAGAAAAGCCATCGACAGTATGTCTGGGCCACCAAGTGCTGCTATGGCCACTGACCTTGGCTCACCTTCCATGCCTCCTTCATTCTCGCTGACTCCTGGGCCAGGTGGTGTTTAGCCTCCAATCTGGAGGTTTGAAGGCTATGAGAGACCCACTGGGGTTCAGCTGATCCTTGTGGGTTCCAGTTTATCCTGCAACAGGAAAGCCCACTTTAAATGGAGAGGTGCATCCCTAAAGCTCACCTGTATGCAGTAGCCAGCATCCTGGATTTTCACAACTAATTCCTGTGCTCATTCCATGCACGCTCCATCTCACCTCCCTGTGTCTTACTGTCCCAAGACTCTATCTTCACCATTTTCAAACCCACATTGACTTGACCATTTCCTCTGATCTGCTGCATGTCTTCCAGCATCTGAATCACTTTCCTGACCATACGTAGTGGCTGTATCACAGGAAGAGTCTTTCCTGTGGAGCTGGGGGACCAGGACTCCTGGGATTCTCCTTCTTTATGGTTCCAGCTTCAGAGGATAAGGAGACAGGACATGGCCTTAGCACCAAAGGCAGCCTAATGTAGGGCAGAGTTTCAAAAACATTTCTGGAAGGAAGGTGAGAAGGTACTGATGAACTGACAAGTCCTTGAGAAGTGTAGTCTGGCATTTTCCTTTATTACGTTATTCCAGCACTAACTTATACATTGGACCAATCATTCTACTATCTAGAGAGTCATTCTGCATACCTTTGAAACCGCTAAGTGGGGTCAATAATTATCTCAGCATAAAAGGACAAGGCAGAGAGAACACACCAGTTACTTCTCTGTGCTCAATTTTTTAAAAAAGTACTTATTTATTTGACTGCATTGGGTCTTAGTTGGAGCATGCAGGATCTTCGTTGTGGCTCAGACTCTCATTGTGGCATGGGGATCCCAGAGCTTGTGGGATCTGAGTTTCCTGACCAGGGGTTGAACTCATGTCCCCTATATTACAAGGCAGATTCTTAACCGCTAGACCACCAGGGAAATCCTGTCTGCTCGCTTTGCCGGGTTTAGATTTATGTTTGTGGAAAGCACGGAAGTCCTCTGAGGTGTCTCCTATCTCTTTCTTATCCAAAATGTCTCTACCTCTCCTTTCTATATGGTTTCTGTGGTCACTAATTGAACATTGCTGAGACCGGCGTCAGAAATAGATTTCAGACAGAGTTTCCACCTGCTCCCTTCAGTCTACATTCTGCTCACCCAGCACCTCAAACCTTTCCAGGGAGGTGGTTATGTCTGTTCATGCTCCTTTGGAGGGGAGAGATTTGCTTTTTAGTGGAAATGGGAAATTAAGGTACCGCATATGCATTGCGGGCAGCCGCAGGAGGGACTCATACGAGTTCAAAGGCAACGCATTTATCCCTTCTCTTTTTACCGGTGGCCCAGCTGCTGCTCACCCAGCATCTCCTTGTGAGGGCGGGGGGTAATTTCTCTTGTAAAAATGAGAAATTGAGACCCCAGCAGGATTCCCCACTCTAGCATTTTTAACTGACAAGCAAGCATGAAGTAGATAGGTTGCAACTACAAGAGGTTGCCAGAGAAAGGGTGGGAAAATGAAACAGAAAAGATGACAATCTAAAAAGTCTCCCTAACAAAAAAGGAAAAAAGAAGCAATAGCAGAATGAATCTCCTTCCCTCTCCTGTTAACTAGAAAATTGGAAACTAGAAAAAGAGCTGTCATTTTAAAGTGATTACGTTTTCCCCAACAGTAATTAATATGAAAAAGTAACACCTGATGGTGCAAAGCCACTGTTATTTTGTAATTTGAATGCTGCAGTAGTGAGTGGGTTAAATAGAGGGCAGCTAACTAGCCCCTGGTTATTGATTTGCTTTCTTTATCTGCTGTAAGGACTAGCCAGCACTGGCAGAGGGTGGAAAATTCCGAGGTGGTTCTCTATGAACCTATTCATGTCGTAGTGGTCTGGTTAATGGAGACGGTTGGCAGTGGTGCTGGGACTCTGCTTTCCATTCTGTTTCTCCTACACAGGTCACAGGAACATTGAATGGATTCCCATCCCCACATTTCATCATGTATTTGATTGTATATTATTTTTTTTTTAATATTTTGGCCATGCAGCACAGCACGTGGGATCTTAATCCTCCGACCAGGGATTGATCCTGTGCCCCCTGCATTGTAAGCATGGAGTCTTAATCACTGGGCCACCAAGGAAGTCCCATACTTATATTTTAAAGTGACAAATTCTAATTTTTCAGACTTGTGTGTTTGACTTCATCAACCTGCCCAAATTCTGCTCAAGACCCGCATTCCCCTGACAGAAGTTGCACCTCTTCTCAGGTGGGACTCAAACGTAGCCGCATCTCAGACTGGGATTTAAACCCACAATCTCTGACTTAGGAGGGGATTTGAATCCACTTTCTTTCAATTGAAACCACTCGCCTAGTGTCGGGACTTTTGTGCTGACGAAAGCTCAGGTTCTTTGGTCTTGATGCACAAATAATTCATCTTGAGGCAGGGCAACAGGCAAAGAGTGAGTTTATTGGCACAGGATGCTTGTGAGAGATACAAGCAGGCAGGCAGGGGAGCACAGCCCTGAGAACACAGAGGGCTACATTTTTATAATCAAGGAAAAAGTGGGAGTTGAGAGGACCACTTTCTTCCTCATTTGGGGTAAACGTCGAGGCTTACATAATTACTTTCTCCTTTGACCCTATACTGTCCAGTGGGGATCTTCATGGCACTATTTAAATCATATGTATATTAGCAGGAGAATGGTGCCATATAATAAAATACGGTAATTCATCTTAGGTTTCAGTATAATGTCCCCTTTCACTTAGTTTCTATCCCCTTTGACCTGTATTCCTATTTTGGCTACATGCAGAAATGCTACTCTTCAAGGACAATTAACTCTCTGACTTCATGTAACAAGATTCAGAACCCGAATCTATTGTCTTGTGTTTTAACTATCAGGCTTTGTGGCCTGATTGTTCCTGGTGCTTGGATGCACCTTCCTTCAGGGTAAAGTAGATTGTTGCTAGGTTACTGGGTTCTTTCCTCGAGTGGTCATTACCTTAACAGTCTCCTAAATTCCCTTACGATTCCAGATTCCCTTTCTGTCTTTAATCTCCTAGTGGAATCTCTATACTAATTATCCTGCTCTCTCCCTGTCAAGACTACTTCTCACTACTCCTGCCCACCTCTGAATTTTCCCCTCACTGCAGGGCAGCGTCACCCAGTTTCACGCTTTCTTCAGTGGCTACCACTCCTTGCTTAGATTATCAGCTCTCTGAGGGCCAGACCAAGTCTTAGCCTTTTCCTTAGTCTCATTGGACAACATAACACTGCACATGTAGTAAGCAGTCACTATAATTTTTAAACATTAATCAGTCTAATCACATAAAGTGCTGGGTTTTAATCTTTTATCAACATCATAATATATATTATTCACATTTATATATAAATTAAAATGTAAAACGTTACAAAAAGCTGAATTTTTTTTTAAGTTCTTTTCTTTCTAATAGATTATTTCTCTTCCCTTGATCTAGCAAAACTTGAAATTTTTGCAGTATCTGCAAAGATTTTAAGACAGATACCCAGAAGCCATACTGGTATTCCTGGCTTTGACTTCATTAAAGGGACTAAGTAGGATTGAAATCTCATTTCTTTGTTGTTGTTGCTTTTTGTTTTTTCTTTAAGTTAATTTTTAATTGGATGATAATTGCTTTACGTTATTGTGTAGGTTTCTGCCATATATCAACTCATTTCTAAATGCCTTGTTACACTTGAAAAAGATTCTTTCTAAATGGATAATTTTCAGCTGTATTTTAAAAACTGCATTGTTCCGATAAGAATATGATACTATTTCAAGATGTGCTGATCTGGAGTCCATACTTGAGCTGGGTTGCATGAGACATTGGATTTCTCCCTTCCTTCAGTAAGGGGATTCTTCCTGTAACCTGCATTTCACACATTTATTCATTTAGTTCACAAATATCTACTGCATGTCAGAAAACAGACATTCTCTGCATTTGTATATTGGTTGAGGAAGGGAAAGCGACCAAGGGCAAAACAAGGCTGGGACTTTCCAATTTTGCTATAGTCAGCTCACATAAAAAATATTGTTAAATTATTTGCATTCTTGTAGAGCTTTGGAAGTCCCCAAAATGATTTTCCCATAATTCAGTAAATAAATAATTTTATTACTGTCCCTGGGATGCAGACGCATAAGAAAAGTCACAATTCTAAAAATTGTGACTAAAATACTAAAAATTTAGGAGGTTCTGTGGCGAGGTTGACATAGCCATCCTCTACATTTGAAAGGACAATGTAGAAACCAGCATAAACAAATAATTAGATTGTTGGTTGTTGGACTGAGGGCACATCAAGGCAACATAGTAAGTGTACTTGTTTCAGTATGTTTCAGGACAAAGAGACTCACCAAGAGTAAGTGCCATTTAGTGTCACATGCTAAAGCATGAATGTTTAAGAGTACTCTTCTCATTTTTTATTTAAAAAATGGTGGTAAAATGAACACACGTAAAATGGTACACTTGAAAATATTTAAAAACATGAAATGGTAAATACTTCCCTGGTGGCTCAGACGGTAAATAAAGCATCTGCCTACAATGCGGGAGACCTGGGTTCAGTCCCTGGGTTGGGAAGATCCTCTGGAGAAGAAAATGGCAACCCACTCCAGTACTCTTGCCTGGAAAATCCCATGGATGGAAGAGCCTGGTAGGCTACAGTCCATGGGGTCGCAAAGAGTCGGACATGACTGAGCGACTTTACCTCACCTCTGCAGCATTAAGTACATTTACATGGTTGTACAATCATCACCCAGTTCCCCCCACAGTCAGTCTCTGCTATCAGGAAGCTTCCATAAGCCTCTTATCCTTATCCATCAAAGGGCAAACAGAATGAAAACCACAATCATAGAAAGCTAATCAGTCTAATCACATGGATCACAGCCTTGCCTAACTCAAAGAAACTAACAGCCATGCTGTGTAGGGCCACCCAAGGCAGCCGGCTCATGATGGAGAGTTCTGACAAAATGTGGTCCACTGGAGAAGGGAATGCAAACCACTTCAGTATTCTTGCCTTTGAGAAGCCCATGGACAGTATGAAAAGGCAAAAAGATAGGACACTGAAAGATGAACTCCCCAGGTCGGTAAGGTGCCCAATATGCTATTGGAGAAGAGTGGAGAAATAACTCCAGAAAGAAAGACTAAATGGAGCCAAAGGGAAAATAATTCCCGGTTGTGGATGTGACTGGTGATGGAAGCAAGGTCTGATGCTGTAAAGAGCAATATTGCATAGGAACCTGGAATGTTAGGTCCATGAATCAAGGTAAATTAGAAGTGGTCAAACAGGAGATGGCAAGAGTGAACATCGACATTTTAGGAATCAGCGAACTAGAATGGACTGGAATGGGTGAATTTAACTCAGATGACAATTATATCTACTACTGTGGGCAAGAATCGCTTAGAAGAAATGGAGTAGCCATCATAGTCAACAAAAGAGTCCAAAATGCAGTTCTTGGGTGCAATCTCAAAAATGACAGAATGATCTCTGTTCATTTCCAAGGCAAACCATTCAATATCACAGTAATCCAAGTCTATGCCCCAGCCAGTAATGCTGAAGAAGCTGAAACTGAATGGTTCTATGAAGACCTACAAGACCTTCTAGAACTAACACCCCCAAAAGATGTCCTTTTCATCATAGGGGACTGGAATGCAAAAGTAGGAAGTCAAGAGATACCTGGTGTAACACACAAATTTGGCCTTGTGGTACAAAACGAAGTAGGGCAAAGGCTAACAGAGTTTTTCCAAGAGAAGGTACTGGTCATAGTAACACCTTCTTCACCAACAACACAAGAGAAGACTCTACACATGGACATCACCAGGTGGTTGATATCAAAATCAGATTGATTATATTCTTTGCAGCCAAAGATGGAGAAGCTCTATACAGTCAGCAAAAACAAGACCAGAAGCTGACTGTGGCTCTGATCATGAACTCCTTATTGCCAAATTCAGACTTAAATTAAAGAAAGAAGGGAAAACCACTAGACCATTCAGGTATGACCTAAATCAAATCCCTTACAGTTATACAGTGCAAGTGACAAATAGATTCAAGGGATTAGATCTGATAGACAGAGTGCCTGAAGAACTATGGATGGAGATTTGTGACATTGTATAGGAGGGCAGGGATCAAGACCATTCCCATGGAAAAGAAATGCAAAAAAGCAAAATGGTTGTCTGAGGAAGCCTTACAAAAAGCTGAGAAAAGAGAAGCTAAAGGCATAGGAAAAAAGGAAGGATATACCCATTTGAATGCAGAGTTCCAAAAATAGCAAGGAGAGAGAAAAAAGCCTTCCTCAGTGATCAGTGCAAAGAAATAGAGGAAAACAATAGAATGGGAAAGACTAGAGATCTCTTCAAGAAAATTAGAAATACCAAGGGAACATTTCATGCAAAGATGGGCACAGTAAAGGACAGAAATGGTATGGACCTAACAGAAGCAGAAGATATTAAGAGGAGGTGGCAAGAATACACAGAAGACCTGTACAAAAAAGATCTTCATGACCCAGAAAACCACGATGGTGTAATCACTCATCTAGAGCCAGACACTCTGGAATGCGAAGTCAAGTGGGCCTTAGGAAGCATCACCACGAACAAAGCTAACAGAGGTGGTGGAATTACAGTTGAACTATTTCAAATCCTGAAAGACGATGCTGTGAAAGTACTGCACTCAATATGCCAGCAAATTTGGGAAACTCATTAGTGGCCACAAGACTGGAAAAGGTCAATTTTCATTCCAATCCCAAAGAAAGGCAATGCCAAAGAATATTCAAACTACTGCACAATTGCACTCATCTCACATGCTAGCAAAGTAATGCTCAAAATTCTCCAAGTGAGGTTTCAACAGTACATGAACCATGAACTTCCAGATGTTCAAGCTGGATTTCAAAAAGGCTGAGGAATCAGAGATTAAATTGCCAACATCCGTTGGATCATCAAAAAAGCAAGGGAGTTCCAGAAAAACACCTACTTTGGCTTTATTGACTACACCAAAGCCTTTGACTGTGTGGATCACGAGAAACTGTGGAGAACTCTTAAAGAGATGGGAATACTGACTACCTTACCTGCCTCCTGAGAATCTATATGCAGGTCAAGAAGCAACAGTTAGAACTGGACATGGGAGAATGGACTGGTTCCAAATGGGGAAAGGAGTACATTAAGGCTGTACATTCAGTTCAATTCAGTTCAGTCGCTCGGTCGTGTCCAACTCTTTGTGACCCCATGAACTGCAGCACGCCAGGCCTCCCTGTTCATCACCAACTCCCGAAGTCCACCCACACCCATGTCCGTTGTGTCGGTGATGCCATCCAACCATCTCATCCTCTGTCATCCCCTTCTCCTCCTGCCTTCAGTCTTTCCCAGCATCAGGGTCTTTTCAAACGTGTCAGCTCTCTGCATCAGGTGGCCAAAGTATTGGAGTTTCAGCTTCAACATCAGTCCCTCCAATGAACACCCAGGATTGATCTCCTTTAGGATAGACTGGTTGAATCTCTTTGCAGTCCAAGCGACTCTCAAGAGTCTACTCCAACACCACAGTTCAAAAGCATCAATTCTTCAGTGCTCAGCTCTTTTTATAGTACAACTCTCACAACCATACATGACTACTGGAAAAACCATATATTATCACCCTTCTTATTTAACTTCTATGTAGAATACATCATGCAAAATGCTGGGCTGGATGAAGCACAATCTGGAATCAAGATTGCTGGGAGAAATATCAATAACCTCAGATATGCAGATGACACCACCATTATGGTAGAAGTGAAGAGGAAATAAAGAGCCTCTTGATGAAAGTGAAAGAAGAGAGTGAAAAAGCTGGCTTAAAATTTAACATTCAAAAAACGAAGATCATGGCATCTGGTCCCAGCACTTCATGGCAAATAGAAGGGGAATAGTGGAAACTGTGACAGACTATTTTCTTGGGCTCCAAAATCACTGCTGATGGTGGCTGCAGCCATGAAATTAAGACACTTGCTTCTTGGAAGAAAAGCTATGACAAATATAGACAGCATATTGAGAAGCAGAGACATAACTTTGCCAAAAAAGGTCCATGTAGTAAAAGTTATAGTTTTTCCAGTAGTCATGTATGGATGTGAGAGTTGTACTATAAAGAAAGCTGAGCAGTGAAGAATTGATGCTTTTGAACTGTGGTGTTGGAAAAGACTCTTGAGAGTCCCTTGGACTGCAAGAAATCCTAAAGGAATCAGTCCTGAAAATTCATTGGAAGTAGTGATGCTAAATCTGAAACTCCAATACTTTGGCCACCTGATGTGAAGAACTGACTTCTTGGAAAAGACCCTGATGCTGGGAAAGATTGAAGGCAGGAGGAGAAGGGGACGATAGAGGGTAAGATGGTTGGATGGCATCATTGACTCAATGGACATGAGTTTGAGCAAGCTTCGGGAGTTGGTGATGGATGGGAAAGCCTGGCATGCTGCAGTCCATGGGGTCACAAAGAGTCGGACATGATGGAGTGACTGAACTAAACAATCGTCACCATCATCCATCTTCAGAACATATTCATCTTGCAAAATGTACCCACAAATCACTCACTCCATTTTCCCCTCCTCCGTCTCTGAACCACCATTCTACTTTTAAAAAATATTTATTTACTCATGTGTCTAGAACAGATCTTAATTGTAGCATGTGGGCTTCTCTAATTGAGGCTCACAGGCTCAGTGGTTTGAGGCACAGGCTTAGTTTTTCTGAGGCATGTGGTATCTTAGTTACCTGACCTGATCGAACTCATACCTCCTGAATCAGAAGGCAGATTCTTCACCACTGGACCATCACGGAAGTCCCTCTGTTTTCTATCTCCGAAAGAGATAGAACTTTAGTTCCATCTTTAGTTATTGCATAGAAGTGGGAACATACCTGTGTTTTTGTAACTAGCATATTATCCTCAAGGTTCATCCATGCAGCAGCTTCTGTCAGAATTCCCCCCTTTAAAAAGGCCGAATAATAATCTATTGTGTGGAGTCATTATCCTCTGAACTGTTCCCCCACCAAATTCATGTATTGAATCCTCAAGTCAATGTGACCTCTTTAGAGATTTGTTCCTCATGAAGGTAACTAAGGTTAAATGAGGTAGTAAGGTGGGACCCCGATCCCAGAGAACTGGTGTCCTTATAAGAAGAGGGACACCAGTGCGCTGTCTCTTTGTGCAGAGGAAAGATCGCAGGAAGACATAGAGAGAAGAGGATTTGCAGAACCAAGGAGGGAGGTCTCACCAGAGACTGACCCTGAAGGCACCTTGACCTTGGACTTCCAGCCTCCAGAGCTGTGAGAAAACACATTCAGTCGTTTAAGCCACCTAGCCTGTGGTGCTTTGTTATGGCAGCCGTGGAAGTCTAAAGGATATGTATATACCACATTTTGTCCAGTCAGCCAGCCATTGATGGACACTTCAGCTGCTTCACCTTTTGGCTGTTGTAAATAACACTGCTCTGAACACGGGTGTACAAACACCTGTCATAGTGCCTGCTTTCACTTCCAGTACACACCCAGAGGTGGAAATGCTGGATCACATGGTCATTCTGTATTACATTTTTTGAAGACTCATCACACTTACCTCCAGCAACTTCACCGTTTTACATTCCCACCAGCACTGCACAGCGTTCCAGTTTCTCTGTATCTCTCATTTTTAAAACATTTAAGTTTGATATTTTGGTTCCTGGAAAGAACATGTGGCTACTCAGTAATAATTGTAGTCCTGGGACCCCCACCCTCTTGTTCAGATATGTCTTCATTTGCTTTCCTGAAAGCAGTAATGTACCAGTGCACAGTACTGCTTTTGAAGGTGGGGTTCAAAATAAACAGGAACTTTGATGCCATTTTGCATCAGCATTGCTTTACCAAAAACTATTGTAAAATTCTGAGGTGCTTGATTAGCTTGGGTCACTCATGTTAAAAGTGAAAAAAAGTCACACACACACACACCTCTTACCCAGTAGTGGCCTCACCTGTGTCAACAGAAGCCTATTTTCTACCTTTCTTCTCCAGGTGGTCTAAAGGCAGCAGATCATATGTTATCTGGGGCTTTCCTAGTGGTCCCGTGGTTAGGACTCTGCACTTTCACTGCAGGCGGTGCAGGTTCGATCCCTGGTTTGGGAACTAAGATCCTGCATGCCTCCCTTCGTGCCCGCCCCCCGCCCCCCCATCTCAGAAACCATTCCCTGAACTGAATGCTGATATTTGTGATCCTGATATTATCTGCTTTCAGATTCACATTTCAGAGTCATGTAGCTCATACACAGAGTTCAGGAATATATTTCTTCGTATAACCTGTAAACTCTATTAATACTCTCTGCTAAGTAGGACAGCTTTATGAAATCTGTCTTTATAATTATTTTCACTTTTCATAGCTTTAAGGAGCCCCTGGAGGACTAATTTTCACAAACGTAAAAATAATTACCTCAAAAATTGCTAAAAAGCAAATTTTTTTTATCATGTTTCCCAGTGTAGTATTAGTACTCACTGAATACTTCAATGAATCTGGATCATCTTTAAAGCTTTTATTTATTCTCTACTGTTCCTAGACTATTTCTTTCTGCACATAGGAAAGAATGGGGATATATATTTCAAATAGCTCTGCTAGATTCTAACTGTTCCTTAGGAATTATTTACAGTGACTACAGGATTTTTATTTCTCAGGCTACTTCAGCTGAAACATGCTGGAGTAAAATTGGCGAGTGAGAATCAATATTTAACTGACATTTCACTTGGACATTTTATTCGCGTTTCAGGCTTTGATGTTTAATAATTGATTGAGGGAGGGGGCAGAGGTTAGCTCATTCTACTCAATGGTTTTCTGAGTGATTTGAACAGAGGAAAAGCACACTGTTCAGTCTGCAGAAGGAATCAACCTAGGAGAAAGAGAGTGAAAATTAGATGATAATTTAGGTTGTAAATGATAATATTTTCAAATTAGAACCGAAACCAACAAGAATATAATTTAACAGAAAGAAATATGAACCTTGTCCTTATGGTTAAAAATTTAGTAACGCAAGAAAAGATATATCATGGTGTGGTATATCATGATGTGGTTGGCTGATGCAGAGTTTGTAGCTGACTATAAACTCAGGTTGAGCCCAGAGGTGAGCCTCCTTGCTGACAAAGCTGGTTAATCCAGGGTTTCTGTTCAACAGACAAGGGGGCCACATGGTAGCAGCAGTTGTGAGGAACACCATGCTTCTCTAAAATTTTTATTTTATATTGGGGTATCCCCAATTAACAATGCTGTGATACTTACAGGTGGACAGCAAAGGGACTCAGCCATATATATCCATGTGTCCATTCTGCCTCAAACTCCCCTCCCATCCAGGCTGCCGCATAACACCGAGCAGAGTTCCATACGCTATACAGTAGGTCCTTGTTGGTTATCCATTTTAAATATAGCTGTGTGTACACAACCATCCCAAACTCTCTATCTATCCCTTGCCCCATCCTTCCCCCCTCCCCAGCAACCATAAGTTTGTTCTAAGCCTGTGAACCTGTCTCTGTTCTGTAAGTTCATCTGTATGATTTCTATTAGATTCCACATATGAGGGATGTCATATGATATTTCTCCTTCTCTGTCTGACTGACTTCAGTCAGTATGACAATCTCTGGGTCCACACACGTTGCTGCAAATGGCACTATTTCATTCTTTGTATTACTGAGTAATATCCCATTGTATATACGTATCACGTCTTCTTTATCCATTCCTCTGTTGATGAACATTTAGATTGCTTCCACGTCTTGACTCTTGTAAACACTGTTGTGTGTTTGTGCTTAGTCTCTCGGTCATGTCTGAGTCTTTGCGACCCCATGGACTGTGGCCAGGCTCCTCTGTCCATGGAGATTCTCCAGGCAAGAATACTGGAGTGGGTTTGCCATTCCCTCTCCAGAGGATCTTTCTGACCCAGGGATCAACCCAGGTCTCCCTCATTGCAAACAGATTCTTTACCATATGAGCTACGGGGAAGTTCCTATGAGCAGCATGTTTTAAGGGAGATGTTGATGATAGGATGGGGAGGCACCAGGACCACATCACACAAAGAAAACTAAGGAACTGGGGAGCCCAACTTGCAAAATAACTTAGTCTGAGCCTTTCTCCATGTCTGACAGGTGGTCCCCCAAGAGAGGGATTAGTAACTAAGATTCAGAATTCAGACCATATTACAGGAAGGCATATTTCAGTTCAACATAAGAAAGAATCATCTGACCTGTCCAAAAATGGAATGTGCTTCTGTGCTGGGAATATTTTGGCAGTTGGATGGGCACCAGCCTTGGGGGGAGCCCTAAACTAAGGTATGAGGTTAAACTTCCTGACCAATCCCAGACCCCAAACACTGGAAATGTGTCTGTCTCTGCCAATACTGTGGGTGCAATAACTGGCTTTGGGACTGTATTAATGTGATGGCCAAAACCTACTGGCAACCCAAGTGGATTAATATATCACTAATGCAACAAGGCGTCTGTTTATTTTACATGGGAATGTTGCCCTGGTCTCCGAAGCAGAAGCCACAACCGGTAACTCTTAATGACCCGTTCTCAGAGGCTCTGAACAGCAGCTGAAATGTGGATTCTCCTGCATTGCAGGCAGATTCTTTACTGTCTGAGACACCAGAGTAGCTATTTCCTTCTTCAGGGGATCTTCCTGACCCAGGCATTGAACCTAGGTCTCCTGCATTGCAGGCAGATTCTTTAACCAGATCTTCCCAGGTGGCAATAGTGGTAAAGCATGATCCTGCCAATACAGGAGAGAGACATAAGAGACACGGGAAGATCCCCAAGGGGAGGGCATGGCAACCCATTCCAGTATTCTTGTGTGGGAAATCCCATGGACAGAGGAGCCTTGTTGGCTACAGTCCATGGGGTCTCAGACACGACTGAAGCGACTTAGCATACACACATGATGGCTCTAACTTCAAAACCTTCTGTCTTTAAGGTTCTTTTGTGTCTGTATGATCCCAAGGACTACAGATCCTGAGGATTTCTGCTTGTTACCACCTAGATTGCCCATCATGCTCGCTGCTTCATTTGAAGCCATCATGTGACCTAACATGAGTATTATGTGGAGTGAAAGCGTAGATGCTCCCAAGCTGTCAGCATGTATAACACGTCCTGTCTGGAGTGTAATCTCATTTTAAAAGGGATCTGACTGTGAGCAATTAGCGACAGAAACCTGGGGGGCAGGTTTCAGGGATGAGTAACAAGTCACACAGTATTTGCAGGGACAGGGTGTGGTCACATAGCCACATAGCCAAGCCACCAGCTCTTCCCCTGCATAAACACGGTTGCTCACTGCAGTTTCGTTTTGGTCACCTGAATAGACCCTTCCAGACGGCTTCTGTCTGACTCTTCAGCCAGTTATGCGCCCTGAAAACCTCGCCCTCTCTAACAAACAAACATTGCAACAATTTCCCCACTCATCATGAGCCACGTTTATAATGATCTGCCAGCTTAAGTACCATAGAATTTCACAGGTTTCCACATTCCACACCAACACCGTTCAATAGGAATCATATGCAGCCCACATATATAATTCAAAATGCCTTAGGAACCACGCTTTTTTTTTTTTTTTTTTTACTGGAGTGTAGTAGTTGATTTACAATGTTATTCTAGTTTTGGGTGTACAGAAAAGTGACTCAGATATACACACACAGTTATATATTCTTTCTCAGATTCTTTTCCCTTATAGGTTATTGCAAGATACTTATAGTTTCCCCTAGAAGCCACATTCTAAAAGTTAAATCAGGTGAAATCACTTTAATAATGTATTTTATTAATCCAATATATCCATATGGTTATCATTTTAATATGAAATCAATGTCAAAAGTTATAAATAGAAAATCTTACATTCTTTCTTTTGTACTAAGTCTTCGAAATCTGGGATGTGAATTTAACTCACAGCATGTCTCAGTTTGGACTGGACCCTCAACAAGTTCCCAAAACCACTAGCGTGGTTACCATTTTGGAAAGTGCAGCATCAGACTTGTTAAAGCTCAGATGAATATTTTCTTAGAACATCCAAATATACTAGCATCCAGTTGATGGGTTTTTCATTAAGTTTCTGCAAAGAAGTATCAAAACACTTTTGACCTGTGACTTCTCCATGAGGTAAGCTTTTATAATTAGGATGAATAATAATTAATTAATTATGGTGAAGAACATTTAGACACTTGCTGTGTATAAATAAAAATGATTAAATTTATTGCTGTGGTGACATAGTACAAAAATAGAACAACTATACAGTCTACCAGAATTTCAACTATTGATGATCAGGTAGGGTCTACCTAGACTAGGAATCCAGGAATTCATGGTGTGGTTCCTATATTATTTTTAATGTTTACTGAAGAAAACATAACACACATAGAGTAGGCTCATAGCTCCCTGTGCTTCTTCACAAAGGACTGAAAGATTCAGTTCAGTTCAGTTCATTTCAGTTGCTTAGTCGTGTCTGACTTTTTACGACCCCATGGACGGCAGCACACCAGGCCTCCTTGTCCATCACCAACTCCCGGAGTTTACTCAAACTCGTGTCCATTGAGTCGGTGATGTCATCCAATCATCTCATCCTCTGTTGTCCCCTTCTCCTCCTGCCCTCAATCTTTCTCAGCATCAGGGTCTTTTCAAATGAGTCAGCTCTTCGCATCAGGTGGCCAAAGTATTGGAGTTTCAGCTTCAACATCAGTCCTCAATGAACACCCAGGACTGATCTCCTTTAGAATGGACTAGTTGGATCTCCTTGAAGTCCAAGGGACTCTCAAGAGTCTTCTCCAACACCACAATTCAAAAGCATCACTTCTTCAGCGATCAGCTTTCTTTACAGTCCAACTCGCACATCCATATATGACTACTGGAAAAACCATAGCTTTGACTAGATGGACCTTTGTTGACAAAGTAATGTCTCTGCTTTTTAATATGCTGTCTAGATTGGTCATAACTTTCTTTCCAAGGAGTAAGTGTCTTTTAATTTCATGGCTGCAGTCACCATCTGCAGTGATTTTGGAGCAAGATGATAGCTTTTAAACAGAATCCAAATTGAATCTCTTTCCCCTTTAGAGAGGAATATTTTTCTGTTCACCTTAACAGTGGAAGGAAGATTTTAAGGTGTTCTTTGTGGAAGAATAGTATTTCTTTTTAGAGCAAGGTTAAATCTGATGTTCATCTGTTTGGCACCACGATACTTCCTATGTAATATCATTAAACACTTCTCACTGTAACAGTTCAGGGTATTGCATTCAGTTATCTCAGGCCTGATCTTGTTTATTAGCATTAATAGAAAAGATACAGGGATGGCAAAAGGTGATGGAAATAGAAAAGGGTAGAATGAGGATAATATGGTAATAGCTACCGCCAGGCATGTGCTATGTGCCAGGTTCGTGTATAGACAAAGCTTACCTACACACCATAGCTCCCAGTTCTTACTACACCTGCATGAGGTTGTCAGATGTGGTTTCATTGTTCAGATAAGAAACAGCCTGAGAAGTAGTCTTTGAGAAGGTTACCAACCTAGTCTGCAATAGAATTCAGATAAAGTATGGTCCGTTTTCTCTGCTGCACACCAGAAACCACCCAATAAAGCAAAATAAATGAAAAAGGAAATGGTTTGCTGTAAACCCATTGCAAGCCTCAAGACATATTGAATGAAAGGGCAGAGTGTAAATTACATGATATAAACTTGGTTGGGGGAAATAAAGCATTTCATCATTTCCCTGTACAACAAAGAAGAGGGAACAGTTGAAGGGGCAGTGACAACAATGGGGTCCCGAGACAATCATAAATACACTGCGCAGAAAATGAAATTCCAGAGAGACAGGGAAAACTGAAGAGTAGGAGGGACTGAATGTGTAGGTGATAGGTATGATCAAAAGACCAAAGCAGAGGGAAAAAAGTAATTCAGGTGACCATTATATCAGCGGCTTTCAAATTTTCCTGACTGCAGCCCGGAGTAAAAAATATATTTTACAAGGGATCCAGTTAACTAATGCTGTGTGTGTGTGTGTGTGTGTGTGTGTGTATACAGGTGCAAAGAGAGTTCACTGGACAAAGGATAGTCTTTATTTATTTTTTTATTTCAAATATGTTTTTAAAATTTTCATCTTATATTGAATAATAGTTGATTTACAGTGTATTAGCTTCAAGTGTACAACAAAGTGATTCAGTTATACCTATATACATGTATCTATTCTATTTCAAATTCTTTCCCCATTTTAGTTATTACAAAATATTGAGTATCGTTTCCTGTGCTATACAGTAGGTCCAGGGCGAAAGAACTAAATAGACATTTCTCCAAAGAAGACATACGGATGGCTAACAAACACATGAAAAGATGCTCAACATCACTCATTATTAGAGAAATGCAAATCAAAACCACAATGAGGTACCACTTCACACCAGTCAGAATGGCTGCGATCCAAAAATCTGCAAGCAATAAATGCTGGAGAGGGTGTGGAGAAAAGGGAACCCTCCTACACTGTTGGTGGGAATGCAAACTAGTACAGCCACTATGGAGAACAGTGTGGAGATTCCTTAAAAAATTGCAAATAGAACTACCGTATGACCCAGCAATCCCACTGCTGGGCATACACACCGAGGAAACCAGAATTGAAAGAGACACATGTACCCCAATGTTCATCGCAGCACTGTTTATAATAGCCAGGACATGGAAACAACCTAGATGTCCATCAGCAGATGAATGGATAAGAAAGCTGTGGTACATATACACAATGGAGTATTACTCAGCCGTAAAAAAGAATTCATTTGAATCAGTTCTGATGAGATGGATGAAACTGGAGCCGATTATACAGAGTGAAGTAAGCCAGAAAGAAAAACACCAATACAGTATACTAACACATATATATGGAATTTAGGAAGATGGCAATGACGACCCTGTATGCAAGACAGGGAAAGAGACACAGATGTGTATAACGGACTTTTGGACTCAGAGGGAGAGGGAGAGGGTGGGATGATTTGGGAGAATGACATTCTAACATGTATACTATCATGTAAGAATTGAATCACCAGTCTATGTCTGACGCAGGATGCAGCATGCTTGGGGCTGGTGCATGGGGATGACCCAGAGAGATGTTATGGGGAGGGAGGTGGGAGGGGGTTCATGTTTGGGAATGCATGTAAGAATTAAAGATTTTAAAATTTAAAAAAAAAAGAAAAAAAAAAAGAAACAAGTTATAAAGTGAAGAAAAAAAAAAAGTAGGTCCTTGTTGGCCATCTGTTTTATATATAGTAGTATGTACATGTAAATCTCAAACTCCCAATTTATCCCTCCCCTCTCTTTTCCCTTTGGTAGTCATGAATTTGTTTTTTAATGTCTGGGAGTCTATTTCAGTTTTATAAATAAGTTCATTTGTATTATTTTTTAGATTCTGCATCTAAGTGATATCATATGATATTTGTCTTTGTCTGTCTGACTTGAGAAGGGACAGTCTTTTAAACAAGTGTTGCTACAACAATTGAATAGCCACACACAAAAACGTTGAACTTCAATGCATGTCTCTCATCATATACACTTTTTTTTTTTAACCATGAAACTTGTGGGATCCTAGTTCCCTGACCAGGGGTCAAACTTGGGCCCCCGTTCAGTGGAAGTGCAGAGTTCTAATTGCTGGACTGCCAGAGAATTCCTGACATATACAAAAAATGACTTGAAATGGATCATAAACCTAAATGAAAAACCCCAAACTATAAAACTTCTAAAGAAAACATAAGAGAAAACCTTTGTGACCTTGGGTTAGGTAAATAACTTTTTAGACTCAACATCTTAAAGATGATCCATAAAAGAGTCAATTTATAAATTGGTCTTTATCAAAGTTAAAACTTGTATTCTCCATAAGACACTGTTAGGAGGATAAAAATAGAATGACAGACTAGAAGAAAATATTTGCAAAATATATATTGATAAAAGACTTGTAGCCAGAAATAACTCTCAAAACTCTCCATAAGGAAACAACACACACACACAAAAAGGGCAAAAGACTTGGACCCTTTATCAGAGAAGACATACAGATGGCAAATCAGCACAAAATGCTCAAAATTCTTAGTTGTTGCAAAGGCGCAGACCAAAATTGCAATTAGATAGCATCACCCACTTATTAGAAGGGCAAAACATTAAGACAGACTCTACTGTGTTTTGGTGTGGATGCAGAGAACACTTCATTGTTCAGTAGAATACTGCTGGTGAGAATATAAAACAAATGACCACTTTGGGGATCAATTTGACAGTATTTTAGGTTAATACACCTACCGTATGACCCAACCATTTCACTCCCAGGTTTTACCTAAGAGAAATGAAAGCATATGTCCACACAACGGTCTGTACACAGATGTTCACAGCAGCTTTATTTGTAACAGCCCCAAACTGAAAACAACCCCACAGTCCATCACCAGGAAAATGAATACACTAAGTGTTGCATATTCATACAACAAGATACTATTTATCAAAAAAAAGAGATAACCTATCGGTATATGAGTGATCTCAAAATAATTATGCTTAGTGTCAGTAGCCAGACAAAAGAGAGTGCATGCTATATGATGCCATTTATATAAGCTTGTAGAAAATGCAGTTAATTCATAGTAACTGAATGCAGATATGTGGTTGCCTTGGTATGGGAAAGGGTAGGGAGTGGGAACAAGAGAGGATTTATAAAGTGGTGTGGGGAAATTTGGAGGTGATGGGATATGATTTTTATTTTGATTGTGCTGATAGTTCATGGGTAGGGTTGCCAGATTTATCAAGTGAAAATACAAGGCACCCAACTAAATTTGAATTTCAGATAAAGAATATTTTTAGTATAATTATGTACCATACAATGTTTGGAATATAGTTGTACAAAAAATGTATTGTTTATCTGAAATTCACATTTAACTGGATGTTCTGTATTTATCTGACCCCCGGTTCATGTATGTACACATTTGTGGAGGGGTGGGATGGAGGGAGGAGAAGGAGGGACGGGAGGGAAGGGATGTATGTATACATACAGCTGACTCACTTTGTTGTACAGCAGAAGCTAACAAAACATTGTAAAGCAATTATCCTCCAATTAAAAAATAAATTTAAAAAACTTAGGGTGCAGTTTACTGTATGTCAGTTACACTTTGATAAAGTTGCTAAAAACAAGAAACTGGATTAACCAAGGAGGATGTGATGACTTTCCCAGGTCCTCCCAGCATCGGCAGCCATACCAGGACCAAAGTCCCAATGCCATTTCCCCTAGTTCAAAGGCTCTGCTTGCTCTTCCAAGCTGATTCAAGAAGAAAATGTTTGCTCACAAGGAGGGAAAAATAGACCCCCAAAGTATGGACATTCAGAAATGGACTGACAAGAAACTTTAAATTAGTTTATAATGTATACTCTCTGCTCTCACGTGTGAAGTCTGATATTTCACCTGTTTGCAAACCCATTTATTTATTTTTACTTAAAACAATCGTTTTATCATGTTCACAGATTACAGATTCTTTGGGTCAGAAATTGGGAAAGGGCACAGCAGGGTGGCTGGTCTCTGCATGATATCTAGAGTCTCACCTAGGAGGATTCAGTCTGTGGGCAAGAATCCTCTTGAGGCATCATCATTCACAGGTCAGTGGTTGACGTTCATTGTCTACTTAGACCCCTCTGGGGCCCTCAGACCAAGGCTGCCCCTGGTCTCCCTGTGTGGCCTGGACTTCCTCACAACATGGCAGCCTTGAACTTCTTAAGTGGGGACCAGGGCTTCAGAGGTGAGCGTCGCAAGAGGCAAGAAGTGGTAGATGCCAGTTCTAAGGGCTGGACCCAGAGATGAGAGCAGTGTCACTTTTGCCATATGCTACAAACTCATTTTAAAGCAAAATGCCTCAGTATTGTGAATTTGTTCTTGGAATAAACGAGGACTTGTTTCATTTCAAACCCCTTGACTACTGCCTGGGAACACAAGCAGTCCCCTGGCTGGCTGAGGAGAAAAGTGTAAAGGTGTAATAAAATGATACTGGGAGACTGCTAGTCCAGTGGTTAAGATTCCATGCTAGCATTGCAGGGGGGATGGGTTTGATCCCTGGCTGGGCAGGGCCAAAAAAAGATTTTTTTTTTTAATGTATCAAATGGACAAACAACAAGTTCCTACTGTATAGCACAGAGAACTGTATTCAATATCCAGGGATAAAAGAAAATGGAAAAGAATATGAAAAAGAATGTACATATATATATAAATGAGTCACTTTGCTGTACAGCAGAAATCAACGCAACATTGTAAATCAACTCTGATAAATGAATTTAAAAAGATACAAAAATGTACAGAGTATCAATCTGTTGATTACTGCTTACCTGCTTTTTATAATCAAACATTTCTCAATAATCCCAATAGGGGGCTCACAAGTTTTTCTTGCACCCTACTTTCGGTCATTTTAAAGCCATGCGTATTTATTTATTTGGCCATCCAATATGGGCCATGTAGGATCTTAGCTCCCCAACGAGGGATCGAACCCACGCACCTGCAGTGGAGGCACTGGAAGTACTGAGTTTTAATCACTGGATTGCCAGGCAAGTCCCCTTAAAGTTATCTTTACACATTTATTATATAATTCACAAGGTGGAGAAATACCACTTTCTAGTCCAAATTGCCCTGGTCTAAACTGGAGTCACTTATGACCATCTAGAAATAAACAACCCTTTCCCAATGTCCTGTTTATCTGGGGGATAGAGAAGGAATGGTCATATTTCATTGAGGCTAAAAAGTGTTAATTTCATAAATTGCATTCTAATTCCTCTGTAATTTTGATGTACTTTGCTATCAATGCCTACATTTAAAGTGGTAAGTTTCTTTTCTTTTCTCTTCGGGAAGCAAACCCGGTATTAAGTCAATGGTATGTTTTACAACCCATAGCAGCTGTTTCTACCCAGCCCTGTGTTAGTTAAGCTCTTCTCTCTGGGTTAGGCAGTAATTACCATCATTACTCAGCATGAACAGAGAGCAATGTGTATCCGTTCAGCTCTTCCAGGGGTGGGTAAAACCAGTGCCATTCTTACTCATGTTATTATTTCCAGTCTATCTATATCATTTATCATCCCACCTACTTTTCTAGGTTTTTATCTGCACTGACAGGTTAACTATATTTACATCTCCTGACTGGTCACTTATGCAACTCTTAATAATATCAACAATCACAGAGTCAGAAATGAGATGGGGCCAAAGTAGAATAAAGCAATACTCTCTTCTGGGACCTTTTGTACAGATAAAAAATAGCCTCTTTTGGACTTTTGGACTTCCCTGGTGATTCAGTGGCTAAGACTCTGAGATCCCAATGAAGGTGGGGGAGGCCCGGGTTCAATCCCTGGTCAGGGAACTAGATCCTACATGCTGCAACTAAAGATCCAGAATGCTGCAATGAAGATTGAAGATCCCGCATGCTGCAAATAAGACCCAACTCAGCCAAATAAATAAACATTTTGATTATTTTTTTGAAAAGTAACCTTATTTTGGGGGGGGCTCCAAAATCACTGCAGATGGTGACTGCAGCCATGAAATTAAAAGATGCTTACTCCTTGGAAGAAAAGTTATGACCAACTTAGAGAGCATGTTGAAAAGCAGAGACATTGCTTTGCCAACAAAGGTTCGTCTAGTCAAGGCTATGGTTTTCCAGTGGTCATGTATGGATGTGAGAGTTGAACTGTGAAGAAAGCTGAGCAAGAATTGATGCTTTTGAACTGTGGTGTTGGAGAAGACTCTTGAGAGTCCCTTGGACTGCAAGGAGATCCAACCAGTCCATTCTGAAGGAGATCAGCCCTGGGATTTCTTTGGAAGGAATGATGCTGAAGCTGAAACTCCAGTACTTTGGCCACCTCATGCGAAGAGTTGACTCATTGGAAGACTCTGATGCTGGGAGGGACTGGGGGCAGGAGGAGAAGGGAACAACAAAGGATGAGATGGCTGGATGGCATCACTGACTCAATGGACTGAGTCTGAGTGAACTCCGGGAGTTGGTGATGGACAGGGAGGCCTGGCGTGCTGTGATTCGTGGGGTCGCAAAGAGTCGGACACGACTGAGTGACTGAACTGAACTGAGTCATTTCAATAAAATGTTTATTTTTGCAGCGATGTAACCAACAAGTTGATTCTAGCAAATAGAGAAGCTTTCTCTCTAAACCATGCATGGAGAAAGTGTCAGATAAAAGACACACATGAGACCCCCTCCCGATCAGGGGTCTTCAACTGTGCCCTGTGGACCAAATCTTGTTCAACCCCTGGTTTAACTACAGCTGAAAATGGTTTTGACTTCCTAAGTGGTTTAAAAAAGTCAAAGAAGAATACTTTGTAACACGTGAAATTATGTAAAATTCCAATTTTAGTGTTCATAGGTCAAGTTTCATTGGTATACAGATACACTTTCATCTACATACTGTCTATGGTTTGTGCTACAGAGTCAGGGCTGAGAGGCGGTGACAGATGTGGCAAAGCCCCAGAGCCTGAGCTGTTTCCTTTGCAGCCTCTCCTAGGACAGTTTGCCCACCTCTGCTCTAGCTCAGAAGGTCTGAGAGGAACACCGACCTCTCTCCCTTGCACTGTGTGAAGATGAGTTCACCTGGGACCCCTGGCTTGCCTCTACCTTTCTGTTTCAGCGTAAAGTCATCTCTTCAAGCATGAGAGCGTAAACACTAAATGAATTATAATTCATGTGGTCAAGAACGAGACAGTAAAGTAGCCACTTCAAATAATGCTATGTGTTATAAAAGTAGATTTTAGGGCTTCCCTGGTGGCTCAGAGGGTAAAGCGTCTGCCTACAATGCAGGAGACCCAGGATCAATCCCTAGGTCGGGAAGATCCCCTGGGGAAGGGAATGGCACCCCACTCCAGTACTCTTGCCTGGAAAATCCCGTGGACTGAGAAGCCTGGTAGGCTACAGTCCATGAGGTCACAAAGAGTCGGACAGGACTGAGCGACTTCATTTTCATGGTCCAGTGGTTAAGAGTTCCTCTGCCAATGCAGGGGACACAGGTTCTGTCTCAGGCCTGGGAAGTTACCACGCCTAGGGGCAGCTAAGCCCATACATCTGAACTGCTGAACCTGTGAGAAGGTTCAGCCACCACAGTGAGAAGCCTGCTCACCACAACTGGAGAGTAGCCCCTACTTGCAGCAACTAGAGAAAGCACACTTGCAGCAAATAAATAAAATTGTAAAAAGTGAATTGCAAAGCAGTATGAAAAAACATTTTGCATTGGGTGTGTTTTCCTTTTTTTCCTGTGACGAGTTTCTCAAAGCTCCGTAGCAGACAAGTCAGAGGGCTCCCACGTTCCTCCTTGCCAGGGAGCCGCCGTTTTGTTTGGTCACATAATTTGGCCTCATATGACTCGGAGTAAAACCCTGATTCATCCATGCCAGTCACTGAAATCCAGTCCTCTTGCCAGGGCTTGGTTTTAGGAAGAGATAAATGACTCAATTCCCACCAATAAAATGAGAGAATAATTCACCTGGGTTTTCGAGGAAGGGCTTCTCCACTGGTGAAGCACCGCCCCGCCCTTCCCTCCGCCCCGCCCCGCCTTGGGTATTATGATACCTGCAGCTGTGACAGCTTCCCTGGAGCCTCAAGGGGAGCTTGCCTGAAGGCAGCCTGGTCCCCTGGGGACTGCAGAGCACAGATCTAGGTAAAGCCTGTTCTGAAAACAATACTGGGCTACAGCATTAAGCAAGTCTGGATTCTTTAAACCTCAGAAGATCTTACTATATGACACAATAATTTCCCTTATTATTTAATTCATTTGCAATAAATTTCCTGTTACTTGCAGTGCAGTTTTCCGGTGGGTCTTAAAAATTAGTTCTAAATACGTATGTCTTGTTAGTATCTTTTCTCATGGGAACATCTTGAGCCTGTCTTCATGAATGGCGAAGAGTTCCTTATCATAGATCGACCATTTTGTGCACATTTATACGAGAAAATTCCAAGTCAAAACCAAACAAAATAAAACCTATTTATTGTCTACTTAGATTTTCTCTTCACACGAGATAAACGTGGAGAATCATCTGGTTGCAGTTTTGTCAAGATGAGTGTGTCTGTTTTATTTTCTAAGTGAAAGCCCTGAGATGTTTACAGAAGTTTTGATGTTACCTTCTTTCTGTGCTGCTGCTGCTGCTGCTAAGTCGATTCAGTCGTGTCCGACTCTGTGCGACCCCATAGACGGCAGCCCACCAGGCTCCCCCATCCCTGGGATTCTCCAGGCAAGAATACTGGAGTGGATTGCCATTTCCTTCTCCAATGCATGAAAGTGAAAAGTGAAAATGAAGTCGCTCAGTCGTGTCCGACTCTTAGCGACCCCATGGACTGCAGCCTACCAGGCTCCTCCATCTCACCAGGAAAAACACGGAATTATATACTTTTAGATTACATCAGCAAGTTCATGATAAAGTAGCTGTTCTTTTAACAAACATCACCAAGCTTTCGCTTAGTGCACCACACTGCCTAGAATGCTATGGAAGTTTCAAAGCAAGTAGAAGACAGTTGGAGTCTCTAAGGGAACTAACTTGGGGCCACTTGATGAGCAGAGAGACAGGAAACTCCTAAAACAGCTGAGAAGCCTGAGCTCACACATGAAACATGGATCAAGCTGTACTTTAGAGTTTCAGAGAATAATAAAATCTGTCCTGGGAGCAGACAATGCTTTCTGAAGGAGAACATGGTCTCTTTAGACTGTATGGTACCCCAGTCAATTCAGGATTATTCTCCCATCTATTGATCACCCCCCTGGGGATCTGTGTCTCCTTCCCTTGTGTACATCTGATTATGATTCCTTCTTTATATATCTAGTTGTAGACGATCTTTTCTGCTTGTCTTTTGGATTTTTGCATCAACAGTTGGTCTTTAAATAGTTGTAATTTTGGTTGTCCCATGGAAGAAGGTAAGCTCAGAGTCTTCCCCTCTGCCATCTTCCAAATACATATTGACAAATTGAGTCTTTCAGTTCCCTCAGTGGTTAGGTCTATTGAATAATTGCATGAATTTGATTGAAATGTGCTTTTAAAATGTTCCAGTCCATGAGTCCATCCTGTGCTAATAGTTGGACATGGAGAATCCTGTGTACATTAGCAGTTACAACAATTAATCTCTATTATTGTCTCTTCTCCTTTCCCCATGTGCCTGTGTGTGACAGGTGTCCCTTAGAGTTTAGTATTCGCATCTTGCCCTCTGACCTCTGTCTTGGTATGATTCCCCCAACAAGTCCTGCTGTTCTGCATGGTGCATTTGCAATGGCCTGTTTATGCCCATATTGTCAACATATTTTCAAATATATGTATTAAAACAGTTCCATGTTCCACTCAGTACCTTTTGATTTATTTCCTTGGTGTGTTTCATTTTGGTCACTGAGGTGGGGAATTAGCCTCATTAGCCATATGATGGGATAAAGTGATATTCCTGTGAGCATCCACCCTTCTCTGTTCCAACTATTCAGAATAAGTGTTGTGAAAAGCAATTCTTTCTCTGACCTCACCCTAAACTGTTGTATCATCAAGTCCAGACTAGGAGGGTCTAAGGGAGTTCTGAAAATTAGAGAATTGCTTGCTTTTCCCTCAGCATGACTTTATATACTTGCCGTCTTATGCTGGAATTCTTTTTTTTAATATAATTTTTTTAATATATATTTTTGACTATGCTGGCTCGTCATTGCTTTGTGTGGGCTTTCTCTAGTTTTCGAGAGTGGGGGCTACTCTTTAGTTGCAGTGCGTGGGTTTCTCACTGCGCTGGCTTCTCTTGTTGTGGAGCACAAGTTCTGGGTTGTGTGAGCTTCAGTAGTTGTGCTGGGTAAGCTCAGCAGTTGCAGTTCCTGGGCTTGAGGGCACAGGCTTAGAAGTTGTGGTGCCCAGGCTTAGTTGCTCCACGGCATATGGGATCTTCCCGGACCAGGGATCAAACCTGTGTTCTTGCATTGGCAGGCAGATTCTTTACCATTGAGCCACCAGGGAAGCCCTTTGATGGAATTCTTTAATTCCTTTATTCAATAAATAATTCTCTTCAGCATTCAACACATGTTTCTTGAGGACCTACATGTTCCAAGCACTGTGTTGGTCATTAAGACTTTTATAGAGATTGCTGCTGCCAAGTCATTTCAGTCGTGTCCAACTCTGTGCGGCCCCACAGATGGCAGCCCACCAGGCTCTCCTGTCCCTGGGATTCTCCAGGCAAGAACACTGGAGTGGGCTGCCATTTCCTTCTCCAACGCAGGAAAGTGAAAAGTGAAAGTGAAGTCGCTCAGTCGTGTCCAACCCTCAGCGACACCATAGACTGCAGCCTTCCAGGCTCCTCCGTCCATGGGATTTTCCAGGCAAGAGTACTGGAGTGGGGTGCCATTGCATACATATAATAAATAAATATATGTGTATAAAAATATAATAAATAAATAAGTAATAAATAAATGATATATGCATGAGAAAGAGGACATTTTCCATTTGCCACCTGGTGGGTATTATGCTTAGTGAAATAAGTCAGACAGAGAAAGAAAAATGCTATATAATATCACTTATATGTGGAATCTAAAAAAGTCACACACTTGAGTAACATTGTGGTTACCAGGGGCTGGGAATTGGCGCAATAAAACAGATGCTGTTTAAAGAGACAAACTCTAAAAAATAAGGTACACACTCAAAGAATAGCAAATAAGCCTAGAGATCTAATGTACAGCATAGCAAATAGGGACAACAATATGGAATTATCAAAATTGCCAAGAGACTAGTTTTAATTAGTTTAGTCCATCCACTAAAAGGAAATGATAGATGTGCTAATTATCACTATAATGGTGATCATATTAGACTATATAAATGTATTGACTCAACATGTTGTACACCTTAAATGTATATAGGATTTATGTCAAATCTATTTCAATTAAAAAGTTTTTAAGTGTTTACAAAGATAAATAAAAACCTTTACCCTCTAGGAGCTTACAAATAGAGTAGATCCAATTAATACAGTATTTTTAAAGATGAAATCAAAAGAAACTACTGTGAAGGCAGCATGCTGAGTGTCTAATTTGGACTTGGCAGGATTTGAGATGTTTTCCAGAAAAGGCAGCACTCACAGTAAGCCTTGAAAGATGAGTTCTGATCATGAGAAAATGTGAAGGACAGTAAGACTCCAGTTTATGAAGACACTAGTCAGCCATCCTAAGAAATCTGGATAAAAAAAGATATAGGCCCCAGAGAAAACCATTTCATGTTTGTTAGGAGACATAAGAGCTGAGGCTAGTTAGAAGGTTAGAAGGCAGCTGAGAGATGCTGAAGGATGGTTTGTTAATATCACCTGCCTCTCAGTGAGAAGAGACGCTCCTTGAAGGCAGGTCTTGGCTTTGTTCGCTGCTCTTTGCATAACACTGGGAACAGTGCCTGGCATATAGTTCAGTAATTATTTGTTGAATGAATGAATGCATAAGTCAGTGAGAGAACAAGTGAATGAATGAGTTACTTCATTAATTAACTGAAACACTGCAAACGCAGGAGAGAAATCAGAAAGAAACACCTGCCTCAGGATGGAACTTTCTTTCTCTGCTGACACGCGCCACAGCCAGGGCCTTTCCAGGTGCTGGCAGCAGGCGACACTTGTTGGGAAGCCGTCAGATTTTCTGATCTGGGCTCTTTCCAGCCTCCATGGCATCTGCTTCCTTCCTGTCCCTCATCTTCAGAGATTGACAGACTCTGGCTTCTGGGTCAAATTTGTCCTGCCACCTGCGAGCAAAGAATGTTCTTTATTTTTTCAAATAGTAGGGGGTGGGGGAGTGGAGAAGCAAAAGAATAGCAGCTTGTAAGATGTGAAAATTACATGAAATTAAAATTGCAATGTCTATAAATAAAATTTTATTTATATCCCAGCCACGACCATTTGTTTACATAGTGTCCGTGGGGTTGAGACAGAGGCTGTATGCCCCACACACAAAGTGAAAAATATTTCCTCTCTGGCCCTTTGTGGGAAAAGTTTGTCAACCCCTGAACTAGAAGAGCTCTCGGGAAAGGCTTTGAAGTTTATTCACAATAAGACATAAATTATTAGTGAAAGTTCCTAAAATATACTTTAAAAAATATAACAGGTAAGACAAAGCATCAAATTAAAATGAGAAATGAACAAACAAGAGAGAGGAAGAGACATAAAGAGTCATGTTGCTGTCTATTATGTGCCAGATCATCAGATAAACACGTCTTTCAACAAAATTATCTCCTCTCCCTCCAGCAAGGCCATCAGAGAGGCATCACTATTTTTTTTAATCATTTTTAAAAATTAAAATTAATTAATTTTTAATGCTGTGTTACTTCATGTGTACAAGATAATGATTTATATATATATATTGTTTTCAGGTTTATATATTTATAGATATATATAAACTATATACATATAGTTTTCAGGTTCTTTTCCATTACATGTTCTTGAAAGATATTGAACATAGTTCCCTGTGCTATACGTTAGGTCTCTGTTGATTATCTATGTTATATATAGTGGTGTGTATTTGTCAATCCCAGACTCAATTTATCCCTCCTCCCCCTTTTTTCTTTTGGTAACCATAAGTTTTTTTTTTTTCTATGTCTGTGAGTCTATTTCTGCTTTGTAAATAAATCCATTTGTATCCCTTTTAAATTGGATGACAACTATAAGTAAGATCGTATGGTATTTATCTTCGTCTATTTTCTTCAGTTAGTATGATAATCTCTAGGTTTGTTCATGTTGCTGCAAATGGCAGTTTCCTTCCTTTTAATGGCCGAGTGGTATTCCATTGTGTATTTGTGCCACATCTCTTTTTCCATTCATCTGTCAACGGACATCTAGTTTTCGTCTCTGTCCTGGCTATTGTAAACACTGGAGTGTGTGTATTTTTTCTCATTTTATAGATGAGTCTAAATTCAGAGGCTGAATGACATTCCCTGGGTCACAAAGCCAGCATAAGACAAAGTCAGGATTTGACCCTACAGTAGTTTAGCTTGTAAACTACATCCTCAGCTGTAACTTTAGAATTTCAGACACTCATGAGCAGGTCATGTTGGACATATACAGGGGAGAAAGGAGCTACCCTCTGCCCTTGAGATGATAGTTTCTCCAGGGCAGGAAGATGAAGAAATGAGAACCCATGAAGTTGGCCCAGGTGTGAAAGGAAGTACATCTCCGTCCCACATCATGATGTGAGCCTCTGGGCAGAGGATCAGTGCTGGGCAGCTCTGTTCAAACATTAGAGCTGCCGGTCATCCACTGGAGCTGATCTTCAGGTGTGAACGAGACCTCCAAAACAGATGGGCACATGACGATTTTATTAACCCAGGAGCTGACAGCTTCATGATTGGCAAATGAGGGGTGGAGTTTTGGGGAGAGAATGAATGATCCAAAAAAGCTTCCCATAGGATGATAACAAATAGGAACTCCCCAAGGGACATAGCAACAGTGGTCGAACAGACATCTTAGTTGTTAAAGGAAAAATAGAGAGACTGTGGATTGGACAGGGATTGGGAGTTTTGCTTTTAGGCAGGGAATTGGATCCAGCAGACAGTCTTGGCTCTGGAGGATGAGGATTGGAATAATGAATCACACAAAGCCAGACACCTATGGAGCTGCCCATCAGGGTAACCTCATGTCTGCATTGCTGGCTGAGCAGTGACGGTAGATCTTTTGGTTATGTGAGTACTGGGCTGGCTCCAGGGGACGGCTGTGAATCTGGCTCATTGAGGATGGTTGTACCAGCTGGCTCTGCTGTGAAGGTGGGTGCCTGTGTCAGCTCCACAGCCTGGGAGAATTGTCCCAGAAGTTCCTGTACCACACACACTGTATCACGCTATTTCCAAAGCACACAGGAGATGGTGGTGGGGTGGTGGTCAGGAAAGTCCAGTGGCTCGACTGAAAAGCCAAAGAGAAGCTTGATTCTCTGGGGAGCCCCTCTCCCCACGCTTGACCTGCAAAGCACATGCACTTTCCACGATTCTGTCTAAAAAGAAGTGTTTAGACTCAGCTGTCAAGAAAGTGTTCTTTTAAAAAATGTATTGCGGTCCACTGAGTGAGGAGGAGGAACTACAGACATCTGCTCTCACACTGGCAATGGCATGAGGGGACGACAAAATTTCAGCAACTGAAATGTTACAAAGAGGATCATTATTTCCCCAACGCTGCTGGTATCTGCAGGACGTGTACAGGTGACCCAGTGGAAAATAAGATACACGTTTAAATCAGTTTGGTAAAAGCTGGGTTACATAATTGCAAACAGGTTCATTTAGTGCAGGATTTCTCAGAACTTTTAAAATGCTTTTTGTAGGCTGGGAATTTCTCAAAGGCAAATGGACATTGTCCCAAATGTATCTGATGGTGGAGCACCCCTGCCCCCACCCAGGTATTATCATATCACTCATGGGAGCAGCATTAGGGGAACGTTTGAGAAAACACTGGTCTACCCTAGTGGCTCAGATGATAAAGAATCTGCTTACAATGCAGGAGAGCCGGGTTCGATCTCTGGGTCCAGAAGATCCCCTGGAGAAGGAAATTGCAATCCATTCCAGTGTTCTTGCCTGGGAAATCCCAGGGACAAAGGAGCCTGGTAGGCTACAGTCCATGAGGTCACAAATGGTCAGACACTACTGAGTAACACTTTCATTTTCACACTTGGGAAAACACCAGCCTAAGCATACCCTGAAATTTCAGCAAGACTAAAACAGTCACAATTTCATCCTGTTTGGAGGAGATTGCAAATATGTGCTTATGGCAGGAGCTTTGTAAGTGAGCCCTCAGCACTGGTTAACTTGGGAGAGAAAACAGTTTTTCATGCTCAGGCCACTCTATACAGAGTCCTTTTGCCTGAGTGAGAACCTGCAGTCATAATGGATTCATCACAGGAAACGAGCCAGTCAACACGCAGGCATCCCAGGGAGCACGGTGATTAGGAAGCTGGGGAATCATCTGCCCAGGTCTTGTGTCTGGAGAGCTATTTCTCATGTTTTCTTTTTAAAAAATTTTAAAATTATTTTAGCTCAGTTCAGTTCAGTTGCTCAGTTGTGTCTGACTCTTTGCAACCCCATGGATTGCAGCACACCAGGCTTCCCTGTCCATCACCACCTCCCGGAGCCTACTCAAACTCATGTCCATTGCATCAGTGATGCCATCCACCCATCTCATCTGCTGTCATCCCCTTCTCCTCCCACCTTCAATCTTTCCCAGCATCAAGGTATTTATTTTGATTTATTTTTGACTGCACTGGGTCTTCATTGCTGAGCATGGGCTTTCTCTAGTTGTGGTGAGTGGGGACCCTCATTGCAGTGGTTTCTCTTGCTGAGGTTTACGGGCTCAGTAGTTGTGATGTACTGGCTTAGTTGTTCAATGTTATGTGGGATCATCCTGGACCAGGGATCAAACCCACGTCCCCTGCGTTGGCAGTCAGATTCTTATGTACCCCTAGGGAAGTCCCACTTCTCTCATTTTCAGTTTCCTTGGAAAGCTTGGAGGATTTTTCTAGGAACAGATTTGTTACCATACTGACCTCTCCATCAGAGCACTTAGTCAAACTCCCAACTGCTTGTACTCTGAAAACCCTGAGCTCAATGACCCAAGACAAAACCAGAGGGGCCCTGGGGCCAGAAGGCACCAAGTGACACCAAGACCATAGCAAACCCTCTGTCTCCAAAGTCTGGGCTTCCCCTCAGTAAGAGGACTGATGCTCCTTTTTCCTCTCCAATCTGCCCAGACAGTGCTTCAGCCACTTTGCTTCTGGGTCTTCTGAGACCCTTCCTGGGGCGCAGTTCATTGTCTGTTCTAACCAGACCCTTCTTGGCTTCACTTTACACATTTACATCATCAACTTTCAACACCAATTGTATGTAAGCATCTTTCCCCAGATCTCCTCTTATTTTTGCTTGTTTTGCCCACTTCCACAATTCATTGATTCCTTTTTGTTCATTGTCTTTCTTTTAAAATACCAATATTTATTTAATGCCCCTGCCTTTGGGCCTCTTAATCTGACCATTTTCTCCATCTTCCCATGGCTTCTAATACATTTGGGAAATTTTCTAATCCTCATTTCAGGATTTTATCTCTCTAGATAAAATATTCCAATGTTTAAAGACCAACATCCTGCAAATGTGGTATAAGTGAGAAGTTTTAGTGTATAGAATGTGTCAGCTATTCACAACAGCCAAGACATGGAAACAGCCTGCTGTCCATCAACAGACGAATGGAGAGAGAAGATGTGGTCATATAGACAATGAAATATTACTCAGCCACAAAAAATGAAATAATGGCATTTGCAATAGCAAGGGTGGACCTAGAGATTATCATCCTAAGTGAAGTGAGTCAGAGAATGACAAATATTATATGTAATGGCTTATATGTGGAATCAAAAATGATACAAATGACATCATCTATGAAACAGAAACAAGCTCACAGACTTAGAGAACAGACCTGTTGTTGCCAGGCTGGACTTGGAGCAGGGAAGGATGGACTGAGGGTTTGGGATTAGCAGACAAACTACTTTACGTATCGGATGGATAAACGACAAGGTCATGCTGTGTAGAAAAAATTAACAATGTAGTGAATTAACTATATTTCAATAAAATAAAAATTTTTTAAAAAAGAACATGTTTGTATTAAATTGGTTATAAAGAAAGCCGTGTAGTGGGGTGATTAAGAGCTCAATCTGTGAGACAGCCTGTCAAGGAGTGAAGGGCTTGTTAGCTGTGACTCTGGACAAGTAACTAATCTTTCTGGGCCTTGTTTTCCCCATCTATAAACTGGGAAAAATAATACCCCGTACTTCATTTGGTTATTATAAGGAGCAACTGAATTAACATATCTAAAAAGCTTACGGCAGCACCTAGAACATAGTGAGTGCACACAGTCATTAGTGACTGCACAAAATCATTAGCTAGCATTATCTCCACCGTTTAGAATAACCAAAGCATCTCAGAATAAAGTGCGGAGGTTTTCAGGTTTCTTTTTCTTTCTGTTTTAAGGCCCAGATTATGTAAAAGATCACCTCCCTCAAGTTGCTCAGCACACTGCCTATATAGGAGAAAAGCGTCCTGCAATAGAGAAAACGGGAGATCTCAGATATTTATGGAGGCCTGCCTCGAACAGAAGCTTGCCAGCTAAATATAAACCCGAGTATGTTGGTGAAATTGGCTGGGGAATACCAGAGTATGATTTTATCAACAAAACAAGGCTTCAGACTGGCTTTCACATCAAGGTATTGCTCTTAAATTTATGCTCCTCCTCAAACATTGTTTGCTTTTTTTTTTTCTCCTCCCAATGAATAGTCAGTTTATTTTTTCCAGACTAATTTTACAACTAATTTATTATTAAAATTAATTGAAGCAGATAACAATACAGTCAAAATCAAGTAAACAGAAAAAGTTTTAAGTACCTCACTGTGATTTCTAGCCTTGGGTATAATGTCATAAGGACTGTTACTAGCAAAATGCTCCATCATGTATTGAAAAATCAGTATGTCAGATTTTCAAAAAAAGACTTGCTTTCAAATAAACACCAGGAACCATCAAAAAACAAAAACAAAAAATCTCTGAGTGATAGCTGTTTGGTATCCATAATATTAAATATGTCTCCAAGACTTCTTCACATTAAACTTTTTCACATCAAATGTATTGATCTAGGAATTGGAAAAAAATCATTATATTTGTAGGGCTTCTGTTTCACCATCAATACAGTAAATGATAACAGCTTTCACTTGCCCTCCCTACAGTTTTCTGATTTAAATGCTTTCTGAGTTTGCTTCCATAGGAAACGTTGTGTCCTGGACTTGTCCTTGAGAAGCAAAGGGATTCGAGTTTGTGCAAAAAAATGACTGTGTAGATAAAAGTACTTGGCTGCCATCACCCTCTTTAAGTCCCTTGAATACATGAGAGGAGGGGTGTGAAGAGAAGGAAGCCGGAGGCAATGCAAAAGCATTTGCACTTGGCTTTGGCGCGCATCCAGATTCCCCTATGCGGTGACATTCACACACATTCCTCCGCTCTTGGGCGGCTCGGTGAGTGGGTGGTGGTAAAGCAGCAGTCTGTGCTGGACGTCATCCACAAACCTAGAAACCAGCCCCAGAGATTCAAAACCCACTGTGCCGATCGTGCCTCTAAGTCAGGCCATCCAGGGCGGGTAGCGGGAGGGCTCTGAGAAAGCCTGCCTTAGGCGTGAGCACAGCCAGTCTCCTCTGAAACAGGAGAGAGCACAGGTGATTGATTTTAGAAGCAAAATCTGAGGAGTCAGACTTTTTCCCTGCCAGGCCTTTGCCTGGAAATTGAATATGTATCAATGACGCAGCAACAAATTGAATATGTATTAATTGCCTTAATTCCTGAGGCAGTTAGTGCAACCTCCTGTGCACGCTTGCTCAGTCATCTGGCTCTGAGACCCCATGAGCTGTGGCCCTCCAGGCTTCTCTGTGCATAGAATTATCCGGGCAAGAATACTGGATTGGGTTGCCATTTCCTCTTCCAGGGGATCTGCCCAATTCAGGGATCAAACCTGCACCTTCTGCTTTGGCAGGCAGATTCTTTACCACTGAGCCACCTGGGAAGCTCACAGTATTATACAGAATGGTTAACAAAGTTAAAGCCTTTTTCTGGACCAACCTTCGGCAGTACCCGAGAGCAGCTGGGAGCTCAGGCTTTGGGGTCAGACAGCGTGGGTTCCACTCCTGCCTCTGGTCAGGTTCAGCTCTGTGACCCTGGGCTCTGAGTTCACCTCCCTGGGTCTCTGAGCCTCCTCTGCTCCGTGTGGTGTTTAGGTGTTCACTTCCTGAGACCACTTGAATTCCTATCCCACCCCTGCCACCTCCTAGCTGTGAGAGATCTTGGGCCAGTTCCTCAAAAGCGCTGTGTCTCTTCATCATGGACCTAAGCGTTTGCCTTACTGGGCTGTCATGAAGAAATATCTGCCAACTGCTGGGCACAGTGTCTGCCACACAGCCAGGCTCTAGGTCTGGAATGCTTCTTAACTTCCCAACATAATGTTTTCCTGCTACTGCTGCTGCTAAGTCGCTTCAGTCGTGTCCGACTCTGTGCGACCCCATAGACGGCAGCCCACCAGGCTCCGCCGTCCCTGGGATTCTCCAGGGAAGAACACTGGAGTGGGTTGCCATTTCCTTCTCCAATGCATGAAAGTGAAAGGTGAAAGTGAAGTCGCTCAGTTGTGTCTGATTCTTCGCGACCCCATGGACTGCAGCCTACCAGGCTCCTCCTTCCATGGGATTTTCCAGGCAAGAGTACTGGAGTGGGGTGCCATCGCCTTCTCTGACTTACATACTAAACCCAAAAAATGAAAACACTTTTAGCTTAAGTTAGGAATAAAAGGGAATTTCCTAATCTGATATAGATTATCTACAAAAAAGGCGATTACAATACTGATACTTGATAAAACAGTGAAAGCATTTCTCTTTAAGACCAGGAACAAGACAGTTCAGGTCAGTTCGGTCGCTCAGTCGTGTCCGACTCTTTGCGACCCCATGAATCGCAGCACGCCAGGCCTCCCTGTCCATCACCAACTCCTGGAGTTCACTCAAACTCACGTTCATCGAGTCAGTGATGCCATCCAGCCATCTTATCCTCTGTCGTCCCCTTCTCCTCCTGCCCCCAATCCCTCCCAGCATCAGAGTCTTTCCCAATGAGTCAACTCTTCGCATAAGTGGCCAAAGTACCGGAGTTTCAGCTTCAGCATCATTCCCTCCCAAGAAATCCCAGGGCTGATCTCCTTCAGAATGGACTGGTTGGATCTCCCTGCAGTCCAAGGGACTCTCAAGAGTCTTCTCCAACACCACAGTTCAAAAGGATCAATTCTTTGGCACTCAGCCTTCTTCACAGTCCAACAGTCACATCCATACATGACCACAGGAAAAGCCATAGCCTTGACTAGACAGACCTTAGTCAGCAAAGTAATGTCTCTACTTTTGCATATGCTATCTAGGTTGGTCATAACTTTTCTTCCAGGGAGTAAGCATCTTTTAATTTCATGGCTGCAGTCACCATCTGCAGTGATTTTGGAGCCCCCCAAAATAGAGTCTGACACTGTTTCCACTGTTTCCCATCTATTTCCCATGAAGTGATGGGACCAGATGCCGTGATCTTCGTTTTCTGAATGTTGAGATTTAAGCCAACTTTTTCACTCTCCACTTTCACTTTCATCAAGAGCATGGATGCCGCAAATCCTGATTTTTTTTCATTTAGCTTTGTTCTGGAGGTCTTAACCATAGCAGTAAGGAAAAAAAGTATAAAATGTGAAAGATTGAAATAGAAGAAGTAAAACTATCATAATTTGCTAATATGTTTGTCTACCTAGAATACCTCAAAATATAAGCGAATTTGGTAGTCAACAGGACACAAAATCCAGGTGTAAAAATCAATTTTATTTTTATATACCAGAAACAAACAGAAAATGCAGCAAAACAGGGTACTACTTACAATATCATCAGCAAATATTAAGTATGTAGGAATAGATCTTAAAAAAAAAGATGTTCTGGTACAACCTTGTAAATCAACTATACATCAATAAAAAGAAAGGTGTTCTATACATGGAGAAAAATAATAAAACTATTGAAACAGGATGTAAACAAGTGGAGAGATATATTGTGTTTGTGAATTGAAAGGTTCAATATCATAAAGACTGAATCATAAACATTCTATATCAAATTTATCAGATGGATAAAAATAATTTCCATGTAATTACAATAAAAACCTCAACTCTTCTTCTGCAAAAAAAAAAAAAGACTCTCTAGGTATCATTCTTGTTGTGTTGTGAGTTATAAAGGACACAAGGAACATACTCAGCACAGTGCCCAGCAAGAGGTTAACACCCCGATGTCAGTAGTTAGGACTATGGTTTTGTATTTGATGTCAGCCAGTGCCAGTGACACAGAAAAAGGGCTCAGGCTCCTAAACTGCACCCTGTTCCACTCAGGCAATGAAGATGAAGATCAGAAACTTGGTTCAATATCAAAAGAGATCACTAGTGAGAAGAGAATGCACCAAGAGCAAGGCAGCCTATTCGCAGAGTCCAGAACTTGGGTGGCGTTGTGGCTTTTCTCAGGTGATGCGCAGCTTTTGTGCACAGCCCTCAAGTTGTGCCTGTCTTGAGTATGTGGGGCTGTGAATCCAAGACCCATGTCAGCCACAGCTTAGCCTTCCAGGAAGGGATTTATTCCGTTTCTTTGGATGAAACGTCACAGATGGTTCTAATTCTCAGCCCTGCTTGGTTGTGTGGTTCTCATAACCTGGTGGGACTGCGTGTGAACCAGACAGAGCGCTCCCCACCTAGGGCTCACGTGGAAGCTGTCCTTGTTTGGCACAGGCTGTGACGGCTTGTCAGCTGTGCCCCAGCATTTGACAGTAAATATTTTCAAAGATGTATCTGTCTTAAGTTTGATTTTTGTGTGTGTGTGTTGTACTCTGTGGCATGTGGGATCTATTTCCCTGATAAGGGATTGAACCCATACCCCCTGCATTGGAAGCATGGAGTCTTAACCACTGGACCACCAGGGTTAAAGAATTCCTTGGACTTAAAACTTTATCATGAGAGCAAAAGGATGCACTGAGAATGACTGTACATACTGTACTCTTGCCTGGAGAATCCCATGGACGGAGGAGCCTGGTGGGCTGCAGTCCATGGTGTCGCGAAGAGTCGGACATGACTGAGTGACTTCACTTTCACTTCTCACTTTCATGCATTGGAGAAGGAAATGGCAACCCACTCCAGTGTTCTTGCCTGGAGAATCCCATGGATGGAGGAGCCTGGTGGGCTGCCGTCTATGGGGTCGCACAGAGTCGGACACGACTGAAGCTACTTAGCAGCAGCAGCAGCACAGGTCAAGATCCACATACGATTTACCTACCAGTTAAGGCCTAGGATTTGTTACCAAGTTTGTTCATTCCCCCTCAACCCCCTGGCCAACCCCATACCCAGGGCCTGGCTCCATTCCCCCCTTCCTCTATATCCAGGACAGCCCCAGATTCGGACTCCTTATCCTCGCAAGTCCCCAGGGTGCCTCTTCCAAGCAATGAGAAGAAAGTGACATTTGAGCTTATACACACTCATCCACTAAGCCTAGAAATGAGTCCCTAATCACAAGTAAAATGTGAGTGCCTGTGCCGTGAATTCGGTCTCCTCGCCTAGGAGCTGGACCATTCCTTCACGCGATGTAACACAGGGCAGCGTCTCCATCCATGCCCTTTTCCCTCTCTGGCTGCCTGTCCTGGGTGGTCTTCGATCCCACCCCCTACCATCTGCATCTATACGAGTCCCACCAAGGTGGCGCTCTGTTTCTGATTGCAGAGACTCTTCAGTGGCTCCCACTGCAATAGCTCAGAACCTGGATTTTAATCACAAACTTTCATCTAGTGGGTTTTTATAGCCTGAACAGCTGCTCTTCCTAATTCACTGCTCCAGGTTCCTGTAAGACCGGCTGCTAAGAAAGCTCGGGCACCTGCAGTAGACTTGGTGACATGCCTGGGGCAGCTGCTTCCTGCCCGGTCATGGTCTCTCCTCTTTGGAGGCACTGGAAAGGGGTTGTAGGTCATCTGGATTTGGGTAGAAAGATAACTTCCAGGTTGAGTGACACCTGAAATATTTCCCCACATTCTCAGAGGTCAGTAAAAATCACAACATCAGGTCTCTTTTCTGGGTCTTCATGTGTTTAGCTATTTCTTACTCTGGTGGGGGGCCACAATGCAATGATGATACATGTGTAATAAACCAGTGAAGATCACTGCTTTTGTTATTTTCATAGATTTAAGAGCAGTACATTTTTGTTTTTTTAATGGATCTGGTCTCTGACAAACTATATGTGTTGTTTATACAATGATATATGGAGACCAGGACTTCCCTGGTAGTCCAGTGGTTAAGAATCTGCATTCCAATTCCAGGAGATGCAGGTTCAATCCCTGGTTGGGGAACTAAGATTCCACCTGCCTCGGTGCAACTAAACCCTTGCAGCACAACTAGGGAGAAGCCTATGCACCACAACAAAGATACAAAGCAGCCAAAAGTAACTAAATAAACAAGTAAATACATAAATATTTTTTAAAATATATGGAGACTATTGAAATCTTTGGTTTCAAACTGAGGAGCTTCTCTAAGTGGTCCATAGGTGGGCATGTGTCCCACCCATGGGCTTTCATTAATCCAGGTCTTGTCGTGTCCCTTTTCTGCTCCTGCATCTGACCTCATGGCTAGATAATTTAAGACACTTGGCTTTCCCACAGAAACAATGTGATACTGGACTTGAGGACGGACTCTTCTCAGGTATAATCCCAATGACCATAGTAAATCAATTAGTCATATCAGATATTACAGCCAATATATCATACAGTGTCACACCTTGAATGATGTGTAGAAGGTAAGAAAGAGAACCATGGGGATGCATCAGGAATATATGTATATGGGATACAGTGTGAGATAATAAAAAGGACATTTTTTTGAGGTTTTGAAATTTCTGCCTCCTGTTTGACCCAAATTCCTGAGTGAATACAGAGGGCTTCTCTGAGTTTGATGGACATGGGAACAGACTTCTTGATAGCCATTCAATAAATTGATCCAAGGTTGGTTTCTTCATGAAACATTTTTCTCGCCATGAATTTATTTAGAGAAAGTAAACACAAAAGAGCTGTTTTTGTGGGGATGTAAACTGTTGTACCCACTGTAGAGAACAGTATGGAGTTTCCTCAAAAAACTGAAAACAGACTCAGCAATCCCACTCCTGTGCATACATCCAGACAAAAACATAATTCACACAGATCCCTGCACCCCAGTGTTCATTGTGGGACTGCTTACAATAGCCAGGACATGGAAACAATGGAAATGTTCAACAGATGGCTGGATAAAGAAGATGTGGTACATACCTACAACAGATTATTACTCAGCCATAAAAAGGGGTGAAGTAGTGCCGCTTGCAATAACATGGAAGGGCCTAGAGATGGTCAGACTGCGTGAGTAAGCGGGACGGAAAAAGAAATTCATCATATAGTATCGATTCTCTGGTTGTACTGCATGGATTTAGTTGTGCTGAGGCATGCGGGATCTTAGTTCCCCAACAAGGAATTGAACCTGCAATTGGAAGGTGGATTCTTAACCACTGGACTACCAGGGAAGTCCCAGTCTCCATATTTTTGTATAAACAGCACATATAATTTGGCTGACCAGATCCATTAATAATAAAAAAAAAAACCAGTGGAATCTAAAGTATGACAGGAATTGACTTACTTATGAAACTTACTTATGAAACTGTGTCATAGACACAGAAAGCAAATTTATGGTCACCAAAGGGAGAGGGGATGGAGGGAGGGATAAAGTTAGGAGTTTGGGATTAATAAAGACACAAGAATGCTCAAACTACTGCACAATTACACTCATCTCACACGCTAGTAAAGTAATGCTCAAAATTCTCCAAGCCAGGCTTCAGCAATACATGAACTGTGAACTTCCTGATGTTCAAGCTGGTTTTAGAAAAGGCAGAGACACCAGAGTTCAAATTGCCAACATCCGCTGGATCATCGAAAAAGCAAGAGAGTTCCAGAAAAACATCTATTTCTGCTTTCTTGACTATGCCAAAGCCTTTGACTGTGTGGATCACAATAAACTGTGGAAAATTCTTCAAAAGATGGGAATACCAGAGCACCTGACCTGCCTCTTGAGAAACCTGTATGCAGATCAGGAAGCAGCAGTTAGAACTGGACATGGAACAACAGACTGGTTCCAAATAGGAAAAGGAGTACATCAAAGCTATATATTGTCACCCTGCTTATTTAACTTATATGCAGAATACATCATGAGAAACGCTGGACTGGAAGAAGCACAAGCTGGAATCAAGATTGCCGGGAGAAATATCAGTAACCTCAGCTATGCAGATGACACCATCCTTATGGCAGAAAGTGAAGAGGAACTAAAAAGCCTCTTGATGAAAGTGAAAGAGGAGAGTGAAAAAGTTGCCTTAAAGCTCAACATTCAGAAAACGAAGATCATGGCATCTGGTCCCATCACTTCATGGGAAATAGATGGGAAACAGTGGAAACAGTGTCAGACTTTATCTTGGGGGGCTCCAAAATCACTGCAGATGGTGATTGCAGCCATGAAATTAAAAGATGCTTACTCCTTGGGAGGAAAGTTATGACCAACCTACACAGCATATTGAAAAGCAGAGATATTACTTTGCCAACAAAGGTCCGTCTAGTCAAGGCTGTGGTTTTTCCAGTGGCTATGCATGGATGTGACTGTTGGACTGTGAAGAAAGCTGAGCACCGAAGAATTGATGCTTTTGAACTGTGGTGTTGGAGAAGACTCTTGAGAGTCCCTTGGACTGCAAGGAGATCCAACCAGTCCATTCTGAAGGAGATCAGTCCTGGGTGTTCATTGGAAGGATTGATGCTGAAGCTGGAACTCCAATACTTTGCCCAACTGATGTGAAGAGTTGACTCATTGGAAAAGACTCTGATGCTGGGAGGGATTAGGGGCAGGGGGAGAAGGGGACAACAGAGGATGAGATGGCTGGATGGCATCACCCACTCGATGGACATGAGTTTGGGTGAACTCCAGGAGTTGGTGATGGACAGGGAAGCCCGGCGTACTGCGATTCATGGGGTCGCAAAGAGTCGGACACGACTGAGCGACTGAACTGAACTGAACTGAACTACATATGAAATAAATGATCAACAGGAACTTACTGTATAGCACAGGAAGCTATGTTCAATGTTCTCTCATAAGCCATAGGAATAAAACCAAAAGAATATGAGCATGTATCATGGAACATGTATACGTAAACATGTATATATATATATATAATTGTATATATATATGTATATATGTGTGTGTATATATATAATTGTATATATATGTATATATGTATGTGTATATATATATATATATATATAATTGAATCACTTTGGTTTGTAGCAGAAACTAACACAACATTGTAAATAAACTGTACTCCAGTAAAACAGATTTTTAAAAAACAAGCTCCTCTTGACTATTTACTGTTTGAGGAAGGTACTGTGATTCTTTTCCCTTAGACAGGAAGGAATGGAGGTCTTGACAGCTGAGGCCCCTTGCTGAAGCTGTACAGGGGGTCAATGATGAAACCAGGATCCCAGCCTAGGCTGTGGGTTCAGGGACTTAGTGGGAGTCCAGCATGTGAGAGGGGAAATGAAGTCAGAGCATGGGGCTGGAGCCACAGTGGGAGGCACCTAGCTGGGTGAGCACTTTTCCATGCGGCAGGGTCTGGCCGGGTCAGTCCCAGCTCTTTTGTCTCATAAGCACCTCTCCTTTCTTCATGGGGCCTCAAGTGTCTACTGGTACCCCATTCTGCATCATTTGCACACAAGATGCTTCATTCATAATACCAAAATGAGTCATCAGTAGTAGATATAACCCACTTATTTGATATAATAAGAAAGAGCTCAATAATAGTTATTTTCTGTATTGTTTGTTCCTTTATTAAATCTTGAAAAACTTTTTATTGGAGTATAGTAGATTTATAATAGTGTGTTAGTTTGAGGTGTACAGAAGTGATTCAGTTATACATACAGAATCACTGTATGTATACATACATACGTACATATATCTATTTTCCCAAATTCTTTTTCATTGTATGTTAATACAAAATATTGAGTATAGGTCCCTGTGCTGTACAGTAATTCCTTGTTGTATAAATGATATGATATGATATTTGTCTTTCTATGTCAGACTTCACTCAGTATGATGATAATCTCTAGGTCCATCCATGGTGCTGCAAATGGTATTATTTGATCCTTTTGAACGGATGAATAATATTCCATCACATGTATATGTACCACAACTTCTTTATCCATTCCTCGGTTGATGGACGTTTAGGTTGCTTCCATGTCTTGACTATTACAAATAGTGCTGCAATGAACACTGGGGTCCCTGTATCTTTTCAAATTGTGGTGCTCTCCAGATATATGCCCAGAAGTGGGACTGCAGGTTAAAATGGTAACTATATTTTTAATTTTATTATCTTCAAGCTTCTACGTATTAAGTTCTTTACAGTGTTTTGAAACATATCATCAAATATTATCTCTGGCAATTTGGGAAAAAAGAGAAATGAGATTCCTCCCAAACTTCCTTCCAGCCGCACCCTGTGCATTCTTCCAAATCCCACCTTCACACAACAGTGTCCTGGAAATTTTTCAAATTAACCTAAAATAGAGAAGTATTGTTGGTATGGAGTTGATCAGTATGTAGACTCACACAGACACACATATTTCAGAATTTCTGGGTGTTTTTCACCACAAATTTCTCATTTATGTTTGGGTTCATTTAGGTGAATCACAGTCTCATTAAAATTCCTAAGATCTCACACTCATGTTGTTAGCAACACAGAAGACTTTTAAAAGATAACAAAGCTTCCTTTTTCAACCAAGTTATAAAAGCAAAATAGAAAATAGCTTTTCTAAAATTAGGTGTGCCTTGGAATGGCTGCTGTCTCTTTCCCAGATGGGTGTGTGTGTTTAGTTCTCACAAGTTATTTGAGTCCTAACAGTTTGTTGTTTAATATAAAAATAATTACATCAGCACCTTTCATCCTTAAGTGCTGTGTAAAGTAGTGGCTTTCTTGATACCACAGGAAGCCACTAGCTTGGGAAGGCCTCATAGTGACCATCTGTGAGCAAGGAGAAGCCTTGGCTACAAAGCCCAAATAGCCCTCCATATTTTGGGAAAACAGTATATTGGATTGGCCAGAAAGTTCATTTGGGTTTTCCACATGATATTATGGAAAAATAGGAACTAACTTTTTGGTTAGCCTCATATTAACATTAACTTCCTAATGCTGCTGCTAAGTCACTTCAGTCATGTCCGACTCTGTGTGACCCCATGGACTGCAGCCTACCAGGCTCCTCCGTCCATGGGATTTTCCAGGCAAGAGTATTGGAGTGGGTTGCCATAGCCCTAATACACAGGTGTTAATATTTCCCCATTTCATAAAACTTGGCTTCCTATTGTTGCTGTTGTTTAGTTGCTAAGTCGTGTCTGACTCTTTGCAACCCCATGGATTGTAGCCCACCAGGCTCCCCTGTCTGTGGGATTTCTCAGGCAAGAATACTGGATTGGGTTGCCGTGTCCTCCTCCAGGGGATCTTCCTGACCCAGGAATCGAACCTGTGTCTCCTGCATTGCAGGCAGAGTCTTTGCCATTGAGCCACCAGGGAAGTCATGGCTTTCTATACGATTCCTCAAGTAGATTGAAGGAATCAATTGTATCTGAACTCCCAGAAAATAAATTTTAAGTTCAATGCTTCCTTCCTGGAACAGACCATGAAAACAGAAAGCGAGATAGGTATCACTGACATGCACTCTCTGTGCTGCATCCAAAGCGGTTCTGTGGACAAAAGGTTGGTACCTGGGCACTGCCTGTCCACGTATCACCAGGCTCCCCAACCCCAGGTAACTGGCTTCCCAGTCAGTGTGGGCTTCCTCCTGGCTGTGACTTTATGGACGATTTTTGGTGAATTGGAAAAAAACAGACATCCTGATCCTCACATCTTTTGTTAGGATATGGAGATGTGAAAACAAAAGAAAGGATGGGAGAGAAAGAGAAGAAGTGGGGGAAGGAAGGAAATAAACTCAAAGTAATTTAGAGTCTAGTGAGTGATTTTATTTCTAATTAAGGAAGGCTAAAAATGTGCCATGGTGGTTACCACCTTCTGTAGGGCTTAACATACATGTTGAGTATGCTTTTCAATAAAAATATAACCTTTTAAAAAAATTGCATTTCTTAAAATTAGTATTAAGCATACTCCATAGGTTTTCAACAAATATTATTTGATGATGCTAACAAGATACAAAGCTAAGAAAAATGTATAAATTAGAATGGGTTCTAGTAAACTTGACATTTAACTCCACAATCAGGCTTCTTTAAATATACTGTCAAGAATTCAGAAACTTGGGCTTTATCTAACATCCCAGGCACAGGTGGCTAAAATACCAGGACATATGTTTTCTGAATCTGGCATTTATCCTGGCTTTTTGAGATGTTTGGAAGAAATTCTAATATCATTATAAATTTAGGATTATAGTTTTCCCTATTATTCATATGTAACACTTCTGAAGTATGTCAGCTGTGTTGACAAAAGTGCCTAGAATGCATAGCAATCTGGAGCTAGCTATTCTCTTCCCAGGACTCAAGAAATCTTTATTGAGCAAATTGAAAACAACCCATTCAATAGAGAGGCCCCTGGTATGTGGTCCCACTGTCTCTGGACACAAAGAAAATGGCACTGAAAATAAGTGCTTTGGGGCCCATACAGGCTCTTGCAGTTGGGGAGGAATTCATAGGAAGTTTCTCTGTGTTGTCGTCATTGTTGAAGTTTTTAGTGTGACTATTGGTGGGCACAGTGCCAGCCACATCTCAAATGGCTATAAGCAACTTGAGGTGTGAGATCTGTCTTACTTGACTTTCTATTGACAGCATCCACAGCCTTCCTCCTGGTACTTAGCACGGCCTAGAAGATCATAAAAAATGATGGGAAATGGAGACTGAAATCTCTTTCTTTTTTCATGCAGAGTCTTTGATAACAAACCAAGTTGAAGAAGGGAGGTGGGGGACGGGGGCTGTGGAATGAGCTTTTAAGTGTGCGTGAGCTTAAGAATTATTCTCCTCCTAGGTTATTCAATAGTGATTCAAGGACTACTTAGCTTTTATTTTATTTTTTTCCTTTGCTGAAACTTAGTTATACTGTTATGTTCACAATGCCTGTGTTACCACCCCTAGTGCAATTCTGTACTGTAAAGCTAATTGGACAATTAACTTGGGAGGAACACACTTCCTAACCTTTGAATTAACAGCAGTGCCAACACATTAGAAAACTTTGAGGGTGAGAGCAGTCACCAACCAGGCACTTAATTATATTTCAGGAACTGTGGCCTGGGCACAAGCAGAGACTTGGGAACCTCCTGTGTAGCTTCCTGTAGCTTGAATATTTGAGTCCACTCATATTTCAGACCCTGGTAGGGACCATCCACCAACTATGGATAAAAGACTGGTTGCAGAATGATTGGTTACTCATCACAAATCCTAACAATTTCCAACAGAATAAGTTCTAGTGTTGCTAGAAGTGCTCATGTATCTTGAATTATCACGTGGATAAGGAAAACATTAATCTCCCTGGAGAAGTACAGAAAAAAACAACAGAGATATGCCTTCTTTCTGAGGATAAATAAGGCAGTTGGCATTTATAATGCTTTTCAAGACAAATCTATCTGTGTGGTCTTAATGAGAAACTGAATATGGAAAAAGAGCCAGTTGAAGAATTTTTTATATTTCCCCTATTTACATGCTAATCTGCCTACTATTCTTTACGTTTCAGTTTTCCCATTGATAAAATGAGCATGGCATTAGTTTTCTGTTGAGTGTAATCTATTGCCACTAAATTAGAAGCTGAAGCTCCAGTACTTTGGCCACCTGATGTGAAGAGCTGACTCATGCTGGGAAAGACTGAGGGCAGGGGGAGAAGAGGATAGTAGAGGATGATATGGTTGGATGGCATCACTGATTCAATGGACATGAATTTGAGCAAACTCCAGGAGATAATAAAGGACAAGGAAGCCTGGAGTGTTGCAGTAAACAAGAACATCTTAAAGCAACACCATTTATTTGCTCACAGAAGCAAATCATAGGTCAGAAGTAGATTAGAAATCCAGGGAAGTCTAGGCTTGATTCTCTGCTCAGAACTCACTAGGCTGAATTTCAAAGTGTCAGTTGTGACAATGATTGAATCTGAGGTTTGGGGGCTCTTCCAAGTGCATGTATTTGTGGATCTCAGTTCCTTGTGGCTATAGGACTGAGGTCGTATCTCTCTGCAGCTGCAGGGAACAGTCTCAACATCAAGAAGCTGCCCACACCCCTTTGTCGGTGGTCCCCTCTATCTTTAAAGCCAGCAACAGACACTCTCCCTCATGTCCAAATCCCTCTCACATTTCAAATCCCTTTTACCCAGAGGTGCCCAGGTCCTTTAAAGAGCTTGAATGATAAAGTTAGGGCCACTGAGGAAAAACTTCCTTTCTCAAAGTCAGTTGATTTGGAATCTTAATTAACACCTTAAAAATCCCTTCACAGCAGTACCTAGGTTAGTATTTGGCTGAATATCTGGAAGAAGGTGTATATATAAGGGAATGAGCATCTTGGAGGTCTTTAGAATTCTGTCTTCCACAGGGAAAATAATGTTATATAATATTATTATAATCTTAGAGTATTGTCAAATGGACTAAGTGAGATAAATGTGTAGAGCACTTAGCATAGTACCTTGTATAATAAGTCTAAAGAAGTGGGATCTAGTATTATTAATGCCTCACTATAGTATGTTTTCTTACCTACATGAATTTTAAAATTATATTATGATAAACACTTTAGAAACGTAATGGAATACGTTTCTCATTATTTGGATCCTCTACAGAAAACACATACTATGGTCAGAGTCAAGGAACACAGGAAACTTAAGGTTTAGTCTGTCTGTTAAAATTTGATAAACTAATTCAAGTTATTGAAAAACAGTGCAATAAAAAAGGGGAGATCAGGATATAATTCATATTGGTCCTCAGCTCAAGCTTCCATATCCTTTGGCATAAAATGAAGTATGGGCATCTGTTGAACTGTTGTTCACTTTTTGCTTTTTAGTAAGAAAAATGCATCACAGACTCCATGCCTTAAACACTGACATTCTTCAGGGAGATCTGCTTTGTTTCTACTCCTGCTCTGCATGTAAAATGAATGCTTCAAATGCTCTATCCACACAAAGGCTTGGTGCCCCCTTTCTCCCTTCCATAGTTCCAGTTGAGAATAGGCAGCATTATGCAATTTGGTGACCAGGCACCAACAATGAGAATGCTTCTCCCTGGCTGTGGGAAGAAAAGCAGCTAAGGGGTTAACAGTAATATTTTGCAAATGGAGGCAAGTGAAGAAAAAAATTACATTAGCATAAGAAAAGGTAGGCTTAGGGGATTTTCCACTCCACTGTTGGATGTAAGAGCTCCATGTTACCAAGGAGGAGGATGGCAAGAGAAACCCTAGTGCTTACGCTGTTTCAGAAATGCATGGCCATTGTACTCATCCTACTGAAGAGAAAGTCCTCCTAGTTACCGAGATGGGCAATGGTCCTTTCTAGTAAGAAAAGTCACAATTGGCTATATTAGGAAAAACATCCTGAGTTAAGCCTGGCAGGAAAGTAAGAGGATTCCTCAGTTATGTCACTTCTAGAGGAGAGGTGGTTTGTGATTAAAAGTAAAAATATTAAGCAGTGATTTTCATTATTAACTAGAATGGACCCCAATGTCTGTAATTAATTTCACTTAAATTTAATAGCTCATTTGAGAAATTGTGTCTAACTCACAGTATCTAAATGTAATTAGCAGATATTTCTTTTTCCTTAATACCTAGACTTATTTAAAGATTGCTTAATAGAGAATATCCAATTTCAAGTTATAATTATTTTTGCTAGTTGAAAGCATGCAAAATAACTGCAAAGATTCTTACTGATCTCCTTAGCATAGCACATACACTACTCAGTTGTTACCTGTTTCTATGAAGGTGCTGAATTCGTTTTTGAATCAGTCTCTGCTTCACTTTTATGAATAACTGACCAGTAAAAAAAAGGGGGGGGATTTTTTTGATTCTGAATTTCATTAGATTTAATAACAAAGTGAGCACAACTGTCCAAATAAATCATGATGAATCTCATTAAGACAGAGAAGGGTCAGCTTATTTCAGGTAAATTTCTATGACATTATGTGCTGATAACTATAGGAGAAATGGGGTAGGGTTAGAGGCTAATGAATGCATTGTGTGTTTCTAAGGAAAATCTTTCCAGATTATACCAGTGAAACTTTGGGTTATTAAAAATGAGAACAAAGATCAAAGATGATCCCAGTCCTGGGAAATTTGCCCATAAATTGATAATAAAATTATTTGTAAGTCAGTTGATAAGATTGATATTGAGGGAATAGGTGTCAGGAGTCAGCTGAGACTCAGGAGTTTGGGTGAGAATGGATACATGTGTACTTATGGCTGAGTCCCTTTGCTGTCCACCTGAAGCTATCACAACATTGTTAATTGGTTAAACCTCAATATAAAATAAAAAGTTAAAAAAGAAATCAGTTGAAAACCATAAATTTTACTATTATAGAGAGATTGTTGTTATTTAGTCGCTAAATAGTCATGTCTGACTCTTTGCAATCCCATGGCCTGTAGTTTGCCAGGCTCCTCTGTCCATGGGATTTTCCAGGCAACAATACTGGAGTAGATTGCCATTTCCTTCTCCAGGGCATCTTTCCAACCTGGTATCAAACCCACATCTCCTGCATTGACAAGAGGATTCTTTATCACTGAGCCACCAGGGAAGTCCTAAACACAGATTATCACTTTTCAAACTTTTGGAATAGTGGCTTACCCTTGCATTTAAATCTTGTTTATTTTGTCTCTTCCTTTGTTTATTATTTTACGCATGGACATTAAACATCTAGAAGTGATTAAGTTTTTAGATCCTCATCACTAAGAAATGACTTAAATAGATCTGCTTTCCCAACACAATCCTTGATCAGGAAAGGTATTATAAACCAAAGCTTGAGGAAAAGGGAAGAAAACAGGGGAGATAAAAAAGAGTACCAGGTGATTTAACTAAGATTAACATTATGATGGACCTAACAGAAACAGAAGAAATTAAGAAGAAGTGGCAAGAATACACAGAAGAACTATACAAAAAAGATCTTCATGACCCAGATAATCACAATGGTGTGATCACTCACCTAGAGTCAGATATCCTGGAATGTGAAGTCTAGTGGGCCTTAGAAAGCATCACTATGAACAAAGCTAGTGGAGGTGATGGAATTCCAGTTGAGCTATTTCGAATCCTGAAAGATGATGCTGTGAAAGTGCCGCACTCAATATGCCAGCAAATTGGGAAAACTCAGCAGTGGCCACAGGACTGGAAAAGGTCAGTTTTCATTGCAGTCCCAAAGAAAGGCAATGCCAAAGAATGTTCAAACTACTGCACAATTGCACTCATCTCACAGGCTAGAAAAGTAACGCTCAAAATTCTCCAAGTCAGGTTTCAGCAATACGTGAACTGTGAACTTCCAGATGTTCAAGCTGGTTTTAGAAAAGGCAGAGGAACCAGAGATCAAATTGCCAACATCTGCTGGATCATCGAAAAAGCAAGAGAGTTCCCAAAATACACCTATTTCTGCTTTATTGACTATGCCAAAGCCTTTGACTGTGTGGATCACAATGAACTGGAAAATTCTGAAAGAGATGGGAATACCAGAGCACCGGACCTGCCTCTTGAGAAACCTATATGCAGGTCAAGAAGCAACAGTTAGAACTGGACATGGAACAACAGACTGGTTCCAAATAGGAAAAGGAGTACATCAAAGCTGTATATTGTCTCCCTGCTTATTTAACTTCTATGCAGAATACATCATGAGAAACGCTGGGCTGGAAGAAGCACAAGCTGGAATCAAGATTGCCGGGAGAAATATCAATCACCTCAGATATGCAGATGACACCACCCTTATAGCAGAAAGTGAAGAGGAACTAAAGAGCCTCTTGATGAAAGTGGAAGAGGGGAGTGAAAAAGTTGGCTTAAAGCTCAACATTCAGAAAATGAAGATCATGGCATCTGGTCCCATCACTTCATGGGAAATAGATGGGAAACAGTGGAAAAAGTGTCAGACTTTATTTTGGGGGCTCCAAAATCACTGCAGATGGTGACTGCAGCCATGAAATTAAAAGACGCTTTCTCCTTGGAAGGAAAGCTATGACCAACCAAGATAGCGTATTGAAAAGCAGAGACATTACTTTGCCATCAGAGGTCCATTTAGTCAAGGCTATGTTTTTTCCAGTGGTCATGTATGGATGTGAGAGTTGGACTGTGAAGAAAGCTGAGCACTGAAGAATTGATGCCTTTGAACTGTGGTGTTGGAGAAGACTCTTGAGAGTTCCTTGGACTGCAAGGAGATCCATCCAGTCCATTCTGAAGGAGATCAGTCCTGGGTGTTTTTTGGAAGGAATGATGCTAAAGCTGAAACTCCAATACTTTGGCCACCTCATGCAAAGTGTTGACTCATTGGAAAAGACTCTGATGCTGGGAGGGATTGGGGGCAGGAGGAGAAGGGGACAGCAGAGGATGAGATGGCTGGATGGCATCATCCACTCAATGGACATGAGTTTGAGTGAACTCTGGGAGTTGGTGATGGACAGGGAGGCCTGGCGTGCTGTGATTCATGGGGTTGCAAAGAGTTGGACACAATTGAGTGACTGAACTGAACTGATAACTTGTCTATGGTAAATTATGCTGTAATGAACATTGAAGTGCACATATCTTTTCAAATCATAATTTCCTTCAGGTATCTGCCCAGGAGTCAGATTGCTGGATCATATGGTAGTTGTACGTTTATGTTTTTAAAGAACCTCCGTACTGTTTTCCATAGCGGCTGCACCACTTCACATTCCAAACAACAGCGTAGGAAGATACCTTTTTTCTACATCTTCTCCAGCATTTACTATTTGTAGACTTTTTGGTGATGACAATTCTGACCAGTGTGAGGTGATACCTCACTGTAGTTTGGATTTTCATTTCTCTAATTATTACTGCTGTTGAGCATCTTTTCACATGAGGGTAAGGTGATGTGAAAAAAGCTAAGCTGAGTCTAAATGATGTCATGTTATAGTTGCTGGGAGGAAGGGATTGTTAGGGAATTGGGATGGATATGTACACAGTACAGTATTTAAGATTGGTAACCAAGAAGGTCCCACTATGAAAAACAAAAAATAAATGGTAAGTCCTGGTTTTGAGTGCCTGCTCATGTAGATATAGAATCATGAGATGTTTAGAGATTGCCGATGACCCTCTTCTGTACACCCAACACCTGTCCTTTTATAGAGAGGGCAGGGAAAGCACAGAGGGTCAGATTTATTTTACTTCTTTTATCTTTTCTTCTCAGTTCAAGAATCAAAAGCCCATTTTTCCTCAAATGAATTTAGCATTTCTTGTTTAATTGCTCCACCTGACCTCCTCTTTGACTAGGAACCCAGACTCTTAGACATGTTCATGCCGAGTGACCTTGGAATCAGGGGACATTGATTTTCTTCTTTTTACAGTATGGAGAGCTCAGTCAAGCTGCTACTGACAAACTAAGCCACAGATACCAGTGCCCATGGTAAGTATATTTACATGAATTAATTAATCTTTCCTCCTAAATTAGTAACAGAGTTCATTCTTTTTATTGGAGTAAGTTGCTTTACAATGTTGGGTTAGTTTCTGCTGTACAGCAAAGTGAATCAGCTGTATGTTTACCTATATCCCCTCTTCTTTGGATTTCCTTCCCATTTAGGTCACTACAGAAAATTGAGTAGAGGTCCCTGTGCAATACAATAGGTTCTCATTACCTCATTATCTATTTCATACCTGCATTGTTCTTCAATTACTCAGTCGTGTCCGACTCTTTGTGATGCCACGGACTTCAGCACACCAGGCTTCCCTGTCCTTCACCATCTCCTGGAGCTTGCTGAGACTAATGTCCATTGAGTTGGTAATGCCATCCAACCATCTCTTCCTCTGTCATCCCCTTCTTCTCCTGCCTTCCGTCTTTCCCAGCATCAGGGTCTTTTCTAATGAGTCAGCTCCTCACATCAGATGGCCAAGTACTGAAGCTTGAGCTTCAGCATCAGTCCTTCCAATGAATATTCAGGATTGATTTCCTTTGTACCTACAGGTATGTGTGCTAAGTCACTTCAGCACAGTGGTGTATATATTTCAACTCCAATTTCCAAATTCTTTCCATTCACCCCTTCCCCCTTTGATGTCCATATATTTGTTCTTTAAGTCCATGCCTCTATTTCTGCTTTGCAAATAAGATAATCTATACTACTTTTCTAGATTCCACATATATGTGTTAGTATATGATATTTGCTTTTCTCTTTCTGACTTACTTCACTCAATAACAGAGTTAATTTTTCTTAATTATTTCATGTCTTATAGGTTTATTTGTACATTTGTGAATTTTTACTCCTAATAAGCACAGAAAATCTTCACTATCTACTCAGTCAGTTCTGTTGCTCAGTTGTGTTCGACTCTTTGTGACCCCGTGGACTGCAGCATGCCGGGCCTCCCTGTCCATCACCAACTCCCAGAGTTTACTCAAACTTGTGTCCATTGAGTCGGTGATGCCATCCAACCATTTCATCCTCTGTCGTCCCCTATCCTCCTGCCCTCAATGCTTCCCAGCATCAGAGTCTTTTCAAATGAGCCAGTTCTTCGCATCAGGTGGCCAAAGTATTGGACAACATCAGTCCTTCCAATGAATATTAATGACTGATTTCCTTTAGGATGGACTGGTTGGATCTCCTTGCAGTCAAAGGGACTCTCAAGAGTCTTCTCCAACACCACAGTTCAAAAGCATCAATTCTTCAGCGCTTAGCTTTCTTTATAGTCAACTCTCACATCCACACATGACCACTGGAAAAACCATAGCCTTGACTAGATGGACCTTTGTTGACAAAGTAATGTCTCTGCTTTTTAATATGCTATCTAGGTTGGTCATAGCTTTTCTTCCAAGGAGCAAGCGTCTTTTAATTTCATGGCTGCAGTCACCATCTGCAGTGATTTTGGAGCCCCCCAAAATATAGCCTGTCACTGTTTCCACTGTTTCCCCATCTATTTCCCATGAAGTGATGGGACCAGATGCCATGATCTTCGTTTTCTGAATGTTGAGGTTGAGCTTTAAGCCAACTTTTTCACTCCCCTCGTCCACTTTCATCAAGAGGCTCTTTAGTTCCTCTTCACTTTCTGCCATAAGGGTGGTGTCATCTGCATATCTGAGGTTATTGATATTTCTCCCAGCAATCTTGATTCCAGCTTGTGCTTCATCCAGCCCAGCATTTCTCACGATGTACTCTGCATAGAAGTTAAATAAGCAGGGTGACAATATATAGTCTTGACGTACACCTTTTCCTATTTGGAAGCAGTCTGTTGTTCCATGTCCAGTTCTAACTGTTGCTTCCTGACCTAGATATAGGTTTCTCAAGAGGCAGGTCAGGTGGACTGGTATTCCCATCTCTTTCAGAATTTTCCAGTTCATTGTGATCCACACAGTCAAAGGCTTTGGCATAGTCAATAAAGCAGAAATAGATGTTTTTCTGAAATTCTCTTGCTTTTTCGATGATCCAGAGGATGTTGGCAATTTGATCTCTGGTTCTTCTGCCTTTTTCAAATTGAGCTTCAACATCTGGAAGTTCATAGTTCATGTACTTTTGAAGCCTCACTCAGAGAATTTTGACCATTACTTGCTAGCATGTGAGATGAGTGCAATTGTGCAGTAGTTTGAACATTCTTTGGCATTGCCTTTCTTTGGGATTGGAATAAAAACTGACCTTTTCCAGTCCTGTGGCCACTGCTGAATTTTCCAAATTTGCTGGCATATTGAGTGCAGCATTTTCACAGGATCATCTTTTAGGATTTGAAATAGCTCAACTGGAATTCCGTCACCTCCACTAGCTTTGTTCATAGTGATGCTTTCTAAGCCTACTTGACTTCACCTTCCAGGATGTCTGGCTCTAGGCGAATGATCACACCATCGTGATTATCTGGGTTGTGAAGATCTCTTTTGTATAGTTCTTCTGTGTATTCTTGCTACCTCTTAATATTTTCTGCTTCTGTTAGGTCCATACCATTTCTGTCCTTTATTGTGCCCATCTTTGCATGAAATGTTCCCTTTGTATCTCTGATTTTCTTGAAGACATCTCTAGTCTTTTCCATTCTATTCTTTTCCTCTATTTCTTTGCACTGATCACTGAGGAAGGCTTTCTTGTCTCTCCTTGCTATTCTTTGGAACTCTGCATTCAAATGGGTGTATCTTTCCCTTTTTCCTTTGCCTTTTGCTTCCCTTCTTTTCACAGCTATTTGTAAAGCCTCCTCAGAGAACCATTTTGCCTTTTTGCATTTCTTTTTCTTGGGGATGATCTTGATCCCTGCCTCCTGTACAGTGTCACAAACCTCTGTCCGTACTTCTTCAGGCACTCTGTCTGTCAGATCTAATCCCTTGAATCTATTTCTCACTTCCACTGTTAACAGTAAGGGATTTCATTAAGGGGAGGAATGGGGCAGGGCAAGTGAGATGAGAGCACAGAGCAGGAAAAGGGAACCAGCCTGTTAAGAGCTGCAGCTGGATGTTCAAGGGTGGGGCCTTTAACTATATAAATGGTTGTTTTCAATGAAAGAACAAAAATATAACTTTTGGTTAAAAGCCCCTCATTTCATGCTGTTGGCCTAGAAACCATCATAATGCATCATGTTAGTTAATCAATGTAATCCTATTAAAGTCACACAATGGCTTGAATTAACACTCTCTTAAGGCAACTGGTAACCTAAATGAAACATGTCTAGCACAAGGTATGTTCAGTTACAGGAAAAGAGCAAAACCTATGCTTGTCATCTATTGGAACATATAATTCAGGTTTCTGAGGGAAAAGAGATCAGTCAGCATTGCTCTTACAGGAGTGCAGATTCAATAATGTCTTTGTTCTCCTTAGATTTTTGGAGGTCAGTGTTTCTGCACTTTTGGGACACTAAGCACAATTGCTGCTTAAAAACCTTCTGGCCTCACTCTCAGGCTTGGCAGAGGCTCTGAAAGAGGATGACTCTACCAGGTCCGGGTGTACCCACCTGATTGCATCCTCTCAGCTGTGCCAAGAGCCATCTCTTTCCTGGGCAAGGTTTGTGTTTAGCCTCCCCAGCTGTTTGCATGTTATGTTGTCAGTGAACTGCATTCACTCAATAAATCCAGCATCTCCTGTATTCAAAGCACTGCTAGACTCTGCAGCCATGGTGCTGAACAAGCCTAAGAACTAAGAGAAGTCACTGAGGACGTCCCTGGTGATACAGTGGATGGGAATCCACCTGCCAGTGCAGGGGACACAGGTTCAATCCCCCGTTTGGGAAGATTCCACATGATGTGAGCAACTAAGCACGTAAACCTACGGAGGCCTTGTGCAGCAATTACTGTAGCCCATGTGCCTCAAGCCTGTGCTCTGAATAAGCAAAGGCATCACAATGAGAAGCCCATGCATTGGCAACTAGAGAGCAGCCCCCGCTCACCTCAACTAGAGAAAGCCTGTGTGCAGCAACATAGACCTAGCTCAACCAAAAAAATAAAAATAAATGAATAAATACATTTTAAAAAAGAGAATTCATTGAAAGATTTAAAATAGGGAACAATGTGAAAAAAATCACTCTGGAATATTGAAGTGCTGTGTGGAGAAAAAAATTGAAAAGTGACAAGATAGTTGTAGGAAGCTCAGCCAGGAAACAATTTCATTTCAACAAGTCGCTCTTGAGTTTTCAGTGAGCTCTGTAAACAATCCAAAATCAGTTGTGATGATGAGCATTGTGAGAAGGAAAGGATTTGAGCTCAGCTTTTGAAGGAATGCAGGCTTTAAATAAATGAGAAGAAGAGATGATGTTTGCTGTGACAACAGGGAGTAAGAATGTATTCAGAGATCAGATGAAAGAGCTTTTAGCATTATCTTAATTTTACACAAGAAGAAATTGAACTTCAGATGCTAAGTAAGGTACACAAACACGCGTTACAGAGCTACTATCTTGGTCCAAGTTGACTGATTCCACAGATCTGGGCTGGGATCTGGGCTTGAATCTTTTCAGAAGGCTCTTCAAGCGATTCTGATGATCATTCAGGGCTGAGAATGACTTGTGAGGACTGAAAGATGAAAGGGATGAGCCTGGGGGCACCCACACCTAGGAAAAGGTGAGTGAGCATCATGGAAGAAGGAAAGAGCCTCAGAGGCAGGGACCTGAGGACAATGGGAGGCTGTAAAAGTCAAGAAAGAACTCAGAGACGAGGGTTTATACAAGGAAATGGAAATCCAAGAAAACAATAACAGACAAATATTTGGAAGTTATCAATGGTCTCAGAAAAAGCATTGGAGGAAGAGAAGAATAAGTTGAGGGCATATAAGCAGCATTGAAGAATTTTTGTCCGCTGACGTAATAGAGCCAAGAGACTGCTCTGATTTTGAGACCAAAAGTCCAGTCAAGGACAATGACAGGATTTCCTTGCATACTTTGAAAATTTAACTTTCTTGAAATCAGGATGTGTTTTATGGTAGTTGTTTTCAGATGTAATGACTCTCTTTCTGACCCTGAGTTAATCTGTTATTGAATCAATGGTGTGCTATCCAATTTATTGCATCTAAAATTGTCGTCGTTATTTGAATACAGCTCCCCTAGCAGTCCTGACCTTGAGGGTAGGTGGGGGAGATCCAAGATTTTGAGCCTCATTTACAAGTGTAAATGCAAGAGATCTGGGTTCGATCCCTTGGTTGGGAAGATCCCCTGGAGAAGGGAAAACTACCCACTCCAGTATTCTGGCCTGGAGAATTCCAGGGACTGTATAGCCCATAGGGTCACAAGGAATCGGACACTACTGAGTGACTTTCACTACTACTACTAAAGACTGGTAAAAACATACTTCAGCAAACTTGAAATGAAGGTCTGCTGTGTGACAAGTTCTCAAAATTTATAAAGTAATAAGCAGGGTCCTTGTGCCCAAGTCACTCACAGACTTTCAGAACAGATAGATGTAAAAAGATTTCAATACAACATCCACTGATGGGGAATGACCACAATGACTGGGTGTGGGTTGACTTTATTCTTTTCCTTTCTGAATTAAAGGAAACGTTCTTTTGTTTTAAATACATAAGTTTCTCTAGACATGAGACCTGATGATTAACTCATTTTTATGTGGTCTCTTCTCGCAGCTAGGTGTTTTCCAATATATACAAACAGTATGTCTAATTTCAATAAGAAGAATCAAGAGCACAGATAGGAAGTGGGAGAACAGTTTGCAGTCAAATTAAGAGTCAGTTTATAACAGAATGCACTGCAAATAGTGAATCAGTGGGACTTTTTGTTTTGAGAAGTGAAATCTGTCAGTTACATGTTACTGAAAATTATAGAGCATAGCAGTATCCTGCTTTATTTCCCTTACCTTTAACATAGAGTTTGACATATAGGGGTACTCAATATTTGGTGAATCAGATATAAAAGACAAAATCCCTGTTCTTAGTGTACTCAGAATGGCACAGATTGGTACAGCTCAAGCCGGAAAAACTGGAGGACTTTTGATCATGAGGACTTCCTGAGTGAGATGAAGTTTAAGCCGGGTTTAGAAGAACATTAGGAAAATCTCTGGTTGCCTCCCTGGGTACACTTGTTATCCATGCACATGAAAGGCTTGCTGAGATTATGAAATCAACAGACTCATTCACAGGCAGACTTCCTTCCAGAAAGGCACTGCCAACACGACTATGCCCTAATGTCACTATGAAGTTGCCTCTTTGCCATTTATTTGCCAATGTGTCATTTGTCTTAGGACTAATGTCTTAAGGACTGGTTCACAGTCCTGTGGACAGCCACTCTCAGTAGATGGTGGGGTTGCGGGTTTGGGTGTCAAGGATGCCGCAGATTCTAAAGTGAGGGTGACCAAACTAAGGGTCAGTCAAGAAGAGAGGAGCAACATGACTTTTAAAAAGTCAAAATTAACTACAACGTCCCCTAACTTTTCATTCATTTGAGAGTCACAGCTTGTTTCAGTGTGCTGGCTCTCCTGTGTCTGCCTTCCTATAATCAAAGGATTTGTTTGTCAGCTTCCATTCTCAGGAGGTGCAGAGCCTGGCATCGTTAAAAGAGTGCTGAAATGAAAATCAAGAAAAGCTGGTCTCACCAGGAATTTATCCTTCTCCAGGGAAAAAATGAAGGAGGTTTAGCTAGAAGGAGACCAAAAGTGTTTGCAGTGATCCAAAGTGAGATATAGCCTAATATCCCCCAAATAAGGGATTGCAAGCAGTGCTGAAGTAGAATCTACAGTGATTAAGAGATGTAGTACATATATACAATGGAATATTACTCAGCCATAAAAAATGAAACAATCCCATTTGCAGCAACATGGATGACCTAGAGAGTGTCATACTGAGTGAAATAAGCCATGGAAAGACAAATAACATATGACACCACTTATATGTGGAATCTAGAAAAATGATACAAATGAACTCATGTACAAGGCAGAAACAGACTCACAGACATAGAAAATAAACTCATGATTACCAAAGGGGGGAATAAGTTAGGAGATTGGGATTAATGCACACATGCTACTATATATAAAATGGATAAACAACAAGATCCTTCTCTATAGCACAGGGAATTTTACTGAATATTTTGTAGCAACTTATAAGGGAAATTAATATGAAGAAGAAAATGTATATTCATATATATATGTGTGTATTAGTATATATATATACATATATATATATATATATAACTGTGCTGTACTCCTGAAACTAACATGATGCTGTAAATCGACTACACCTCAATAATAAATAAATAAATAAAATATTTTTAAAAACAAATAAATAGAGTTCATAGAGGGGAAAGGAGGGATTCTGAAGACACTTGCCACATTCAAGTCCCCATTGTAACACCTGGAAGCTGTGACACCTGTGACAAGTTATTTAAACTCTTTATGCCTCAGATTTCCAATCTGTAAAGTGATTATAACAGACTCTACTCCTCTGGAGTAGATGTTTTATACGGATGTGTTGTTACACATACAGCACTTAGAACAGCACTTGGTACATATAGTAAATGCTCAGTAAACAGTGTGACCGTATATTTTATTACCTGAAATAGGACTCTTTTGAAAGTAAAACAGGAAGCTAATGGAGTTAGGTCACCTGGACAACAGACTAACCTGTAGGTATCCTGAGCAAATCAGGCCACTCTGTTAATAAACATTCCCAATTAGTTAAACAAATGAAATGCATTGAAATAAATGAATTTAAATAAATCCATTAAAATTCTTATTACATTGTTAGGAAAAATAGTCAGTATCAAGATTCAGTATGGGAGAGAAATTTCACACTATAGAGTTAATCTGACAAAAGTGGAACAGAAGTCCAAGAAGAAAGGAAAAAATAAGAAAGAAAGAAAAGACATTAAAATTAAATCAGTCTAGTGTCTAATAGACCTCAAAAGGGATCAGAGAAAACAGAAGAAAGAAAATCAATAATGTAACAAAATTTCTCAGAAAGGAATAACATGAATTTTCAGATTGAAAGGCTCTATCACTCCATGGGAAATAGATGAGGAAACAGTGAAAACAGTGTCAGACTTTATTTTTGGGGGCTCCAAAATCACTGCAGATGGTGATTGCAGCCATAAAATTAAAAGACTCTTACTCCTTGGAAGAAAAGTTATGACCAACCTAGACAGCATATTCAAAAGCAGAGACATTACTTTGCCGACTAAGGTCCGTCTAGTCAAGGCCACGATTTTTCCTGTGGTCATGTGTGGATGTGAGAGTTGGACTGTGAAGAAGGCTGAGCACCGAAGAAATAATGCTTTTGAACTGTGGTGCTGGAGAAGACTCTTGAGAGTCCCTTGGACTGCAAGGAGATCCAACCAGTCCATTCTAAAGGAGATCAGCCCTGGGATTTCTTTGGAGGGAATGATGCTGAAGCTGAAACTCCAGTACTTTGGCCACCTCATGCGAAGAGTTGACTCATTGGAAAAGACTCTGATGCTGGGAGGGATTGGGGGCAGGAGGAGAAGGGGACGACAGAGGATGAGATGGCTGGATGGCATCACTGACTCGATGGATGTGAGTCTGAGTGAACTCCGGCAGATGGTGATGGACAGGGAGGCCTGGCGTGCTGCGATTCATGGTGTCGCAAAGAGTCGGACACGACTGAGTGACTGAACTGAACTGAATTGAACTGATCAAAGAAAAATGACAACAACTGTATTAAGACATGTCACTGTGAAACTTCACTTCTGGGATGAAGACAATTGCCAAGCCTTCCAGAGGGAGACTAAGACATGTACAAAGGATCCAAAATCAATGGGGCATCACACTTCTTGCCAGGGATCCTAGGCTCTGGAAGACACTGGTCAATGACTGCTCTGCCTGCTAGAAAGTGACTGTCAACCTGGAATTCTATGCCCTGCTCAACTGTCAAGTGGGGAGATAGAAAAGAGACATTTTTACGCATGTATTTATTCCCAAAATGCATTGTTTCCTAAGAAGCAACTGGAGAATATCATCTAGCAAGATAATAAGGGAAAGTCCAGGAAAAAGAAAGGAATATGATCAAAGAAACAAGAAACCCAACAAAGGTGACAGGCAGAGAAGATTCTCAAGATGGTAAAAGAGAAGACCAGGAAAGCGGACATGCAGGAGCCCAGAGGAGGAGCAGGGCAAGTGGGGGCTCCCCAAGCGGCACTTACATTATACAAATATTGAGTGAAGTCCTGAAGAAGCAAATGAGCTGAAAGTGGGTGATTGTGGAGAAGACAATGCTGGGACAAGGAGCAGAGAGAGATGAGAGTATTGTTAATTATAAACATTTTAGTACTACTTATCTATTATTTATGCATTTTGTTGAAGTATAGCTGACTTACAATATTATGTAAGTTGCGGGTGTACAATGTAGTGATTTTTAAAAATAATGAATTAGGCTGTGTTCATTCTTAGTTGCAGTATGCAGGGTCTTTCACTGCAGCTCAAAGACTTTTCTAATTGTAACTTGCAGGCTCCAGGGCATGCAGGTTCAGTAGTTGTGACAGGGGGTCTTAGTTGGCCTGCAGCATGTGGGATCTTAGTTCCCCAACCAGGGATCAAACCTGCATCTGCTGAATTGAAAGGTAGATTCTTAACCACTGGACAACCAGGGAAGTCCCACAATATTGTGATTCACTTTAGTACTATTTATCTGTATTATGCATATGTACCTAAACGATCGCATTCAAATAGAAAAAGAATTAGCATCGCATTATGTGCAAAGTACAAGCATATTATGTGATAAAAATTAAAATGAATTATAAAGTGAGAGAAATAGAAACTCAGTTGAGTTTTAGTAGCTAGGGTTCTAAGTCGAAAAAAATTTCTAAAACTACAACTTTCAGTACTAAAGAAATATGCACTGACCGGAATAAACAGGGCTTTCTGTTTATTCAGAAAGGTAGAAGGTGTGCCTGTATTTGGCATGAATTAAGGGGTGTGTAGAAAATTGCCTGCTTTCTTTCATAATGAAATACTGCCAAAGCCAGTTGTTAAACTAGCACAGACTTAATGACAGCCACTATTTAAAAATATATTGGTACGTAAATACTTGCTTTTCTCTTGGAGTTGTTTTCCTCAAAACATCTATAAATCTTGGCAACTTTCTATTTTTAAGGCTGTCGGTGACTGGCACTTTGGAGGGATTTCCATAAGCATTAAGGAGCAAAGTGCTGTAATTCAAAAAATTTTTGTTTTATTGAAGTATCAATTAACTTACAGTGTCATGTTAATTTCTACTGTACAGCAAAGTGACTCAGTTATATACAAGTATATATAATATTTGTATATTCTTTTCCATTCTAGTTTATCACAAAATATTGAATATTGCTCCCTGTGCTATACAATAGGCCTTGTTGTTTATCCATCCTTTTAAAAAATACATTTATTTGGCCCTACCAGCTCTTAGTTCCGGCACCCAGGATCCTTGATCTTGATTGCAGCATGTGGGATCTTCAGTTGCAGCATGCAAACTCTGAGTTGTGGCTTTTGGGGACCTAGTACCCTGACCAGGGGTCAAACCCAGGCCCTCTGCAATGGAAGCTGGAGTCTTAGCCCCTGGACCACCAGAGAAGTCCCCTATCTATTCCTTATGTAATAGTTTGCATCTGCTAATCCAAATATAACCCTTCCCCACCCGTTTTCCCACAAGCCTGTTCTCTATGTCTGTGAGTCTGTTTCTGGTTTGTAAGTAAGTTCATCTGTATCATACATTCAGTTCCACATATAAATGGTATCATATGGTGTTTGTCATTCTCTGTCTGGCTTACGTCACCTAGTATGATCATCTCTAGGTCTATTCATGTTGCCGCAGGTGGCATTATTTCATTCTTTTTAATATCTAAGTAACATTTCACTGTAGTCTTTTGAGATTATCCACACTCATTCTTATTTTTGTTACCTAAAAACTGCCTCTGTACTTCTTCCTCTGGACCCACCCACCCCAGCCTCCTCCCCTGAGATTTCTCTCCAGCAGGGTGGTGCAGGGGGAGGCCTCGCAGGAAGCTCTGGTACAGTAGAAACAGCTCAGAGCTCCCATGCTGGTCACCACTGTGGGGCCACACAGCTGGTGGAGGCCCATTTATTCATTCAGTAAATATCCAGGGGCTGACCTCATGCCAGGCACTGGAGGTTCAGGAGTGAACAAGATGGACATCGTTCCTGCCTTCCTTATATTCTATCAGGAAAGACAGACAGACAGCCTAATGTAAGGCCAATCATTTCATTGAAGAACCTCTTGTAAGGGAGAAGCACAGGCTGCATATAAATGTTTCTTGTTGGATGAGAGGTTATTATTCATCCTGGGATGGAGCGCTTAGAGCAGAATATGACACAGCTGTGTTGGAAGAAGAGACAGTGCTTGTTATTCTTAAGAAGAAAACTTACAGGGCAATCACTATGTCCAGGTGGATAAAATTCAGTTCATGTCAGAAGAAGACCCTTCACTGCAAATTACTCTCTGTGGAACTTCTGAAAGACACTGAAGTCCAAAGTGTGTGCAAAAGAGGCGCTTCTGACTTGCTGGCCTGCTTTCTTCCCTTCTCAGCATTACATACATCAGAACAGTGGCTCTTGGGCTTGTTTCAGGAGACCAGCGTCACTGAAAGAGCAGCTGCTGATCCTAAAGTGATAGCTTACGGTGCTGAAATACACGCATGGCCTGCAATCCAATACAGATGTTAGGCAAAGACAAAGACAGTTGATGTGCTGAAAAGAATACAGAAAAAAAGGGGGTAAGGTGTGTTAGAGTTTTGATTGTTTCATTTTGCTATGATCAAGATGTTTTTTAACTTTTTATTCTATATGGGGATATAGCCAATTAACAGTGTTGTGATGTTTTAGGTGAACAGCAAAGGCACTCAGTCATACATATACATGTATGTATCCATTCCTCGCCCCCCAATTCCTCTCCTATCATGGCTGCCACATAACACTGAGCAGAATTCCACATGCTATATAGTAGGTCCTTGTTGGTTATCCATTTGAAATAGAGCAGAGTATATATGTCCATCTCGAACTCCCTATCCTTTCCCTCATCCCTCCCACTGGCAAATATGCCCCAACTGTGGTCATTTCAAACATTCTGTTATTACTGTGTTCATTGAGAGAAAGGAACTTCAGTCCTTGTCATCTTTGAAGAAAGAATTTGACAAAGAGACCAAGACTGCAAAGTAGGTCCAGCATTTATTAGAAGTACAGTACATGTGGGAGAGCACAGGGGTGAATTCTCAGAGTGAGGTGTACCGTATAGGGGTAGCTTAGGTTGTTAACTCGCTGTTAACCAGGGGATTTTCGCAGAAACTAATGCCTGTGGCTGGCGATTTTTCCTTTGGCTGGCCAAAAATTATTTCACTAATACTTTATGGGTTATTACATTCAATAGTTACACCTGACACACCTGTGAAGTCTCCTAATTTTCATGAAATGTTGCCTTCAACCCACTCTCTGTAGAAGCAAAGGTGCATCCTCTAGCACCGTGTATTTAATGTTCATTTTCAGTATCAGAATCAATCACCAAAGTCTTCTGTCTTTTTGTTTGCCTAATATTCACATCGTATGAATCAGAACTATATTCTGAAGAACTATCACTTCTGAAACATTGTGTTGCTCAGACAATCAGAGAAAGTACCTGCATAAAATTCACTGAAAAATTATTCACTCAAAAGTTCACCATGCATTGTTTTAAAAAACTTTATATTTATAATATACACAAAGCTGGAACAAAGACCTATCAGCAAAATGAATGATAACAGCAATCACGCCCATGGGTGTGTGCTCAGTCATGTCCGACTCTTTGCGACCCCATGGACTGTAGACCGCTAGGCTCCTCTGTCCATGGGATTTTTTCAGGCAAGAATACTGCAGTGGGTTGCCATTTCCTCCTCCAGGGAATCTTCCTGACCCACGGATTGAACTTGTGTCTCTTGTGTCTCCTGTGTTGGCAGATGACTTCTTACTGGTGGTTGTGTAATGAAACACCATATATACACGTATATAAATTGTATAATGAAACTGATCAATTTTAAACCCTAATGACTTCACATGGTGATGTTAACTGTGTAACTATCTTAAAAATGTATTGATCCATCTCAGATAAGTAACGTGTGATTATGGGTTAGTCTTCTGGGGTTTCTTCCCCTATACTCGTGTCACCTGTAATCCCCTATCCGGGCTTCTGCCAGTCGCCATTTTGAATCTTTCCCAGCAGCATCCAAGTGAAATCCACAGGGGTCAAAACCACAGTGCTCTTTTAGCAGCTGAGAAGTTGGGTAGATGGCTCACAGAAGGACATCGGATCTCATTGTTCTACCAGCTTTTCCTCCTTCCCCCAAAGCCCCCAATAAAATGGTTTGATTCCCCCCTCCCAAAAGAACTCACAATGCTAAGGATATGGTTACTAGAGGACAACTTGAGGCCTCCTTTGTGCATGTGTTAGGCCTTTCCATCACAAAAATGAGGGGGCTGTGGTAGGCAGCTTTGTCTTTCATCCAATCAGGAGGTGTCATTCCCATTGGTAGTTTATCTCAAAGAATCAGAATGAAACCTGCAGGTTAACCGGAGGCCCCTCTACCTCTTACTTCATTAGCAGTATCTGTAGAAGTGGCCTGTGACTGCCGAGTTATCTCAGTCGTGTCCTCCTCTTTGTGACCCTGTTGACTGTAGCCCGCCAAGCTTCTCTGTCCATGGGATTCTCCAAGCGAGAATACTGGAGTGTGTTGCCATGCCCTCCTTCAGGGGATCTTCCCGGCCCAGGGATGGAACCCGAGTCTCTTTTGTCTCCTGCATTGACAGTGAGGTTCTTTACCACTAGCGCCACCTGGGAGGCCCTAGAAGTGGTTTACAGAAGACTGGTACCATCACTTAGGGGACTTCCCTGGTGGTCCAGTGGCTAAGACTCCATGCTCCCAATGCAGGGCCCCAGGTTTGATCCCTGGTCAGAGAACTAGATTCCACATGCCGCAACTAAAAACCCATCATGCAGCAGTGAAGATCCTGCATGTTTCAACTAAGATCCAGTGCAGCCAAATAAATCACTTAATTTAAAACATGTCATTAATATCATTTCTGTCTACACGACCAGATGAATAAACATACGTGCACCACTTACCATCCTCTGTGCTTTTCACTATCTTTCACTTGTTCTTTGAAACTTGCTCGTAATGTTCAGGTTTTCTGATGCTTACAGAGTTGGGCAAAATTCCTCCATCTTGTGAACATAGATGCTCTCAGACCTCAGTTTCAAGGGCAAAAGGGGAAATGGTAACATTGAACTCATAAGGTTGTCTTGAGGATGGTGTGTGAGTGTGCAAGGCATCAGCATGGATCTGATACACAGGAGAGTGGCTTCCTTCCCCGTTTTGTGAAAGTATCAAGATAACTGCAGGATGAGGCCCTTTCTTAAATATTTCTATTCATTTTTACCACTATCACATCAAAATAGACTAGTTCCAATCTTACTCTTTTCCATAAAATTTTGTCTAAGGGCACTGAACTCTTTGGAGATACATTATTTGCTTTCTGCTTTAAACACTAACTTACTAAAAGTTTTTCCTTTAAAACATTTTTTGCCTTCTGTCTTCCCGATAGTAGTCAAACCGCTTTAAACAATCTGACTTTGGAAAGACATCAGCTTTTAGTGGTTTTGAATTTATCTTCTGGTACATCATTTCTCATCAGTGTTATCAAGTTCCATGACTGAAGTGTTTCCCTGAACATTCTGTGATAGGGCAGAAGGGTGTAGTGCTCAGATGGGATATTTGAAGATGATGAAATAAAAATCCAACGGTCCTTATAGCTAGGATGTTTTGAAGTTAATAGTCAGAAGGAAATGTTTTGTTCAGCATTCTATCTGCATTTTTCTTGAAATTCACTTTATCCCAAATTAAATGGACCCATTGATATTTGAAGAAGAAGAAATACCCTTTTCTGACCACTTTGGTTTACAGTCTTTAATTGGACCACATGTTTATTGAATCAGTACATCAATAAATCATTTTGGATCACTGTTCTTTCTATCAAGCAGCTTCTAGTGTAGAGGGGAAAATAGACACATCACTAATTCTAACACACAGTCAGATGAGTGATACAGCCACACTGAGTATTATGCATTTAACAGGGGTGAGAAGAGGTGGATGGGGCAGGGGGAACGTTCTGCAGAGGAGTCTGAAAAGGTGAGATTACATAGCAAAGGATGAGCAGGGATGCAGGGAATCAGTGTTTCATCAAGAAGAGCAGGCATCAGTTCCAAAGCCTGGCTTCAGCTGTTGCAGTGAGTGTTACAGAGCTGCCAGATCTCAATGTCCAGGGACAGATGAGACCAGAGGAGTCAGCAGTCAGACCAGGACCAGTTCACTCTTGCATCTGACCTTTAGAGCATCCCCAAGAAGGGACTTACATTTTACCCATCCATCCTTCGACACAATACCCAGAGTGATGAAATAAGGTTTACATTTTGAGTAGAGGGTGGGCATAGGGGGAATCAGTGGAGACAGGGGAACAGCCAGGCATCTATGAGAGAAGGATGCTGATCTAGGAGAAACAATAGGGCAAGACAGACAAGGGAAACAGGTTCCAGGATTATCACGGAGTGTAGATTTGGCAGGACTTAGGTATCAGATGTGGGGGATGAAGATAATGGTGGAAGCAGTGGCAGTTTTCAGTTTCCAGTTTGTGTGAATAATTGGATGGATAGTGGACTTACTGAGACCACTGCTATATTTAGCTTCCAAAATGCTATCATGAGATGGAACTTCACACGTCCAGATGAACTACCTTGGAGCATACGACCACACATTTGGCAAAAAGCCTTTCTTTCCTAGCCTCTGCAGCAAAATAGAAAGATGGCAGAGTTTAAACAGAACAGAACCGTTGTTTTCTGTCTAGCAGCCTAAAGGCTAACTCATTAAAATTCAAAGAAGAATTACATGGTGGGCGTTGAAACAAATGTTTTCTTCCTTGAGCAGAACTAAAGGACAGTTTCTCTGAGAATCTAAGTTGCTCTTTGCAGCTGTTAGGTAAGACATGATTCAGGCATCACCTCCTCCTCGAAACCCGCCACGACACAAACCATCCCTTTCTCTGTGTCTACACATATGGTGACAAGAAAAACAGGAAAGCCGTGTCACACTTGGCATGACTTTGAAAACCCGTGCATCTCTTACCTTCACGGTGCCTGTGTGCATGCTAAGTCACTTCAGTCACTTCAGTCATGTCACTTTGCGACCCTATGGCCTGTAGCCCGCCAGACTCCTCTGTCCATGGGATTCTCCAGGCAAGAAAACTGGAGTGGGTTGCCATTTCCTACTCCAGTAGATCTTCATGACCCAGGGATCGAACCCATGACTCTTGGGTCTCCTGCATTGGCAGGTGGGTCCTTTACCACTGGTGCTACCTGGAAATCCCCTATCTACAAGGTATATACCTTATTATCTTAGTTCTTATTTATAAAGTAAATTAATTTATATATAAAATGGAAAAAAAAAACCCTAAATATGTATCCAGTTGGTAGTTTAACCCATGAAGAAGAAATACTCCCAGGGGTTCCTTTATTTTAATTTTTAATTTTAGCTTATTTATATCTGGCTGCACTGGACCTTTGTCACTGCGCGTGGGCTTTCTCTAGTTGTGGCAAGCCGGGCTATGCTAGTTTCAGTGCAAGGGCTTCTCATTGATGTGACTTCTCTTGTCTCGGAGCAAGGGCTCCAGGCGCACAGGCTTCAGTAGTTGCAGCGCGTGGGCTCAGTAGCTGGGATGCATGGCCTTAGCTATTCCACAGCATGTGGAATCTTCCCAGACCAGGGATTGAACCCTGCCCACATTGGCAGGCAGATTCTTAGTCACTGGACCACCAAGGAAGTCCTTCCCAGGGATTTTAAAACATGGTTATTTGAGTACAAATCTAAGGACAAAATGAACTGCAAAAAGCTTGGCGGGAGTGTTCGCTGTGTGACCCTGACTTTGCTGTGGATGTGTCGTGGGTAAAAGTGAGTGGGCAATAATGCAATGTTCTTAGTCAGTTGTTCCTGCTATGGTTGAGACCAGGATTCATGGAGTGGGGAAGAGGAAATGCAGATATTAAGATAAAACAAACCTTGAATTTGACTGGAAGATGTATTTGTACACGTATGTACGATTATGTGTGTTTGCATACGTGGTTTTTCATAGTTCCACTCACTATGAAGGCCTGAACGTGGGAACCAACCGGTAGTAGTGAGGCCCCCCGTGCTCAGCTTCTACTATTCAAACACTAAATAGTGGAAACCACCAAAAGGAACCGGAACTTCTTGGATCTGGAGAAGGAAATGGAAAACATGAGCCTGGCACCTCACGCTGCCCTGGACAAGGAAGTGCTCTGGGCCCCCTGCAGTCCTGTCTGCAAACTTAGGGCCAAGCGCTGAGCCAGGCTGCGACCTGGGGCCCTGTGCTGCAGGGCTGGCGCCTGGACACACCTATCCTCAAGGGACAATATACAGACAAACTATATGGGACTAAAATAACAGTGTACATGTGCAGTTGTGGCAAATAGTGGACCCAAAGATACAAAGACAAAGAGACCCAACTGCCATTTCCGAGGAGCCAGGAGCAAAAACTGGGTGTCGGGAGCAAAAGCAGGGTACTACACATGCCCCTTGCACATAATGCCACTTAAGGGGGGGTAAACCACCTAAGCCACCCCTCCACCTCGATCCCTGGACAGACCCCTACTCTTACTCCACATAAGGAAAGAGCTTGATGCCTCCCCCGCACCCACCCACGGTGAGCCGGCAAGGGTACCTGTTACTTGTTCTCGCTCCCTGCTGCTGCACTAGAGGCCTCAATAAAGCCTCGCCTGAATTTCTTGTCTGCCTCTAATCAATTTCTATTGATTGGTGAAGGCCAAGATCCCTGGTCTGTATTAGCTTGAAGAGCCTCCCTTGGCTGAAAATACAGCAGTTTGAGGGAAAGGTAATAACCACAGTGGATTACTATCCTTCACACTTTCATACACACAGATGTGAACATCCGTGAGTTCAACGTGTCACTGAGAAAACCACAACAAACTGATCACACTGGAGGGTTTCAGTGAAGCAACCTATTATTTTGAAAATGAGTAAATAGAATCGAATATTAATTCTGCCTTTCCAGTAAAATTGCAAACCAAAGAGAAGATGAACAACTTTAAAAAAACACAAAGGAATCTAGCTAATATATGAAGAAGGAACACCAGAATTAGGATATATCACCACTTTGCAAACTCAAATTAATGAATCTAGGCATTGATCATCAGTGCCTGCCAAAGCCACAAAAAGATAAACAATCTGATTTTATGTACCTCTTGAAGGAAGGGTATCACATGGAAAGTTATTATGGTTTGAATTGCTCACCTCTAAAATTCCCATGTTGGAGTCCTAACCCCCAGTACCTCATAATGTGACTGTATTTGAAGAGAGAGATGTCAAAGAGGTAATTAAATTAAAATGAAGTCATTAGGTTAGCCCCTGATCCGGTCTGACTGGTGTCTCTGTAAGAAGAAGATCTGAACACAGACACACGCACAGGAAAGATCATGGGAAGATTCAGGGAGAAGACGGCCATCTACACACCAAGAAGAGCAGCCTCGGGAGAAACCAGCCCTGCTGACCCCCAGATTTTGGACATCCAGCCTTACGATGGTGAACAGCATATTTCTGTTGTTCAGCCACCCGTCTGCAGCACAGGGTGATGGCAGCTCTAAGAAATCAATGTGCTGGTCTTGCCCCCAAACCCAGCCTTAGATCAAGCCTCTAAATCCAACCAACAATGGATGGAAATCAGATGACAGCAGAAAGTGTTAAATGACCACATGGAGATGTCAGGTGTAGGAAATTTCATAGCACAAATGGAAACATTTTTATAGAAACAGAATGTGTTTCTTCAACAAATAGTGACGAGAAGGACAAGGAGGAGGAGGTGGAGGAGAAAAGAGATGAAAGAGAACCTATGAATTAAAGAAAATATACAGAACTTCAGCAATTGCAAGTGTGAAACTTATTTGGATTCTGTTTCTATAACAAACGGGCTGTTAAAAAATTATAACATTGAGGAGACAACCAGAATTTTCAATGCTGAACATTTGGTGAAATTACTAAGACCTTAGGAGAAATAATGACATTGTGATTATGTTAAGAAAAAATTTTTACATCTTTCAGAGTTGCTGTCTTGGTGGGGGGATGGAGGAGTAATAAGAAGAATTGAGGTTTAATAAAATTAGCTATAAATTGATGAGTGTTTGAAGGTGGTGATGGGTACTTGGGAATCTTTGAACTATTTTGTCTAATTGCGTATATCCTTAAGTTCCAAAGTAACTAAAGCAAAATTGTATCAAATTTATCCTTAGTTAATGAAGGTCAGGCTTCACCATCTGGATGTATAAACTTGTCCAAAACTAAATTGAATCAATACTGTTATAGCCTCCCAACCAGCCTTCCCTAGGAAGGCTGCCAAGCCACTGAAGTACATGTTGCTGCCTTTTCTTCCCCTTGTGGTTTTCTGATCCTGACACAAACAAGCATCACCCAGGAAGTACCAGCCTGGAGAGATGCCTTGCTCTGCTGAGAACAGGCAGGACTTCCTGGGTGTCCTACAGAAAATCGCCCATACCTGCAGCAACATCAGGGATTCCGTCCAGCATTCCTCACAGGTGACCCTAGAACGGTCTAACACGCTGCTTTGCTGAAAGGTTTTGGACGACTGCTCCTGAGGCTGTGGGCACAAGTGATAGTCATTTTATATAAATTATTTAAAATACAGAACGAAAATGAATAAACACCTCTGTGTAGTCCCCGTCATGGACAAACTCTTGGCAACAGCAACCTTGTGGAGTGTGTTGTTCGGCACAAGAAGACAAGATGCTTGATTTTTATTGCGTGGCCTGTGTGCCTGGAAACCCAGCTGGCACCCAGAAGGGCAGCCAGCCACGTGCTGGTGACATCACTGTGGCAAAGACAGTATTTTTCACATTCTGGAGCTTGGAGAAGACAATCTGGCAAAATAATGAAAAAGTGCTTGTCCACTCAGGGTCATGGTAGACCTCTCCTGTTCCGATTAATTCTTTACTCCAGCTGAGTGGTAGAATATTTAACAAGCCTTTGGGGTAAAGTACTTGTGTTTCCTATGGAATAAAAGCAGTAAGTCAAACCAAAATAACCAGAATTTGAGGTTGGAAGCATATGGTGGTATATAATTTTACAGAACTGCATAAGCCTTACAAGCTCTCTTTCCTGAAGAGGGCCCAAGAGAGTGGATGTGGTGTGTTTTTTTTTTTCCTACCTAAGAGAAAACAAATATTCTTATATTTAGCTATCTCTTTCTGTCTTTTAAAAATAGCATTCAAGCACTGTTCCTATGTCTGAAATGATTACACTGGCAATCTGGGGACACGCCTCTTGTGTTTTCCCCAACATTTCTTTGGGAAGCAATTTTATTTTCATCCTTGAGACAGTATGTTTCATGCTAATGTGAATCTCACAGTCTTGTTTATAAATGTAAGTAATCCTAGCTACTTTGCAAAATAATTTGTGCCTGTAGATATACAGACCTCCTTTCAACAAATTTGGTTTCGACTTGTTTCTTTTTTACCTTTTTCTTTTACATTGGAATATGCTGCTGCTGCTGCTGCTAAGTCGCTTCAGTCGTGTCCGACTCGGTGCGACTGCATAGATGGCAGCCCACCAGCCTCCCCCGTCCCTGGGATTCTCCAGGCAAGAACACTGGAGTGGGTTGCCATTTCCTTCTCCAATTCATGAAAGTAAAAAGTGAAAGGGAAGTCGCTCAGTCGTGTCCGAATCTTTGCGACCCCATGGACGGCAGCCCAGCAGGCTCCCCTGTCCCTGGGATTGTCTAGGCAAGAACACTGGAGTGGGTTGCCATTTCCTTCTCCATTGGAATATAGTTGATTAATAATGTGCTAGTATCAGGTATGCCAAAGTAATTCAGTAATGAATGCATGCACGTTAAGTCACTTCTCCCATGTTGGACTCTTGGTGACCCTATGGGCTGTAGCCCCTCAACCCTCCTCTGTACATGAAATTCTCCAGGGAAAAACACTGGAGTGGATTGCCATGCCCTCCTCCAGGGGATCTTCTCAACCCAGGGATCAAACCCACATTTCTTATGTCTCCTGCATTGGCAGGCAGTTTCTTTACCACCACCACCACCTCGGAAGGCCTCAGTTATGCATATACATATATCTGTTCTTTTTAAAAATTCTTTTCCCATTTAGGTTGTTACATAACATCAAACAGCATTCCCTGTGTTATACAGTAGGTGGATTATTAATGCTGTAAAATTGATCGTAGTCATTTTTGCTATTTTGCTAAGGAGAGAACTACTAAGCAAGAATAAAACCAATGCTTTATTCAGCACTTTTTACAATAGTTAGTACATGGAAGCAACCTAGATGTCCATTGACAGATGGATACAGAAACTGTGGTACACATATACAGTGGAATATTACTGAGCTATTAAAAAAAACTGATTTGAGTCAGTCCTAATCAAGTGGATGAACCTAGAGCCTATTACACAAAGTGAAGTAAGTCAGAAAGAGAAAGACAAATATTGCATATTAATTCATGTGTATGGAATTTATAAAGTTGGTACTGATGAACCTATTGGCAGGGCAGCAATGGAGATCCAGATGTGAGAGAACAGACTTGTAGAGGCAGTGAGGCAAGGAGAGGGTGGGACAAATTGAGAAAATAGCATGGAAACATGTACACTGCTACACGTGAAATAGATAGCAGGTGGGAATTTGCTGTGTGACACAGGGCGCTAAACCCAGTGTGCTCTGTGACAACCGAAAGGGGTGGGGTAGGGTGGGATGCGGTGAGAGATGGGAAGGAGGGGTTCGGGAGGGAGGGGACATGTGTATATCTGTGGCTTATTCATGTTGATGTATGGCAGAGTCCAAGATGATACTGTAAAGCAATTATCCTCCAATTAAAACATAATAATAAAAAATAAAAGATTTAAACAGGCTAAAAATTTATCTTCTGCATTTCATGCATGAATATTAATACTAGAAGCTTATTGTAGTCAAATAACCTCTTAGTAGCCATTGACAGGTACAGTGGTAAATAAGCAACTGTGTATTTGCACACTGATGTTTTGGTCCTGTGATGTGTACCCACCTTGCAAAGACTGTTAGCCTTCTGTGTGGGACATTGCTGTATACATACTAGTGTCTGTTCAGAAAGCTTGGGCTCAGACTCTCCTCTGAAGACAAGACCAGCTGTGCAGGTGGCATTTGAATCTGGAAGGAAGGCTGTTCCCTCACATCATCCTCATCACTCAGTTACATTTAACCTTGGACCTTTAATGTAAACTGATTAAATTGCTACTCAGAGGTAGAAACTTGATTTTCCCAGCATCTTGAAGGCAGAATATTAAATGAGTAAACGGCACATGTCTTCTAGACAAGTCTTTTTAAGCAGCTCTGGGTATGAATTACTAAGAATTTGCTTTTTAAATGAGTCTCTCTTTCCACTCAACAAGAATCTCCTGGGCAACAACCAACCTAGGATAAATTCCATTTGCATTAAAAATTTTCTCTATTAAGAATTGCTAAATTTAGCCGTGCACTCTCTTTGTTTGTCCAAATATGAAACATCAAGATAATTTCATGTTTTTCAATCATCTCCATGACAGCTGCTGATCCAGTTCAACTAAGTGTTACCCCAGAGGATTAAGATGGCTTTTTCTGAAAGCAAGACACAACATCCTCAAGTATGATTCTCTAGGGCCTCACATATGATTCTCTAGGACTTCATGTGTGATTCTATTGGACTTTATGTATGATTCCATAGGGCAGAGAGACAAGGAAGGTCAATGGGTAAGAAATCAGTTCTGCCGGCTAACTGACGACACGGCTAACACTGAGCTGCAGCCCCAATCTCCCAGGTCTGCCTCCGTGGTATCACCCCTTCAAGATAAGTTCTCTTGGCAAGAGTCAGGGGATTTCTGCTCTATATGACCTCTCCCAACTGTAGGCTCTGCAGGACGTTGTTGTCTGTCTCCAAAGTCATACGACATATGTGGTCCCCTTGGTTGGGAGCAACACTCTCTCCATCAATGCACAAGGCCAGTTTAGAAGAGAAAAACACAATTTTAAACATCTTTAAAGCCCTAATTGTAATTCCTTGGCAGATTCTGACTTTGTGCTGTGCTTTGCTTAGTTGTTCAGTCGTGTCTGACTCGTTGCGATCCCATGGACTGTAGCCCACCAGACTCCTCTGTCCATGGGATTCTCCAGGCAAGGATACTGGAGTGAGTTGCCATTTGCTTCTCCAGGGGATCTTCCCCACCCAGGGATCAAACCCAGATCTTCCCCATTGCAGGCAGATTCTTTACCATCTGAGCCATCAGGGCCATCCAAGATCTTTAAAACACTGGGGTCTTGTTTTCCTGCAAATGTCCTATAGAAGGGCTGTTCTCCAAGAAAGAAGAGATCCTGCCGAATGGTTTCTAAATGTTGCTCAAAAATTTCCATGTGCCACCAATGGCTTTTGAGTACTTCCAGAAATGGAAAGGAGCAGAAATCAATGACCCTGCAAGAAAGCACACAATTAAGCAAACTAGCTTGCTGGGCAAACAAATGTGCTTTTAAGCCACTGCACATATATGGTTCAGGCCTCTACATGGGCTAGAAATGCACAGAGCTACATCACTTTACGGTGCTACAAGGAAAATGCTAAGCCCAACAGGGAAGTTCCACATCTTTCTCTATTAAAATTCAAGTGAATAACTGTCTCCCGGGTATATATGAGGCAACCAGACTGACTCACCAGGACTTAAACAGCCATTTATTTCCTTAACTTTGGAATGGAAAAGATCATCATTTTACCACTTATTAGAACTATTTTTATTCAACCAGAGGGAACACAGAAGATGTCCAAACAGTAGAAAAAGCTGTGCTCCTGGACAAGACTGATGCCCAGTGGTCAGTCTCCAGAAGAACCAGCTGCTTTGATCAATTTAAGTCAACATATTAATTCAAGCTGGTTATTTGGCGAACAGACTGAGAGTTCATTGAATTGTTGGACCATGAATCAAAGTGACTGCCTGGGAGTCTCCGGTGGGCCCAGCTCAGACAAAAGGGCGGGAACCAGGAGCCTAAGCAGAGCACCGCCCTCACAGGGCCCCTCTTCAGCCACCCAGAGTGTTTATTCTGGCACAAGTGTCCAAATGAAAGTTCAGTTTGTCCCATTGGTTCTAGACAGTTATATAAGCAAGTCCTAGGCAGTCATTTTTTAACCCAGTGCTGGACTCTATTTTATCTTCTTGCCCCATTTCTCTGCTTTCCAGCCTGCTAGGAAAATTTTGATCATTCCTCATATAACCAACAGTTTTTAAGGAGAACGTAGACATCTTTTATTCTAAAAAAAAAATAGATACTCACAGTTTTTAAAAAGTCAAATAACACAAGAGCATGTGAACTTGAATCCCACCTCCATCCCATGTGGTCACAGGCTTCCTGGCTGGAGGTGGTGACAGAACATCTTTTGGTACCTTGATCAGCTCAGTTCAGGTCAGTTGCTCAGTCATGTCTGACTCTCTGCAACCCCCATGGACTGCAACACGCCAGGCTTCCCTGTCCATCACCAACTGCCAGAGCTTGCTCAAACTCACGTCCATTGAGTCGGTCATACCAGCTTGCTCAAACGCATATCCATTGAGTTGGTGATGCCATCCAACCATCATATCCTCTGTCATCCCCTTCTCCTCCTGCCTTCAATCTTTCCCAGCATCAGGGTATTTTCCAATGAGTCAGTTCTTTGTATCAGGTGGCCAAAGTATTGGAGCTTCAGCTTCAGCATCAGTCCTTCCAATGAATATTCAGGACTGATTTCCTTTAGGATGGACTGGTTGGATCTCTTTGCAGTCCAAGGGACTCTCAAGAGTGTTCTCCAACACCACAGTTCAAAAGCATCAATTCTTCAACACTCAGCTTTCTTTATAGTCCAACTCTCACATCCGTATGTGACTACCAGAAAAACCGTAACTTTGACTAGAAAGACCTTTGTTGGCAAAGTAATGTCTCTGCTTTTTAATATGCTGTCTAGGTGGGTCATAGCTTTTCTTCCAGGGAGCAATTGTCTTTTAATTTCATGGCTGCAGTCACCATCTACAGTGATATTGGAGCCCAAGAAAAGAAGTCTGCCACAGATTCCACTGTTTCCCCATCTATTTGCCATGAAGTGATGGGACCAGAGGCCATGATCTTCATTCTTTGAATGTTGAGATTTAAGCCAGGTTTTTCAATCTCCTCTTACACTTTCATTAAGAGGCTCTTTAGGTCTTCTTCACTTTCTGCCATAAGGCAGATCTGATATGCATATGTCATCTGGATATCTCAGGTTATTGATACTTCTCTCAGAAATCTTGATTCCAGCTTGTGCTTCTTTCAGACCAGCGTTTCTCATGATGTACTCTGCATAGAAGTTAAATAAGCAGGGTGACAATATACAGCCTTGACGTACTCCTTTATTTTTTTATTTTTTATTTTTTTATTTTTTTAATTTTAAAATCTTTAATTCTTACATGCATTCCCAAACATGAACCCCCCTCCCACCTCCCTCCCCATAACATCTCTCTGGGTCATCCCCATGCACCAGCCCCAAGCATGCTGTATCCTGCGCTTGACGTACTCCTTTTCCCATTTGGAACCAGTCTGTTGTTCCATGTCCAGTACTAACTGTTGCTTCCTGACCTGCATACAGGTTTCTTAGGAAGCAGGTCAGGTGGTCTGGTATTCCCATCTCTTGAAGAATTTTCCACAGTTTGTGGTGATCTACACAGTTAAACAGGCTTTGGCATAGTCAATAAAGCAGAAGTAGATGTTTTTCTGGAACTCTCTTGCTTTTTCAATGATCCAACAGATGTTGGCAATTTGATCTCTGGTTCCTCTGCCTTTTTAAAATCGAGCTTGAACATCTGGAAGTTCACAGTTCATGTACTGCTGAAGCCTCGTTTAGAGAGTTTTGAGCATTACTTTACTAGTGCGTGAGGTGAGTACAATTGTGTAGTAGTTTGAGCATTCTTTGGCATTGCCATTCTTTGGGATTGGAATGAAAACTGACCTTTTCCAGTCCTATGGCCACTGCTGAGTTTTCCCAATTTGCTGGCATATTGAGTGCCGCACTTTCACAGCATCATCTTTTAAGATTTGAAATAGCTCAACTGGAATTCCATCACTTCCATTAGCTTTGTTGGTAGTGATGCTTCCTAAGGCCCACTTGACTTCACATTCCAGGATGTCTGGCTCTAGCTGACTGATCACGCCATCGTGATTATCTGGGTCATGAAGATCTTTTTTGTATAGTTCTGTGTATTCTTGCCACCTCTTCTTAATATTTTCTTCTCTGTTAGGTCCATACCATTTCTGTCCTTTATTGAGCCCATCTTTGCATGAAATATTCCCTTGCTATCTCTAATTTTCTTGAAGAGATCTCTAGTCTTTCCCATTTTATTGTTTTCCTCTATTTCTTTGCACTGATCACTTCGGAAGTTTTTTTTTTTTTTTTTTAATCTCTCCTTGCTATTCTTTGGAACTCTGAATTGCAATGAATCTATCTTTCCTTTTCTCCTTTGCCTTTCACTTCTCTTCTTTTTTTTTTTTTTTTCACTTTTCTTCTTTTATCAACTATTTGGAAGGCCTCCTCAGACAGCCATTTGGCCTTTCTACCTTGATAGCTGCAAGCAAACTGCACTGGAAATGTATTCTATGCCAGGAACTCAGCTAGGTGCTGAAGATACAAAAAGTGGGACAGGGTTCCTTCCCTTCAGGAAGTCAAATAGGCATGAACAGTGTTGAAGGTCAGATAGCCAATCAGGAATGCTCCATAGAAGAAGTAGCAGAGCTGCATGTTTTTTTAAGGCTGGGTGGGGAATCAATAGGCTTCCCCGATGACACAGCCGTAAAGAATCTGACTGCAATGGAGGAGTCCCAGGAGATGCAGGTTCAATCCCTGGGTTGGATGATCCCCTGGAGGAGGGAATGGAAACTTGCCGTGATAATCCCATAGACTTAGAAGCTTGGCGGGCTACAGTCCATGGGACCTCAAAGAGTCGAACATAACTGAACTGATTTAGCACACACACATGCGTAACCAACAGGAGAGCATGGATGTGGAGCCAGGAAAGGAATTCCAGCCAGAAGGAATTACATAAACAAAGGCCGGGAGGGGTGAACCTTCCTGGTGTGTCCAGGGATGAGAGCTTATCTCATGTGGCTAGAGCACAGGGCACTGGTTTGGTGTGAGGTGGGAGGTGAAACTGGGGTTGCAATACAGGGGCCATTGGTGCAGTATTTCGAATTCCAGATGAAAGATTTTGTGCAAACAATGTGTTGTTTTAAATTTTTAAGTAAGGAAGTGATATAATTAGGCCTCTGTGTTAGAAAGAATACAGATATGTAATAGCTGTAAGAAAACTGTTTGCTGAGTGGGTGGAGCAGAGGAGAGAGCCAAAGGAAGAAAGACAGGTTAAGTAAACTGGGAATAATCACAATGATGGGAGCCTGAGTGAGATATGAGGATGGTGAGACAGTTTAGCAAAACTCTGTGAGGCTTGGCAACCAAGTAAATGTGGGTGGATGGGGGCGATGTGAAAGTCCTAGGCAATTCAGATGCACTTTATTTGGGTGTCTGTGGGTATGATTATGTCACTGACTGAAAAAGGGAATGCAGGAAGGAGAGGGTATTTGGGGGAAGAGAGAAAACAGAGAGATGCGAAGATGAATTGAGAGGCAGCATCCTATAATAATAATATCAAAGGCCAACATTTTATTGAATTCTTACTATTGAATTTTTGTAAGTATTAACTCACTTTGTCCTTACAAAGAGTAGGTATTATAACATTATACCCATTTTACAGATGAAGTAATTCTGTAAGTTTAGAATCGGAAAACTCTGAGTTCAAATCCCAGCTTTACTGTTTTTTAACTGTTTGATCTTGGATAAATACTTAGTCTAACCTCAGGTGTAAAAGGCAAGAAATGATATTTATCACTGGGGTATAACAAAGATGAGAGAGAAGTAATACATATCAAACAACTAGCACAGTGCCTGGAAACTCATATGTCTCAATACATGGATAAATTATCATTATTATAATGAGATTCCTGGACCATGTAAAGTGAGAAGTTGGAAATTTGTACTTAGACTTTTATTTATTTATTTTTTGAAATTAAAACATTAACTTTTATTCTTGTCTCTTATTCAAATTTACATTGAGAAATATGACTTTGGGAGATGGAGTATGATAATGACCCAGAAAGACATTCCTAGGTTTATCTTCACTCCTTTGTTATGTTAATAGTTTGGTCAGGGAAGATGGGCAGATCAATGAAAGATTTAATAAATTCCTTTCATCTAAAAGGGAAAGATACCCACTGTGGTTCATGGGCTGAGTCACAACAGCCTGTGACTATATCCTGCTACCCTTATGAGATGGATGGTAGCCTTATCTGCTCTTTGACTCACGCAGAAAACTGAGAAACTTTTCCCTATTTTTCTTGATTTGAAGTCAACCTAGGTATTTTTCTTGCATTGAAGATAGGTTGGTGCTCAGTAAAACTTTGCTGTCATATGGCAGATAGCCGTGGGTACATTACTGACTATGATCAGTCCTAGGCAAAATAATCAGTTCAGTTCAGTGCAGTCTCTCAGTCTTATTCGACTCTTTGTGACCCATGGACTGCAGCACGCCAGGCCCCTCTGTTCATCACCAACTTCCAGAGCTTACTCAAACTCATGTCCATTGAGTCAATGATGCCATCCAGCCATCTCATCCTCTGTCATCCCCTTCTCCTCCTGCCTTCAATCTTTCCCTGTATCAGAGTTTTTTCAAATGAGTCAGTTCTTCGCATCAGGTGTCCAAAGTATTGGAGTTTCAGCTTCAGCCTTAGTCCTTCCAGTGAATATTCAGGACCGATTTCCTTTAGGATTGATTGGTTGGATCTCCTTGCAGTCCAAAGGACTCTCAAGAGTTTTCTCCAACACCACCGTTCAAAAGCATCAATTCTTCAGCACTCAGCTTTCTTTACAGTCCAGTTCTCACATCCATACATGATTACTGGAAAAACCGTAGCTTTGATTAGACGGACTTTTGTTGGCAAAGTAATACCTCTTCTTTTAAATATGCTGTGTAGGTTGGTCATAACTTTTCTTCCAGGAAGCAATATCTTTTAATTGCATGGCTGTAGTCACCATCTGCAGTGATTTTGGAGCCCAAGAAAATAAAGTCTGTCACTGTTTCCACTGTTTCCCCATCTCTTTGCCATGAGGTGATGGGACCAGATGCCATGATCTTAATTTTCTGAATGTTGAGTTTTAAGCCAAGTTTTTCACTCTCCTCTTTCACTTTCATCAAGAGGCTATTTAGTTCTTCTTCACTTTCTGCCATAAGGATGGTGTCATCTGCATATCTGAGGTTATTGATATTTCTCCTGGCAAACTTGATTCCAGCTTGTGTTTCTTCCAGTTCATAATTTCTCAGGATGTACTCTGTGTATAAGTTAAATAAGCAGGATGACAATATACAGCCTTGATGTACTCCTTTCCTGATTTGGAACCAGTCTGTTGTTCCATGTCCAGTTCTAACTGTTGCTTCCTGACCTGCATACAGATAACTCAGGAGGCAGGTCAGGTGGTCTGGTATTCCCATCTCTTTCAGAATTTTCCAGTTTATTGTGATTCACACAGTCAAAGGCTTTGGCATAGTCAATAAAGCAGAAATAGATGTTTTTCTGGAAATTTCTTGCCTTTTCGATTATCCAACAGATGTTGGCAATTTGATCTCTGGTTCCTCTGCCTTTTCTAAATCCAGCTTGAACATCTGGAAGTTCATGGTTCACATACTGTTGAAGCCTGGCTTGGAGAATTTTGAGCATTTCTTAGCTAGCGTGGGAGATGAGAGCAATTGTGTTGTAGTTTGAACATTCTTTGTCATTGCCTATCTTTGCGGTTGGAATGAAAACTGACCTTTTCCAGTCCTATGGCCATTGCTGAGTTTTCCAAATTTGCTGGTATATTTAGTGCCTCACTTTCACAGCATCATCTTTTAGGATTGGAAATAGCTCAACTGGAATTCCATCGCCTCCACTAGCTTTGTTTGTAGTGAGGCTTCCTAAGGCCCACTTGACTTCACATTCCAGGATGTCTCGCTCTAGGTGAGTGATCACACCATCATGATTATCTCGGTCGTGAATAATTTTTTTTGTATAGCATAGGCAAAAAAATGAAGCCAGCAAAATTTTTTATCACCCTCCAGTCACTTCTCTTTTCTACATCCCTTTCTACAATCCCAGCCTCACTTTCAGTTTCCATCCTCAGTCTTCATGCACACCGTAAGCAGGCTGCATGGTTTCCTTTAGAAGTATAGATCCAGCACTTTTATTCTTTACCATTAAAATATGCATTTCCTCGATGTTTTTACTCCTACTAAATATTAAAGAAATGCTATTGTGAAAATTTTTAAATGTAATTTACTCTAATTTAGAAGCTTTTTGTCATAATTCTTTGGTGCTCAGCGTTCTTTATGGTCTAGCTCTCACATCTGTGTACTTAGACTTTTAGAGCTGAAGGTAAATAATGGACACATCAGTATATTGGTATTGGTTGGCTCATCAGATATAAAGGCAATTTCCTAGTTTGAAGCTTGGTGGCCATGTACCGGGAAGATGAGAACCAGAATGGAATCCTGCTGAATACCAGTGATAAAGGAGCAAAAAGAATGAAAGATTTTTCCAGAAGAAAGATAGATGAAGTAATATGAGAAGAGGAGAGGCAGAAAGAGAAGAGCTTTGAAAGCCCGGTAGGAAGTCAGGAGGGAGGACAGTGTCAACAATCGCAAATGCTTCTGGGAAGATAGCAGATACACAGGAGGCTGCTGTCAACTGGGGTCAGAACCATCATGAAGAAATAGCAGAAACACAAAACAGACTGCAGTATTTGGAGCAGGGGCAAATGAAGAAGTGGAAACAGAAGGCACAGACAATTTTTCCTTAAATAGTGAGCCTCCATTTCATTTTAAAATAATTCAGTTTGGAAAGCACTTCAGGAATGGTGCAGTAAAGACCTCCAAAAATATATTTCCTCCATGAAAGAAAAGTGGTGGCAAAAAATCATCAAAATCGCCTTTTTAAAAACATTGGAAAAGAATAAACAAATAGCTCATGGAACATATATTTAAGAAAAATGGTTAAATCTTAGAAAGAAACATGATTGTTGTGGCATTTTAAATTTTAATTGATTGCTCTATTACTATTCTCTCTTTCCAGCTTCAAGGTATCCTTGAAAAAACCAATAGCCTCACAACCCTGTGAAAACTATCAGACAACCAGTCACTGGAAGGGAAACAAAAGTTTGGAGCTCCTTGAAAAGTCTCCTACTCAGAGAAATGTTATATACAACATTTTTTTTTTTTTTTGGAAACTGGCTGGTTCAAATCCCAACTCCAGCTCTTTATTTTTTTAATGTTTAAATTTTTATACAATTTTTAAAGGTTACTTTCCACTTACAGTTATTACAAAATATTGGCTGTATTCCTTAGATTGTACAATATATCCTTGAGCCTATCTTATGGCCTGTAGTTTGTACCTCCCACTCCCTTGCCTCTATATTGCCCCCCACTGCTGCTAACCACGTGTTTGTTCTATATATCTGTAAATCTGCTTCTTTTGTGATACTCACGGTCATCATATTTTTTAGATTCCACATATACATGATATCGACAGTATCTGTCTTTCTGTCTGACTTATTTCACTTAACATAAGGCCCTCCAAGGCCAGCCATGTTGGTGCAAATGGCAAAATTTTGTTCCTTTTTAGTAGATGAGTAATATTTCATTGTGTATATGTATATATAAACATATACACCACTTTATCTCTTCATCTGTCAGTGGACATTTAGGTTGCTTCTGTATCTTGGCAGTTGTAAACAATACTGCAATGAACATTGGAGTGTGTGTATGTTTTTTAATCTGTTTTTTTTTTTTTCAGATATATACCCAGAAATGGAATTTCTGAGTCATGCGGTAGTTTTATTTTTAGTTTTTTGAGAAATCTCCATACTGTTTTCCACAGTAGCTTGACCAGTTTAAATTCCTACCAACAGTGTACCAGCTTCCCTTTTCTCCATGTCCTCTCCAGTATTTGTTATTTCTGTTCATTTTAATGATGGCCATTCTGACAGGTATGAGGTGATATCTCACTGTGGTTTTGATTTGCATATTCCTGAGGATTAGGAACATTGAGCATCTTTTCATGTGCCTTTTGGCCATCAGTGTTTCTTCTTTAGGAAAAAATGCCTATTCAGGTCTTCTGCCCACTTTTAAATCTGGTTCTTTGGTTTTTTTTGACAGTGCTGAGTTGTATGAGCTATTTATCTATGTTGGCTATTAATCTCTTATTGGTCATATCACTTGCAAATATTTTCTCCCATTCAGTAGACTGTCTTTTTGTTTTGTTTTATGATCTGTCTTAAAATTCCCTGGAAATACTCCATTCTCAGGACTTGTCATTATTTGGCCTGACTCTGTGTGAACAGCTCTATCTCACAGGCACTCACAGGCACTCATCCAAGGCAATAATCATTTAGTGTCACAGCTGCCTGAGGCGGGGAGGAGGGCAACACCAATTGGGGCAAACAAGAAGCTAATCAAAAATCTTTAAGGGAAAAGCTGGGAAATGAGATGTCGCTAGGGGATTTCAAAAAGCTGTAACATATTCCTAGAAATCTAGAAGGCGATGCACACACCCAGGAAAGACCCCCAGTATGTCCCAATTTCTCACCTTTGGCTGACTTTGAAGCTCCATGAAGGCAGAAAATGAAGACTAGGGCAGAGTTGTAAACGGCCTATTAAGGCATTGAAGATATGCTTACACACATATAAAAGACACACTGATTTGAGGCACTGAAGAAAATTTCTTTCTAATGTTTAGCTGACCACTAAGCTAACCAAGCAGAAAATCCAGGAGGCACACATGACAGCTCTAAAAAGTAGTCTAGGACAGTCACTAAAGAACAGCAATGTCACCAGCACTACCACCAAAAACAAACAGAGCAAATGAGCAACCGAGCAGCAACAGCAAGCCCCGGAGAAAGGGAGGAAATCTCATTTCCAGAATTAGTACACTGCACTATTTCAAATGTCAAATTTCAACAGAGGATAATGAGACAAACAAGGAACAGGAAACTATGGCTAAAACTCGGGGTTGGGGGGGAAGCAGTCAGTAGAAATTGTGTTCAAGGAAGCACAGATATAAGTGTAATTAAGTCAAGCATTACAAATATGTTCAAAATACTAAGGGAAAGTGTTTCAGTAGGTGGGTTAGGTGTGGCAGAGGATGGAATAGAACATGAGTGTGACTGAGGTTAACACACAGGTAAGTGCTAACCAGGGAAGAGACCAGTGCATGACTCAAGGTCACTAAGAACAGACAGGGCTTCCCAGGTGGTGCTAGTGGTAAAGAACTTGCTTGTCAGTGCAGGAGACATAGAGATGCAGGTTCGATTCCTGGGTTGGGAAGATCCCCTGAAGGAGGAAATGGCAACCCACTCTAGTATTCTTGCCTAGAGAATCCAATGGATGGAGGAGTCTGGCAGGCTATGGTCCATAGGCTCCCAAAAAGTCAGACAAGACTGAAGTGACTTAGCACAGCTCACAAGAGCAGACAACAGCATCCAGGCTCAAATCGTACCTTGTTTACCTACCTCAAGAGGAGCCAGTATACAAATATTCATCCCCTTGCATTATAACAGCCCTCCATAGCTAGTGGGTCCACTCAGCAGCTGCCATAGCCACGGGGCTGCATTTGTCCCACTTTGTGCCATAGAAGAAGGACACCAACTCTTACTCCCTAGAGTCTGAAATACACACAAGTGGGGATGTACCTGACACACGCATAGCCAAGCAGTTCTGAGAAAGTTTCACATGCTCAAGATTAAGGGAAGAGGTAGTACTGACTGTGCTCTGAACTCTTTGCATCCAGTATGACTTGTGAGCTTGCCAGCATATCCTGTACTGAGCACAAGGAATTTCTTGGGAACACAAAGGAAGTGTTGGACTGAACTTGGACCCTACCCTCACAGAAACCATGTGCAAAAATTTAAAGGAAATCATGAGAACAAGGTCTTGCCAATGAGAGAAAATCAATAAAGAGATAGAAACTGTACATATAAAAAATAGAAATTCTGGAACTGAAAAGTACAATAACTAAAATTTAAAAATTTCTTATGGGAGCTTAATAGCAGATCTGAGCTGTCAGAAAAGAATTGATAAACTTAAATATAGGTCAACTGAGTTTCTATGATCTGAGGGAAAGAAAGAAAAAAAGAATTTAAAAAAATGAACAAGGAAGAGAGTTCTGAGACTGTATCAACATAGCATAATGAGAATCCCAGAAGGATAGGAGAAAGAAAGGAAGGGGCAGAAAGAGTATTTGAAGAAATTAACGGCCAGAAGCTTCCCAAATTTGATAAAAAATAATAATTGACATATTTAAGAAGCTCAACAAACTTCAAGTAATATAAACACAGAGACGAGGCAAAGACAAAGAGATAATCTTGAAAGTAGCAGGAGAAAAATGAGACATTGTATACACAGATCTTCGAGATTAACAGTTAAATTCTCAGCATAAATAATGGGAGCCAGAAGGCAGTGGAATGACATATTCAATGTGCTGAAAGAAAACAAAAGTTTGCCAAAAATTCTATACTCAGAAAAGCTATCCTTCAAAAATGAAGGAGAAATTAAGGCACTCCTGACAAACAAAAACTGAGAGATTTTTGTCACTAGCAGATCTGCCCTACACCAAATTCTAAAGAGAGTCCTTTAGGTTGAAATGAAGACAATAAACAGCAACTGTAATCCATAAAAGAATTAACAAGCAATGGTAAAGATTAACTACATAGGTAAATTTAAAAGTCAGCATTAGTTCATTTTGCCTTTTAACTTTTTTTCTATATGATTTAAAAGATAGCTGCATAGAACAATAATTATACAATTTTGTTGATGGGCTTATAATTTAGAAAGATACAAATTTTATGATAATAGTACAAACAAGGAGGAAGAGCACAGAGCTATGTTGAAACAAAGTTCTTGTATACGATTGAAATTAGGTTGGAATTAATTGAAACTAGGTTATTTTAAATTAAGATATTAAATCCCCATGCCAACCACTTAAAAAAAAAAAGCCTTCAGAAACATACAATAAAGGCATAACAAGGGAATTAAAATAGCATACTAGAAAATATGCATTCATCTCAAAAGAAGGCAGTAATGGAGAAAGAGAGAAACACATTAGGCATATAGCAAACAACAAAATAACATAGAAATCCTACTTTATCGATAATTACAGTGAGTGTAAATGGGCTAACTACTCCAATCAAAAGGTAGAGATTGGCAAACAAATGATCCAAATATATACTGTATATCCAAGTATAAAAAGAAGCACTTTAGATGCAAAAATGCATATAAATCAAAAGTTTAAAAAATGGAAAAAGGTACATCATGCAAATAGTAAACAAAGAGAGTTGGAATTGCTATTCTAATATTAGACAATGTAGACTTTAAGACAAAAATTGTTACAAGAGACAAAGAAGGACGTTTTATAATGATGAAAGGGTCTTAATGTCTTCCATGACATAAAAACTATAAACAAATATGCATCTACAACAGAGCCAAAAAAAGAAAAAAAAGAGGGAAAATGGACAGAATTAAAGGGAAAAGTAGGCAGTTCAACAATAACAGCTGGAGAATTCGGCATGTCATTACCTACAATGGATAGAACAACTAGACAAAAGAGCAACAAGGAAAAGATCTGAAAACCACTAGACTTAACAGAAATCTACAGGATATGCCATCTCGTGACAACAGAAAACGCATTGTTTTCAAGAGCACATCAACTTTCTCTAGGATATAACATGCTGCCCCATAAAATGTGCCTCAATAATTTAAAAGGAGTGAAATCATACAAAAGATGCATTTTGACAATAATGGAACTAAATTTTAAATCAATAAAAAGGGAAATTTAAGAAATTCACTTGTATGTAGACATTAAACACAAACTTAACCTGCAAGTCAGAAAAAAATCACAAAGAAGTTTGAAAACGCTTTGAGATGAATGAAAACAAATACACGACATTTGAAAACGTATGGGATACGGATAGAGCAGTGCCCAGGGGGAAACTTACAGTTGTAAAGAACTATATTTAAAGAAGAAAAATCTGAAAAATCAAATCTTAAATTTCAAAACTCTAGAAAATGAAATGCAAACTAAATTTAAAGCAAGTAGAAGGAAAAAAATAATATACAGGGCAGAAATAAATGAAATTGAAAATAGAAAAATAATAGATAAGATCAGTAAAATAAAAATTGGTTCTCTGAACATATAACACAGTTGGCAAATATTTAGTGAGACTAAAAATACAAGATTCATACTATAAATGAAGTAAATCAGACAGAGAAGGACAACTAGATGATATCACGTATATTACAAAACAGAAACAGACTCACAGATAAAGAAAATAAACTTATGGATACCAAAAAAGGAAGGGGAGGAGGAGGGATAAATTAGAAGTATGGATTAACAGATACACATCACTACATATAAAATAGATAAGCAACAAGGATTTACTGTGTAGCACAGGGCACTGTATCCAATATCTTGTAATAATTATAATGAGAACGAATCTGTACTACCGAAGCTAACACAATATTGTAAACCAACCATAGTTAAATTTTAAAAAAGGAAATACAAGATTCAAATTGCCAAAATCAGAGACATGACTGCTGATCTTACAGAAATAAAAAGGATTACTATAAATAATGGTAAGCTAACAAATTAGGTAAGTGAGATAAAATGGACAAATCCCAGAAACACACAAATTACTAACACTGACAAACAAATAAAAAATCTGAATAATTATATAACAAGTAAAGATATTGAATTATAATTTAAAAAAAAAAACTTCCCACAAGAAAGAGACTGAGTCTACATAGCTACGCTGGTGAATTCTAGAAAACAGTTATAGAAGAATTAATATCAATCTTTCAAAAATTCTTCCAAATAGAAGAGGAGGGATGTTTCCTTATTTATTCGTTACCCTGACAGTAAATGAGGCAAACTAGAGACGAGACTCTGTTATGAATAGAGATGCAAAAATTCTTAACAGAATACCAGCAAACAAAAATTATATCCAGCAACATATACAAAGGTTTATACATTATGACTAACTGGCGTTTGTCCCAGGAATGCAAGATTGGCTCAACATATGAAAATCAATCAGTGTAATACACTATATCTATAGAACAAGGGGTGAAAACTACATGATCATCTCAATAGAAGCAGAAAGGCATGTGACTAAAAATCCAACACTATTTCATGATGAAAACACTCAACAAATTAAGAATAGAAGTGAATAGTCTTAATTTGACAAAGGTCATCTACAAAAACCCCACCACTAACATTTTTAATAGCGAAAGGCTAGATGCTTTTTCTTTATGATGAGGAAGAAGACTAAGATATCTGCTCACATTATGTCTATTCAACATTATAGGAGAGATTCTAGCCAGGACACTTAGGTAAGGAAAAGGAATTAAAAACATCTAGATTAGAAGTGATTATGTAGATTACATACCCACATATGGACAATTCTAAGGAATCTGCATAAAATCTATTCAGTGTTAGTCATTCGGTTGTGTCCAACTTTTTGTGACCACATGGACTGTAGCCCACTAGCTTCCCTGTCCACGGAATTCCCCAGGTAAGAATACTGGAGTGGGTTGCCATTTCCTTCTCCAGGGGATCTTCCTGTCACAGGGATCAAACCCAGGTCTCCTGCATTGCAGGCAGATTATCTACTTTCTGAGCCTCCAAGGAAGCCCTAAAATCTATTAGAACTAAAAAATGAGTTTAGTAAAATTATAGGATAAAATGTCAATGTACAAAAATCAATTGTATTTTTATATACTAGCAATGAATAATCTAAAATGAAATTAAGAACAATTGCATTCACAATAGCATCAAAATAATAAAATATTTAGGAATAATTTAATAAAAGATGCATAAGACTTATAAACTGAAAACTACAAAACATCACTGAAAGAAGGAAAAGACCAAATAAGTGGAGAGTCTCAATGTCTATGGACTGGAAGACTTAACACTTTTAAGATAGCAATATCCTTGAAATAGATCTATAGATTCATACAATCTCTCTCAAGATATCAGCTTTCTCTGCACAATTAACAAACTGATTCTAAAATCTAAATGGAAGGCAAGAGACTGAAAATAGCCAAAACAATCTTGATAAAGAGTAAAGTTGGAGGACTCACGTTTTTCTATTTCAGAACTCACTACAAAGCTATAGTAATCAAAACAGTGTGGTACAGACAAAAAGAGAGACATGTAGATCAATTGAGAGTCCAGAAATAAACCCTTACATTTACAGTCATTTGATTTTAGTAAGGGTGCTGAGACAATTCAATATGGAAAAATAACTTTTTCCAAAAATTGGTGTGGGGATATTCACACGCAAAAAATTGAAGTTGGACCTCAGCTTTACACCATATGTAAAAATGAACTCAACATGATTGTAGATCTAAATGTAGGAGTTAAAACTATAAAACTCTTGGAGGAAAACATTGAATAAGTCTTCATGACTTGGAATAGGCCATGATTTGTTAAATACGACATCAAAGAACAGGGTCAAAAGAAACAATAGGCAAATGAGACAATTAAGTAATTTTTATGTTTCAAAAGATACCATCAAGAAAGTGAAAAGACAGCTGACTAAATGGGAGAAAATATTTTCAAGTCATGTATCTTATGAGGAGTCGTATGCAGAATATACAAAGAACACTCACAAGCCTCACAGTAAAAGGACAAATAGCCCAATTAAACATGGGCAAAGGATGAATAGACAGCTTTCCAAAGAAGATGTGCAAGTGGTCAATAGACCCATGAAAAAATGTTTACTGTAATTAGTTATTGGAGAAATACAAATAAAAACCACAATGAGATACTACTTTACACTGGATGGCGAAAATAGAAAAAAAAGGCAAATACAACTGTTGATGAGGATGTGCAGAAGCTGGAACCCTCTTACGCTGCCAGTGGCATCGTAAAGTGGCAAAACCACTTTGCTTTGTGTTTTGAGTCTTGGGTTTTTGGTTTTTTAAATTTAATTGCTGTACAGCTGGTTTACAATGTTGTGTTAGTTTCATGGTGAATCCATTTTGGAAAACAGCAATTTTTCAAAAAGCTAAACACAGAATTACCATACAATGCCACAATTCTACTCCTAGCTATCAACTAAAGATAAATGAAAATATATAACCATACAAAAACATACATAAATGTTTAATAGTAACACTATTCTTAACAGGAAGAAAAGGTGGAAGCAACCCAAATATCTATAGATAATTGGTGAATAGATAAACAAAATGAATATTACTTGGCCATAAAACAGAATGAAGTATTGATGCATACTATAACATGATAAACTATAGAAACATGTTAAGTGAAAGAAGACAAATCCAAAAGGCACATAATTATACAATTCTATCCATATGAGATGTTCCAAATAAGTAGATACATAGCGATAGGAAGTCGATTCAGTTCAGTTCAGTTCAGTCGCTCAGTCGTGTCCGACTCTTTGCGACCCCATGAATCGCAGCACCCCAGGCCTCCCTGTCCATCACCAACTCCCAGAGTTCACTCAGACTCACAGCCATCGAGTCCATGATGCCATCCAGCCATCTCATCCTCCGTTGTCCCCTTCTCCTCCTGCCCCCAATCCCTCCCAGCATCAGAGTCTTTTCCATTGAGTCAACTCTTCGCATGAGGTGATCAAAGTACTGGAGTTTCAGCTTTACCATCATTCCTTACAATGAAATCCCAGGGCTAGTCTCCTTCAGAATGGATTGGTTGGATCCCCTCTCAAGAGTCTTCTCCAACACCACAGTTCAAAAGCATCAATTCTTTGGCGCTCAGCCTTCTTCACAGTCCAACTCTCACATCTATACATGACCACTGGAAAAACCACAGCCTTGACTAGACGGACCTTTGTTGGCAAAGTAATGTCTCTGCTTTTCAATATGCTATCTAGGTTGGTCATAACTTTTCTTCCAAGGAGTAAGCGTCTTTTAATTTCATGGCTGCAGTCACCATCTGCAGTGATTTGGAGCCCCCCAAGATAAAGTCTGACACTGTTTCCACTGTTTCCCCATCTATTTTCCATGAAGTGGTGGGACCAGATGCCATGATCTTCGTTTTCTGAATGTTGAGCTTTAAGGCAACATTTTCACTCTGCTCTTTCACTTTCAGCAAGAGGCTTTTTAGTTCCTCTTCACTTTCTGCTATAAGGGTGGTGTCATCTGCATATCTGAGGTGATTGATATTTCTCCCGGCAATCTTGATTCCAGCTTGTGCTTCTTCCGGACCAGTGTTTCTCATGATGTACTCTGCATAGAAGTTAAATAAACAGGGTGACATTATACAGCCTTGATGTACTCCTTTTCCTATTTGGAACCAGTCTGTTGTTCCATGTCCAGTTCTAACTGTTGCTTCCTGACCTGCATACAGATTTCTCAAGAGGCAGGTCAGGTGGTCTGGTATTCTCATCTTTTTCAGAATTTTCCACAGTTTATTGTGATCCACACAGTCAAAGGCTTTGGCATAATCAATAAAGCAGAAATAGATGTTTTTCTGGAACTCTCTTGCTTTTTCCATGATCCAGCAGATGCTGGCAATTTGATCTCTGGTTCCTCTGCCTTTTCTAAAACCAGCTTGAACATCAGGGAGTTCACAGTTCACGTATTGCTGAAGCCTGGCTTGGAGAATTTTGAGCATGACTTTACTAGCGTGTGAGATGAGTGCAACTGTGTTGTAGTTTGAACATTCTTTGGCATTGCCTTTCTTTGGGATTGGAATAAAAACTGACCTTTTCCAGTCCTGTGGCCACTGCTGAGTTTTCCCAATTTGCTGGCATATTGAGTGCAGCACTTTCACAGCATCATCTTTCAGGACTGGAAATAGCTCAACTGGAAATCCATCACCTCCACTAGCTTTGTTTGTAGTGATGCTTTCTAAGGCCCACTTGACTTCACATTCCAGGATGTCTGGCCCTAGATGAGTGATCACACCATCGTGATTATCTTGGTCGTGAAGATCTTTTATGTACAGTTCTTCTGTGTATTCTTGCCACCTCTTCTTAATATCTTCTGCTTCTGTTAGGTCCATACCATTTCTGTCCTTTATCGAACCCATCTTTTCATGAAATGTTCCCTCGGTATCTCTAATTTTCTTGGAGAGATCTCTAGTCTTTCCCGTTCTGTTTTTTTCCTCTATTTCTTTGCATTGATCGCTGAGGAAAGCTTTCTTATCTCTTCTTGCTAATTTTGGAACTCTACATTCAGATGCTTATATCTTTCCTTTTCTCCTTTGCTTTTTGCCTCTCATCTTTTCACAGCCATTTGTAAGGCCTCCTCAGACAGCCATTTTGCTTTTTTGCATTTCTTTGTCTTGCGGATGGTCTTGATCCCTGTCTCCTGTACAATGTCGTGAACCTCCGTCCATAGTTCATCAGGCACTCTATCTATCAGATCTAGGCCCTTAAATCTATTTCTCACTTCCACTGTATGATCATAACAGATTTGATTTAGGTCATACCTAAGTGGTCTAGTGGTTTTCCCTACTTTCTTCAATTTAAGTCTGAATTTGGCAATAAGGAGTTCATGATCTGAGCCACAGTCAGCTCCTGGTCTTGTTGTTGTCAAAAGCTGGAGGGAAGGGGAAATGGGGAGTGACTGCCAATGGGCATAGGTTTTTCTCTTTAGGGTGATAAAAATAACTGGTATTAGTTAGTGGTGTTAGTTGCACAATTTTTTGAATATGATAAAAAAATGGAATTGTTTACTTAGACATGTGGATCTTACGGCATGTGAATTATTATGTCTCATTTTCTTTAATGACACAAAACATGACTCCTGCACTGTACGTCAATCTATCTAGGTGTAGTGATGAAAAGATTCATTTATTCAAGAGTCTGACATATACAAGCGCTCTTATAGACATTTGGGAATATATCCAAAATATCTGCCTGCCTTTCTCTTCCTTTCCTCTACAAGTTATTAGAGCTATTGATGTAGTCTAGCAGAGGAACTGTCACTCCAGAATGCGAAGTTGGGGATCCATGGTGGTTCAGAGCAGGATGCAAAGGGTACCTGTTGGGGGGCTTTCTGAGGGTGGCGTGTTGGGTTCCGGATGGGGTGAGGCAGGTAGGCACAGGTGGAGAAGGGAGTGTTAGCAGTGTGATGCTGGTGATAGACAGGAACGCTTATCAAATAAGCACGTACATAAAGAGCATGGGAGCCAGGTTCTCCTCAGCAGGAAAGAGTCACACATTTGGAAAGGGAGAAAACTACAGTGAGCCTTCTGAAGCGCCGTGTTGTCTAGGAAAGCTGTGTGGCAGTGGCACCTCAATAGTATGGGGAACGCCCTGCACCCAGATCGTGGTTTCTAAGTACCGTTTTCCACTAGAAGGAACTACAACCCTGGCATAATCCACTTCTTGAAGGAGAGGATATAACACGAGTGTGGGGAAGGGAAAGATACATCTGGAACAACTCTATGACAAAAATTAAAGAAGTGCTCAAAGAATGATTGGGGGGCATGAAAAGGACAGCAGAAGCCAGATTAAAAGGGCTCCAGAGAGTCAAGTCTAGGCAATTTGAGCATCAGAATGAGCATCAGGGACGATAACCTAGTGAATAAAACAGGAAAACATGAGTGTATACTAATGTTAACTGATTAATTAAAGTTTGACACGGATGAGATTTTTATAGAATTTCAAAGTGTTTTCCCATAAAACACTCATAACAAACAGGAAAAGTAATTTTACAAGAGGGAAGCCTGACAGATACCACTGATCAGGGACTTAAGAGAACCTCACCCGTAATAGGACAAGTCACACCACTGCCATTCTGAGTTAGTCCTGTCAAAAGATGCACAAGAGGAAACATCAGATAAACCCATCTGCCACTGTTCTTCAGAAGGATCAAAGGTGAGCGAAAGTTGCAAGAAGATTGAGAAATTGTTCCAGATTGAAGGGGACTGAAGAAATAAGAAAACAAAAGTGTGATTCTGACCTGAATCCTTTTGGGACAATTGGCAAAATCTGAATGGTGTCTGAGAATTAGGTAGTAGTAATACAAATGTTAATTTTCTGATTTCCTCGAATCCCCACACCAGGTATATTGGGAAATAATTGACATGTGTTACTGTATAAATTTAAGGGGGTAGAGCACGGTGGCTTGGTTAACACACTTTGTGAGATGATTGCTACAATAGGTTTAGTTAACATCCATCATTTCATATGGATACAATGGAAAGAAAAGAAAACCATTTTCCTGTGATGAGAACGCTTAAGATCAGTTTGTGTTCCTCATACATCAGTGTTAACTGTCGTCGTCATGTTGTACATCACACCCCTAGTAGTATGTACTTATCTTACAACTAAAAGTTTACACCTTTTGACCGCATTCATCCAGTTTCTCTTTCCCTTGTGCCCTGCATCTGGTAACCATAAATCCGAACTCTTTTTTCCTTTGAATTTGATGAGTTTTGTTTTTTACTGTTTTGAGATTCCACAGACAAGTGAGATCATACAGTATTTGTCTCTGTCTGACTTATATCACTTAGTATAATACCCTCAAGCTTCATCCATCTTGTCACAAGTGGTAGGATTTCCTTGTTGTTGCTGTTTTTTTGAATGACTGAGTAAAATGCATTATTATGGATATTCACTGGAAGGACTGATATTGAAGCTGAAAGTCCAATACTTTGGCCACCTGACGTGAAGAACTGACTCGTTGGAAAAGATCCTGACTCTGGGAAAGACTGAAGGCGGGAGGAGAAGGGGACGACAGAAGATGAGATGGTTGGATGGCATCACAGACTCAATGGACATGAGTCTGAGTAATCTCCAGGAGCTGGTGATGGACAGGGAGGCCTGGTGTGCTGCAGTACATGCAATCACAAAGAGTTGGAGGCGACTGAGAGAATGAACTGAACTGAACTGAATATGCATTATATATGTGTATATCACAACATCTTTATCCTTTTATCCACTGACAGACACTTGGGTTGTTTCCTTGGCTATTATAAATAATGCTGCTGTAAACATTGGGGTGCAAGCATCTTTTCAATTTAGTGTTTTTGTTCCCTTTAGATATACTTCCAGAAGTGGAATTGCCAGAGCTTATGGCAGTCCTGTTTTTAATTATTTTGAGGATCCTCTATACTTGTTTCCATAGTGGCTACACCAATTCACGTTCCTGCCAACAGTGTTCAAGAGTTCCCTTTACTCTACATCCTCACCAACATTTGTTATTTCTTGTCTTTTTGATGATGACCATTTTGACAGGTGGGAGGTGATATCTTACTGTAGTTTTAATTTGCATTTCCCTAATGATTAGTGATGTTGAATATCTTCTCATGTGTGTCTTGGCCATTCGTGTATCTCTAAAGGAGAAAATGTTTATAGATCCTGTGCCCATTTAAAAATTGGCATATTTTTTTATTTTGCTATTGAATTTTTAATGTATTTTGGATATTAGCCCTTTATCAGATATCTGGTTTGCAAATATTTTTCCCCATTACATAAGTTGTGTTTTCACTTCATTGATGGTTTCCTTTGTAGTACAAAAGCTTTTTAATTTGATGTAGTCCTACTTGTTTATTTTTTATTTTGTTGCTTATCTTAGTTTGTTGCTTAATTTCCTCTAATTTTGATGATTATATTGAAGTTATATAGAATGTCTTTGTTTGCAGGAATTACACATGTAAGTATTGAGTTGGCCAAAAAGCTTTTTCGCAGTTTGCATAACATCTTATAAACTGAAGGAACTTTTTGGCCAACCCGATAGTTGGGAATAATGGGTATTATGTCAATAATGTACTTTCAAATTGCTTAGAAAAAGGAGCCTTTATAGTGTGCCTCCAGCTTTCTATAAGCTTGAATTTATTTAAAAAGAAAAAGACCTGAGCCTTAGGGGTCTACTTAACATAATTAATAGAATGTAGCACTAAGAATATTTGCATTATTTGAGGATAGTTGTGTGTGCAAGTGTCTGTGTGTGTGTGTCTGTGTGTGTGTGTGTGTGTGTGTGTGAGTGTTTGCTGCCATTGTGCATTTGTAACTAACATCAAATCATCACTGACGGCCTGACATTCATACTTCAGACCTTTCAGGAGCCAAAACTTCTGCTCTTTCATCAGCTCTTGACTTTTGTGGCTCATTTGTAAGTTCCATTATAGAGTGTGTAAATTTCCATAGTTGACGTGGCAATTGTATGTATAAGATCTCTAAAGTCTTTGACTTACAACTAATTTTTAATTTTCTATTGTTCCTGGGAAGGTGAGATTCAGGGCCATAGGACTGTCTGAATTTAAAACAGATTATAAAATATTTTAGCACCAGACTAAGGACATGCAGGGAGTTTTCTTTTCTAAGCTCTTCTATGTCATTCCTTCTGTAACATATTAGTTTTAGGGAAATGTGGCACATTTGCATGGAATCATGACTCAAGCTCGTGGAAACAGTAAACAATGCCTATTCCAGACATGCTAACCAGTGGCTCTCTTTCCCTTTACGCTTTCCTGAAATTGTCCTTGGCAATTACTCTGTAGTCGTGAATAAGAAATCTCAGACACAGGAGAGCACAGGATCCATGCCGGCACACCTGCCCTGGTGGGAGGGAAGCAGCTACAGAAGGGTCAGGCCTTAAAGTAACTCAGCTCTGATCCCTTCCCTGCTCATCCATCACAGAGCCCCCAGGCCAGCCACACTTCAGGAGGGTAATGGGCCTGGGAGGCGGTGATGAAGGAGGCACTCTGGGTTCTTTAAGGAGTCCCAAAATGGGAGGAGGAGAACCTGCTGCACTAGCAATTTATTAATAAGTATATTCTACCAGCTTCCATCAGATAAGTCAAATACAATGTGCTACCAAAGGAGGAAAACAGTTAAAAACAAACAAAAAAACTAAGATCATGGCATCGGTCCCAGTGCTTCACAGCAAATAGATGGGGCAAAAGTGAAAACAGTGACAGGTTTTATTTTCTTGGGCTACAAAGTCACTGCAGATGGTGACTGAAGCCACAAAATTAAAAGACACTTGCTCCTTGAAAGAAAAGCTATAACAAACGTAGACAGCATATTAAAAATCAGGGACATCACTTTGCCAACAAAGGTCTGTCAAAGTTTTTCCAGTAGTCACGTATGGATGTGAGAGTTGGACCATAAAGAAGGCTGAGGGCCAAAGAACTGATGCTTTTGAAGTGTGGTGCTGGAGAAGACTCCTGAGAGTCGCTTGGATAGCAAGAAGATCAAACCAGTCAATCCTAAAGGAAATCCACCCTGAGTATTCATTGGAAGGACTGATGCTGAAGCTGAAGCTCCAACACTTTGGCCGCTTGATGCAAGGAGCTGACTCATTAGAAAAGACACTGATCCCAGGAAACGCTGAAGGTAGGAGGAGAAGGAGATGACAGAGGACGAGATGGTTGAATGGCCTCATTGACTCAATGAACATGAGTTTGAGCAAGCTCTGGGAGTTGGTGACGGACAGGGAGGCCTGGCATGCTGCAGTCCATGGGGTCACAAACTGTCTGACATAACTTAGTGACTGAACAACAACAAGGGGTGAAGGAAGTCTTCAGAGAAGCAGTGTTGTCAAGGAGTAGCTGCCATTTGTCTCTGAAGGAGAGGGTGGTCACAGGGAGAAGGAAAAGTGGGGGACACGGCCAGAGGTCTGGAGGTGAGTCCTCCCCTGGGCTGGTGTAGATGGGGGCGGGTGGGAGCACAGGGGTCTCAGAGCGAACAAAATGGCCAGTGAGAGGGGCCTGGGGGCCCCGAGGGCAGAGCATTAAAAGGAGAAACAGACAGCGACCGCTTCCCTTTGTGTGCTGGACTTGTAGAGTGGACCTCCGACCTACTAGCAGTGGGGTGTCTGGGGGCAGGCTTGCAAGAGGGTGACAGGGTCTCTGTGGCTGTGGAGAAGAAGGAGGGGTCTGTTGGGCCCTGAACTGCCCACTTCCCCTCCACTCAGCTCTGCTCAGTGCTGCCTCTCCTCCTGTCCCCAACTCCCACAAGTTCTAGAACCCACCTGTCTTTAGTTGTCTTCAAGTCACTTCCCTAGTGTTGGACTTGCAAGGAGTGAGGGTCACACAGATCAGCCCTGAACCTTGATCTGAAGAACTGAGGAAGCTGGAAGACTCAGGGTCTAGGAAGGGAGCTTTGCAGTGGCCAAGAGGCCCTGGGCGCCTAGTGGGGAGGGGTTTGGGGGTAAGAAGTCCCAACTTTCTTCCAAATGAGAGTGTTAGTTGCTCAATCACGTTGGACTCTTCGACCCCATGGACTGGAGCCCTCCAGCGTCCTCTATCCCTGAAATTCCCCAGACAAGAGCATCAGAGTGGGTTGCCGTTTCCTTCTCCAGGGCATCTTCCCAATGAGGGATTGAACCTAGGGCTCCTGAATTGGCAGCCTGGTCCTTTACCATCTGAACTACCAGGGAAGCCCATGGCGAGTCCTTATCTTATGAACCTCTTGTCTTTGCCCCTAGACCTGGCCCTTTACCGTGCGAAAGCAGTCCTCAGATAATATTCTAGTTTAGGGGTGTTGGATCAGGAAAGGAGAATGAAGCCAGGATCTCTGTTGTGGCACATTGTCCAAAGCCAGAGTCTGCCATCACCAAGCTGGCATTTCCCTGAGTTCCTGAGGTCTCAGACCGAGCTGGCATGTCCGGTGGGAGAACTCAAGGCCTGGCTCACCCCCAGCTTCCCAGAATCTGGCCTGTTCGGCTTAGAAGGATGCCAGGAGCAGTCATGGTACCCTGGCAAAGTGATCAACAACCTTCCTAGATAAGTGTCCACCTGGGAAGGTAGTTCCCTGGAGGAGTGGAGGGGCAGAATCTTGAAACTTCTCAGGATGCCAGCTCAGGGCTTGGAGGCCTTAGCTTTTCAAACTCTGTGGCTAGAAATCACCACGATCACAACAGAAGTAGATGAGTCTCAAGCATCTGAAAACTGGTAGCCTTATTTCTAACATCCTTCCAGTGTGAGGACCAACCAATCTGTTCCTGTTTCAGGCAACCCAATCCTTCTATTATGGACACGGAAGGAAGCTCCAGTCGTGGTTTTATTGCCTGGCACATGGGGGATTATGAAGACACCAGCCAAAGAAACTCCAAACGGGCCGTCCTCCTCCGACAGAGCAAGGCAGCCCTGCCCATAGGGTCCAGACCGCCGAAGCCGCCGAAGCTGCCGAAGCTACCGAAAAAGGAGGAGGTACGGATCCTTATGGAGAGGGAAATGGCAACCCACTCCAGTACTCTTGCCTGGAGAATTCCATGGATAGGGGGAGCCTGGTGGGCTATAGTCCACAGGATCGCAAAGAGTTGGCCACAACTGTGAGACTAACTTTCACTTTTCACTTTCACAGATCATTAGCTTTTCTGAGTCATCCTGGAAAAGGCTGAGCTATTTTAACATATGACTTAGAGAGTGCTGTTTATAGCAATGGGCTTCCTTGGTGGCTCAAATGGTAAAGAATCCGCCTGCCAATGCAGGCGACCTGGGTTCAATTTCTGGCTTGAGAAGATCCTCTGGAGAAGGCAATGGCCTCCCGCTCCAGTATTCTTTCCTGGACAGAGGAGCCTGGTGGGCTATAGCCCATGGGGTCGTAAAGAGTCAGACACGACTGAGTGACTAACACTTTCACTTTCTTTATTACTTTTCATTTAATCGTAACACTACAAATAATCAATTTTATCATTCTTTTCAACCTATCAAAATGTTTTGTAATTCATATTGGATTTCCACAGTGATGTCTATATAGGTGAGTATTATTATCCTTAAAACCCCATAGACTGATCAACAGAGTAAGGATATCCCAGGTCAAATTCAAGGTTTTCTCCCCTTTACTGTCTGAATGTTGAACAAGTTGCATGATTTCCCAGTGTGGGTTTTTTCATTCCTAAAATGGGGATGTTCTTATCTGTCCTGAATATTTTGTAGAGTTACCGTTGAGAGTCAAGTGGAGAGTGTGTAAGCATATATTCAAATGAACAACCATTTCCTGAGGTCCTTCTGCATAACCTCACAGCAAATCCTCTCTGTAGTCATCCAGCAGTTCAATATTGAGCGTGACAAGAAGCTTCCCTGGTATAAAACGACCACACCAGCTCAGATACACTGCGACTCCTGTTCTCTCCTAGGAGAGAGGCTCCTTGCCACTGCCCTAGAATACTGCTTTGCCTCTGGCGCAGAGCTCTGTTCATCAGGAGTTGTTTGTGTGACAATTAATTATATATCCATCTGAAACACTCTGTGAGGAACCGAGGAAGTCCTCCGTAGGTCCTGACCCAGGGATGTTCTGAACTGAAGAAGGGAGCATTTGGCTGCTGACATTCCTACGTGGTCGGAATTTTGAGCTGGGTCCAAGTGAGATTTATTGCAGTGTGTGTGAAGAAGGCTTTAATTCGTTGTTTTCTACCAGTGAATTAATTTTGTGTAGAACTAGCGTGATCATGGAATGATCCCAAATGCATCCTACTAAATCCAACTGAGATGCTTTTATGCATTAAAAAAAAAATCTGTTGAAAGACTGACTTTGGAATGATTTCAAACTTACAGAAGAGGTGCAAGAACAGTACAAAGTGAACGGATACATTCCTCACCCAGAAACACTGGTTGGTAATTTTATTTGTTCTAATGCTTTCTTTCTACACACACATACTTTTGTTTTTACTGAACCACTTGAAGGTAAATTGCAGACATGGTTTTGCTTTACCTCTGAAGATTTCAGGGTGCATTTCCTAAGAATAAGGGGGTTCTCGCACATAGCCATGGTACAATGATAAGGTATAGCAAATTTAGCACTGATACAGTGTTACCTAATCCGCAGTTCATAAGCAAATTTTATTAGTTGACCCAAAGGTGATCTTCGTCATGTTCCCTGATGCAACGTTTGATTCAGGATTAGCTCTTATATTTAGTTCTCAAGCCTCACAGTCTCCCTCAGTTAGGGACAGCTCCTCAGCCTTGGTCTTTCATGGCACTGATGTTCTTGAAGGATGCAGACCAGTTCTGTGGAATTCCTCTTAATTCAGGTATATCTGGTATTTTCTTCAGGGATATGTTGCAGGCAGGAATCCTGAGGTGAGTGTTCATGTCATCTGCAGGGTATCACATCACAGAGTACTTGACTCATCATTGGTGATGGAAACTGATCACTTGGTTAAAACTCTTCCTTTCCAGAGATAAACAAAATATTACATCATTCAAAATAATCTTTTTAATCAGCCATGCTTTTTTGTAAGTTCCAGAGATACCTTAGAAAATTTTTCCCCAAGCCCTTTCTTTGGATGATCCCCCAGGGTTCTTGTGGGTGATACTTCGGTAAGTACTCAAGCCCTCTCCCCACTTGGCATAAATTCTCTTCAGGGAAAATAAGTGGGAGCAAATTATAAATTCAAGAGCTTCCAAAGAAACCTTCACAGCAGCCACCTGTGCGTCACTCCTGTTGCCGTGCTCACCTGGGATGCAGCCCACTTGCCATCCATATGGTGTGAGAACCAGGGCTATGCGCTGGAAGCAGCCTTGGAAAAACAGAACTTTGTCAATAGTACTGGGAGACTCGGAGGACATTTCAAACACAAAAACCTATACACAATATCACGATGCTTTCTTATCAAGATAGATAGCTGAAAATGGGGACATTTTATATTCATGTTCTAAAGCTTGGATTTATACCTATAAACCCAAGCACAGAGATTAATTTCTAAATGTTTCTAAAAGTGCAATTCTTGGTATTTAATAGTATGTACCATTCATGTATATAATAGCCAAAATGCTTGTACAAATATTTTTGGAAATCAGTTGCACAAATTTCTGAACTATCTCTTCCATGCTATGCTGTGCTAAGTTGCTTCAGTTACTGGAGCAACTTCAGTCGAGTTGCGACCCATGGACTGTAGCCTGCCAGGCTCCTCTGTCCATGGAATTCTCCAGGCAAGAATACTGGAGTGGGCTGCCATTTCCTTCTCCAGGGGATCAAATTATCCTCTCTTATGTCACCTGGTTTGAAGGTGGGTTCTTTACCACTAGCGCCACCTACATTTCCCCAAATTTCTTCTTTTAAATCACAAAATATCTCTCAAGCCCTACCATCTATTACATTCATTGTTTTCCCTTCTTGTTTTTTGGTTGACATTATTTTCTTCACATAAATAATAGCTACTTAAGTGTTGTGAAACGTCTGTGTATATGACAGACACTTTCAACATTGTCATCCATTTCTATGTCATTTCTTTGCAAATATCTTCATTGCTCCCCTTCCCTCCAAACATGGACATAATCTCAGGGATTGGTACGTTCTTTCCCTTGCCAGTCACTCACATTGGATGTGGGAGTAGTGATTTTCAAATTTTAATATGCATATGCGTCATCTGGGGTCTTCCCAGGTGGCTCAGATGGGAAAGTATCCACCTGCAATGCAGGAGACCTGGGTTTGACCCTTGGGTTGGGAAGATGCCCTGGAGGAGGGCATGACAATCCACTCCAGTCTTGTCTGGAGAATCCTCATGGACAGAGGAGCCTGAAGGGCTACAGTCCATGGAGTTGCAGAGTTGGACACGGCTGAGTGACTAAGCACAACACACACACACACACACACACACACACACACACACACACACACACGCATCTTCTGGAGATCACAGTAAGGTGCAGATTCTGATTCGGTCTGTCTGGGATGGGGCTTGAGATTCTTCACATCCAGGGACCCTGAGGTTCTGGAGGATTCACCACCCCAAGCTGCATTTTGAGTCACAACAGAAGGGACTTGATGGAGCAAAGGGAAGTGGGGGCCCAGGATGAAGGATTAACAGGGCTCAGGCAGCGATCCGCTAGTGCCTTTGGGAAGGGCATGTAGTCCGACTTCGCAGGCAGCTGGTTATTCGGCTGCCTCCAAAGTCGGGGCTGGGAGTTGGTGCTCAGTGGTGAGGCCAGAGGAGGGGGACCAGGTGCTGAGGGGCTTGGATTTTCCTGGACCAACTTTCTCTTTAAATTAATTTTTACTGGAGTATAGTTGCTTTACAATGTTGTGTTGGTTTCTGCTGTACAGCAAAGTGAACCAGTCCTACGTATACTTCTATCGCCTCTGTTTTGGATTCCCTTCCCATTTAGGTCACCACAGAGCACTGAGTAGACTTCCCTGAGCTATACAGTAGGTTCTCATTAGTTATCTATTTTATACACAGTATCAATAAGTCAATCCTAATCACCCCATTTATCCTACTCCCTATTTCCCTCTGGGCATCTGTAAGTTTGTTCTTTACGTCTGTGTCTCTATTTCTGCTTTGCAAATAAGTTCATCTGTGCCATTTTCCTAGATTCCACATATAAGCAATATTTTATGACATTTGTTTTTCTCTTTCTGACGTATCTACTCTGTATGACAATCTCTAGGTCCACCCATATCTCTGCAAATGGCACTGTTTCATTCATTTTTATAGCTGAGTAAAATTCCACTTTATATATGTACCATGTCTTCTTTATCCATTCCTCTATTGAGGGACATTTAGGTTGCTCTCATATCCTGGCTATTGTAAATAGTGCTGCTATAAACATTGGGGTGCATTACCTTTTTTAATTGTGTTTTTTTTTCTGGATATATGCCCAAGAGTGGGATTGCTGGATCATATAGTAATTCTATTTTTAGTATTTTAAGGAGCCTCCATCCTGTTCTCCATAGTGGCTGCACTGATTTAAATTCCCACCAACAGTGTAGGAGGGATCACTTTTGTCCACATCCCCTCCAGTATTTATTGTTTGTAGAATATTCTTGATGATGGTCATTCTGGTCAGTGGGAGGTGATACCTCCTTGTAGTTTTGATTTGCATTTCTCTAAAAACAGAAGTGACAGGGTTAAGCTTCCATTTTGGGGGAAGTTATTTAGAAGTCAGCCTGGAAGGGGATTGCTGAGAGGGAGGTGCATTTGGAGGGCATTTTGGTAACCCAGTTGAGAAATCAGGAGGGATTAAAAGAAGGCAAAGGGGAAGGAGAAACGGCGATGCATTGGGACCCAAAGAAAAAAAGTTCAGCAGCTCTGGTTACTGACTGGACATGGGGAAAGATCTCAGTAACTATGGGAGAAGGCAGTGGAGGCCAACTGACTTTGTGAGATGAAGCGTGGAGGAAGGGGGCAGTAAGGAGAGAGCAGGAAGCAAAGAAGTGAATGCCAAGGAAGCCTCTCTAGAAAATGCTCAGTTGTCAAGGAAGGAGAAATTGAGGGTGAAGAAGGGGGACAGGGTGCCTAGGAGAAGGCTCAGTAGACTGAGAACTTGCGGGTCAGGAAAGGGCTGATGACTGATGGCTGGAGGTTGCAAGAACACAGTGGGCAAGGCTCAGTGTGGGGATTAATCCCCACTCTCACACCACAAATGGGGTGATACCTCCTCCCCTGCCATCTCAGAGGCTGTCCTAACTTGGGCTCTGCCTGTTCTCCAGCACCCACTTTGCAGCACATATTGAGTCTATGTGAATTGCTTCTCAACCCTCCAGGGGAAACTGTGAAGTCTGTAGTGTTCGCTATGTTAAAGATCTTTGCTTCAAAGTAGCCATCCTATAACCCTGTGTGAGGATATTCTGACTCCCAGCTGCATTGTTGGGTCCTCATGTATGTCATTGGGCCAATATCTTAAGTAGCTGTATTCCTCAGGAGTTCTCTAAAGAAGAACCAATAGGATGGGTGGATAAAGGGACAAAATGGATGGATGGATAAAAAGAGAGACAGACAGATAGCTTTCTTTTAAGGAACTGGCTCACGTGGTTGTGAAGGCTGGCAAGTCCCACATCTACCTGTAAACCAGGAGGCTGGAGACCCAGGCAATTGTGTGAAGGTTGCTAGAAGGCAGAATTCCCTCTTCCTCAGGGGATCTTGGTCTGTTTCCTCTGAAGTCCTCCCACTGACTGGATGAGCCTCCCCTCACGTTATGGAGGATTACCTGCTTTACTCAAAGCCGATGCATCTCAGTGTTGCTCCCATGAAATGCCTTCACAGTAACATCACACTGGTGTGACACCAGATATCTGGGTGGTGGTGGTTGTTGTTCAGTTGCCCAGTCATGTCCAGCTCTTTGCGACCCCATGGACTGCAGCATGCCAGGCCTCCCTGTACTTCAGCATCTCCCAGAGTTTGCCCAAGTTCATGTTCATTGGATCAGTGATGCTGTCCAGCCATTTCATCCTCTGATACCTTCCTCTCCTCCAGCCCTCAATTTTTCCCAGAATCAGGGACTTTTCCAATGAGTCGTCTGTTCACATCAGATGACCAAAATACTGGAGCTTCAATTTCACCATCAGTCCTTTCAGTGAGTATTCAGGGTTGATCTCCCTTAAGATTGACTGGTGTGATCTTGTTGTCCAAGGGACTTTCAGGAGTCTTCTCTAGCACACTTCGAAGCCATCAGTTCTTAGGCACTCGGCCTTCTTTATAGTCAGACTCTCACAACCTTACATGACCACTGGGAAGACCATAGCCCTGACTATATGGACCTTTGTTGGCAGAGTAATATCTCTGCTTTTCAATACACTGTCTAGGTTTGTCATCTCTTTCCTGTCAAGAAGCAATCATTTTCTGATTTCATGGCTGCAGTCACCATCCGCAATGATTTTAGAGTCCAAGAAGAAGAAATCTATCACCTTTCCCCCTTCTATTTGCCATGAAGTAATGGGGCCAGATGCCATGATCTTAGTCTTCTTTAATACTTAGTCTTAAGCTGGCTCTTTCACTCTCCTTCACCTTCATCAAGAGGCTCTTTAGTTCCTCTTTGCTTCTGCCATTAAAGTGGTATCATCTGTGTATCTGAGGTTGTTGCTTTCTGCTATTAAAGTGGTATCATCTGTGTATCTCCCGCCTATCTTGATTGTGGATTGTAACTCACCCAGCCCGACATTTTTCATGGTGTGCTCAGAGTATAGGCTAAACAAACAGGGTGACAGCAGACAGCCCTGTCATACTCCTTTCTTGATCTTGAACCAATCATTTGTTCCCTACAGGGTTCTTAACTGCTGCTTCTTGACCTGCATATAGGTTTCTCAGGAGACAGGTAAGATTGTCTGGCAATTCCCATCTCTCTAAGAGCTTTTCACAGTTTGTCATGATCCATACAGTCAAAGGCTTTAGTGTAGTCGATGAAACAGAGATGCTTTTTCTGAAATTCCCTTGCTTTCTTTATAATCCAGTGAATGTTGGCAATTTGATCTCAAGTTCCTCCTCCTTTTATAAACCCAGATTGTACATCTGGAAATTTTTGGTTTGCATAGTGCTGAAGCTTAAAACTCAACATTCAGATAATGAAGATCATGGCATTCCAGTCCCATCACTTCATGGCAAATAGATGGGGAAACAATGGAAACAGTAAGAGACTTTATTTTGGGGGGCTCCAAAATCACTGCATCTGGTGACTGCAGCCATGAAATTAAAACACGCTTGCTCCTTGGAAGAAAAGTTACAACCAACCTAGACAGCATATCAAAAAGCAGAGACATTACTTTGCAGACAGAGGTCCATCTAGTCCAAATTATGGTTTTTCCGGTAGTTATGTATGGATGTGAGAGTTGGACTAAAGAGAAAGCTGAGCGCCAAAGAATTGATGCTTTTGAACTATGGTGTTGGAGAAGACTCTTGAGAGTCCCTTGGACTGCAAGGAGATCCAACCAGTCCATCCTAAAGGAAATCAGTCCTGAATACTCATTGGAAGGACTGATGCTGAAGCTGAAACTCCAATACTTTAGCCACCTGATGTGAAGAACCAACTTATTTGGAAAGACCCTGATGCTGGGAAAGATTGAAAGCAGGAGGAGAAGGGGACGACAGAGGGTGAGATGGTTGGATGGCATCACCAACGCGATGGACATGAGTTTGAGTAGGCTCCAGGAGTTGGTCATGGACAGGGAAGCCTGGTGTGCTGCAGTCCACGGGGTCACAGAGTTGGACAAGACTGAGTGACTGAACTGGGTGAATGAAGCCTAGTAGGCAAGATTTTAAGCACGACCTTACTAGCATGGCAGATGAGTGCAATTGTCTGACGGTTAGGACATTCTTTAGTACCACCCTTCTTGGGAACTGGGATGAGGATTGACCTTTTCCAGTGGCCACTGCTGGGTCTTCCAGATTTATGACATAATGCATGCAAAACTCAGATATGTGGGTACTGGGACCTAATCAAGGAGACATACAAGATTAACAATCCCAGTACCCACATCATCCAGGTGTGAGGATTCAATAAGGTGATATATATCACGCATCCGATAGAACCAAGAAGCAGTGTGTTGTGTATGTGTAAGTGCTTCATCAATGGCATGATTTTAAAGGGAACAAGAGAAACACTAAAAATTTTCATTTAATCCAAAAAGGAGTTAGCAGTACCGGACATTAGCTCCTTCCTGTAGTCTTTAAAATGTTGGATTAAAACTCAACATTCAAAAAAATAAGATTGCAGCATCTGGTCCCATCACTTCTTGGCAAATAGATGGGGAAACAGTGACAGACTTTACTGTTTTTGGGCTCCAAAATCACTGCAGATGGTGACTGCAGCCATGATATTAAAAGATGCTTGCTCCTTAGAAGAAAAGCTATGACAAACCTAGACAGCATATCAAAAAGCAGAGACATTACTTTGCAAACAGAGGTCCATCTAGTCCAAGTTATGGTTTTTCCAGTAGTCATGTATGGACGTGAGAGTTGGGCTATAAAGAAAGCTGAGCACCAAAGAATTGATGCTTTTGAACTATCGTGTTGGAGAAGACTCTTGAGAGTCCCTTGGACTGCAAGATCAAACCAGTTAATCCTAAAGGAAATCAGTCCTGAATATTCATTGGAAGGACTGATGCTGAAGCTCCAATACTTTGGTCACCTGATGCAAAAAAACTGACTCATTTGAAAAGACCCTGATGCTGAGAAAGATTGAAGATAGGAGAAGGGGACAACAGACGATGAGATGGTTGGATGGCATCACCATCTCGATGGACACGAGTTTGAGTAAGTTCCGAGAATTGGTGAAGGACAGGGAAGCCTGGTGTGCTGCAGTCAGTCCATGGGGTTGCAAAGAATCGGACATGACTGAGGACTGAACTATAGTCTTAAAATGACATGATTCAATGTGGTCTTATATTGCTACAAAAGTTACACTTAACAGCATGTTCTTCTTGAGGCTGTATGCATCAGTGATAGATTTCATAGTAAATATTTTGTAATGCCCTTTATTTTCCTAAAATAAAATGCATAATTTTCATCAACAGAATAACTTACGTACACATGTAATTTATGACAAACCACTATAATGTCCTAGTGGTACTATTTTACAACTTATACTAATATATAGTTTAATACATAAATATTGGGGCACTAGTAATTTAGAAAATATAATCAACAAAGCAGACACTTGCTTCCAAATGGAATCTCCGTGAAGGCAACAGCTCTAAGCAGAGACGATCAGAAGACTGTGTTGATGACAAACTCCATGATTAACACAGCTACTGGTAATATGGTTTTCCAAATGTATTTCAGTTCCTATTAACATCCTAAACCTTACAAAGTAAAATCTTGCCTCAGTTTATACAACAGTGGCATTCCTGGAAAATTATGTATATATTAAAGATCACGAGAGAAGTATGTTGTGCATTTATGTAAAGCAGCAGGATATCAAGTCACACGGGATAACTCCTTATTCCGTGGTGTCCAGCATGTGACGAGATTTTCTCTATCCCTGGGAGATTTGCTCTGCTCCCACCCTCTCTGTGCCTGGAGCCCTCTCCCATTACATGCTCACCAAACACCCCTGCTGAGAGTCACTAACATTTAGAGTGGGTTTGTTTCAGCATGAATTACTGGAAATGAGATGTCTCAGTCTGATTAAACAGACAAATCATACGCAGTACCAAGAAAGTGTTCAAGATAAATTCAAAAGGTTTATTGCACCAGATGCCACAGAAAAATGGATCAAAGTAATATGTGAACAAGTTTTAAGAAAAAAGACTTCCATACATTGATACTGATATCTATTTCACTGATCAAAAACAAAGTCCTATCAATTTGTAATGGAACTTCAATGATAACAAATCAACCCTGGAATTTTCTCCTTTTAAAACACCACTTAAATTTAAGCATATTGCAGTCTTGCTTCCAAGATTTATGGTTCACCAAATGTGGACATTTAAAAATTAACATTCAGAGGGGGCTGCTTGATTTAGGCAAATATTATATTAAAAGGTTCCTGCCCCCAAAGCACAATAGAAAACAAATGGTTCACATTTACCAAGAAGCTCAAGACTTTTTCAATTTATTGGTGAAAGTATGCATGAACAAAATACTTTCAAAAGCACATGTAAGTGGAAAAATCCAGATATTTAAAAGAACTGTAGGGTCACTTTATATTCTTTATTTTTATGTACAACCAACTCCAGTGAGGAACCTAAAAAGCTACAGACTGAATTTTATAAAATCTCAGGACCTAATTAGAAGAGCCAAAACAAGAGTTTAGTATCGTTTAGCAGGCAGGGATTTTCCTCCCTCGAAAAAAGTTAACTTTGAAAAATATGATAAGTTTAAAAAGTTGCGATGTGTAAACGGCAGTTCCATGGGATGTGAAAAGTTTATCATTACTTTCATTAAAAAACAGCACACTTCAGAAAAATGGATTGGAGCCTGTACAAAAAGCTATTTAACACTGATAAAAATAAAATACTTTGGAATTATGCACAAGTATGGAAGCTACATTTTAGGTTTTCATTGTCATATTTAAACGTACACAAGTATCTTTACATTCATATCACTCGTCAATCTACGAAAAATTAAGCCTCGACATGCTGGAGGAAGGCCCGCACGGCAACGCTGGTGCACACCTGCTCCGTCAGCCTCCCATTCGCCTGGACAAGCAAGATGCTACAAAAGGTACACTCAACAGGTAAGACGTCAAAGTTGAAGAAACCCTAAAGGTGGAATCCTGTCAACTGAGGTAGTTTTCTCTATTTGTACATTTTTTTTTAATTTTGTTTTTTTTTCTTGAGGTGGGCCTGGGTGAGGGCGGGTCCCTTCCTCACCTCTGTGGCTGACACAGAACCTGGCCCCAGGGTGGTGTCGGCGTGTTCCCACCCAGTTCCATGAGATTCTTTTTCCACTTTTGGGAAGAGGTTGTGTTTATGAGAGAACAGGTGGATGTTCTTGAGAGGAGGGTTTACAGAAGAGCAGCAACATTCCTGGTCTGTGGTGCAGGCGGCAGCCGTGAGGGGCAGGCTGCCTGGCGTCCTGAGGGGTCTCCCTCGTCACCTTCTTCTGGGAGAGGGCGGCATGCAGAGGCCAAGCTCGTTTTCTCGGCTGGCAGGGGCTGGGCACATCTCTTCTGCATGAAGCTTAAATTGACCATTTAAAGCTCAGCTTCCCTGGGCTGGGTCTAATTCTCCACAGGCCGCTACCTGCACTGATTTTGCATCTAGTTATTATCTGTAAACCCTGGAGGGTGGCAGGGGAGGGAAAGTGTCCAGAACATGCTAGTGAGAAGGGAGTCAAGAGACTGGGGGATGCTCAAAGCTGGTGCAGAGGGGACGCTATGACCTCGCTCAGCACGGTGCATCACACGTAAGGGACTCAGATGGGGAGAGGGCGGCCATGGGCCAGGTCCACGACAACCACCAAGGTGTCATGGAACCAGGGACTCCAAATATACCCGTCTTATCTCGGACATCAGGCAAAAGGAAAACAGAAAACGTAGATAAAATGGACATCACTTTTATGATGAGAGACATAAATACAAATTAAAGATTTTTAGAGTCTCGAGACCCTCTGCGCTTCACATCCTTAAAAAAGAGAGAGAAGGGGTACTTCCCCGATGGTCCCGTGGTTGGGACTCTGAGCTTTCACTGCCAAGGGCCCAGATTCAGTCTCTGGTTGGGGAACTAAGATCCTACAAGCCGAGAGGAGCAGCCAACAAGCTGAGTGGAGCAGCCAAGGGGGGAAAAAAAAAACAACACAACACATGATTTATTAAAAAGAGGGGAAGGCTGTAGTTCTGACCTATCCCTAAGAACCACTCCTAAGAAAGAATACACCTGTTTTTTTCCATTGGTCCTGCTGCTCTGCTCTTTCAAACAAACAACTCACATTTGTCAAAGAATAAAGACAGAGACGTATGTAACTTGGGGTTTGGGGATTTTATCACATAGCAAATCTGAAGACAGAGTATTCTAACTCCTGAAAGGGAAGTCACTTCATATTCTTAGGTGCAAAAACTACACAGAAAGGATTGGGATTAATTTTTAAAGGAGATCAGAGCCTGGTTATAATTAAAGTCCTCAAGGTGTGCCGGTGTTAACAGGTGTGCTGTTAACAGGGTTCGCCCTGCCTTTTACACCAATTTACTAGTCTTTTCCTTTACCCTGCATGTCAGGACATCACCTGCTTCACAATCAGTAAACTGAAGTTCGTATTAACAGAAAACTCAGCGTTTTTAAAAAGCAAACTACGCTCATACAGAAGCAATGCTGCCTTGCGGCAGGTTTTATACTACAGGGCAGTCAATTTCTGGGAAGGTGTTTTGAAAAGGATGTAGGGTTTGGAAGGCACAGAGATGATAGAGTGAAAATTGAGCTCATAGATGGACTGTTTAGAAATGGTCTGATTCATAAGTCATCCTGAACTGTTGCAAATTTCACTTCCCACCTGGACAGCTGTGCCTTTTAAAGTATAAATAGTCATCTGTATTAACTGTTAAGAGGAAGAAGGTGGCTTCAGCTGGAGGGATTTAGCCACAGAAATGCTCTCGAGCTTATAGAAATAACTTTGGTAAACGGCCCCTTTGACAAGGCTGCTGAGAGCTCTGAAGCCTCAGGATGAAGCGAGTGGGGTTGGACTGTGCCCTCCGCTGCTGTGCACTGTATGTGGATGGGACGAGGATGCTACATTGATTCTCGGGTTTATTGCACCAACAGTCCATCCCTAACCTACCCGTGGCTGCATCTCAAACAAGGGAAACGGGGAAGGCTGGAAGCAGTGGGTCCCTGGAGCTCTGCTCCCCACAGCCAGTCCCCTCATGCTCTCTGCCAGAGGATGACATCAAGGCCACTGGCGAGGAGGCGGTACACAGAGGCTCCACTGTACCACAGTCCCTGGTGTCCAGGGTCCCTGTGCTGACCGCCTTCTCAGGACAGCAGGATCGCCTCCTCCAGCTTGGGGAGCACACGCTTGCACTCTGAGATGTTTCTAGCAGCGATGATGCCTGTGTCGCTCAGGGCTGCTCTCAGGTCCCTGGTCACTGCTGTGCCCTCAGCGCCCACGCTGACCCGAGGGTGATGGAAGCCTGCCTGCTCACGACAACACAGACGCCTGGTGTCAGTGAACCTACAGCTCCCAGCCAGCACCCCAGGAAGCGACGCCCCCGACACAGCACAGCACAGGCAGGACCGCGGCTGTCCACCTTGCTGGCACCTCGCAGTCGCAGGGAGCTGCCTTCCTTCCTCCTCGGGCTGAGAATCCGATTTTCTTCAAGGAGGAGCTGTCCTGAGAATTAGCTTACAAGAGTATCTGGGCGACGTAAGGAGAGTGAGTGCTAGCAATGGCCGTCAGCAGAGGCAGGTCGTTGGACTCTATCCTGAACGTGGAGAGAGGGGAGGTAGTTACATTAAAGTGGCAGGATTTATAGGAGTGTCCCTCTGCCAGATCCCAGGCCTGCCCAGTGGGTAATGAGAACAGAGTGAAAGAGGCAGGCAGATGGTGAGCCTGTTCCTGAGACCCGCCTTGCTGGGGTCCTGGAACCTTTGATGGTGCAGTGGCAGCTATGTGCATGGGACCAGGGCCTGTATCCCTGCAAGGCCTCTGCACGACATCTCCTCCAGTCAGCACTCCAGGACTGCACCTCGAGTCTGCACCTGCTCCAAGTAAGTCTCTGGCAACCCAAGATGGTGACAATGTCTTCAAAACCCCTGGGCTTTCTTAAACGGCTCACACAACCGAAACCACCCCCCCCCACCCCCAGCACGCACTCAACACTCAGACACCGAAGACACTTCCTGAGAATGGAGGTAGAGTCAGTGAGGGTGGGGGAGCACAGGCAGGGGGCTGCTGGGTGTCCTGGAAAGCCAGGGTGGTCTTGGTCCTTGAAACATATTCTAACGTTGTCCCTTGTTTCCAAAACCTAAAAACTAAAAATAGAATCTAAGAAGGCAGCTGGTATGAGCTCGTGGCATCTTCCCTGCCTTTTGCAGTGACATTCAGGGTGACAGCAAGTTCCCAGCACTGCAGTGCTGCTGGCCTGAGAGCAGGAGGGCAGTGAGGAAGGGCTAGAAGGGGCCCAATAAGGCACTAGGGGGCCTGAAGCAAGGAGGCAAATCCACCTTCAGGGTGGATCCTTCAGGGGTGGGTGCTGATGGTAGGCACCCATCAGCCAGGGGCCAGGCAAGCGTCCTAGAAATAAGAGCTGCACATCCCACATCAGAAATCAGATGAGGCAGGACTACTGTGAGGCTGGTGAAGAGATCTAAGCAAAAACTGGAAAAGTAAATGCCTCAGAAGGGGAGAATATTTTTAAAGTGAAATACATTAAAAAAAAAAAAAAAAGTATGGCAGGAAATGCTGAGAGTGGAATAATATAGTAAGTCACATCCTGGGTCTGACCTGAGAAGTCCAGCAAGAAAGCAAAGGCCTGAGCCTTGAAATAATACAACTTTGACTGGCAGGCCTAATAGAGAATTTGGGGATTGATGTTTTATACACGGTATTTTCTTGCCCCAAACTGGGGGGAATCGTCATCACAGGAAAAGGGGGGACAAGGCCCTATTGAGACAATGTTTTGTTACTTCTCTGTGGAAAAATTGAGCAGAGAGTAAAACGCAAGTCAGAATTTCTTCCCCCCAGAGAAATTAGGGCAAACAGGCTCTGGGAGATGATGCAGGACACAGATGACATGCACACCTCCTCTTCTGCTGGGCTCGCAGGAAAAGGGAGGAGAGTCCGGCCACCTGGGACACGCAGACGGGCCCCAATCCAGGAGGCCTGCCTTCCTCACCTCCCCCAGAAATGGCAAGGAGGACACAGCCGCGGTCCGAGAGCCCGTGACTCCCACATCCTAGTGAAATGCCTCGAGATGGGCCTCTGGAGGAGGATTACATGTTCCACTTTCAAGGATAAAATAACCTTGGGGGGAAGGCTGACCCTGGACCTCCAGCTGAAAGGTCGGAGAGTCTGTTTCTAGGTGTGAAACTCTGGCGTCCCTGGGGAGTGGCAGGGGCTGGATGGGTCGGGGGTACAGCCTGGGGGCAATGGTGATACTCCATAGGACTCACCCCAGCACGACGCTTAGTTCTTTCACGTGCACACGCGTGTGTCCACGAAGATACTCGGACAGCATCTTGCTCTTCAGGTACATCTCCTGCAGTCTGTCCTCCAGGTGCATGACGCACTGCAAAGCCAACCACACTCACGATGAGCTGGGGACTCAGATCTCCACCAGTGACTCAAGAGCGGGAATTCCCTCCATCCTTTCTAAGCACACAACTGCGATCTCATCTCTGTAAAATGTACTTAAGGGATTACAAGCCAGTGCAAACCCTACCATTCGGAGGAATAAGTTTTGTCATCAACAGGGACCTACCTTACGCTACAGAGAACTCTACCCAGTACTCTGCAGTAACCTATATGGGCAAAGAATCTGCCTGCCAATGCAGGAGACACAAGAGACTCGGGTTTGATCCCTGGGTCAGGAAGATCTCCTGGAGTGGGAAATGGCACTCCACTTCAGTATTCCAGTTTTCCACTTGCCTGGAAAATTGCATGGACAGAGGAGCCTGGCACATTATAGTCCATGGGGCCACAAAGAGTTGGGCATGAGTTAGCACCTGTATATGTATAACTGAATGACTTTGCTGCACACCTCAAACTAATAGCACATTATAAATCAACTATAATATAAATTAAAAAAACAAACAGGTTTTTGTAAAACAAGAAAGTTTACTTTTTCCAATGACTAATAAGAGCTTCATATATATCCTCTAGTCTTTTTAAAAAAGCCTTTGCCTTTTACATAGTTGAAATCGTTCTATTAGTACAATTATTCTCTGCTTTCAAAAAACTTTCTAATAATCCCTTCCCCATGTTATTAAAAATTCTTTACCAATGCCTTTTTATAAACAGCATCTCTGTTGTTGTTTTCTATACCTCAAATTATTTTGTTACAATTCATTCCCAGAAGAAGGACTGGAACAAGGTTATTCTGAACTTTTCTTGTCTCTCAAGAGTGTATTTTATCTAGGTCTCTAGTAACAATAAAGAGAGGCAATTATTTTCAGGGCATCTCTACCCTTGGAACTGTGTCCAACTTCGTGTCTTAGAGAACAGCAACCATCTGTGCTTTGCACCAGAGGCAAATGCTTCTGCATTTGGCAGGCAGTCATCAGGCACCTCAGTAAGTCACCTGATGGCTCTGGCAAGGGTCCATCTGACATGATTCTCTTCTAGACCATTACGCCTGCTGTCTTCAAGGTAAAAAGATTAACAGATGCACTTGACAATGTTGATCTTGACCATCTGGGCTGATCAGTGACATAGACAAAGTATGCATTCGAGATGCAATCTTTTCCATTGGCTTAAAATCTTAAGTGCATTGTGTTGTGTGGATGAAACACAACTGGTAAGTTGAGTAAGAGTAATAATCAAAGCAAAGAGGATTTCACCAACTCTCATGGAAATGTTCCCCCAAGGAAGCGGAGTTCAGTGGGGGAAGGGTCTCCTGCTCAGTTTCAGCTCCTTGTGGAGTAAATACAAAGTTTTAATAAGAGCATTATAAAATATTAAAAGGAACAGCTACATTATGCTGAATCCTTTATGGTTTAAAATAGTGAATTTACAGCATTTTCATGTCCCCAGGAAAACTGTGTATTGCAATATGGAAATAAAGAGAATGTTGGTTCATGTGGAATGTACATGAAACTGGAAATCCAAGCATTTAGAAATTTTTTTTTTTTTTTTACAAAGCCTGATTATGAAATTGAACTATTTGGGGATCTGCTCCTTCCTTTCTGAGATGGATTTCTTCAATTTTAACTTCTGAAATTTTAAATAGCTACTTTCTCTTTCCATATTCAAAGTACCAACGGGAAATTAATTGTATATTTCATTCAAGTGAATTTTAAGGAGAATTTTAAACTGCAGATGAAATTTTTTTTGATCTTGATTTTATGGTTAAATGTAACATGTCTACATTAAGTAAAAAAGAATCAACTGTGGTAATTTACTGCTGGGATAACTTAAGATGTCAACTGTAGTGAGAGATATGGATTATAGAATACAATATAGAAGTTTGGTAAATACTTATAATAGTAAGAAACTGTATAATCAAATCTCTCTTTTCTTATAGAAAAGCAAATTTCGGCCTCCACATCAACATGACGCACGTTGCTACTAGAAGGGAGAACTGCCTGCAAGTGCAGAGCAAGAGTCACGTTTTAAGAGGCCACAGGTGCCTCCTGGGTCACCGCTGGGACAGCGGTCCTGCCGTTTAAAGCCCAAATAAAGGTTTCAGCGAACAGGCGGTGTCAGTTTTCACAGCCATGAACACTGTTTCACATGAGTAGCTATTCTTAACAATTACACCAATAGAAGCTGTCTTATGAGTGTGTATAACGTGCAGTGTTACTCAAGTGCTTTGGGTGAATTGTGCTCAGTGGCTTCAGTCGTGTCCAGCTCTTTGCAACCCCAAGGACTGTAACCTGCCAGGCTCCTCTGTTCATGGGATTCTCCAGGCAAGGATACTGGAGTAGGTTGCCATGCCCTCCTCCACAGGATCTTCCTGACACAGGGATCGAACCTGGGTCTCCTGCATTGCAGGCAGTTTCTTTACCACTGATCCAGCGGGGAAGTCCCAGAGAATTAGCCCCACTAATTCACTTAGCTCCAGCCAAGTCAATTAGCTCACTTAATTTCCATTAACAGACGGGACAGTTTCTGCTGTTCCCCAGCTTCGACAAGGTACATGGTTAGGAAGCAGAGGAGCCTGGGTCTGAGTCCATGCCACTGAAAGCCCACTGACTGTCCACTACTGTCCACTGGCTGCAAGGAGCCTCATCTCGCCCTGGGCTTGGCCAGGTAGAAAGCACACCTCAGCGAGGCTCTCATGTGCTTGCTGCAAAGGCACCATGTTCACAGAGGAAAAAGCTGATGTCCTGAGGTGCCCAAGGAACCAAATGAGCAAAGCCCAGATGTGACCCCTGTGATGTCGCTGTGATGCCACACTGCCACCTCAGTGTTTCAAAGCCCCACTCCAAGAACACAGGAGTCCTGGCTTTCCAAGGGGTATGGTGCACCTGTAGGTCTGGTCACAAGAACTCAGGGGAATAACCCTTCCTGAGCAATCAGGGAGCTGACCGTAATGCAGCCACCTACTTGCTTGTTACTAGCTCTGCATCTTTCGTGGAGGCAGGAGGCTGGCAGGGAGATGCTGGCTGTTTGGTGTGGGGCTGAGTGCAGACAGGGGAAGGAGGAAGAGCTGAGAAGGCAGGTGAGCTCATCTCAGGTGTGTCCCTCCCAGCTCCTGGAGTTCTTCCCCTCCTGGTACATGCCTTTCTGCTCTGGAAATCCGGCTCCCTCCCTCCTTAAGTGTGATTTCTCTTCATCTCTCTACACGTGTGCGCACATACACACACACACGAATTTGTTGTGTGTATTATTCCAGAGACTCGGGGAGAACTGTTGATCATTTTCTAGGAGTTCAGAGGGTCTGTCTGCTGTCTGTATTTAATATAATGTTATCAAAGTGATTGCAAAATCCCATTCAAAAAGGAACAATTGATACCATCCCCTGTGGCTAGGTGCTTCAACATTTTAACTACTGACACAAACAATATCCTCCATTATCCATAACAACTCTGGGAGGACTGTCCCTGAGCAGATGGAACGACAGTCCCTTCAGAAAGTTGGCTGACTTGGCACCAAACTGAAGACGGAAAAACCGGTAAGTTTCCCCAAGGAGGGTATTTTAAATTTCCCTGTATGCTTGACCCCTGCCTCCACATTATACCTACTTCTTCATGTAACTTGTTCAAAGAGATGACGTCTCTATGCTCTGTTTCCAGAAGGACTATTGTTACTGAATCCAGCCCATGTGCTGGTTTTGTATCACATGCTCTGTTTCCACTGATGCTAACATCCAATTATACTAAAATCAATACACAGGAACTCGTGACTTTATAACCACAATCCCATGGACAGTGTTTTTATAGCTCATTTCTCTGATGACTAGAGAACACAAACTTACAAAGTCGGCGGGGAGGTGAAGCCTGTAGAGCTGCAGGATGGACTGCAGTAAGCTGGACACCTGACTTGACACCAGGACGTCCTGGCCGAGCTTCGTGCTGTCCACCGCCTTCCTCTGACTCGTGGCCACCTGGACGCTCCACTTGTCTGTGTCTGCAATGATGCACACAGCCTCGGCGATGGGCTCGTCCAGCACGGGATGCTGCAGGGCAGACACAGGGGGTCAACTCCTCGCCACGCTTCCAGCTGTCTAAAATAGATGGCGGGGGAAGCTGCTGTATAGCACAGGGAGCTATAGAGCTCTGTGATGATCTACAGTGGCAGCAGGGAGGCTCAAGAGGGAGGGGGACAGACGTATGCCAGTGATTGATTCTGCACTGTTGTACGGCAGAAACCAACACAGCATTGTGTATCAACTTTTTTCCAATTGAAAACTAAACAGAAGGTGATGGTGGGAGCCCCAGTAGCCCAGAGCTCCCCAGGGACTCTAAAGTGCCATCACACTGCCATTTAAACATTAACTTGATAAAACTGCAGTCCATCCTTATTTTATTCCCACACTCAGAAGGGACCCATAAACATCATCACATGCTCACAGGTAAACAAAAAGGCCTGCAATCTTTCTCCAAACCAGGACTTGAAAGTCACTTCCTTCTGGAAAGCTGCACTCTCCTTCATTTTTTGTGTGGTCTGTGGGATCCTAGTTCCCTGAACTGGGATGGAACCTGCGCCCTCTGCTGTGGAAGTCCCGAGTCTTAACCACTGGCTGCCAGGGAAGCCCCTGCTCATTCCCTTTACAATGGAGACTGTCAGAATACGGTGTAGGATTCTACTGCCATTTTCCCCATCACGAGGTTTGGAAGGGTGACTTAATATTCCCTGAAAAGTAGAGCTTTAATCATGAAGTGACATTTACTCAGGAACCACGTGCTACACACATAAGTCAACTCCAACCACCACCTAGACAGATGGGACTAGGGAGCTATGTTATTGAGACGAGGCCAAAAGGTACAAGTGTGGCCACTGATGAATGTACTTAAGACTTAACACTAGGGAGTCCCTGATGGTCCAGTGGTTAATAATCCGCCTTCCAATGCAGCGGACACTGGTTCGATCCCTAGTCTGGGAAGATCCCATACGCCGTGGTGCAACTAAGGTGCCACAGCTATGGAACTCCCCCAGCCTAGAGACTGTGCCCCACAACAAGAGAAGCCACCGCACCGCAATGAGAAGCTCGCTTGCCACGACTAAGAGCAGCCCCCACTCACTGCGAGTAGAGAAAGCCCACACACGTGGGGAGCCCAGCACAGCCAAAATAAACAGGCAAACAAAGAAATGAATTTTTTTTTTTAAAAAGACAGCACTATTATTGGGGAGGCTATTGATGGAAACCCAAGATGTTTGCTGCCATACTCTACATTTAACAGGTGATCTGGTTCCTTCGTTTTGAGGCTTTTTGATTCAATCTCTGTATTCTTTCTCACAGATGGGGAAGAAGTGACTGATGGGCTGAATGAGAACTTTGTTGGGAGCAACATTTATTCCTATACTATATTCAGGAGGGAAACCTTCATGGTTTAGAATATTTCCCCATTGAAAAGAACAGCAAATCAGGCAAAATCTAGCGGTCCACATTTATTTAAGTGTATGTTCAAATAATCTTCAACGTGAAGAATGAAAAATGTGACAGAACAGATTCTTGAATTAATGGAGCCCAGTTTCCCAAGGATGGCTCTCATTTCTTAGACTTTTCAACCAAACAGTCGAAATGCCCCCACACACATAATGACCACAGATTCCCACTCTCACCCACAGGGTCTTGTGACGCCTTACTCCTACCCTTGTACACACTCTCCAAAACAGAAAGTACAGAAATGGCTGCCACAACTTCCTTCTACAAGTTCTGGCAAGTTCTTGCTCAATCCCTGTGTCACAGGTTCACAGCAAGAGGACAGTGACTTGGTCCTTATGACCACAGCAAATGAAAATTTGGAAATTTAAAAGATTTGCATTTGGAGTTCAAGTTCCTTCAATGCTTTGCATTTATCAGAAATTCACTGTGTGCTGGGTATTGCCCAGAAAAGATCTACATGAATCTATATGAAGACCTTTCCTTCAAGGGGCTTACATTATGAAAGTATATGTGCTGTCTGTGTATATGAGGTATATGTACTTAGTCACTCAGTCGTGTCTGACTCTTTTGTGACCCCATGGACTCTGGCCTGCCAGGCTCCTCTGTCCATGGGATTCTCCAGGCAAGAATGCTGGAGTGGGTTGCCATCTGCTACTCCAGGGGATCTTCCTGACTCAGGGATCAAACCCATGTCTCCTGCGTCTCCTGCAGGCAGATTCTTTACCACTGTGCCACCTGGGAAGCCCCTGAAAATATATACATAATCTTTAAAATCCATATGCCCATGTATACACAGTGAGAGGAAGGCACGCCAATCTCCTCTCTGGATTTCAGTCACCTCCCTCTATCAAGGTGAGGGACAGCACCCAGGCCAGGTCATTCAAGGGCTCTTTCTCCAAGACTTCCCTGTGAATAGGGGGCCAGGAGGCTGGGACAGTTGGTATAAAAGTCTAGCTTTGGTTGGATGAACTATTTGTAGTGAATAATCTGGGCCCGAGTTTCCAACTCATTCAGTTTCCTAAGTAACTTCCCACCCTTCAGGGAAGGGAGCAGTGTATTGATCCAAGGAAAGCAGACTGCAGATCGCACGGCACCACGCACACCACCGGCAACCACACACAGAGCTCCGCCTTCAGAAGGGAGCCACCGGCAGGAGGGCGGCGAGGCTCACTGGGGACGTGATGGACAGAAGGCTCTCTGGGTGCCTGTGACCCCGGGAGGCTGCAGACCTGGGGGCGGAAACAGCAGAGGAGCAAAAGAGGAGCTGGCACAATCACGTGAGAGAAAACGTGAGCACAAGCCGTTTCTAAATCACTGGTGGAAACCTGGGGACGGACTAAAGAGAGCTGCGTCTGAAGGCTGGGACAAACGCACAGGGAGCCCAGAGCCCACTCCCTGAAGCGGGGGCTGACTCCTCTCTCCTGGACTCTCAGCACCAAGGGCAGGACCAGCTCCTTGAGAAAGGACAGACTTCAGACAGACCAGGTCGAGCCCAGCAGTCAAAGGGAAGGCAAGCGCCTGTGAGCCCACGCACAGCGCTGAGTGTCACGCGTGTGGGATCCAGGGAAGCAGAGCCATGCAACGCTGTCAGGACAGCACCTTAAAGCAAAAGTGTACAGGGAACGATAGTCAGTAACCTGTGCCAAACCAGGATGGGAAAGAATAGGAGAAAGAATCCACATATGTATGACTGGGTCACTTTGTTGTACAGCAGAAATGAACACAACACTGTAGATCAACTATACTTCAATAAAATTTAAAAAAAGAATTATACATTCTCAGACTACTAAATATTTAACATGTAATTTCCTAAGTGGGCTTCCCTGGTGGCTCAGATGGTAAAGAATCTACCTGCAATGCAGGAGATCTGGGTTCAATCCCTAGTTCAGGAAGATCCCTGGGTCAGGAAGTTCCCCTGGAGAAGTGAACAGCTACCCACTCCAGCTATCCACTTGCCTGGAAAATGCCATGGACAGTAGAGTCTGGTGAGCTACAGTCCACGGGGGTCACAAAAAGTCAGGCATCATTGAGCAATTAACACTTTGATTTTCCCTAAATACATCTACAGGTCACCAACTGTCTCCATCTAACTATGCCATTAGTAGTTACTCATTTATTGAAGACTAAATATTTTTTTTTTAAGGAAGATGGAAATAGAAGGAAATGTAAATATTCAAGAAAAAGAATACTGGAGAGAGATAAAAAAATGTCATCTGCAACCATTTCAAGTTATCATCTAAGGACCGCCAGGGCAACTAACAGCCCAGTCCTGATCTGGTCTAAACTTCTCTAAGGTCAGAGCATTGAAGCACAAGTTCTGATGATTCTGGAGATTTCTGACATGTATCTTTCCAAAGGAAACACAGCCCACTAAAGAGTAACGTTTATGGGTGGTAATGGGCAGTGTAAATGTTTTACGGTTTGGTTTATTAGTTGGTCTCTGAGCTTGTAGAATTTAAAGAACTCTGAGATCCAGAAGCCCCACCGGGAAAATCACAGGAACTCTCACCCACACACGCCTCCACTCTGCCTGGTATTCAACAGAAAACCCCTCTTTGCAATGGCTCTGCTTATGGCATATGCAGAACCACCATAAACAAAGGGAAAACTGAATTACATGACACTTCTTTATCACTTTTACTTATGAGCTGCAACTTAAATACAGAAGTAACTAGTAGTAAAATCTGTCAGGCAGGTTTCTTAAGTTCACATACAACCCAGGGTACACATAAATACACTTACCAGTAACGAATGCACGGAGCGTGCTTTTGAGAAATTAAGCACTTTGACAAACGTTGTAAACCATTAGACTGAATGGTTCAAACACCTCCCACGAGCCTGATCTCTCCAACTCCCTCCCTCAGGCTTGGATATTTCATCAAGGAGCCAAGACTCTGAAGCCAGGCAGGACTGGGCTTGACGGCCACTCATCACTTACTAGCTGTGGGGCCTTAGTGACCCTGTTCTCCGGGGCTTCCATCTCTACATCTGCAGAGTGTGTTGTTGTGTAGTCACCAAGTTGTGTCTGACTCTTTGCTACCACATGGACTGTAGCCTAGCAAGCTCCTCTGTCCATGGGATTTCCCAGGAAGAATACTAGAGCAAGCTGCCATTTCCTTCTCCAGGGGATCTTCATGACCCAGGAATCAAACTTGTATCTCTTACATTAGCAGGAGGATTATTTACGGATGAACCACCATGCAGTGTGTGACTGTACTTAATTCAGGGTTTCTGTGACAAAACGTACATGAAACTTGTAGTGTAGTGCCTACCACTTGTCGGGTGCATCCCCTTGCTTCCCCACACCCTACATCGCCCCCTCATGCAACCACATCCCCAAACCCTCACGGACTCAGAAACCTACCCTAGCCTGGGACCCTCCCCCAATGCTTACTGGTCAAACCTGTCTCTGCATCCCTGCAGCTTCCCTCAGGCCCACATCCACCTGCACACATTCCCCTCCAGGCTCTCTCAGGAGAAGCCCCTTCTCCAGGCAGAGAGGAAGCCCGTCTCTCACTCGGGCTGTGGCCAGAACATCTTCTGGGCTCCCTTCTAAACATTCCAGTTCTTCAGGGACCTGGCCTGGCCCCGTCTCCCCTACGCCCCACAGTGAGACTCCCCACGTCCACTGTCTGGCATGGAATCACACTGTCCTAACTCTCTCTTGATTGCACATCTGTTTGTCTACTCAGTGATTTCGTAAGTAACTCAAGGAGAGAAGTTACATTTTCTTCCGTAGTCTCAGAAATGAACATAACAAAATGCAAGGCATGAGCTAAATACCTAATACATGCTGGCTCTGTTGAACAATTCTCTATTCAGATTTATTTTTAGGTTGGATCCAGTTCTTATTAAGCCATCCACACAACTAGTAACATATTTCTTTTCCATGTACAGCTATCTATACCACTAACATTTTATGTAGTGACCTCTATTAAAAATTTTTTTGAAAAATAGTTGATTTACAGTGCTGTGTTAGCTTCAGACGTAAAGTGATTCAATTATACATACATATGAATATATACCTTTTTTTCACATAGTCTTCCGTTACAGATTATTACAAGATATTGACTTTGGTTCCCTATGTTATACAGTATAGGTCCTTGTTCCTTATCTATATGCAGTAGTGTGTATATTTTAATCCTCAACTCCTAATCTATCCCTTCCCCCTCTGCCCTTTGGTAACCACAAGTTTATTTTCTATGTCTGTGAGTCTCTTTCTGTTTTGTAAATAAGTTCATCTGTATCATTTTTTATATTTCACATATAATCAATATCACACATTTGTCTTTTTCTGTCGGACTTACTTCATTTAGTATGATAATCCCTGGGTCCACCCATGCTACTGTGAATGACATTATTCTTTCATGGCAGAGTAGTATTCCATTGTATATACATGTACCACGTCTTCTATATCTGTCAATGGACATTTAGGTTGCTTCCATGTCTTGGCTATTGTGAAAGTGCTGCAATGAACATTAAGGTACACGCATCCTTTCGGAGCATGTTTTTCTCTGGACATATGCCCAAGAATGGGATTGGGGGTCATATGGTAGTTCCATTTTTAGTTTTTTAAGGAGCCTCCATACTGTCCACAGTGGTTGTATCAATCTACATTCCCACCAACAGTGTAAGAGGTTCCCTTTCTCCACACCCTCTCCAGCATTTATTGTTTACAGATTTTTGGAAATGGCCATTCTGACTCGTGTAAGGCGGCACATCACTGTAGTTTCGACTTTCATTTCTCTAACAATTAGTGATGCTAAGCATCCACAGTTCTTCAGGCCCTCTCTACCAGATCTAATCCCTTGAATCTATTCATTACCTTCACTGTAAAATCATAAAGGATTTGATTTAGGTCATATCTGAATGACCTAGTGGTTTTCCATACTTTCTTCAATTTAAACATGAATTATACAATAAGGAGCTAATGATCTGAGCCACAGTCAGCTCCAGGTCTTGTTTTTGCTGACTGTACACAGCTTCACCGTCTTTGGCTATAAAGAATATAATCAATCTGATTTCAGTTTTGACCATCTGGTAATGTCCATGTGTACAATCATCTCTTGGATTGCTGGAAAAGGGTGTTTGCTATGACCAGTGTGTTCTCTTGACAAGACTCTGTTACTCTTTGTCCTTACAACATTTCTATAGGCCTTGGGTTAGTCACAGAGAAAAAGCAGATAATCAGTGCCCTGAGGCTCACATTCTCAGCATCTGCTCTTGGCTAAATGTCATCAGATCCTGTTTTTATTCTCTCTCTCTAGGGGCCAAGGCCCACCTAAATAACCACACCCCCACATCCTTGGCACTGAGGATTTAAGTAAGTCCACCCACTTCTGGATGGCTGAGGGCACACAGAAGGATGCAGATACATGTGGCTGCCTGACTAGTTTCTCTTTTTAAGCCTTCAGTCTGGGGCCTCCCTGGTAGCTAGGACTCTGCCTTCCAATCCAGAGATGGGGAGAGGGGGCCTGTGGTGGGGGGTCATGGGGGTTCAATCTTAGTTGGGGAGCTAAGATACCACATGCCTTGCAGGCAAAAAAAGGAAAACATAAAAGTAACACTAGAACAAAGTCAATAAAAGACTTTAAAAATGGTCCATTCCAAAAACCAAACAAACAAACAAACGCACCTTTAGTCTCACATTCATGCAGAGAACAGAATCCTATTACCACTCACCCTTCTCTAACACTTCTTCCAGGCTATAATATCATCTAGAATAGTGAACGCTAAATGCTCGGCACCCAGGCTTTCCTGACAGCAGTTTACGTGAGACAGGAGCTCCTATGGCAGTAAAGCTGGCTCCGCCTGCAGTCAGTCTACAGCCCCTGGGGGAGCGCAGGGTCCTTGTGTCCTGCCTGGACCCCCCATTCCAGCTCTGCTTATCCTCACTGTAGATGTCACCTCCTCCAGGAAGCCATCCATGCATTCCTTGCCTCCCATCCTGACACTGGCCTCTATCTGCACTGCTTATGTCTTTAGTCACATGCTGGATTTCAGTTTCCTGAAGGACAGAGCCATTCTCTCTGGCCAGTGATAAGCTTCCTTTTTCTCTGATGACCTGCAGCTCAGTGTGGATATGTTCATGTCTGTGGGCTCATCTAACCTGAAAGACAGCAGCCATTCTTTCTCCAAATACTGTTTCTCTGTCCTGCCTCTTGTATACACCATAAAACAGTCTCACTCAAGCCACCACGTCTCTTACTGGCTCTTTTCACATTTTTTCACGTCCTTTTGTCTCAGAGTTACAGTCACAGGGGCAGGTCTGTATCTCGTCACTGTTTCACAAACTCTAATCCCTTCTGGCTGCATTTAATCTGTTCTGCTCATTAGACTACCCCCCTGAGTTTTAATTTCCATGACTGCATTTTTCCATTTTAGCAGCTCCCTTTAGTTCTTTTACGAATATAAATAGTTGGGTATCATATCAGACCATCTTTTTAAGGGTTCCAATTCCTTCCTTTTATCACCATCACCATTTTAAACGTAGTTACTCAGCAGCTACTCTGGACTGTGGGAGGAGGGCTAACGCGCCTGCCCATTTGGCTTAAGCCCCCTCGTCCTGACCGCAAGTCAATCGTATTGGAGTCGTTCTGTTTTATGTGCTGTATGTGCCTTTTGGAAACAGGCGCCATGTCGACTCTAAAGGCGTCAGAGTTGTGATAAAGTAGAGAAGGAGAGAGAATCATCCATTCTGGACCATGGGCACTGCTGAGGGGTCCTGTGAGGCAGGGGCTCGGGGAAGCCTCAACCTTGAGCATATAGGGCACAGCCTCAGGGATGCCTTCAACTTTAGGCCGGTCACTTGCTGCGGAAGCAGTTTAAAGTCAAGGAGAGATGCTCAAGGTCAAAAGGGATCATCAGAGCAAAGTTAAGGGAGGATGTGCATGATGCTAAGACAACTGTAAGAAGGCTGGTAGCTTTTTCTGCAGAGAATGGCCTAGATGTCCAAATACTTTGCACATAATGAAAAAACAGGGGAAAACAGCAAAATTAGCCATATGCCTATTCACAAAATGCAAGAGAAATGATGCCTTTGAGAGCTTTTTATTCTTCCTTAAGTAAAGAAAAAGAACACAAAGGGCCTCAGGCATCATATCTAAGCACAGCAATCTTCCTCTTTATATCTTAAATGCAGAGTCTATCACTTCTCTCTGCTTTAGGAGGGTCACAGTCTACAGCACAGTGTCACCTGAAGGAACACACACTTCTCTAACCGGCGCAGGGGGACCACACTGTGCCGCTTGTCCCTGGACTGGGTGCTGGACTGGTAGGACTGAAGCCCCCTCCCTGCTTGGGCACTGCAAGCCTGGCAGGAGACACTGGAGGTTGAAGCAACTGTCATGTGCAAAGGGACTGGAATGGTTTCAGAGAAGGGGCAACATCAGGAGGAGGTCTGCAAATGGCATAGAAATTGGTTCCATGGTGCCTGAGACAGACGGAACACAGCAAGCAGCCAGGAGGTGGAAAAGAGGAGGGGAGTTCAAGGCTGATCGACAGTGTGACTGTGTGTGTGTGTGTGCAGGACATACGAGGGGCGATCCCAGCCAAGACGACTAGATTTCACTCTCTAAAGCAATGGGCCCCTGGGAGGATAGAAGAGTGACCAATCAAATCCCTATTTGAGAAGGAGCCCTCCATGGCTGTGTGCAAAGTGGCCCCATGCAGGTAATGGCTGCAGGTGGAGGGGCTCTGAGGAGGGGAGGGGTCACCAAGATTCCAGACTGGAGTTGGCGATACCCAGATACCAGTAGTTTCTTCAAGTATTTTTTAAAATCACCACGTGCAGTAAGAAATACGTTTGAATGTCATAACCCAGTGTGCATACTTATACATGCGCATTTATACAGACACATATGTACATGTACACACACACACCCCCCCCAACAGTGAGTTGGGGCTGAAGGTCCATGGCCCCACCATGCTCACCACCCCACCCAGGAAAGGAGGCGAGCAGAGCTGTTCTGTCTCAAACAGCAGATGTGTTCTGCGCGGCTGTTTCCTCTACACCACCACTGACTGAAGGTGGCTGCTGATCTGGGCCACCTCAGCGTTGTCTTTGTTACTAATGCAATGCTTTATCGGTCCCTGTGACTCGCGGCTCTTTCATAACCTCATTGGCTGATGGCATGGCACGGGCTCCGTTAGGTATTTGAGGCTCACAGCACAGCCAAGCCATTAGCAAAGCTCCTTATCTGCACTACTGATTTCTGGAGTCAACCTGTTGCTACTCTTAAATGAAAGAGGTTGCCATATCCTTGTTTTAGAGAGTGTTCTGGAGATGCCTGAAGCCCTAGCATACAGTTTTTCTTAAAAGAAACAATGTGTGATGCTAATTTTGGTCTTGATGACCTGACCCTGCAGAGCTTTAAGTGGCTTGGCCTGCTCCTTGGACAGTCATGGCAGAGGGAACTCAGCAGCCATTAACACTGAATGAATGGGCACTGCTTCTGTTCATCACCCAGAGCGTAAGCACCCTGGAAAACTCATTTACAAAGCACGTTCACGGTGTCATTTTAATAGCTACTGTTTAATGGGTGTTCAGTAATGTGCAGGGCGCTGTGCTCAACAACAGACACGCATCATCTCACAGTCTTCAATCAGACCTACAAGTACTATCATTTTCTAGAACATGAAAAAGATGCTTGGAAGATGAGAGAAACCTGCCCAAGGCCACACAGCCACAAGGGGTAAGCCATGACTCAAACGCAGATACGTCTGCCTTTAGAAGCTGCATGCTTAACTGCTGGGTTACATTTTTTCTATTCCTCTAAATATGTTTTTCTGAGGCCTAGCAAAGCCAACAGATTTACCTGATGACCATCGAACAAGCAGTAACACCACAGCATCAATGTCGAGTCAGCCTCCTCCACCACCTCCGCTCCCTGCAACTTCATAGCTGCCCCGGCCCAGTACCCAGAACCCGTGGGTCAGCAGTACCCAGAACCCGTGGGTCAGCAGTACCCACGGGCGGACAAGACACAAATAAAACAAAGGAGAGAGAAAAAGCTCCTGGAGAGTCATGGGTACAGAGGGAAGCCGGCTCTCCCACTTCACCCTTCAAAGTCAAAAGGAAAACAGAAGAAAGAATTTACGTTTAGATGCGGCAGGAAAAAAATGAAACTAAGTATGACCTCAGCCTAATTCAAGGCAGCTGTATAATCTATGCATTGGGAGGCAGAGAAACAGTTCAAACGATGGAACAGAGGTAGTAGGTGGATTAAATAAGAACACATGTTAAAATATTTAAAGGCCATTAGAATCTTACCACGTGGAAGCCGGTAACAAAAATGGAAATGAATGAAATAAAGTTAATACTTCTTTCTGTCATAAGAGTCTAGGACAATGAAATGCACAAAAAGAACTTCTTAGTACTGGGAGCTCCAGACGCAGTACCTCAGTGAGAGAAGAAACTCCACAACCCAGCCCACTGAGGTTACAGAAGTGCGTATTTACAGAAGACAGATTTCACAATCGTGTCATGCACAGGCCTTGAAAACAGATCAATACTGTAAATCAACTGCTCTTAAAAAGTTAAAAATCCTTCTCTGTAAACAACTATGAATCTCAAAGCTGGATGAAGTGTGGCATGAATATTAGGAATTATTAAAATTCAAAAACCAGGTTCTTGAAAGTAAATTATGAGAGAGAAATTTATCCCGAGCTCTTCCTCCTCAACAACTCAGTATTTCATTCCTAACTCGGCTCCTGTTCTTGGATCTTTGCTTTTTTCTCTGGCAACACACTCAAGAATTTAAATAATTATTAGGCTTTGTGGAGCAGTCATTTAATATAATGTTCCGCCTCCTAAACCTCCTAATTTATTTTCCAACAAATATTTGTCAGTGGCAGTTGAAAGGAGGCTGTTTTTATTTAAACACTGCCATGGAGCAGGATCCCAGTCTGAGAAGTTCAAATGGAACACTTATTTCAAAAGCAAAATTCATTATGATGAATGTGCCAAGTGAAATCAGAACTCCACTAATGCTGATTGGATACATTCTTCTGAAGATATTTTTATGACCCTTGCAATTCCCTATTAACACCCACGCAGACTGCATGGGAGATGTTCCCACCATTCGACACAATGTAGGTTATTAGGCTTAATAACTTTCCATCTCTCAGGCTGACTGCACAGTCTGCAGAGACGAGAACAGCTGCAGTGTGAAAATACTACCTTTGAAAGGAAGAGAAAATGGACATGACAGGTCTTTAAGAGCACAAGCAGAGGAAACATGGTTTTGTTTCTTTAAATGTAAGAATTATAGACCTAGATGGTCACCATGGAAACCTAATACACAAAACATCTGAATGTGTCAGCCTATGGAATGGTTCTGCAGATAATCAGTTCAGGGAGGACAATCAGTCTGTAGATGCATGTTCATAGTTGTGGTTAGTAGGTCTAGGGTATTTGGATGATAACTTGCTGGAGGACGGGTGGGTGACGACGGCCCTGTGGGTTTACATGTGCTCTCCTGGCACACCTGTCAGAGCAGAACCCAGGCTCCATGGGAGAAGGGTCCAGTGAGCAGCACCAGTGTTCTTACAGATCAAACCGACACGAGCGAACCAAAAACCCCACGGGTGCTGCATACATGATCATGAACGCATGGTGCTGCAAAAGGAGGGCCTCAAATCCCCTGCCTGCCTTACGGCTCCTGGTGGCCACTAAATGTATGCGTGGCTCAGATGACCTAGAAAGAGCACTGTCCAAGGAGGGCATCTCCTTTCTCCAAGGTCACTGACGTGCGGGCCTCTGAGATGACAGGCAAGGACAGTGCTCCTGAGGACTATGTAGACAGAGGACGACAGCTCTGCCTCCTTCCAGGGCTGGCCTGGGGCGGGTGGTGGCCAAGCACAAACTAGGGTGGGTCAGGAACCCAGTACCAGTCCCTGCACGGGGCGGGGCACCAGCCTCAGGACCCTTCCCCCAACCTCCTCCTTCCCAGTTCGGGGGTGAGTGCAGCTGCTTCACCATCAAGCTTTTCTTCCCATTCACACAAATAACTCCAGCCTGCTTGGCCTGTGCCTGATGGAAGTCTGGTCTTCACAGAGGAGAGGCTCAAGGCCAAAGACTGCACGCACTGCCTTCTGTTCTACCTCTCGAAAAGTACTTGTTGGGTGAGGAGAAAGTAACCAGCCAAATTCCAATTTTCCTGACGCAAAGAGGACTTTTCCTACTGTCTAAGATACAATATGCTTCCAATACAATACAGCTATTTTTTTTTTGCACGTCTGCCCAATAGCGGCTCAATTAAAAACAGGTCTGCCAGACTGACATGGTTTCCTCCAATGCTTAGTTCCTGTCACACTGCAGATAGTGGAGAAGCACTAAGAGGCAGCCACGAGGCAATTTTCCATAAGATGTGTTAATCTTTATACAGTCATCCTCGAACAGCCATCAAAGTGAACTTAATGACAAATCAGTTAAAACAGATTATTTTTAGGAACTTGTAAGGATCAACTAAAAAGCAAAACACATGTGACATCTCTTTGGTCCTCCCTGGGATGCACATAATTGTCACCATCTGCGCTGACTGTTCTGTCTGCCTGGCCTGCCCCACCCACCTCCAGATTCACCCTGTGCCCTTCCCTGTCCTGTGCAGAGGTGAGCTCTGCAGACCGCAGGCCTGGATCTGCATTAGCTATGACCTCCTCACTCTGTGGCTTCTAGCTGGGCTTAGCCCAAAGGAAGCCTTGTAGGAGCTCAGCGGCTGGAGGAGTGAGAGGTCGGGGGTCCCCCCAGCCCATCGTGCTCCGACAGCCAGGCAGCCCCTCTTCTTTTCCCCACTGCTGTGCCCTGTGGTGCTCATAGCCTCTAGCTCCGTGCGTCCCCAGATGTCTCAGCAGCCTCACTGGTTCCCGTCACCCCGGCAGCATCTGTAGCAACAATCCCAAGACTACCTGTGACTGCCCACCTCGGCTGGCTGCCCCCTCATTCACCCCCTGGTCAGCAGCTTGAGGCTCCCAACTGGGATCACTCACCTGGACCGTGTGGACCAGGTCGGCTGCTAGGCACTGCTTCAGCTTCTCGTCGCTGCTGGTCCCGTGAAGCACCAAGTCTGGCATGTACGTGGGGCAGTACCCCGCCAGGAGGGAGCGGCCGAAGTTTCTCACATTGGGGTTGCTGATGCTCTGAGACCTAAAACAAGACCAGCTATCAGCACGCACAACACAAACGTGCTCCCTTCTTGCACTGCAGTGGGAACAAAGCCTCAGGGACACAGGTGAGAGAAACAGATCCAGGGACGGTCACATAAGGAGTCCTCTGGGAAGCAGGTCACTGGTGCAGGAAGGGAAGGGAGTTGAAGGGAAAAGGAACTTTCATGAAGAGGAAGAGCAGGAAAAATCAGATATTCTGGTGGCTGGCTGTGAGTCTGTTCTTGTGCCTCACAGAGCTCATCCTCCAGACGCTGGGTCGGGAGAGAAGAAAAACTGTGTGTGTGTGTGTGTGTGTGTGTTGGGGGGGTGTCACTGGCAAAGTCTGGCTCCAGGAACTCACACACCTGCATAGGGGGGTGCCAGGACAGAGAAGGGACAAATCTCTAGTTACTGCTTTACAGACCAGGTCATCTGCTGATGCTGCCTTAGGAAGAGGTGCTGTTTCCCGACCACCTGAAGCTGTCCTGACCAGACAGGCAGGGGAAAAGCTGCTCGGGGGCGTAACCTACCAGCACATCCACCCTCCGCCCTCCGAGGCTGGGCGTCCACGGCCACAGATCTTCCTTGAGGATGGCGAGGATGCTCCCCACCACCTCCGCATCCCTCAGTGGCCGGAGCGGCAGCATCTGACCCAATTCACTCTGCCCCTCACCGGCCTTACCTGGGGAGCGGCAGCTCCACCTCCAGTGACCCTTCGCTCTGGTCATGGTCCACATCAGGATCACTTCCAGGACCCAGGTCCGGCGAGGCCGCTGCACATGTGTCGTCATCACTGTCTCCGAGGGCGCTGTCGGAGCTCTCGTTCCGGGGGAGGCCACCTTCCACCCTGAAGCCAGCATCGCCACTGGGCACAGGAGCGGTGCACCCACTCACTGCAGGCACGTCTGCGTCCTTGCCCCTCCAACCCCCTGGCAGTGCCAGTGCGCCTGTAGGGTTGGCAGGTGCACCCGGCGCCCCAGCAACCTCCGCAGCAGCCTCGGTCCTGACATCTCTGTCCCCCCGCGACGCCCCAGGGGACTGGGAACACGTCAGAGAGCACTGGTCCTGGCCCTCCTGGGCTGGGTCGGCAGCCACCCCAGGCCCAGCCAGGGGTCCCTGTGCTGGCTCTGGCTCCGCACACCTGCAAGCCTGTAGCCGCTCCTCCATTGCTTTGGCGCGACTTTCAAAGTCCGACTCCGGAGACACAGAGCTCCCGATGTGGAAGGTGACCTTTTCCCAGGGCGGCCTGTCCCGGAGACGTCCATCAGGGCATGGCCTGGCCGCCGACCGGTCTGGCAGCTTCTTGGGCATCTCCCCTCCTGGCTCCGCCCCGATGGCTGGAGGGCTCATCTTCAGCCCCACGCCCACACCTGCACCGCTGGGGAGCCTCGCAGAGCCGCCTCGAGGGGGCTCCTTACTCTCCTCGTCCCCTAACGATGCGCCCTGAGGTCTCCACATGCTGTGGGCTGTTAGGCTCTTCTCCAGGGCCCCGCCTCCTTCTCCATCAAGTTGGGGACACAGGTCTCTGGGGTCAGCGTCCACCTCGGCTGTGGTCACGGGCAGGGTGGGTGGCAGGAGGGCAGGCTCACTCCTCACCGTGACCACCACGTACTCAGACTCCTCCACCTCGCCCCTCTCCAGGGCGGTGGTGATGCTGCTCCCGTGCAGCATCTGCTCGCCTTGCGCGGGGCCCCCACTCCACATCAGCTGGTTCTCCTGCAACTCTGAGCACCGCACGAAGTAGGTCAGCACGTACAGTATCCGCTGCACCAAGTCCTTCTGCTTCCCCAGCACCACTGTGCGCGTCAGCCGCACTGGAGAGCCGATAGCTCCGTAAAGGTCGCCTAGAGGCCAAGTGGACACAAAGACACAGTCACCTGGATGAGCGCTTCAAGGCTGTGTCAGCCTGAACAGGAGAAACACGAATGACGTGTTCCCAGACCAGACTCACTTCACACACCTGAGGCACAGAGATTAATTCCTAGAATGACCATCTTTCCGTTTCCCTCTGGGATGGAACGTCTGCCTGGGAAGGCCGGTCAGGAGCAGCCCTGATCTGGGTGCTCACGGGCAGTGTGGTGGGTGCAGCTCGGGTGTTACTGGGTGCAGTGCAGGGATATGCTGGGTACAGCACCAGTGTGTATACTGGGTTCTGTGCAGGTGTGTGCAACGGGCAGCATGGGAGTGTGCTGGGTGCAGCATGGGTGTGTATAGTGGGTACAGCACCAGTGTGTATACTGGGTTCTGTGCAGGTGTGTGCAATGGGCAGCATGGGAGTGTGCTGGGTGCAGCATGGGTGTGTATAGTGGGTACAGCACCAGTGTGTATAGTGGGTTCCGTGCAGGTGTGTGTAAGGGGCAGCATGGGTGTGTATAGTGGGTACAGCACCAGTGTATATAGTGGGTTCCATGCAGGTGTGTGCTGGGTGCAGCATGGGAGTGTGCTGGGTGCAGCATGGGTGTGTATAGTGGGTACAGCACCAGTGTGGATACTGGGTTCTGTGCAGGTGTGTGCAACGGGCAGCATGGGAGTGTGCTGGGTGCAGCATGGGTGTGTATACTGGGTACAGCACCAGTGTGCATACTGGGTTCAGCAGGTGTGTGCAAGGTGCAGCATGGGAGTGTGCTGGGTGTGATGCTGGTGTATGTTGGGTGCAGCATGTGTGTGTACAGCACCAGTGTGTACACTGGGTTCAGCAGGTGTGTGCAAGGTGCAGCATGGAAGTGTGCTGGGTGCGATGCTGGTGTATGCTGGGTGCAGGATGGGTGTGTATACTGTGTAAGGCACCAATGTGTATACTGGGTTCAGCAGGTGTGTGCAAGGTGCAGCATGGAAGTGTGCTGGGTGCGATGCTGGTGTATGCTGGGTGCAGGATGGGTGTGTATACTGTGTAAGGCACCAATGTGTATACTGGGTTCAGCAGGTGTGTGCAAGGTGCAGCATGGGAGTGTGCTAGGTGCGATGCTGGTGTATGTTGGGTGCAGCATGGGTGTGTACAGCACCAGTGTGTATACTGGGTTCAGGGCTGTGTGCAGTGCCATGCACACAGTCCCCCATTTTCGGGCTGGGTCTCACCATGCAGGTCAGTGGGCCAGCTGGCTCCCTTCTCTCCAAGGACAGCTAAAACCAGAGCTCTTATTTGTGACCAAACCAAATAATTTATTTTAGAAACTAGAATGATGAGATCTTTTTTAGAAGAATCTGAGGGCAATAAGCCTTGGGGATACATCCAAATTCTGGGATCTCTGAGCAGAAGTGCAGTGAATCAATTCAAAATAATGAAATGGTGTGCTCAATACACAGGAACATCAAGTGGAATCAATTTGATTAACAAGAAAAAATAACTTGGTCATGAATAATGAATCTGATTTTTTTCTCTTAGGTCATCTGGAAATCCTACTGGAGAAAAATGTGCTATAAGTTATATCCTGACATGCTGACTAAAAACTGGCTAAAGGCAGAAGAAAGGCAAACCTTTGAGAACCAGCAGCACAGGCTTCTCATCACAGGTGTCTGTCCAGTGCCTGAGCATTAAAATTGCTGCATTTCATAAAACCTGAGTACTACCCTTCGTAAGGTGTATCTCTGGTACTTTGATAATAATATTGACAATTACAACAAAAAGCCAACATTTCCTGACTGCAGGCACAGCGCTGAGTGTTTCACGTAGATTTACCTCCCTTACATCTCTGCAGGAGCAACCCTGAGTCAGAAACCACTTTGGGAATAAGCAGAATGCTGGAATAAATCAAAATGTGGAACGACCCTAAGTAAAGGAGAGGAGATATGTGGTGACAGTTACAGGTAAGAACTCAGAAATCTGGACTCCATCTAGAGGGAGAGGGGGGAGACAATTCTTAGATAAGATTAATCATACAGCTAAGGCTAAGACTGAGGAGAAAGTGATAGGACCCATCAGAAGTGGGTCCTCTCCTCTAGAGAGGATTCCTAGAATAAGACTCTGAGAACAGGTAATGGGCAAGACAGAAGTGTAACCACGTGATCTCCTCTATAAAAGGACTAAGTTACAAGCTAGCAGAACTTTACCTCAGAAGCTGTTGCACCTGACTGAGAAAGCATGCATGAACTGAAAATAACTCAGAACTGCAGCTGCGCTCTGGACAAGCACTTTTGTTTGAGAAAACTTTCTTGACTAACAGCATATTACCGCTACTTCCCGTGATCACGTCTGCTGTGGCTGCGGAGTGTCACAGCCACATCAGGGATTCACACGACACCAGTGTTAACTCGGCCCCAGTGTTCATCAAGAAGATGAGCAGGAACACGGGCGGAGCTAGGTGGCAGTAGGGCCCGTCCTGGCAAACTCGCAAACGGGCCTTGAAATCATTCAAGACAGACCTTCTCTGTGACTGAAGAACCGTGATTACCAGGCTCCTCCTTCCATGAGATTTTCCAGGGAAGAGTACTGGAGTGGGGTGCCATCGCCTTCTCCTAACAAGTACATTAGCACCAGGCATATTCCTGGCCATTTATATTTGCCTGTTTGCTGTGACTTGGTGAATGTTTAATAAAAATAATAACAATCTTTGGAAATAAGTGTCTCCCTGTCAAAATAGTGCAGCCCTCGATGTTCTGTAATACTGGAAACTCAACCATCACTTAACCCTTGGCTTCATAAAGCTCTCCCCTGTGACTGTACCTCTGGCTGCACCCTGTCCTCAGTCTGACCACAGCAGGCCCTGCTGGATTGTTGGGGTGCTGAGAGGGTACTTCCGAAAACATATGCTCTCCTTTGAAAGAGGATTTTGGGCCCAGAGGAAGGGACTCTGCCTTGTTATACCGAACACAGGGAACTGATCTCAATTAGTTAAACCTCACATGGAAAGCACAGCTAAGTATACATATATTTATCCAGTTAAATGTACACCACTCAATTCATGCTCCTTTAAAATGGGTGACTGGGCACCAAGAAACACCATGTTTTCTAAACATCTGGCCCCCTTCTGTCACCTCTTAATAAGTTTTTCATCAAGCCTGTTGTCCATAACTAGAACGGCAGTGCCTGGTCCTCCCTGGGAAGAACCCGACAACCCAGAAGGAGCTGGGCTCCCGGCTCCTTCCCCTTCAGGACACCCGTATATCCTTCAGTTAGTTAACTCATCTGCACCTAGGATCCTGCTAACATGGGAAACGCACCCTCCTTCCTCCTCACACACTTCATGACCCAGGGCACAGAGAAAGACAGCTTCATTATCTGTAATAGAGTGAGGATGCAGCAACAGGGTGAGAATGAGACTCTAATTAATTAGTATGTGCAGAAAGCACCTGAAATAGAATGTGGCTCACAGTGACAGCTCTCATTTCATTACTACTAGAATATGCTCTTTCCCAGGGTTGCTGTGCCTGTCCCCAGTCTGAAGTTCTTTTCTGGAAAATGCTACTCTTCTAACTCTGCACAGAAGAACTGATGCTTTTGAGCGGTGGTGCTAGAGAAGACTCTTGAGAGTTCTTTGGAGATCAAAGTAGTCCATCCTAAAGGAAATCAACCCTGACTGTTCACTGGAAGGACGGATGCTGAAGCTCCAATACTTTGGCCACCTGATGCAAAGAGCCAGCTCACTGGAAAAGACCCTGATGCTGAGAAAGATTGAGGGCAAGAGAAGGGGATGACCGAGGATGAGATGGTTGAATCGGTGATGCCATCCAACCATCACCGATTCAACTGAAGTGAATCTGAGCAAACTCCAGGAGATAGTGAAGGGCAAGGGAAGCCTGGTGTATAGTCCATGGTGTCACAAAGAGTCAGATATGACTTAGCGACTGAACAACAAGTGTGTCTTCCTTGAAAGCCCCCTCTACTCACTCCTCTATCTCCCGTGGCCCCTGTCATATTAACAGCTGCAGCAGCAGAATGGACAAGGCCACTTACAGATAAGCAGTGGAGTTCCCACAGCAGCCATGAGTCGTCACGTCCCATAGCACAGACGGAGAAGAAGAGGCACGGAGGTTAGGCCGCTTGCCCAGGAGGCAGGGTTCTAGTCCAGCCGTCTGGCCCTGGCCCTCACCCTCCGCACTGTGCACTCTCTCTCTCTGTGTCTGTGGGCTGGCCTCTGCCCATCCCACCAAAGGAGTGCTCGGGATGTTCTCAATACAACCTGCCTCCTCCACAGGCAGCAGGTGTCCCAAGAATGAGCTGCCTGTCATCCCAGCCCTGGGTCCAGCCGACGGACAGGGTCCTGGGACAGAGCAGGTATGCAAGCCTGACTGGTCACTGCAGGCTCTGCTGGTGAGAGGCTCTGGCACCCCCCTCTCCCACCCTGAGCCCTGGTCTCACAAGCCCATGCGCTCCGCCAGCTGCCACATGGCACGCCAGGTCCCTGCGCTAGGCCTGAGTGTGAAGCTTGGAGGAAGTAGCCCAGGGGGCGGTGGACAGAAAGACAAGGTCTCTGCCCTCGGCTCAAACTTAAAAGGTAATGGAATCATAGCGTGTGCTTACTCTCTTTTTTCTCTGACTTTCCTCCTATCCAGTCCACCCTCTGTAGGGCAGTGGGCCTCAACCAGGGGTGTCCTGCCCCCTACAGGACACTCAGCAATGTCTGGTGACATTTTTCATCATCACAACTTTGGAAGAGGGGTTTTCACTGGCAGCTGGTGAACAGAGGCCAGTGATGCTGCTAAACATCTGACCAGGGATTTCTCTGGTGGTCCAGTGGCTAAAACTCCATGCTCCCAATGCAGGGGGCCTGGGTTCCATCTCTGGTTAGGGAACTAGATTCCAACACTACAACTAAGATCTGGTACAGCCAAATAAATATTACCAAAAAAAAAAAAAAATCTGACCAGGCACAGACAGCCCCCCTCCCCACAACCAACAAAAAATTTTCTGGTTCAAGTGTCAGTGGTGCCAGCATTAAGGAAGCCCACCAGAGGAGCAGTTGTGGCTGCCATCTGGGAGGGCCCAGCGGGCCTGCATGGCTTTAAAGACCAGAATGAGGCTCTGGTGGGGTGAGGGTCCTGCTTTACAGGTAGAATCTGCGGGCCAGTCTCCTGTTCCCTGCCAGCCCAGTGACACCTGGGAATCGCTGGGTTGGATGGTGAATATCAACCGAAAACGTTGCTGTTTCTGCAGTTCCATCCCACACGGCCTCTGAATGGTCACATCAGGTACTGACCCAGCTGCGCCCAGAGAGGATTGTACGGGTGTGTCTTGGCGAGCATGTTGACCAGCTGAGAGGTGCGTTTCTCAGAAAAGGCTTTGATGGGTGGGTGGTCAACAGGCATGACGGTGGGTACCCAGGCCAGGTGGTAGGTTAGGACTGCAGTCAGCAGGGCAGCAAAGAACCTTGGAGAAATGGGAGAAAACATAAGCAAGTAAGTCAATGCAGGAAGAGGCAGTCACCCACAGCATGTACACGGGCGAGGAACTGCCATGCAAGGCCCCAGTGGGCCGCCCTTACTGGTTCTTGTTGATCTGCTCTATCAGGAGTGTAAACTCCTTGAGGAAGCGCTGGCACAGCTGGGTCCTCTCCAAAGTGCTGGACATCATGGCCAGCCATACGGGCTCGGCGATCCTGGGCACGGAGTACAGGCTCCAGATCGTCCCTCTATGGAAGAGAAAGGGAGCAGGGAACTGTCACAGGTGTTGTGGTGGATGACCTGTGCATAAAGGAACCCAGGAGAAAACAGTCATCTGGATCTATGGAGTCCCTAAGGCATTCAAAGCAGAATGTAATACAGGGGTGGGTTGCAGGGCAGGAACAGAGACACAGACAAAGAGAACTGACTGGTGGACACAGTGTGGGAAGGAGACTGGGGGTGAACTGGGAAAGTAGCACTGACATATATTCACTACCGCATGTAAAACAGACAGCTGGGGGAAGCTGCTGTAGAGCACAGGTAGCTCAGCTCAGGGCTCTGTGATGACCTAGAGGGGTGGGACTGGGGGCATGGGAGGGGAGCTCAAGGAGGAGGGGACATATATGTATACTAGTGGCTGACTCACACTGTTGTACAGCAGAAACTAACACAACTTTGAAAGGCAATTATACTCCAATAATAAAATGTTTTACAAAGAAAACTGAAAATAAAGTAATATGAAACAGGGGTTGGTAAACCAGGACACAATGTACAGGTCAAATCTGACCTTTATTATAAATAAAGCTTTATTGGCACATGGCCATGCTCATCATTTCCCTATTATCTTTCAGTACATTTGCACAACAGAAAAGCTGAGCAGCTGCATCAGAGACCCCTTTTTCAGGAAATGTATACTAAACACTGATGTAAAATATCCTTTACGATGCCTTGTGTCAGAATCTAGGGCAATTTTTACAAAAAAAAAAAAAAATAAGGAAGAAAGATCAAATATGCTAGACTTAAAATGTGACCAGAAGCAACTCAACTCTCCCAATTTCTCGTCAGCACTTTCCTCCTCTAAACCAAAGCACTTTATTCACTTTAGACGAAAAAGCCACATAAATGTCTCTTCTTCACTATATTATTTACTAGATTCTTACATGGACTAACAGAATTAAATTCTTAGGACAGAAACTGAGGTGTAGCGGAGCTAGGTTCCTTGCAGCAGACACACACTCCGATGAGGACACCTGGTGCTGGGGGCTCTGCTCCAGCCCCTGTGGCTCACAGGGGTCTTTCCAGCAAGCACACTGACTTAGCCTAGGCTTCCATTCCCCACTGAGAAACTGGCTTTAAGAAGCACTGCAACAGCCCTGCTCAGCCTGTTGACCATGAATCCCACCTGCCCCCCAGAGCAGACCACCTTTCTGCCTCTGAGGCTAGGACACATCCCCTCTCCCCGGTGAATATACATGAAGCATATTCTGACCTCAGTCTGGGGCCATGTGCATCAAGGAGCTGGGACACACAGGATCCTGCTTTGGCACAAAGCAGAGCATCTTTGAGTAACCAGGAGGGACCAGTTACAGCCACACGGACCTGGGGTTCACCTACTGAAGCCAAGGTCTCCAAGCAATAACACACCATGCTGTCATTGTTTCTCAGCAGCGGTTTGCTAAACTAAGAACAAGACCCATCATCCATCCACAGCAAGGCCTCTGATCCTGTGCTTTAAGAGCTGGACCTTTCGTTAAACAAGTGTGCAGACGCTCCAGCACAAGCCAGCCTGGAGTCTGCCACAGCAGCCCCAGGGTGCCTACACTGCAGGAGGTTCTCCAGTCACCACACTGCCTCCGAAACACACAGCTGTACATATTCCTTAAATATCTGACTTGATCTGAGCAACCTCAGATAATGAGTCATTTGTTACTGGAGTACTTTATACATAATTGAGGGCTCAGCAAAGACTGGATGGAGACTTTGCTTCAAGCAGCATCTGAGTTCACCAGCCTTTACCTTAATCATCACAAAAACCTTCTAACGTTCTAAGAATTGTAAACATTTTTGTTCTGCAGCTAGAGAGGAACAGTTAGATTCATTCATTAGCTCGTGACTGCTTCAGAGGGGGCTTCCACTCCCCGCCCAAGAAGCCGGCCCTAAGGAGTGCTGCAACAACCCTGCTCAGCCTGGTGACCGTAAATCCCACCTGCCCCCAGAACAGACCACCTTTCTGCCTGACACGAGGGGCAAGACCTAGAAAATTGGTCTGTAGGATACAAAGGTCGCCAATTAGGAACTCACAGCAAAGATACACTAGGGTGATCATGTGATTTATGTCCTGAGGAGGACCCTCACGGGGAGGACTCCGGGTGTGCACAGGACGGTCCTGACAAACTGGGGTGTCACGTCCCTGACACACACACTCTCCCCACTTGCGCTCTGGACGAGCATCTGGACTTCAGGTTTTCCGCATCTGTAAAATGGGCTAAGAGTGCTTACTCTGAGGCTTCTGTGAGATGATGTGAGACCTATGAGCATGAGTTTTCTCCATTCATTCTGGTAAAGACAATCAGATCAAAGACTGTCCCTCAGGCAGTCAAGAGGATAACTTGGGGCTGGTGACTTAAACTTTTTGCTCCTTTGGGCCTTAGCTTCCAAGGAAGGAGCTGCTAAAATAACCAATAACTGCCAGCCCCCAGGTTGGAATTCGCCCCAAACTCTGAATTCCGAGCCACGGTTTCCACGCATGTGGAGGTTCAAGGCTGCTGCTCCACAATGTCCCTTGCTGGGTTCGCCAAACGTTGCCAACTTACCTGAACTCCCCCAGAGCTTCCATCAGACGGCTGACATAGAACTGGACACGGAGACTCGACTCTGCTATCTTCCTGCAGGAAATCATGGCCTTCGGTGGAGAGAAAAGAAGCCACTTTATGCTGAGACAACTTTCCTTCACAATCACCTACCAGGCTTTATTCATGAGACAAGGCTACAGCCCACATGGGAGGCAGTAATTCCCTTTCCCAAAGCAGTGAGCACCTGCCGACTGGCATCAGTGCGTCCACGGATCTGTCTACCTCTGCTGCCGCCAACCCACGTGCCCCGGGAAAGCGATCTGGTAGAGGGAGCCCGCAGCCCTTACAGCCCCGCGGGGCCACGCACTGCACTTTCAGTACCTTTTCAATGGCACTCTTCAGCCTGTTCATGTGAGATTCAAACAGGGGGAAATGAGAAAAAAAGAAGTCCTGGAAATTCCTCTGTGCCTCTTCCTTCTCGCACAGTGAAAAGATGATGCTTATGGCAATCTTCTTCCTCCGGACTATGGCTGGGTTGGAACTGCAGGTTTCTTCGGCCAGGCTGAACGTCTCATCCATTGACCTGGAAGGAGAAGGGGTTTGAGGAGTCGCTCTGCATCAGTGGACCACGGTGAAAATGAGCCATGAAGCCAGGGCGGCACCCTGACAGCCTATCAGGGCACGTGGTCCTCACTCAGACCACATCCCCTGCTAAGGAGTCATCCTCCGGCAGATCCTGTTGTGAAAATGAAAACCTCCACTTGATACTCCGTGTTATCCTAACATGAAAAGAAACTTCAGTGAGAACTGAAAGTAATTTTAAGTGCCCTCTTTTAGACTCTTAGTCCTTTTCCCTTGGACTGTGTTCCATCAGACTGGCGGTATTTCAGAAGGGGTGTGAAACATCTGTTGGCTCAAAACACAGGCCCTCAGTTTTGGCTAATAGATACCCATAGATAAGAATCTCTGAAAGGGAAGGTCCTCTGTGGTCCACTGTGTGACCAGGACATCACGTTTGGACATTAACTAGTAGCCAAGGTTTGCTTTCCCAAGGTTGCTAAAACTATTAGATGAAGTTACTCCTATAAATGCTGAGACTAAGACACGTGACCTTGAACATTCTCCGGGAAACCCCCAAGAAGACAGACCAGCCTCTCTTCTACTATAGTCAGCACCTGGACCAACTTAACGTTCTGTGCAAAGACTCTGCTTCTAGGATGAGAGAAGCACGAAGCCAACAAACTGAATACGTATTCAATTTGTTGTAAGGGGTGAACCTCACAAATACCGCCAATCCAGGTCTCTCCTTTATTCTGAAAAACCGCTATATGACCATGCAGCTGCCAACCGCAAGAGTGAAAGATTTTAATTATTTTGTTTTTTTTTCTATAAAGACACCAAAGCAAAGGATGTGCATTCATGCTAAGTCGCTTCAGTTATGTACAACTCTTTGTGACCCTATGGACTGTAGTCCGCCAGGCTCCTCTGTCCATGGGATTCTCCAGGTGAGAATACTGGAGGGGGTAGACATGCCCTGCTCCAGGGGATCTTCCTGACCCAGGGATAGAATCCGCATCTATGTCTCCTGCACTGGCAGGCGGGTTCTTTACCACTAGCGCCACCTTTAGGAAGTCCCGAAGCAAGTGACATCACACTGCAAATTAAAGTGCCTAGCATGGCACAAGGTAGGTTTGCAGTAAATCTTTCTCATTGACCCTAGTGTTCAGCTTTGTCTGTTGCTAAGCACAGGAGGATGCTGCCTCCTCCATGTCCTTTACTACAAACTACACCCTGATGGTCACGTCTGCTGGCAGAACTCAAGGCAACCAGCCTCATTCCCAGTCTTTAACTTGTTATTTAGTGCTCTACTCATAGGAGATTTCGAACATATCCACATTTTAAAAACACACACACATCAGAAGTTTTACGGTCAAGAAAACTATCTCTTTTAAAATGAGATTAAAAAAGGAAAGGAGACAGGCATCGTGTTCAAACTTCAGAGGACCATGTCATTGGTGTGGCTGATAAATCAGTAAAAGACTTCACTCACAGACACACCAGGGGAAGGACATGGTCTCCCAGTGCTCTTGTAAATGCAAGGCATTAAAATAAACCAGCAACTGCTTTCTCTGAGAAACTCCTAGATCCTAATTATTTGCTTGGCAGAAAGAAACCGTCGAGGTGCTCTTAATTAATTTCATACAATGCACCCTCTTCTTTTCCACAGTACCTGTCCTATAACTTTGATTCTCTGCACCAGTTTATTTGTATTCTGTAGAGGAAATTTTGAGCTTATGTTATACCAATCCTTTCTTGAAACCCTTTCTTCTTTGTCATCTCCTACTTCCTTTTGCAAAAGTAAAAATGCCAGTCTGCATGTCTTGCTCAATGTGGTCTCTAATAATCAAACTGCAGTGGCCATCCAGCTCTCTTCAGATGTCTGAGTCAGCTCCAGCTCCACCCTGAAAACAGTACCCAACTCCAGTCAGCACAGTAGACAGTGCCGCCTGCTGAATTTCTGAGAATCACCTGCAGCTCTAACAGTGTGTTGGCTCTCACTTGCTCCCCCGAATTCTAAAGCAGCTGAGTTTCATTCAGTCTGTAGTAGGCTTGGATTGGCCATGCAAACTGGAATAAATCAGGCCATGTGGTATTTATAAATATACTTTTTTTAAGCCTGGGATCATTTTTTTTTAATTGGAGGAAAATTACTTAACAATGTTGTGTTGGTTTCTGCCATACGACGACTCAAATCAGTCATAATTATATAAATATCCCCTCCCTCTTGAGACCCCCCGCCTTTCTCATCCCAGCCCTTTAGGTAATCACAGAGCGCAAGGCTAAGCTCCTTGTGTTATGTTACACAGCAGCTTTCCACTAGCTATTTTACACACGCTACTTTCTCAATTTGTCCTACTCGTTCTTTCCCCTGCTTATGCTCACAAGTCTGTTCTCTGCGTCTGCAACTCCATTTCTTCCCTGTAAATAGGTTCAACAGTACTATTTTTCTAGATTCCATATGTATGCATTAATATATGATATTTCTGGTATTCGTTTTTCTCTGACTTGCTTTGCTCTGTATAACTGGCTCTTGGTTCATCCACCTCACTACAACTGACTCACATTCCTTCCTTTTTATGGCTGAGTATTACTGTAAATATGCTTTTAAGATCAATCTACATGATAGCATGCTTCAAAGTGTTTTTCAGCATTTAACTATGCACACAAATACTTTACCATAGCTTTACTGTCAGGGCACTAGGCGAGATACACAGTCCATTTTGCAAACATGGAAACTGAGGCAGAGTGACCGACTTGCTTCAGAGCAGAAAGCTTTTCAATGACCACGCTGCAATCAGAGCCAAGGGCTTCTGTCTGCTGGCCCTGGCTCACTGCTTGGACACTGGGAATGCCCACGGCTCTGGCCCCACGTCTGATCTGTCTGCTGGGATCACCCAGCTGGAGCACTAAGGGGAGGGGCTGGGAGCAATCACACAGCTGACAGGCCTTCAAGTCAAGGGAAGACCAAGCTACACACTGAATTGTTCTTCTTATTAAAAAAACCAAACAGAACTTTGTTGACACTTATGAACAGCATTTACATACATTATGAATACTTCAAGATCTTAAATGAAGCCAAAACTCTACTATTTAAGTACATCTCAGTGACCCGTAGCTGATCTCAGGACTACTTAGTCTAACTGCTTATGTCACTCTGAACTTACACTGAATCTGTGGATTACACTGGAATATATGAAATCACCATTTCTGTATGTCAAAGAACATCTCATCAGCAACTCTGGTTACTCATTTTATAATTCAAGTTAGCAGCCTTTCTGGGGCATTACAGCTGCTTCTTCAGGGTTTCAACAGCCCCACTAAGCAGGGAAATCTCTGCAGCCTCTCTCCCCGACCCCTCTGGCAGCACCTCTGCATCAGCTGATAAACTGCCCCCTGACTCCGCCCGCCCTGTCTCCAGTCACCAAAGCTCCCCAAGTGGGATGGCAGGGCCCCAGGTACGGGTGTCCACAAGCAGCCAACCCTGTGGACTGTGAAGATCCTCCCTGGCCACCCTGAACTCTCTCTGGAATGAAGTCTTTGCTGTGAGTTTTCCCTCAGAGCAGAAGCAATCACTCCTCTGGTACCCACTGTTCTCTGGTCCAGTGTCAGAGACTAATCTCCACTCCCGCAAGGGTGCTGCCACAAGGGAGACGGGCGACACCCCTGTAGCTGAAGGATCTTCACAGGCAGTGGTGGATGCTGAGTCCCTGCAGCTCTTCCGTCCTGGGCGTCAGACAGGACAAGCCCAGGGCCAGCCCAGGCTGTGCCCCCTCGCAGGGCTGCTCTCAGAATAAGCTTGAGGTAATATTCAGTGGGTACGATCTTGATCCCTAACTGGGTCACCTTTAACTTCTGCTAAGTGAAGTCTGATGGGTGATGACGCATGCACACAGGCATGCACACAGATGCCAGGCAGCTGAACACACGGGGAGCTTGGACGCTGGGCAGTCAGCCTGGGGTCAGGCACATACCCACACAACCAGAACCCAGGTGCCACGAGGTCCCAAGGTGGCAAGGCTGGGACCTGGGCCCAGATAGGCGGAGCAGAGGGGCTGAGTGGGGGATGGACAAGGGGGTGGTGCAGAACACATGTGAAAGCCAGCTATGTTTTGGGGATCTGTAGCAGCTGCTCTTGCAGCTTCTGAGCCCCAGGGCAGTGAATTATCAAAAAGAAGGGCCTACAGTTACAGTGCAGTAAAGTATTAATACATCAGGGACTTACTAGAGTTCTTCAAAGAGTTTGTAATCTCTCATTTTGAAAACTGCAGCAACATTGCCAAGCAACTACTCACAAGCACAGAAATAGAAATCAAGTGTAGAGGTTGTTGCACTGCATAGAAAATACCCAAAACTTTCTAGATGAAGCTTTAGATGACGAAATTATTAATAAGGAAGCCCATTTTAAAGTTAATTTTCCATATAATTGACAACACAGTATAGACTGCATAAACAGGCATTCTGAATTATATGCAATGCACAAAGACACTTCTAATTTCTTGTAAGACCTCCATAAGTTGCAGGAATTGGCAGAGGAAACATTAAAATAATCTTGTATAAATTTACATTTAAAATTGAATTCAGACATACAAAATGGATATGTGTGAAGAATAAAATCTTTAGCAAAACTTTTCCATAAGAATAATCTGATCTAGATGTACTAAAATTTATATTTTTAAAGTTAATTAAAAATTTATCTCAATGTTGTTATAATCTATACAGCTTCAGTAACTGTTACAATAAACAAAATGAGCTTTGCCAAAACAGAAAAATTACCAAAAATTATCTGCCATCTTACATTTGAAAGGAGCAGCTAACACTGCTTTCAATTATGCCAACTGACATACAAATTCTGATGACCTAAACAAATGAATCTGCAGAAAAGTGAGCCAGAAAAATCTTATGAGTCAAGATATCGTATGAAGTATTACTACTGATTATACATAAAATTACTGCATCAAAACATTTTTTTTGCAATTTATAAGTTTATGTTAACAGTCACGGATCACTATTATTCCTATTATATTCTGAAAGTAAAATATTTTAAATGTATTTATTTATTTATTTATTTGGCTGTGCAGAGACTTAGTTGCAGCATGTGGGATCTAGTTCCTTGACCAGGGATTGAACCCAGGCCCCTTGCACAGGGAGTGTGCAGTCTTAACTGCTGAACCACCAGCACAGTCCTGAAAGTAAAATACTTTTAATGGAAAAGCCTTACACTCATTTTACAGGTTGTTCTCAAAATGCCTGGAGCATAATTTTTAAAAAAGAAACATTAACACGTGATGTTAATTTTGGGAGAAGAGGGTGCCGGCAGCCTGACGCCCTCTACATGTCTCAGCCCCCCATATCTCAGCCTGTTCTTTCAGGACCACTTCCATGAAGGTTCCCCAAGCCCCAAGACCTCCAGAATGCTGCCTCTCTCCCCCAAGCTCCAAACACCCTACCATCTCTAAACATTTATCTTCTTTATACCATTATTTACCTGTGCGTCTTCATGAACTCTGAAATGCAGTTGTGCAGCTGACTCTTCACTCCCTCACAGACCCTATACACGCTACTCACAACTCAACTTACTAAGTCAACCAACTGTCGTCTGGATTTTATAGGGACAACCATCTTCATTCCCTCTTAAGTTGTGGGTTGTACGAAGAAGAGATTGGAAGCTATTGATGTAACATCATCATAAGTCAAAAATGTACATTTTGCAGTATAACTAAACTTTAGATCTGAAACCAACTGAAATAAAGGCAAAGGGTATCTTGGTATCAACTCTATTCATAATCAAACTCATGACTGTTAAAGAATTTAAGTTTTACCAAAAAAAAACCAAAATGGTGTATGTCACCATTCCTGGGTTCATACATTTTCAAAGACCATACTGTGTCACCATAAGCCAAGATTTATTCCAGCCTTCTCACTTACACAAGCTACTCCCGGAGGGGAGCCAGTACAGAGAACGTACTCACTTTAAATCAACACAGATCTACCCAGATATTCCCAGTGTCTTTCCTGGACCCTCAACATGAAAACTTCCAGGCTGAGCTGAAGCTGAGTGGAAAGTTTCCACACTTTCCCAGGGACAGCAAGTGAACGCGGTGTCTGCGGGCACCCCCCGGTTGCCCACTTGGGTGCTCCTTGCACCACGGGGGACCCAGCTTACCTCCTGGGGATGATGCCGTTTTCCAAGCTTGTGGTCTGGCTCCGAAGCCAGCGGCGCTGGTAGCTGCTGGACGAGGAGGTGGAGGAGCTTGGAGATGGGAACGGTGTGATCAGAAGGCTGCTCAGGGAGGCTGCGAGGAGATTGGAAAGTGAGAGTTGAACTCAAGCAGCCTGCGTGAACCTACACGAAAGCACAAGCCCGGGATCCTAACTGTTCAGGTTCTACAGGACACACCCTGCAGGGGGAAACTGGCCTCCCTGAGACTTTTGTACTGCGAGAAAATATCCCATAAAAGGGGAAACAAGTCAAAAGGAACAGGGACCACAGACAGAGCCTTGCATCCATAACCAGACCTCACTTATAAATGCAAACAATTATTACTCATCCACTCAGAGTACAAACTGCAGATTTCTGATACAGTGTTCCACAGAACTATTGCTGTTGCTGCCGGGTAACCAGTGCCCTGCACAGCATTTACTCACACACATTAACCTTTCTTGACTGCTTCTTCACTCTATTCAGAGGTGAAATCCAGGCAGAAAGGTAGTTCCTCCACACAGCATTGCCTCTCCTGCACCCCCAGCCCGAAATGCGCAGCATTTGCCCCCAGCCTCGGGCCCACTGCCACTGCCTCGCTGTGAAAGAGGAATATGTGCCTGTGCGCATGTGCTCAGTTGTCCAACTCTTTAGGACCCCATGAACGGGGGTCCATCAGGCTCTTCTGCCCATGGAATTTTCTAAGCAAGAATGCTGGAGTGGGCTGCCATTTCCTCCTGCAGGGGATCTTCCCAATCCAGGGCTTGAACCCAGGTCTCTTCCATCTCCTGCACTGGCCAGGTGGATTCTTTACCACCAGTGCCACCTGGGAAGTCTTGTGAAAGTGGAACAACTAGTCCTAAATTGTTTTTCCGCTTGGACTACTTATTTGCCTCGGGCCTCTCTGCTTCTTCCTGTTGAGTAGTATCAGTGCCTCCCTAAGCAGGAGTGACACACCTTCTGACTGGTCCCCCTCAGGGCAGGCAAAAGGGCTTCTTTCAAATCTCCGCTGCTGGGCGGAGCTCTGTGGGTTTGGAAAGGTGGAGGAGGCAGACATTTTCCCCTTTTACCTCCCCCAAGTTACTGGGTCAGGTAGAGAAGGGAACGGAATGTGACAGGCAGCCAGCCGACATTTTCAGACACAGGTACTGACTTCACTAAGCACAGTATACCATGCTCAGGGACACCACTGGAAGGCTGCTTCTCCACGTGAGCCATCATGTTTTTATTTCTACTTTTACAGGCAGATGGAAATACGTTCCCAACGTGAGTTCTGAAATCCTGCGAGGGTTGCCTGGCTGCGCAGCAAGCATCTACAATGTGCCAGGCACTATGCAGTGCATGGTGGCCCTGCATGGAGCTGACGGCTGCAAGACCAGAGAACCCCCAGCCACAAGGGTGAGAAGCTAACAATCTAGGCTTCCTTGTCCATAGCAGAGGTGCTGTGAGCATCCACGAGACGCTCTTCTTCTGATCCAGTCAACATGCACAGCAAAGGTGGAGCTGTGGATCCGTTGTATCCAGGATGTGCCTGGGACACAATGGACAATGAACAAAGGTTTGCTGAACATGGGGCACTTCTGCACTAAAGTGCTGCCAGGTGAGGCTGGCCTGGTTTCAGCCTTGAGGCTGGATTTACACCTCCAAAATCAAATCCCCATTTCAAGTATCAGTGAGCAGGTAATTCTATTGAGAATTCTGAAGGGAGATAGAGTTTTTCCTCAAAGTAACAGAATACTACTTAATCAAAAAAATCCTAATTAGACATATCTGCTCCACCCCCAAGTTCTCAAAATCCCCTACAAGATCCAAAAGATCCTCGTTCCCTATTTCCAAATCTCAGGGTCCTTGGTCTCATGCTGAGCACATCAGCTTCTTCTTGGCAGGTGGAGGACACCATTGAGAGGTAGCGCTTGTATTATAAATACTTGTCCCCACCCTGTCACAAAAGCAGGATGGGATGAGCTGAGGACCACTGTCTTCTAGAAGTCATGCTCATGCTGTGTGCCCAGTCGTGTTGACTCTGTGACCCCATGGACTGTAGCCTGTCAGGCTCCTCTGTCCACGGGATTCTCCAGGCAAGAACACTGGAGTGGATTGCCATGCCCTCCTCCATGGATGTTCCTGTCCCAAGAATTAAACCTAAGTCTCCTGCATCTCCTGCATTAGCAGGCAGATTCCTTATGACTGTACCACCTGGGAAATCCTCTGGAAGTGCTACAGCTGCATGATTCTTCTGTTCAGTAGAGGAGGAGTAAGACCCAGGCTCTCCTTCAAATCCCAGCTCTGTGGCTCACTGGCTGGGACACCTGGGTGGTTCACTTCACCTGTCAGCTTTCTCATCCATAAAACGGGAGCAGTAAGGGACCACACCTCAGTATGTTTTGTGAGAGCTGCAACCTGCTAGTGGATTATAAATTATTTAGCAGATCAAAACTGGTATTTTAAAAGAGAAGTATGAATGAAAATAGAGTAGAAGGCAGCGTTAACACTAATTTATGATAGTTCTGTTTGTCATATATAAAGATGTTTGTTACTGGATCATGATGCGAAATGCATTAGCGTGGGCGGCAGACAAAAGAAAGCTTTAAAAACCACTGACCTATTTCATACAGTTCCTGTGAGGATTAAACAAATCATTACATGTAAAACGCCAGCCCAGTGCCCATACAGTAAACGTTACCTACTCACTCTGACAATTCTCGGAAAAGGTGGGCCAGGTAAGACATTTCAGAGTACTACTAAAAGGTCATTAATTCTGAATAGTTGATTGTGAAAAGAACTGAGAACTTGTAATAGAGACATGAAAAAGAAAAGCAAAAAATTAAAATAATAAAATCCAAGGAGGATGTTCCCTTTATCCATACTATAGAATGCTGAATAATAATTGTGATAAAAATATAAGCTAAAGGGCTCGCTGAGCATTCTCCAACATTTCCTGAAAAATATTTTGGGGCCTTCGCTGGTGGTCCAGTGGCTAAGACTCTGTGCTCCCAATGCAGAGGGCCCAGATTCAATCCCTAGTCAGGGAACTAGACTCCACAGGCCACAACTAAGAGTTCACATGCTGTAACTCATGATTCCACGTGCCACAACTTGAAAGAAAAAAAAAAAAAAAAGATCTCGAGTGCCACAATTACCAACACAGCCAAATAAAATAAATATTTTTAAAATGCATTTTGATATCATATAGTAAGATATTTATGCAGAAGTACTGAAGTGTATACAGTCAATCACGCATGCATGCTGCGTTGTTTCAGTCATATCTGAGTCTGTGCGACCCCATGGACTGTAGCCCACCAGGCTCCTCTGTCCATGGGATTCTCCAGGCAAGAATACTGGAGTGGGTTGTCGTGCCCTCTTCCAGGGGATCTTTCCAACCCAGGGATCGAACCAGCATCTCCTGGGTCTCCTGCATCGGCAGGCAGAGTCTTTACCACTGGTGCCACCTGAAACCCGTAGTCAATCACATGTTTTAGCAAATGATACAGCTACAACTCTCAGACACAAGAACAGGCCTCATTTTGCCTTGTAACCAACCTACTGCCATTTTCATGAGAAAAAGATGGACTCAATCCCCATTTAGTGCGTGTGGCTACGGGCTGGGCCATGGTCTACAAGGGAGTGCAGCCTGGATGCTGCTGGGGTGCTGGTCCCCATCCCCAGGGCTGCGTGGGCTTCCCTGGCTGGCTCACTCACTTCACTGTGGGCCTGGCATCTCCAGGACACCAAAGAGCTTTGCACAGGAGTTCCACGGGGTAGGTCCCAGCCCACACCATGCTTCCTGTCAGCTCCACAAGTTGGTGCCTTGGTTGTAAAATGTGCGACTTTCAGTTAAATTATTCACAGCCTCGGCTCCAGCTTTAAAAGTGCTATGTCTAACACTTCTTAATATTTTTAGTATCGCTCTTCTTTTTAGAATACTTTTATAATTAGCACAAATGCTAATGAATACAGACTGCAAAGATTTTTGGAGTTTTGCACATGAATAAGAAAACAATTTATGCTTGCATCCCCACCCTCCTGACAGAGGGGGGCTCTTCAACAAGTGTCTATTTATTCCTACAGAAATTAGCGTAAGAAAAAATACATCTGTAGGCTTAAAAATGTCAACTGCTGGCTCTTCTTGACCTGTGTTGTTCAAGATAAGGATTCAGCTTTATCTGGAAATATGTCTGCTATTTGGAGAGCTTACTGTATTGACGATCTGACAAAATCTGGATTCAAAGTGACAACACCCTGAAACTCTTAAATCCATTTGCTCAACTTTGACTGAGCATTTACTAAGTTCCTGGCACCACCTGGGCCTGAGGCAGAAAGTTACAGCACAGAAAGGTCTTAACAAGCTCTGTCCTTAACAAGCCTGCATGCATGGAGTAAATAAACAAGATGATATCAGACAGTGTTAAGTTCACATGATTTTCTTCAAGCAACCAGGACAAAAGTTTATTCTCCAGTCAGTGGTCTGAGAACACCCTTGTGAAAATGGTACATCTCAACTAAAACTGAAATCCAGAAAGAGCCAGTCATGGAAAGGGCATATCAGATGTCGCCCAGGAAAATGACCAGATCATCTGAGTGTGTCTCTTTAAAAAAATCTGTATGTACTCCTCCTCGTATATATGGGGAACATGCCCCCACCCCCGCCCCACCCCACTCAAGGATCCATTGAACATCTCCTATATGCCAGGCAGGATTCAGGCTGCTGGGGATGGAACAGTCAGCGTGACACAGTAGCTGGGTCTCTGCCCCAGGGGAGCTTACTCTCTATGGGAAAAGCAGCAGCAAGCAAAAATCCCCAAGGAATTACAAAACACAACCAGAGTGTGGAGAGTCCACAGGGGCAAACTCAACACTGGAAAAGGAAATGCAAACTCAAACACTCAGAAGCTGCTACAATTCCTCCAATGGGAAGAACTGTGAGTTTGGCTGGTTGATGCTGCTGCAAAATGGAGTCATGCGCTCTCCGACCTGACAGCATCCTGGGACAGTACAGAGGCAGGACTGCAGCAAACATCTGGGTCTAGAGTGCAAGCTTGGACCTGCCAGATAGCCCTCACTTGCAGGAGACACCTGGGTGGAGGAAGCCACAGAAGCCCGAGCCTTCCATCTCCTGCAGAACTTGGACAGGACAGATGGGGTGTCTTTGTTTCTGGACACACTCTTGCCAAAACTCAGTTCAGTTCAGTCGCTCAGTCATGTCCAACTCTTTGTGACCCCATGAACCGCAGCACGCCAAGCCTCCCTGTTCATCACCAACTCCCAGAGTCCACCCAAATCCATGTCCATCAAGTCAGTGATGCCATCCAACCATCTCATCCTCTGTTGTCCCCTTCTCCTCCTGCCCTCAATCTTTTCCCACATCAGGGTCTTTTCCAATGAGTCAGCTCTTCGCATCAGGTGGCCAAAGTGTTGGAGTTTCAGCTTCAGCATCAGTCCTTCCAATAAATATTCAGGGCTACTTTCCTTTTAGATTGACTGCTTTGGTCTCCTTGCAGTCCAAGGGAGTCTTGGACTCTTCTCCAACACCACAGTTCAAAAGCATCAATTCTTGGGTGCTCAGCTTTCTTTATAGCCCAACTCTCACATCCATACATGACCACAGGAAAAACCATAGCTTTGAGTAGATGGACTTTTGTTGACAAAGTAATGTCTCTGCTTTTTAATATGCTGCCTAGGTTAGTCATAACTTTCCTTCCAAGGAGTAAGCGTCTTTTAATTTCATGGCTGCAATCACTATCTGCAGTGATTTTGGAGCTCAAAAAAATAAAGTCTGACACTGTTTCCATTGTTTCCCCATCTATTTCCCATGAAGTGATGGGACCAGATGCCATGATCTTAGTTTTCTGAATGCTGAGTTTTAAGCCAACTTTTCGCTCTCCTCTTTCACTTTCATCAAGAGGCTCTTTAGTTCTTCTTCATTTTCTGCCATAAAGGTGGTGTCATCTGCATATCTGAGGTTATTGATATTTCTCCTGGCAATCTTAATTCCAGCTTCTGCTTCATCCAGCCCAGCATTTCTCATGATGAACTCTGCATATAAGTTAAATAAATAGGGTGACAATATACAGCCTTGACGTACTCCTTTTCCTATTTGGAACCAATCTGTTGTTCCATGTCCAGTTCTAACTGTTGCTTCCTGACCTGCATACAGGTTTCTTAAGAGACAGGTCAGATGGTCTGGCATTTCCATCTCTTTCAGAATTTTCCACAGTTTATTGTGATCCACACAGTCAAAGGCCTTGGCATAGTCAATAAGGCAGAAATAGATGTTTTTCTGGAACTCTCTTGCTTTTTCGATGATCCAGCAGATGCTGGCAATTTGATCTCTGGTTCCTCTGCCTTTTCTAAAACCAGCTTGAACATCTGGGGGTTCACGGTTCATGTATTGCTGAAGTCTGGCTTGGAGAATTTTGAACACTACTTTACTAGAGTGTGAGATGAGTGCAATTGTGTGGTAGTTTGAGTATTCTTTGGCATTGCCTTTCTTTGGGATCGGAATGAAAACTGACCTTTTCCAGTCCTACAACAACATTCTAATGTGACCAGACCTCTATTTTCTCTCCAAGCTCAGCTTGCAGACTCTCCCCTCACTGCATCCAGCCGCCCTCTGTTCCCAGTACATAGCGGTCTTTCTGCTGCCCACACATAAACTTACAAAGCCTATTCCCACCCCAGGGCTCTGCCCCAGCAACCCCCAAAGTCTAACATGCTCTCTGCTCTGGTCTTCACCAAGCAAGTTAGCAAGGCACTTGAGTCAACTGAGACTTCAGCTTCCAGGAGAGGCATTCCTTGAGCGAACACTCTGGTGGTGACGGAAGCCTGCCTACATTTTGTCTTTCTCTGTCTCTTCTCTATTGAATATAAACTGCATGTCCACTTGATTACTGATCTCTCCTCACATCCAACAAAAACGCCTGGTACATAAGATTCTCAAGAAAAGTTCCTTCATGATGTCTGTCTCGATCAACAAGCACAGCAGACCCAAAACATTAGAAAAAAAATTTCTAGAGAGTTCAAAACCTGAATTTGTTAAAAAGCTTCCTATGGTCAAAACTGTATAGAGAGCATAAGGATTTTCTCTCCACCTCTTCATCTTAAGTCTTTTTTTATGTTTGATAGGGAGGCCTAGTGGCTCAGATGGTAAAGAATCTGCCTGCAGTGTAGGAGATGCAGGTTCGATTCCTGGGTCAGGCAGATACTCTGGAGAAAGGAACGGCAACCCACTCCAGTATTCTTACCTGGAGAAACCCATGGACAGAGGAGCCTGGCAGGCTATAGTCCATGGGGTCAAGAAGAATCAGACACGACTTGGTGACTAACACTTTCACACTTTTATTTTGATGGTGGAAGTGATGATGATAGTGGTGGTAATGGTGATGGTGGTGGAGGTGGTGATGGCGGTGGTGGTGATGATGGCAGTGGTGGTGGTGGCGGTGGTGGTGGTGGTGATGGTGGTGATGATGGTGATGATGGCGGTGGTGGTGGCGGTGGTGGTGGTGGTGGCGGTGGTGGTGGTGGTGGTGATGGCGGTGGTGGTGATGGTGATGGCAGTGGTGGTGGTGGTGATGGCGGTGGTGGTGGCGGCGGTGGTGGTGGCGGTGGTGGCGGTGGCGGTGGTGGTGGTGGTGATGGTGGCGGTGGTGATGGCAGTGGTGGTGATGGTGATGGCAGTGGTGGTGGTGGTGATGGCAGTGGTGGTGGTGGTGATGGTGATGATGGTGGCAGTGGTGGTGGTGGCGGTGGTGGTGATGGTGGTGATGATGGCTGTGGTGGTTATGGTGGTGATGGTGATGGCAGTGGTGGTGGTGATGATGGTGGTGGTGGTGGTGGTGGTGATGGCGGTGGTGGTGGTGATGATGGCGGTGGTGGTGGTGATGGCAGTGGTGGTGGTGGTGATGGCGATGATGATGATGGCAGTGGTGGTGGTGATGATGGCGGTGGTGGTGGTGGTGGTGATGGTGGTGGTGATGATGGCGGTGGTGGTGATGGTGATGGCAGTGGTGGTGATGATGGTGGTGATGATGGCAGTGGTGGTGATGGTGGTGATGATGGCAGTGGTGGTGATGATGGCGGTGGTGATGACGGCGGCGGCGGTGGTGGTGATGGTGATGATGATGGTGGCAGTGGTGATGGTGGTGATTATGGCAGTGGTGGTGGTGATGATGGTGATGGTAGAAGTGAGGATCTGGGCCTGAACCCTTTCTCTCAGTTTGATACAGAGGCTACTACAACTAAAACAGTACACGACAACAGCTTTTGTTGACTGTAACACTAATAGTACTTCTCTTAACAGTTTCTGCTTATTAAACACTTGAAAAATATAGTTATTTAAAGTTCAGCAGTTGTGTTCCTAATCACAGACGAGTTGAAGTACTTAAAAGGTCAATTATTGTCTGATAGGAAGACATCTTTTTTAATAAACCAAACAAGTTAATTGGCAAATCAAATTCCGATTAAAACACATTTTAGCTCCCAAACCACAGAATTACTTTAAGACTACATACAGTCCTCAAGAGCACCACAGGTAACTTTTCAGTTTTAACAAAATTTCTTTAAAACCCCCTGAATGAAAAGACAATGTTCTTCCCATCAAGATTTCAAAACATACCAATTTTTAAAAATAGACTTCAGGGGACTTCCCTAGTGGTCCAGAGGTTAAGTCCCCATGCTCCCACTGCAGGGAACATGGATGCCATCCCTGGTCAGGGATCTAAATTCCCACGTGCCATACAGTGTGGCCGAAAAAAGAAAGAAAAAGAAAAGAAAAACAGACTTCCATTTTTAGAGCAGTTTCAGGTTCACCACAAAACGGGAGTGGCAGGTGCAGAGGTTCCCCACGTACCCGCTGCTCCTCACATGCACAGCTTTCCGCAAGAGCAGCATCCCCACCAGAGGGCATGTCTGTTATGACTGACCCTCCCAGAGTCCAGAGCTTCACAGGGGTTCACTCCTGGGTACATATCCCACGCTGTCTGGACAAATCATGACACGCACCCACCACTCAGCACCACGCAGCAAAGGTTCACTGTCCTCCCCCCACCCACCCCCACCCGAGCCCTGACAACCACCGTCTCTTTACTGTCTCCACGGCTCTGTCATTTCCACAATGTTACACGGTGATTCTTACAACAGCACACATCACACCAGCCTCTCCTGACTGCCTCTTTCACTCAGTCATGAGCTTTTAAGTTTGCTGCTGTCCTTTCTTGGCTTCATAGCTCCTTTCTCTTTAGCATGAAAAATATTCGACCAAAAATACCTTACATTTTAATCCCTCATCTAGGATATAATCTAGCCTAGCCCGGGTGACCTACTCACTCTCTACATTTATATGCCAAGTTATTTAACTTTCCCATGTCTTTTTAGCCATAGTCTGAATTCTAAGAACAAAATCTACAAAGGATTTGTAAAGGTTGGTCCTTTGCTCTTCCACACAAATAAAAGTGATTTTGCCCAACTTCACAAGGGATTTTAATTGAAATTACACTGACTTTACACATTTATTTGTGGAACTGGATCTCTCTCTCTTCAGATAATATACGTGCATTCCTCTAACAACGATTTTAAAAATTTCTCCCTGGCAGTATCACATATCTTTTCTCAGAAATATCCTTGGATCTCCTGTAGTTTTGGCTGCGGTGTGCATTACTTGTTGATTCTAATTTTTCTTAAACAGGTATAGATGAATACAAGTCTAGAAAGGAAAGCGCTAATGTGAAAGAACTGACAGATTTGTGAAGAGAAACACCTATTCTTGGAGCACACCAAGGGTCTGGCCTGAACTATGAGAAGCACCAAGAACTGAGGAACCTGAGCTCCGCCCAAGCCGCAGAATAGACGGTCAAGCCCGAATCAGCACTATCCTTCCAAGCCCTCCTCTTAAACTCACCTGTGCCAAGCTGGCCCGACTGTGGAAATCAGCAAAATGAGCGAGTTCTCTAACAACAGAGGGCCCTCCCAGAGCTGAAACCCAGACGGCGCTTTGCGCTCCCGGGGCACACTGCACGAGCGTGTGGTCAGTGTCCAGCCCCGCTCCTCCTGTGACATCGGCCTGCTGGGGTGCATAGGCTCCTGGTGACTTTCCGCCGGGGAACTATACCTAGTCCTCTCAGACTCCTCATCCCAGATCAGGTTCCTCTCTAGGAGGATGATTTAAAAAGAAAAAAAAAAAAGAGGCCCTTTTCCTTCAGGTGTGACGTGCGATGTTCCGAGTTTGGGGCAGCCGTCAGAAAGCCAGTTCATCCTGAGGATGAGCCAGTGTCGGCTGTGGTCTCGGAGCTCCTGCTGCCTGGCGTGTGCAGCTGCAGACATTCCCCACGCTCCCAAGGTGTCGGCCTTGGGAACCTCAGACACGAGAAGGTCAGAGAAGGTCAGAGAAGCTGCACACAAGCACTGCACTCTAGTGCAAAAAGGCGTTTCCCAAGGAGGGCAGGTTAAGCTATCAGATGCTGGTGTGTGTGGACTGCAATGAATCCGTCACCTAAATGCAGGGCAGGCAGGGGAGCTGGGTGTCTCACTGTCAGAGGCTGGTCTGCGGATAAGCCAGGTGGGGAGGGTGGGATGGTCCCCATGCCCATGGATAACGGGCAACAGAGAAACCAGCACCAACTCACGTTTAACTGAACACAGGCGCAGGCACCACAGATAGCAGTATGTACGGAGCCACGGATACACACGGAACACAAAGCAACAAAGAGCAAAGATCCTGAGTGCTGTAACTAACTGCTGGCACAGCCAAAAAAATATTTTTTAAAAGTAACATTTTACCTCTGTTTTCTTTCTTCCTAAAACCCAGAACCCCAGTCTAGTCACGTGAGAAACATCAAACAAATTCTAACAACTGGCATCCTATGCAATACGTGACTGCTAGTTCTTGAAACCATCAAAGTCACCAAAACAAAGTCTGAGAAACTGCCAGAGCTGAGTGGAGCCAAGTAGACACGACAACTATTAATAAACGCGCCATCTTATTAACCAAGATGTTACTAATAGGGAGGCTTGTGCAAGGTACACAGATGCTCCCTACTATCATCTCAACTGCTCTGCAAATCTACAACTGTTCTAAAAAATAAAATCTAGTTTAAAATATTTTCCCCATCTCTCAACTAGTAAGACAGGAAGTTACAAATTATAGGAAAAAGAGAATAAACGATGTCATTAATTTTCTACGTCTTCTCCTGCTGATTCAGGTCAAACTGTGGGAGTCCCTGCTCTGCTTCAGGATGAGCACTTGGTCCCACACGGCATGGGTGGTGAGGAGCAGAGGCCTGGGGAGCTCAAGAGGCCTCAGTGGAGGGAGACCCACCCCGGGAGCACCCAATGACTTCGAAGCGGCTCCCAGGAGGAAGGGAAGCAGAAGGCCCATCGGGGCCCCATGCAGCCCCATGTCTGCCATCCCCGCACCAGGAGGCTGGGAGCCTCAAAGGAGAGGTGCCTGGTTCACAAGCTGAGCCACCAGGGAAGTCAGAGCTCACATTTGCACCAGATTCACGTCTGCCTCCTCCTGAGAGAACACCCAGATGCGGCTGCTATGGACCTTTCACTTCAATGCACACTCAGCCCCTCAACATTCCTGCTTCTCTGAGGCCAAATAAGACTCATCTAAAGAGTGATTTAGAATCAGAGAACTACCAAACCTATGGGGATTCTGATGGGTGCAACATGAACCTTCACACCAAACACACGGTAAACCGATGAGCTACCCAGGAACCCCTGCCTAAGGTGCCAACTTTCTGTTGGCACCAGCTCCCCTCAGTCTCTCTAGTCCTTTCTGGAACAAGAAGGAGCAGAAACAGACACATAAGGGAAAGTTACAGTGGGAGCCCTGTGACCTGGGGGCTCAGAGAGGGACTTGGTCAAATACTAGTCATCTTTGGGCAAAGAGTGTTCACTACACAAAGGTATGCACGCAAACATGCTAAGTCGCTTCAGTTGTGTCCAATTCTTTGTGACCCTTTGGACTGTCCAAGCTTCTCTGTCCATGGGGTTCTCCAGGCAAGAATACTAGAGCGAGTTGCCATGCCCTCCTCCAGGGAATCTTCCTGACCCAGGGATCGAACCCATGTCGTTGACATCTCCTGCACTGGCAGGTGGGTTCTTAACCACTAGTGCCACCTGGGTGTTCACCACATAGAGACAAACACACCAAATTCTATGAGCTGCTAAGGCAGCACCTGGGATGGGGCATGGCCTTACTTCTACTCTGGTTCCTGCTTCTTTTTGCCTGGAGACTCGACCAAGACAGAGCCAGCCCCGGCCAAGCCTGACTGGAGAGGCTCCAGGGGCTGGGCTCTGGGACACTAAGGCCATCACACCGCACACTCTCAGCCTCCAGTGGCTGATGGATGGGTGTGACTCAAAGGCCCTCCTGCAGAGTGGATGCTGACCACGCCCCGTATGGATGGAGATCATCCCCGAGCAGCGAGCAGCATGGAACACAAAGTCAGATGATCCTCTTACCACTCCATAAGCAGCGTATCCCAGGTTTTACGTTTGTGTAAAAACTGCTAGACAAACATAAAACCTGGGATACGCCGCTTATGGTCAGAGGTGTAACTGCCATTAGTTACACAGGTCTAACTAATGGCAGTTACACCTCTGACCAAGGTTCCCTAAGACGGGATCAGGAAACCCAAAGTGAATCAACTCACTGAAACCAATCATACACAGAATATTGTGTACTTTTCATCACGAGACATATATTAACCAAACAGGTGGACTCTGTCACAAATTCCATTTCACTTAACAACTTGGGAGCAGAGCTATGCCAAGCAGGGTGAAGGGCTCAGTACCACATGGAAGGGACCAGGGGAAACAGAAATGACTTAAGGCAGCAAGCCCAGCCGAGGCTCAGCACAATGAGCACCAACCGGCTGCAGTAGGTGCCCCAAGTCTGCAGCAGGCACAGCCCACACACCCCCAAACCCTCCAATTCCACATCATTCACTCACCACCCTTCTTTCACTGCAAGGAATCTATCTCTGATCTGAACCACAAATCAAAAGCAACAGCAGAATCAGGTATAAGAGCAGAAACCAAGAGATCTTAAAAGCAGTTTTGAGAAAGTTTAAGGCTTTGAGACAAGCTGCGACCTGGGACCCTTTGCTGTAGTGCGTGGGCCTGGACAAATGTCTCAACAGATACCAAGAAACTAGAAGGGGCTAAAAATAATTGCATGCATGTGCAGTTGGGGCAAGTTATGAACAAAGACACAAAAAGACAAAAAAATCTAACTGCAAATTCTGAAGATCCAGGAACAAAAGCAGAGTGTTGGGAGTAAAGGCAGGGTACTGTGCATGCCCTCTGCACACACCACCACCCAGGGGTGGGCCCACCACCGATGCCACCCTCCAGCCTGATCCCTGGACGCACTCCTACGCTCACCCCATGTGAGGAACCAGCTCAGCTCAGTCCCCTCTCTTCTCCAGGAGCAAGCCAGGGCACCTAGGGCACCTGTTACTTGTTCTCTTACCCTCTGCTGCAGCGGGGGCCCAATAAAGCCTCGTCTGAATTTTGTGTCTGGTCTCTTGTCAATTTCTACTGATTAAGGAGGCCAAACACCCTGGTCAGTAACAGCCTGACATAAGAAGAAAAGGCACAGGAGATAAAATCTAGAGCAGTGTGTCTCCAGGACAGAAGGACTGCACGGGTCAGCAGGCGGCCCTGCCACGGTCACGGTCAGAGTGACACCCCCGGACACTGTCCCTCCCCGATCTGATCCTCAGCACTCAGCACGCGAGGACCACTGGCTCAAGGAGGCGTCTCTCTTTTTAGAGGGACACCTCTCGGTGCGCTTTCACCTCCAGGGCTCATCCTGGTGCACATCATGCCTGGACACTGCCCCCAAGGGCCCAGAGCTCAGAGTGCTCACCCCACAGGTAATGCCAAACAAGAGGAGACTCGCACATACCTGACCGGGCGATGCCGCTGTCCCTGTCTTCGTTCTGTCCTCTGCTCGGCATGTCAACCGGGGTGCTGTGTGCTGTGGGAGGCAAGGAAACCTGGTCAGCGGACTGTTCAAATCAACTGCGCTCGTTTTTATGATGGCTAGTGAGGACCAGCTTGAGTGTACATAGAGAGGAACGAGAAAGTAGAATTCAGTGCAGCAAAGACAGAGATCGGGGAGGAAGAGGAGAGGGGTGAGGAAGAGCAGGAAAGACCCGAGAGGAGGCGGCGGGGTGGGGGGAGCAGGAGAAAAGGGGGGGAGGAGGAGGGAAGGAGAGGGGGCAGAAAAGAGAGGGGAGGAGGAGAGGAGGGGCGGAGGGAGAGGAGCAGGGCGGGGTGGGGCGGGGGAGGAGGAGGCAGGATCAGGTGCCTGTCCTATTGCAACAGACTTTTCCCATACTCACCTCTAACTGAATCATAAACTATGTGGGCACTTGATAGAATGAACCGCATCCTGCAGTGGATACTTTGAGGCCATTTTCCTCATCAGTAGATTTTACAGAATATTTAAGTATTTCCAACATATTAGAATGTATTTCAAAATATTAAGAAATTTCAAAATGCTTTATAATCAGTTTTAGTAACAACTATAGGCAACCTAGAGAACTACGTGAAAACCATTTCATAAATTTGAAAAATGTGTCTCTGTTTTACAACCCATTCTCTTGGTAGATAGAAAACACGTATTTATCGTCAACGATTTTTTGCTCCACCTCTTTTCCATACATACCTAGATTCAGAATTATTGTAGACTTGCTTAGAAAACACTCTATTTTATACACAGTATCAGTAGTGAAACAGATAACTGATGAGAACCTACTGTATACACAAGGAACCCAGTGCTCTGTGGTGACCTGAATGGGAAGGGAACCCAGAAAAGAGAGGATATACGTATACGTAAAGCTGCTTCACTGTGCTGTACAGTAGAAACTCGCACTACACTGGAAAGCAACAGTACTCCAAAAAAAACCAACAAAAAAAGAAAACACTCTTAAGGAGTACAGACTTCTAGGAAAGCTTCAGATCGGTCTTAACTATTTCCTTATTGAGCTAGAAGGCAGCTGACCTGTGGCTACAGTTAACTTTATAGTGCACAAGGTTGCCCTGCCTGAGTGTTATATTTGCCAGCTATTTTGTGAAGCATGTTTGTTTTTGCAATTTTCAGGAGAGTGTATAAACAAACATGTTATCCTCACTTTGAGATAGGCAGGAGAGTGTCTGTCAGTCAACTAGAGTGTCTAGCATATTTTAGGCTACAAAGAAAAACGGAATGAAGCATACCATTTGCCATAAACACAACCTTTAAAGTTAGCAGTGAAGCCTTCCACACTTGTTAATCATGCCAACCTACAGCAGATAGCAGACAGCCTCAGCTAGACCAGGCTCTGCTCAGAGTGTACCTACCCAGACAGACGCAGACAATTACACCTGAAAAGAAGCTGGAAAATGCATCTGAGCTGCACATAAGTGCCACAGAGAGAGAATGTGAGTGAGGTTGGTCTTCCATGCTGTTGTTAGAGTGACTTTTGAAGAGACTGTGCAGCTAAGGATGCAGGTGAAAAATGGACTAAAGATGCCATGGTAAAGAGAGACAGTTCACAGCAGCAGAAGAGGCCGAGGAAGATCAAAGATATTATCCTCTTAGAAATACAAAGGGCTCATTTTGGATCAAAATCAGCTTACACTGGGGTATTAACGGAGACTTTTACAATAGGGGTTCACGGGTGGAAGTTTCAGAACATGGGGAACTTGGCAGCATTTGGAACTAATTATCTCAAGAGCCCCTTGCATTTCTAGAGAGGTGCCAAACAGGATTTGTTTCCAAGAACCTGCCCAGGATTTATTAACGTGTGCAGGTCACACCGTGCTCAGCATTCCACACAAACCTGCAAAGAAAGAGGCGCTGCGGCTGAGCCGGAGAGGTCCTCCCTCGGCCGCCCCTGGGGGCAGCTTGCCACCGCATCCCTGCAGCGCACCTGCGGCGGAGACGACACGGGGCAGACAAGGCACACACAGAATAAACACAGATTAAAGATACTGCCAGAACAAAACAACACCGCAAACTCAAAGAAAGCAAAACGCACACCCGCAGCGGGGGGCGTCCAGAAAGCAAGACCCATCTAGGCGGCGGAGTTTACCTAGGTTACTTCCGGTCCGACACGGACCCAGGTTATTCTGATTTGTGTTCAGTTTCCCCAGGTTAGGATCTTGGTTGATGTATTCGAAGCTGTCTTGCAAGCTAAGTCCAGAAGGGGATGGAAGGGAGAGAAACATCAAGAGATGAATGCAGCTGCTTGCTAACAGACTCTCAGGTATAAGACAATCCACCAGTTGGTCAGATTTTTCTTTATAAATAAATAAAGTCTCACATCTACTGGAGGGAATTAATTTTCAGGGGAATTTGTTAAAAGACAAGAAAGGTTCTGAGAGGTAGTTCAACCTATAAAACTAAATGACACATTCCAAACATTTACAATCCAAATATACAATTTCACATTATATAAGGGGGAATAAGAAACTCTAAAATCTTGTTTTGGTGACTAAGACCAAGGCTAATGCTATTTATTTCAAGGGTAATTTTACATAAACCTTCAAAATGAAATTCATTTTAACTCTTAGTTAACATCCATGAGAAATTTGGCAACCTTTTTCAGGAAGACCATATAAGAGAAATTATGATTTTTATAGGAGTCTGATTCTACAACTTCTAGAAAGTTAGAATTACTCATAAATAAACATGTGAGAGGGCTTCCCTGGTGGCTCAGATGGTAAAGAATCTGTCTGCAATGAGGAAGACCCGGGTTCTATCCCTGGGTTGGGAAGATCCCCTGGAGAAGGGAATGGCAACCCACTCTAGTATTCCTGCCTGGAGAATTCTATGGACAGATGAGCCTAATGGGCTACAATCCTTGGGATCACAAAGACTCAGACATGACTGAGTGACTAACACAACAACATACATGTGAGAGAAGCAGATTTTAATAATTTATTGTATTTACTAAGAAGTGAAATAAAGATTTTGAGGATAATATAGCATAATGAGGCAAAAATCATTTTTATTTAAATCTGAACTTAATATTTTATTAGAGGGAGTTAGTATAATAAATGCTCAGGTAATAGCAAAGATCTGAAAAAGAATATCTCACAAAAAAAAGAAACATTAATTCCTACGCTTGCTGCTGCTGCTGCTAAGTCACTTCAGTCGTGTCCGACTCTGTGCGACCTCATAGACGGCAGCCCACCAGGCTCTGCGGTCCCTGGGATTCTCCAGGCAAGAACACTGGAGTGGGTTGCCATTTCCTTCTCCAATGCATGAAAGGGAAAAGTGAAAGTGAAGTCGCTCAGTCGTGTCTGACTCCTAGCGACCCCATGGACTGCAGCCTACCAGGCTCCTCCCTCAATGGGATTTGCCAGGCAAAAGTACCGGCGTGGGGTGCTACTGCCTTCTGTGATTCCTACGCTTAAGTCCTGACAATCCAGTCTCAAAATGCTCAAAAATATAAATTCTTTACTGGGCTGAAAAGTAAGCAGACTTACTCAAAGGCACCCAAATTTGCAGAGGAACATACTTTTAATTTCCAAAGACTGTAAAAAAAATACAGCCTTTATCTGACCCCGAAGAATATCCCTTTAATTTATAACAAACATTTCTTTCAAACTTACCCAAGTATAACAAATGTTTTTTCATTCAAAAAAAGAACTATATAAAATATTTCTGCTTGGAAAATTCAAAATACATGAACAAATGTACCAAGGTAAGAGTTAAGTTAGACACTGAAATATTCTTAGTCTACACAGAAGACCAAAATTAAAAGTTGGGGGAGGAACTCAGGAGCAAAAATCAAAACACTGCCTGACCTGAGTCCCCACCAACTGCAGAGGTGGCACAGATGGCTCAGACAGCGAGCACAGACAACCTCTCCTGCCATTCAGGGGCCTCTCAGCCTGGCAAACTCACCCTGTGCCTCATTCCTTTAACAGACAAGGCTTTAAGATTTTTTTTTAATGTGGGCCATTTTAAAAGTCTTTATTGAATTTGTTACAACACTGCTTTTGTACAATGTTTTTGGTTTTTTGGCTATGAGGCATGCAGGGTCCCAGCTCCCTGACCAGGGATTGAACCTGTATGCCCTGCATTGGAAGGCAAAGTCTTAACTAATGGACCACCAGGGAAAAGTTCTGATAAGACTTTAAGATAAAATAATATTGGGGAAAAATAATATTGGCCACTCATTACTGTAGCCCCTCCTTTTTTACCCTTCACATTTCATTTTGCAGGAAATGAAAACTTGGTGTCTGTCAGTAGGAACAGAGGGTAACAGGTAGAGACCCCAAACATATGTATAGACAGATCTGTCTTCAAGGCCAACTGTTAAGGTCCAGGGCCTTTTCACACTCACTGGGTACCAGACAATGGCCACCTTGAAAACCCTGTGTTAATGTGGACTCGTCCTGCTTCTCATCTCAAAAAGAGTCACAAAGAGTGACCCCATCCAGAAACAACTACTTGGAACAATGCAGGGTGGAGGGGGGACCCCCCAGAAACAGCCACTTGGAACAGTGAGGGGTGGGGGCACACCCCAGAAACAGCCATGAACAGTGGGGGGTAGAGGGGGGACCCCCCAGAAACAGCCACTTGGAACAGTGGGGTGGGGGACACCCCACACTTACTTGTTTGTACTCCCACAGAAACTGCCCATCCTGGCGGAGAAGACTTTACTAACCATCAGCTGCGGAGGAGAACTGGGGGGAAAGACAAAAGAACAGAGCAGGGAGAGATGCTTTTTCGTTTGCTTGCTTTTATTTCTACTTTTTCTGAAGCTTTTATATTTTATTTGACAAAGAATGAGACATGTATTTTTCAAATCATTGTATCAGTGGGGTGCCTAGATTTCTCTCTTTTCTAATTTTATCATTTTAAAATCCCAAGGACGTTAAAACCCTAGAAGAGAGACATGGAGACATTTCTGGGGGCCATTTTCCTTGGGAGCAAGTATTTCAGATGAACAAACTTCGCTTGGCAGGAATCTTTCAAAGTAGAAGTTTGTTTTCTCTCAGGTTACTTTTTCATCTGCCACATGGCACAGGATGAACAGACAGGAGACATGGAGGACAGGGAAAGGCTTTCTTTCACAAATCATATAGCTTGTGCCTCAAGCAAGCTAAATTCTGTTCTGACATGCAGACAACGGACATATTCTTTAATGGAGTCGCATTTTGTTTTTTGCAGCAGTTTTTATTCTAGACACCATTCCCTAGAAACAGAAATAAACGTGGCATTCATTCAATGATTAAAAAAAATATATAAGAAAAAAATATGTACCTCAGTAAAAGGAAAAAGTCATGACTAAAATTTTAATCTGAAAATGGAAAATTTATGAGATTTTGAAAAACTTAAAATATTTGAATAATTCTGATAGAAAGTGTAGCTACTACTAACCTGGCAGATAGAAGACTTTGGTACGCATTTTTCACTTACAGTACTTAGTTAAAGCTTAGGATTTTGTTCTGCTAAACTGATTCAAGGTCAGAGTTATGTACGAAGAGTCTATTTTAACTGTTAAAGATGCATGAAAAATATCGAGTGCTAACAACATCAGATGACAGTCTATTGTTTAACTGTATAAGTTTTTTAGGCATGTGTGAATTAGGAGTCAACATCCCCATGCTGTGTTTCACTCACCGTATGTAGTGAATCTTCAGGGTGGAGCCTTGGTAGCTCATGGCCACCGAGCCGAACATCATCTCCCCGAGCATGCTGACGTCAGAGGCGGGCCGCGTGTACTGTCGGACGTGAAAGGAACCACCACAGCGCCATGCACAGTGCGACAGAGAACAACGCTCAGCCTGTTGGTAATTAGATCTGCTTCTCAAAGCAGCATCTGATAGCTTTACAACCTTAGTGACTGTAAAAATGGTGACTGCCCACTTTTCCCCCCCAAATAATCACGAATGCTCATGATTTCTTCTTTACACATGATATCCTCACACAGGACCCAGGCATTTTACTGAAGCTCATTTTTAATCTTTTTTTATGAGAAACAAAGGTTTTCCTCAACTCCATTTACAAAGGCTAAGTAGAAAGATTAGGTGATGGAAGAGACAGGGTGACTACTCTCTTGGTACTAAGAACACATCCTGGGAAGAAACAGTCCAGGATTATCCAACCAAAATTAACACTGCTGAACAAAACGCTCCTTGCGGCAGGTGAGGTTCAAGAGATGACAGACAGTCTGATCCCCCTAAACTTTTACAAAAATATTTTTTAAATATCTAAACCCTTACCTCTGACCAGTCTTTTGCGTCCCTTTTGCCAGCACAGAGGGCTGCCTCCCCCCACAACTATTCACAGCACTCTAGTGATGGCCTCGCCTTCTGTGAAATCCAGTGGCGACTTCCCAGTTTGTTTTATTAAATGTCTCACAATATCTGATGTGCTAACTGCTCTCTTTCTTAAATCTCTGCTTTCCCGACTCATCCCCTGGACAGAACTGTTCCTTAGAGGGCCCTCCTATCACTGCCCACGTCCACAACCACTGCTGTGATTCTGGTTCTTCCCAACATGTGGGAACCCCCACACCTTCATCTCTGGACCCTGACTTGCCTGGGGCTCTGGAAGCCAGCAGCCAAATGCCTTCACTCACATGGCACAAAATCTGTATGTTGTGAAATATGATGGTATGTGAGTGGATGCGTGTGAAGAGAGGATGCTCAGCGCCTACTGTAAATGCTGGTGACACACGATAAGGATGAGTGTCAACCAAACCAGGAGCACCCACATGGCCTGACCAAAACCAAACCACGACCTCCCGTAACTTGGGCCACCAGCCAGGTTCTTGGCTGCTTTGCTTTCTACTCAAGCAAAAACATGGCATCACCCTTAACGCTCCCTTCTTTTAACTCAAAATCCACACACATACACATATATATTTACACACAGAAGGGCACACACAGACACCTACTTACACATATTTGCAGAGAAGGAAAAAGAAACAGAAATCAATCTAATTTAATAGGCTCCTACCAATCCCTTCTCACTACATGCAGACAGAACTGACAGGCTTTCACGTTCTTCATTAATAACTTCGACCCACCACCTCCATTTCTTAATCTGCTTTCTCTTGAAGCTCAAGGTCCATGTGCGAGTTGTGATTCTCAACTCACTGCTAATTCACTCTGCACTGTTGTAACCACACTGCTCTGAGACCTTGGATTCTGTCGAATATGGGTGGATGTGTGCAACCATCCTGGCCATGAAGAGAACAACGTTCTATATGTCTGTGGTTGCTGCTACCTTCCCTGGGTTTGCTGTTCTAGCAACATGGTAGAAAAACTCACATGGCTAAAAAGATAAAAATAAAAACTTATCTATCCTCATATTTATGAAACAACTTCCCTTATGCCTGTTGGCCAATATTCTGCAATAACCCTTAACCTCTGCTTACTTACACACACACACACTCTCTCTCACACACACACACACCATAAAAATGCTACCAGCCCTCTATTCTTCACACTCAACTTAGGTCTTGCCTTTCCATCTGCTCCTATAAGAAGCTTTCTTCCTTCTACTGGCAAGAGCTATTTTCTCAGGATGTCTTCCTGCATCCCCAGACTCCTCAGAACTCTTTTGACAAAACTGGAAAATATGTGCATTAGCCTGGTTCTGACAACCGAGCAAGCAAAACAGGAGGGATCGCCTCCTTTGCAATATTCCTTTTTGGTTTGGTCTGTGTTGCACTGGATTCCCCTCTGCTCCACTTTTCTCTAGTTTTTATGGAGAGATAAAAGCCAAAGCACCGACCTAAAACACCTGAGACACATTTTTGGATCTGCAGTCTGCTATTGCAGGAGCGGGCGCCTCCAGCACCATGATCCCCGTGGGGAAGTGACAGTAAGTGACTTCAGCCCTCGGGCTGTTGCGTTCGCAGGGGCGGCTTTACCTGGTACTTGGGAAGCTGCTCCTTGGCATGTGGTAAAGATCCCCCTGAAGGGCCGTGAGCAGCAGGGCCGCCTCCTGAGCAGCTTTTGGCCGGCACTTTTGCAGGGAGGTCCTCCGTTCTCTGGGTGAAGAGAGAGAGACAGGGTGAACACACCACCACCAAGTGTACCAGGCTCCCCACACACGCTCGCTGGGGAGCCCTTCCTTAAACCACTCTGCAACTAAAGAGTAGCCCCTGCTTGTCGCAACTAGAGAAAAGCCTGCATAGCATCGAAGACCCAGCACAGCCAAAAATATAATAAATAAAATTATTTTTTAAAAACTATTCTCTTTGTTTTATTATCATTGGTTTTTTTTGGAGGTACGGTGCAGCTTCAGGGATCTGAGTTCCCCAACCAAGGAATGAATCTGGGCCCTTGCCATGAATGCACTGAGTCTTAACCCCTGGACCAGCAGGGGATTTCTCAAGAATATTCTCTTTAAATAACGCAGCTGTTATTGAAGTTTCAATTCATACTTGAAAATCATCAATGAGACCTGACCTCTGTTCTGATTATTAGAGGACTTTGGAGTACTTTGTAGAGTCATAGATTAGCATACTGATGAGGATACAGTCCTTGATTCAAATTTAAATTTTCACCAGGCAGAAGGAATTAGGAAGGCAGAAGGATTCATTTGGAAAGTCCGGGCATGTGCTTTCATAACACACCCTCCTGCACTGCTTCAGAGAAGGTCACGCGGTCGGGCTTGTGAAAGATGAAGACGGAGCACTGAACAGGGGCTCCTGTGATCACCCAACATGTGATGCAACACAGCCTTCAGAGGTCAGGGCTCGCGGGGCGCGAGCTACACACATTTCCTACATGGAGTCCAGGGCTGGTTTCTGTGACAGTGACACAGAGGAACAAAGATACACCTGTACTAACCTTTCCCATCCTCCTGTGCCAAGACACACTCCCCACTACTGACGCAGCCTGCCCCCTCTGTGATGTGTGGTTTCTATCCTCAGCCTTACTTGCTTTGTGTGTGCAGCTCTGCTTGGACAACCATGAATGCAACTGCAGCTTATCTAATCTGCAATGTGACAGTCACACTGGTGGTCGAATGCAAATGCCTGCAGTCATGTGCCTGCTGCCAACTGCTGACGCTTGGTGCCTGCCGGTGGGGGGGAAGGCTGAAGATGGGGAGGGGTGGAAGGGGAACAGGAAGCATGTGTCCCCAGTGGTCACGGGCAGGGATGGAGGCCCAGGATGTGGCATCCTCCCTGAGCATATGCACACCCTCAGTGGTCTCCTCGGGTCTGCCCGCTGCTTCATGCTGCTGAAGCCAGGAACACGGCCCTGCAGAGAGACACGATCCACACCTGACCCACACCACCAGGCCCTCTGGCCAAGCTACCCGCAGGTGGTGACAGCACCCAGTCCAGTGAGCAGAGCCCAGACTGCACTTGTTCGGTCAGTTCAGACAGCTTCCAAGCCTACCCAGGACCAGCTGCTTCTGTAATTATTAATAACAGAGCACTTTCCGGGACACTTCTGTTGCACACCCCAGGGTCATCACTGCCCCTACAGACATGATTCTGGTTCCTTTTGCCAACCAGTGAGAATTTTTTCCCTCTACCTGTTACCACCATCCAGAGCCCAGGTGACAGAATGTGGATGTGCAAATATACCATCTGTGCAATGCCTTCAGGGAAATAGGAAATGATGCGGGAAATCAGGGGGAAAACGCATGCTGTTCACCAAACAAAAGGCCAAGTACCAGCTCACCTGAACTTAGGTACGAATCTACCATGCAAGCCTCAGGGAGTCATCTGAGAGACTTCTCATCCCCCAGTCCCCCGCTAACCTAACAAGCCTGACAACTACTGTAATGATTAGCTACCTGGCCGACTTCCACGTGAGAGCACCATGGGATCTGCCCAGCTAAACTGCCTTTAACCAAACACTTCCTTCCTGTAGAAACGACCTTATCAGAAGCAGGAAGAGATCTCAGCCCTGAAGTGACGTAGACTGTGACAAACTATTCAGTTACTTAGCTGCACATTCTCTCAAGTGCCAAGATTCAGTCAATACAGGTGGCAGGTTACCGAACATGAACAGAAGGAGCAGAAAAGGGTTTAATTTGTAGACGCCTGGATAACTGCTGAAAGGCGACCAGTCAGAAGCACACTGGACAGCCATCCTGAAGCCTCACAGGGAGGACCAGACTCTGCTCCCACCAGACACGGTGCTCTGCCTTTCCCATTCGGGTTCCAAGGGATTAAGGGTCACTCTGTCCTCATTTTTACCACTCCCAGATGCCCCATGCCTCACCCCCCACCATCACCACCTCCACCATTACCACCAACCTCACCATCATCATTACCAGCACCATCTCCCCCACGACCACCATCTCCATCCTCATCACCATCACCACTACCACCACCAGCATATTAGCCCACGCCCAACACCACACCCAACCCCACCATCATATCACCACCACCATCCCCACAACAACCAGCACCACTACCACCACCAGCACCTCCATCACCACCCCCACCACCATCACTATCATCATCTCCACCATCACCACCACCAGCACCACACCCAAACCCACCATATTACCACCACCATCTCCACAACAACCATCACCAGCATCACCAGCATGACCATCTCCACCAGCACCACCACTACCACCCGCACCTCCATCACCACCCCCACCACCAGCATATTAGCCCACGCCCAACACCACACCCAACCCCACCATCATATCACCACCACCATCCCCACAACAACCATCTCCACCAGCACCAGCAGCACCACCCCCACCACCAGCACCTCCATCACCACCCCCACCACCATCACTATCATCTCCACCATCACCACCACCAGCACGACACCCAAACCCACCATCATATCACCACCACCATCTCCACAACAACCATCACCAGCATCACCAGCATGACCATCTCCACCAGCACCACCACCACCACCCGCACCTCCATCACCACCCCCACCACCATCACTATCATCATCTCCACCACCACCACCACGCCCAACCCCACCACGACAACCATCACCAGCACCACCACCACCACCAGCACCTCCATCACCACCACCACCATCACATCATCACTATCATCATCACCATCACCACCACCATGCCCAACCCCACCATATTACCACCACCATCCCCACCATGACAACCATCACCAGCATCACCATCTCCACCAGCACCACCACCAGCACCATCTCCACCACTATCACTCCATCATTACCACATCTCCACCATCACCACCACCACGATCACCATCTCCACCATCACCACCACCATCATCATCTTCACCTCCATCACCACTATCACCACTCTGCCCTCCACTAAAAAAAGAAATAAACTTCCTTGGTCAAACAGGCTTGAGACATAGGCCCTTTTGTAGATGCAGGCCCTTTCACTAGTATCCTGCAACCCTGTGGTGAGGAAAGTTCTCCACTTCTGTTTACCCCAGTGCTACGTATCACCTCTTACTACCTATGGTAAATACCAGACCTTCTCTTCAGGCAAATGCTTCATGAATTTTACAGTTCTTAGTTTTCTCATTATATAGCACATATTTGGCATCAAAAACCAATTGGATTGTGACTCCCTAGCAAATTCACTTCTGGTAACATCTATAGTAGCTGCTTAGCAACTGCATGATGACTGGCTAACAGTCTTACCTGTGTGTATTAGTAAGCACTCAGCTGGGGTGGTCGAGGAACCTCTGCCCCGTCTCCTCTGAATCACTAAGGAGGCTATATGACTCACCCCAGTAGATGCTGCACTGACCAGAGAGACGGTTAGAGCACAGACGCAAAAGAGGAAAGCAAATCACATTTCCTACCTGAGCCGCCACCTCCTGCATCTTGTGAACAGCCTTAGAATCAAACAAGACTTGTCTGCCCCTCCTTTCACAGTCCTGGTAAACGATCAGGCGAATCTCGTTCAGGTCCAGCTCTGAACATGACCAACTGTGGATTAACAAGAGAGAAAGGAGTAGTGTTAGCGGCAACACTCAGGCTGGTCACAGGAAGACGAGTCTCCCAGCCGGCACACACATGCGCATGGAAGATACCAGCATGCGAGATCTCACAGACTGGGGGCACACAGCCCTGGCTGCAGACTCTGACAGCCAGTGCCCGTGATCAAGGCTGGGAGCGCTGCTGAGATAATAAATCACTAGAGAGAAAAATTCTCCTCCAAAGCAACTCTGGGGACTTCCCTGGTGGTCCAGTGGATGAGAATCTGCCTGCTAGTGCAGGAGACACAGGTTCGATCCCTAGTCCGGGGAGATTCCACATGCCTTAAGAGCAACTAAGCCTGTGTGCCACAACTACTGAGCCTCAGTGCTGCAACCCCTGAAGTCCGCATGCCCTAGAGTCCATGCGCTGAGACAAGAAGCCACTGCAACAGGAAACCTGTGCCCCGCAACTAGATCCAGCACAATCAAAAAAAAAAAATAAATGAAAACTTTAAAAAAGCAAACTCTGCTCAAAGGAGGCAGGCAGGAGTGGGACAGGTGTGTGGAGACAGCTGAACTGGATGCCTGGGTTCCAGGGGGCAGCACGGCCGAGGTTGAAGGGCCCAGAGTGTTCCCACCTCTGCAACATCAGACAGGAATCTTGAAGCCCTCGCTCCTCCTCTCCCAGCCACGCAGTCTCAGGCCAGACGGAGAGGAAAAACATCGCCTGGAACTTATTCTTTTCTTCTACTGTGGCTGGTTCTGACATGGAAGTTTGGAAAACCAAGTGCATCGCTGCACAGAAGCTGAATTGCTGACAATGACAATCAGCCATAAAGGGAGCGTGTTTTTTCCTAAGCAAACCAAAAGCCACCGAGACAAAACAGCTCCAAACACAGGTTCCTTCTTCAGCCACAAGTGAAATCAGAACTCGAAGACTAAGAAAGGGCTGCACTGCTTTGGGCTCTTCAGTTACAAGTCTGTTTACCCATTTGTTCAACACAGATCTGGGCACCTGCGGTCACTGTGCTCCAAGCTAGAGGCTGAGCAGCTGGTTAACTAAGCAGGCTTGATCGCTGCCCTCAGGGTGGATATGGTTCAGTGAGGAATACTGGGCGAGTCGTCATCTATAAATGTGTAACTACAGATTGTCCAAGTGCAAGAAAAAAAAGGATGTGGTAAGACTCAGTTTCAGGCTTAAGCAGTGGGGGAGGGCAGGGAAGTCCCTAGGATTTCAGGAAGACAGAGCTGGAGAGGCAGGTGGGAGACAGCAGGCCAGCTCACCTCCGAGGACAGCGAGGGGCTCAGGCCAACAGATCCATAAACTCAGTCTCCACCTTCGAGAGGGTGGTCCCCGGCTAGAGGGGAAGCCAGGCTAGGGCGGAGCAAAACTAGAAGCAGGAAGGCCAAGGAGAATTTATTCTAGAGTTCAGGGCCTTCAAACGAAGTGATGGCAACTGAGGCAGGGGGCAGGGGGGACAGACGCTGGCGGCAGGTACATCCAGAGGCAGAACCGACACGGTTCAGTGTGGACGGAGGCCAGCGGGGTGCCAGCTGCTGACAGCACTGAGGTAAGAGGGTGGGGGACAGATGGAGAATTGGAGGGCTGGTGGACAGACAAAGCACACTGCAAAACTAAGAGACGAGATGGCAGAGCCAAGTCAGACACACATGGTTTCAGACTCAAACTCTCTGAGATCCCATTTCTCCATCAGCACGCGAGCATTAACACCAAGCTCACACAGCTGAAGCAGGGATTCCGTGAAAGTGTTTCACACAGAGGCTGACACAGCTAAGCGCACCAGAACAGCGGTAATTTCCTGAAGAACTGTTGATGTCACAATGTTTTAAGGACATCGCTACAGTGTCTAGTCCCCAACCACAAACTGCGCATCACTGGTCCTCTCCTTCTCAGGCCCTGGTAATAATGAACACGTGCTTTTCAGGGAGCAGATTTGTTGTCTTAAATCGTAGCCCCCAAAGCATCAAGTTCTGGTTGCACCTTCTCAACAACCAGAGGTCTAAGCAGCCAGGCCCAGCATCGTTCCTTCTAGTTTTCATACACCATGGCGAGTTTGTTTCAGGAATCTTTTATCTCCCACTTTCAATCCAGGCCTGGCTGGTCAGACACGTCCCCTGACCCCGACCTGGGCTGCGCAGCTGGGGCCTGTTTTTCGCCATCACGAGCTGACAGCCGACCTGAGGACCGGGACACAGGAGGAAGAAGAGGGGAGTCATCAGCCAGCCACTCCTGGGGAGCACAGCTCCTGGAACCAGTTCTCTGTCACCCCAGCCCAACAACTCCTAGTGCCTGTAACTCAAACCACAATATTTTACACAAGGTCATTATTAAAAACATACTCTGCAATTACTAAAAACACAGTACACAGGCTGAAGTCATTAAAAGCGAAAAGTGACAAAGATCTAATTGTCTTGTATTTTCTTGTTCAATCCATTTTGCTCCAAGAATGACATTTTGCCAAGACAGCATCATCATTTACAGAGCAACTTGTAAATTATCACTATAGAGCAACTTGTTCAGCCCTTATTTTTGAGGGGTAACACTGACTCAAATATCAATAAAACTGAGGACAGCCCCTCTGGAAGAATTAAAATTTCATAAAGACCCTTGTGGCTCAGCTGGTAAGGAATCCACCCTCAATGCAGGAGACCAGGGTTTGATTCTTGGGTTGGGAAGATCTCCTGGAGAAGGGAAAGGCTACCTACTCTAGTATTCTGGCCCGGAGAATTCCACGGACTGTATGTATAGTCCATGGGGTTGCAAAGAGTCGGACACGACTGAGCGACTTCACTTCACTCTTTGCGACCCCATGGACTGTATAGCCTACCACGCTCCTCCGTCCATGGGATTTTCCAGGCAAGAATACTGGAGTGGGTTGCCATTTCCTTCTCCAGAAGATCTTCCCGACCCAGGGATTGATCCCAGGTCTCCCGCATTGTAGGCAGACGCTTTACCATCTGAGCTACCAGGGAAGTCACTTTCACTATAATGCCCTATAAATTGTTTCATGCTACTTTTTAATTTAAAAAGATGAAAAGATATGGGAAGAAAAGATGTCTGTCAGATTATCCAATTTATTGACCCAAATACCTTAAAAAGTTTTTTCTAAAATACAAGGAAAACTCTATTCTCCTACTTTCACACGAATATTGTCATTGGTTTAACACCTAATTGTAATTCTGACATTCCCCATCTCTGAACTTAGTACAGTAAGTCCCTTATATATGAACCTTCAAGTTGTGAACTTTCAAAAGATGTGACTATGCTTTCACACGTCCAATCACGTAAGTGAGTTCACGTATCTGGTGTACACTCACCTGCACGCATTCATTACAAGTGGTTGTGCTTTTGTGTACCTCACTGTATGGCACTGTATAGAGTTACAGTATATTTATCTCAAGCCCAGGAGGTTCACAAGCAGGTGTAAAACAGGAGTGAGGTAGCTGGTACTACTTACTGTACTTTTCATGGTACTGTACTGTAAGATTAAAATTTTTATTTTCTGTTTGTTTTTCATGTGTTTGTGTGAAAAGTATTATAAACCTCTCCTACATATATAATATATATTATTATAGTCCACTACACAGCCGATTGTGTTAGTTGGCTTACTTTGTTGGACTTAACAAACAAATCGGACTTACAAACCCGCTTTTAGAACAGAACTCGTTCATACGTCCGTGACTTGCTGTAGAGGGAATGATGGTTGGGAGTCATCTGGGACAGGAAATGCAGGAGGTGAAATGGTATTTCAGGAGGAGGCCTGGGGCCACACTATGGCTCTGCATCCCCTGTCGTGAGGATGTGTGGAAACCTCCAGCACCCCGAGGGCTCCTCCCTGCCACCCTGGAGTTACCGGTGACCACTACCCATCCATATGCCCTGCATGCCCACACTCTCCACAAACTCCAGTGGCCGTGTAGCCTCCAGGAGCACCAGCTGCAGCTCCCGGCACTTTGCTGAGGGCAACTCTCTGCAGGACTCAGGGGGTGAAAACAAGCCTTGGGCCCTTACCTTAAAATATCTATCTGGTACTTTAAAGGCACTGACTCTGATCAGAAACATTTTGCTGAAAACAAGGGAGGAACAGTGCCCCTGGCATCAGGGAACACAGTGGTACTTGTCTGCTTATGGTCACAGTTGTAAGACCTGAAGCACAAGAAAGTAAGACTGTTTGTCTACCTTTTCCAACTGTAAACAAAAGGACGTATATGAACCCTTTTCAGTTTGAGAATTCCAGGATGCGAAAATCTGCCCAGTTGGACCAGGTTTTATCTCTGGAACTACAGATCAAGAGCAGGAGGCGAGTGATGACTCACCTGAAAAGTGACAAGCAGTAGTAGTTCAAATGGTTCTGAGCAGAGAAAACAGAATTGTGTTCCCCCCAAAGAGATGGCCAGATCCTAATTCCTGGTACCTGTGGATATGACCTTGTTTGAAAACAATATCTCTGCAGATGTCACTGAGCTGAGGCCATCCTGGACCAGGATGCACCCTCATCTAATGACAGGTGTCCTCCTGGGAGGAGGCGAATCTGGACACGGACACAAGGAAGACCGCTCTGTGATGACAGGACAGAGGTCTGAGCTGTGGTGACAAACCCAGGGAAGTCCAGTGATGCTGGCCCTCAGGGGGACACGATAAATAAGCAATGTCCCTGTTCTCAAGGAACTTGAAGAAGCAACCATGTGGGTCACCACAGAAAACAACAGGACCAGACAGGGCACAGACAGCAGGAGAGGAACCAGGAGACAACCTGGAAGAGCCAGCAGCTGCACCAGGGAAGGGATGAAGGGTGCGGATGGCCAGGATGGGACGTGGTTGTGAGCGGGGCTCTTCTCAGGCCGGGAGCAGGGCACAGACACACAGCAGAAAGGCACAGAATTCAAGTGTTGGGTGGCTGGAATACTTCTCTTGCAAGAGGGCCGTGCAGACTTGGGAAGTTTAGGACAACCTGAGGAGGACTCTGGCTGGCTTCAAAACCACTGGGCTGAACGCTGTTTCGACTTTCTGAGAAAGTGAAGGACACCATCGGACCTGTCTCAGGAGAGATCTAAAGCTACCTGAGAAAACCACTTTTCCGGAACTGGAGAGGGGCCCCAACTGGCACATCAGGGTTTCTAGGAGTCAAGCCAGCAGGGACCAGGGTACGAGGTGTCCGGTTTGCTGCAGCAATTTGTCCCCTGGGACCCACAGCTTGGGCATCTGATTCCTCCCCTGCATGTTTACAGGGACCAGGCTGGAGGTGGGCTCAGTATGTCTAATGGAACCGCAGTCTATGAGAGAAGGACACTTTTTGGAAATGCTCTTCCTCTGACTCTCACACGAAGAAACAAAGATCATCAAAGAAAAGTTCACAGGTAGAGTTGACAGAGACATCTTGTGATCTCAGAATGTGGATGTTTTAAGACTCAGGTATGTGGGGACTTCCCTGGGGGCGCAATGGATAAGAATCCGCCTACCAGTGCAGGAGACACCGATTCGATCCCTGGTCTGGGAAGATCCCACATGCCTTGGAGCAATCAAGCCCATGGGCCTCGACTATCAAGCCTGTGATCCAGAGCCCAGGGGCCACAGCTACTGCGCACATGCGCCTGGAGCCTGTACCCTGCAACAAGCCAAGCCACTCCATCGAGAAGCCCGGGAAACGCAGTGGAGAGTAGCCCCCTTGCCGCAATTTGCAAAAGTCCAAACGGCAACAAGACCCAGCACAGCCGAAAACAAAGGAAACTATTTCTTTAAAAAAGACTCAAGTATGACAGGGAACTTTAAATGGTTCCAAAAAAGGGAAAACGAAACTATACAAAGCCAACAAAGCCGACCAAGATGATGACAAAGGCTGGCAAACTCTGTCCATCCGCCCAGCAGCTCCCAGCACTGGGTGCTGGCTTGACCAGGTGCCATGAGAGACACCAGGAAGAGAAATCAACAGGATCGGTGCCCACCTCAAAACACAATCTGAAGGGGGAAGGTCAACGTAAAAACCAGTCAGTAATGCTGCTGTCACAGGAATACAGACAAACATCCCTAGAAGGAAGGAGAGGTTGAGTCCGCCTAGTAGGGGTGAGAAGTGGGTCCAAGTCACAGATGACATGATGCCTGGGACACGGGTTACCCTTCGGGAAAGACCGAGCTCCCACCTAGTTTGGCCACTTTCACTGGACGTGACTTTGGGAAAACGCTAACTCCAGAGCTAAGCCCTTCCAAGATGCAGCCCTTACCCGCCTCACAAAGCTGTTGGGAAGACAGAGAATAAGGACGAAAGTTCTTGCAAAACTGCAGCCGAGAATCAACAGTGCGTTCAGATACCCAGTCCTTTAGCTGAGATCCTTGGGGCCAGATGTTTCAGAATTCAGACTTTTTTTTTAATTTTCAAATGACGTTTATACCACATATTATGTAACAACCTCTCCAGGGTCTGAGTTGTAATCAAACCCCAACACGAAACAAATTAACATTTCACTAGTCCAAGTGACGACTATTCAACTGGATTACTGAGAGACAACAAATAGTCTTATATATAGTTCAGGTGGGTTCCAAAGGTTTCCTTCAGAGATCTCAGGATTCAGGGACAGTAGGATAAAAGGTTGTTGTCCAGTGTGATGCTTGCCATGTCTGAGGGTAGGTCAGTAGCCCCCCCCCCCCAACAAACCCCTGGATATGAGTGGTTCTAGCAAGCTGGCAGCTGGAGAGGCTGTTGGTGGCTGGGAGCATGGTTCCCGCCAAGATAGCACTATGAATGACTACGCCGGTCACAAGCTCAAACCACAATCTTCACCAACTAGGTTCCCACAGCAACGACGGAACGTCATGAGTCATCGTGCAGCCTATTTGGGACCTACAAACAAGAGGAAAGAGAACCCAGTCCCTCCTTCCTGAGCTCAGGGTCACATTAGATAGAACTCTGAAGCAGGTGGAGTCTCTGTGGTGCCCGCAGCACCGACACCCACAGGCCCCAGCCTGGGCCACCCTGCATGGCCTATGGGCAGGATGAAGCATCTGACCCCAGGCAACCTCCTCAGCTCCAGCCTGGAAGCCCCTCTTCCTAAGTGATGAGCTGCAGCCAGAATGACCTGCAAGCCCTCCGACTCTGACACAAACCATCTACCAGGTGTGCAGTGTACAAAGTATAACAGGTGTCCTCAGCCAGAGAGGACGAGAGAAAACAACAGCCACCTTCACTGACTGACCTTCATGACTGCATGGCACCCTGGCCTTCCTTGATGGGCTCTGCACTGTGATGGAGAAGCAGGCTTCTCAGCACAAACACATCTCTAACTGACAGAATGGTCCAAAAATGTTGGCGAAATATGAAGGTGAAAAGTGCAAGTTCCCTCAAGGCTACAGAGACGCCGAGCGGGCAGGAGTCACCGAGGGGCCCTGCTCCAGCCCGCATGCCGCCCGGCTGGCTTCCCAGATTCTGTTATTGTTAACAGGGTCTTCTTTTTCTCCTCTTCAAAAACTTACAGAATCTCTAACCATGACTCATTTTTTCCAAAAGGGTTCCTTTAATTCTTAAAAGAGCACTAATTCTTTTTTTGTATCTAGAAGCTACAAATTATCTGTTTTTTTTTTTTTTTGTAAAGAAGCTTTGCGATCCATCCCCAAGCATGCATTAATTCAGTATTTCCTGAGCTAATTCTTTCACGCTCTTGACAGCACAACCCAAATCATCAACACACATCTCTGTGTTTCAGGAGGGCTGAGATGTAACTTTCAGCTCTGCTCAGAGCTACCTTGCATCAACATGACTGCATATCTTTTTCTGAACGTAAGGTCTCCCATCCTCCCCTCCACCCAGGGAAACTCTCTACTCATAACAGGTAGGTGAATGAATTTCAAACAGTCAAGGCACAGCCTCATGTATGAGTTATTCTATATCCATTTAACTTGCACACAGATAAGGAAATAATTCTTTTTCCCTAGAGGCTTCTCAAGGTCAATTTTCCTAGATTTTCAGAGGCTGAAAGTATGACTCTCCATAAGATCTTTTGTTTACAAAATGGGAAAGTCAAAATAAACAGAAACTGTCCCTATTTTGGGGTATAAAATATTATACCTATTAAGAGACGGGTATAGGTGAGCAGGTGGGGGAGCAGTCAGAGAGTAGTGCTGAGGGCTGGGCTGCGGGGCAGAGGCCAAAATAAGGGAAAAGAGGGAGTGGCAAAGAGAGTGAGTGACATGGGGGGAGGGGTGCTAACACACAGACTCACATACTCTTTGACCCAGATACCCCACTTGTAGGAATTAATCCTACACATCAACTCGCATTGGTCCAAAACGGTTATGTACAAAAAGCGATGCACAGCAACACCATTCAGAGCAGCCAAGGACCAGAACAAAGCGTCCGCGTGGGATGGCGCGTCCCTACGATGGGGGCTACACGGACACGACCCTGCACGGAGATGCTCCTCAGGCAGTGACATGGTATGCATTAGGAGGCCCCTTTAACTGGAAAGAAGTATCGAGTACTGTGTATACAACGCTGCCATGTGCATTTCTAAAAGGGACAAAACTCTGAATTTCACTGTATACCCACAGAGTCTGTCTAGAAGATCTGTAACCGTGAGACTGGTGGTATCTGGAGTAGGACGCTGGTGGTTGAAAGAGAGAAGCAAGCGGGTCCCTCCTCACAGGACACCGTGAGAGCCCCACATGCGAACACCACCCCAGGCGCCAGGGTCAGGGCCACAGAGCAAGGGCTCTGCAGGCCCTGGGCCGGGAGCCTGGGCACTCGCCCTCGCCCGCCGCCTCCTGCCCACGCGGCCCAACCCTCCCTCTGCGCTATCAGCATCTCCACCTGCAGAACGGGGGTGGCAGTGGTCCCCACCTCATGAGCGCTGTTTTGAGGGTTATCTCTGCTTATCACAGAGCCAGGCAGGCTATGAGTGTGTGCAGGTAGGTGCTAAGACTTCGTGCTTTTTCAATATTTCACCATGACTGCACTCTCTCTTGAAAAATTAAAAATAATGAAACAGGAATACAACAGGAACACTGTTTCTTTTAAAACCCATCAAAGAGTCTAGTATTGTCTTAAGACAAATAACCTTAATGACAGTTCGCTCTATAAAGCTTCTGGTAGCTGAAGCCCGAGGCAGTGGGTGAACTTCCATGGGGAAACTATCTTACTGAATTATAAGCAGTCCAATTTGGTTTCAAATGTGTAGTCCGGCCTTGTGTGTGTTCAGTTGCTCAGCTGTTCTCTCTTTTGTGACCCCATGGATTAAAGCCCACCAGGCACCTCTGTCCATGGAATTTTCCAGCCAGGAATACTAGAGTGGGTAGCCGTGCGCTCCTCCAAGGGATCTTCCAGACCCAGGGATCAAACCTGTGTCTCCTGGACTGCAGGCAGATTCCTTACCACTGAGCCACCAGGGAAGCTCATAGTCTGGCCTTAGACAATGGCATTTACTGAGCTCCCTTCCCAGCATCCACAGACCACACTTTCCTGCCCCTTTTCACTCCTGCCTCCCCTGAGGACAGGACAAAGGTTCCAGGACAGTAACGCCCCCTCTCATTTATCAAACCCATTTGCAGGTTTCAGTTTGCCACTACGGTTTTGACTGTGTCGAATTGATTTCCACTGTATTACAAACTGTCCTTTTTTACTGCATAATCTCAGAGCCTAGAGATGCTGCTTCCAGAAGTCTGGTTCCTGAAGTCTGAGACACTGAGCCCAGAAGGCCTGAGTTCTGGGTGCAGACAGGGAGGCTGGTGATGAGAGCTGCACAGCACATGAGAAATACCTGCCTAACCTCCTTCCAGAAGGTATCTGAGCTGGCCTTCACAAGTGTCCTTCACAGGTGTCTTGTGTTCTGTTTTACATAGAAGTTAGGAGACTTGAATGAGGTTGGAACCAGTAAGTGGCGAAGATGGAACCCAAACCAGTGTCTCCTGACCCCAAACTGTGCTCCTCCAATGCGGCTGGGTCATTAGCTCCACATCACGAGCCAACAACTCGGGGTCATGTGCTCTGCACCCTAAAACCTCCCTCTGTATTTCCGTCTGAGGGTAAAAATGCACTATGTTCGAAAAATAAAAAATGCTGATGACACAGCGTTAGGACTGAAAAACAGAACACAGGGTTATGTATACAGTACAACCTCGATTATGTAGAAAAATGTGATCAAGCATTTTTTAAAAGGTTCACAAAATCCAGCTATCAGCAGCTCATATCACAAAGGATTAATCTCCCTAACATATAAAGACTAGTCAGAGATCAATAAAGATTTGCAAACCAAAGGAAAGGTGGGCAACGAATTCAGACAGTTTACAGAAAAACAAAAATAATATGGTCTTTAAACATAGGGAAAAACGCTAATTCTCACTCTTGAAAAGAAAAAAGCAAATTAAAAAAAAAAAACACACCAAAGGTAAGACACCCCACCCAAGAGAAATGCAGGTGGAGGCGCAAATCCCTGCGACCACAGATGGAGGGTAACTAATCACAGCTCTTAGGGTCCCCAGGGTTTATAACCTTGGACACCCAACCCCACTTCTGGAACTAAACAGACACAACCGTGTGACTGCAGCGTGTTTGATAAAAGCAGAAGACTGGAAACAAGTGGACAGGACATGGATGGGGAAAATTAAACCCCCTGCTCTCCGTCCACCCCCCGGAACACCAGCAGCTGCCGCAGACGGTGGGTGTGTGACCGCAGCCAAATCCACAGGGCAGGCCTGGATCCTGGGACAGGCAGGCCGCCCTCTGCAGGGGAAGGAAGGATACAAACAGGCTTACTTCCACAGAAAAGAAACGTAAAAAGATATAGTTTACGCAAATTGAATTTTTAAAATGTAGGAAGAGGAGGGATAGTTCTGAGCTCTGAAGGCAAAACTCACAAGAATATTTAGTTCTCCCAGGGAAGGAGCGAGGTTGGCTCATCAGGAGTGGGATTTTGCTCCACTGGTTCTGAAAGGGAGTTCCTGACCTTAGGGTCCACTCCCAGCTGTGGACAGGTGTGGGATGAAGCAGACAATTGAGACCAGGAGCTGCCCCCACACCTCCTAAGCTTGGTTTTTAATTATATGGCCAAGATAGTTGATGAGCTGGCCTGGAAATGGCTGGGTGGGGAAGACAAGCCTTGCAAAAGACAGCACCAGAGTGCTGTCCTAGAGAGACCGGCAGTTGGCACCTGAGGCCAGAACGTGCAAGGATGACACAGAAAGGCCCCGAGTGAGGAAGGGCTCGTGGTTCATGCCTACTGCCACGAGTCCTCTGTGACCCCACGACAGCGTGGGGAACCCTGAGCCATACGGCCAAGGGGGCTGGAGAAAGGGCCCCTGCTACTTCTCACCCACCTGCCTGCTCCGGGTGGACACCCAGGACCTTTGCCTACTGTTCCTGGCATCTAAACTACCCTCTCTTCATTCAAAAGCGGTCCATATAAAAAGGAGCCCAGCAGTCTTTAGAACAGCTCTAGTCCTGAGAGCCAAAACCATCCCCTCACTGAGCAAACTCCAGCCTGAAAGTGAAAGTGTTGGCTGCTCAGTCTGTTCAACTCTGTGTGGCCCCATGGACTGCAGCCCGCCAGGTTCCTCTGTCCATGGAGCTCTCCATGCAAGGATACTGGAGTGGGTTGCCATGCCCTCCTCCAGGGGATCTTCTCGATTCAGGGATCAAACCCGTGTCTCCTGCATTGCAGGCAGATTCTTTACCGCCTGAGTCACCGGGGAAGCCCATGATCAATAAAATATGATCCAGACTAAAAAGGGACGAAGTGCAATTACATGCCAGGACGCAGGTGAGTCTTGAAAATATGATGGTAAATGAAAAGAAGATAACCACAAAGCATCGTATGCTGCGTGATGCTGTTTACAGGAAATGTCAGAAATAGGCAGATCTATAGTGACAGCAAATTCATCGCTGATTAGAACCATTTGTAAGGGGACTAGAGGATAACAGCTAACTTTGGTGGGTGGTTTCTTTTAAGGTTAATGAAAATGTTCTGAAGCTGATGTGGTGAGGACTTTACAACTCTGTGGACACAGCAAAAGACTTCAGATGGGTGGGTTGTATGGTACATGAATTATACCTCAATGATATGACTGGAGATATAGTATGTCTTTTTATTTTTCTGAAAATGATTGACTGGAGACCTATCAATACGATTTTAGAGAGCGATACAATTATAATCACTGTGTGAAAGATGTTAGAGCTTTAAGGTGATCAAGTGTTCATAAGGCAGCTAATGTTTGTTGCTGTTATTCATATTTTGTTGTTAGGGTTTTGTTCCCGCTTTGTGTATACTGCACACACAAGCTTTATTGTGTAAAAATTTTCAAAAATGACACATCACAAAATTTTAAGTGAAGAAGAATTTTTCAGTGAATTTTATGCAGGTACTTTCTCTGACTGTCTGAGTGACATATAACTAGTGTCTCAGGAGATGACAGCTCTTCAGAATATAGTTTTGATTCAGATGATGTGAATATTAGACTAACAAAATGACAAGAAACCTTAGTGATTGATTCTGATACTGAAGGTGAACATGAAACTCATGATGCTAGAGAAGACTCTACAGCTGTGTCAGTAAAGACTTTACAGTGTGTAACTACTGAATTTAATAACTCGCAAAGTGTTAGTGAAATAACAGAATTAATTTTGGGCTGTCCAAAATAAAAATCTTTGGCCATAGGCATTAGTTTCTGCAGAAATCCCCTGGTCAGTAATGAGTTAAAAGAAAATGAGATTCTGTTTCCCCCTCCCCACCTCCAAGAATGGGGGGCAGGGGGATGCCATGCACTGCTGGTGAGGAAGGAGACGGGACACCCACTCTGGAGAACACTGAATACAAGTCATAAGTCCTAAAACCTAAACTCCACTCTTCTGTAGGCACTCACCCTACGAAATTAATGCTGACGTGCAGACAGGGCGATGGTGATACATTCACTACAGCACTGATTATAATAGTAAAATTCGTAAAAAAAATAAAATAAAATGAAATGCTCATGAATAGGCTAACAGACACATAAACTGTAGCTTATTCAGAGAATGGAATGCTATACTGAATTCAGAATTAACAAAGTAGAGCTACATGGACTGATATGAATGAATCTCAAAAACATCCAGTTGAATAAAAAAATAAGCTCTGAAATAATATGTACAGTATGATATCCATTTTATAATGTTGAATACATGTAACCCAGTATTATTTATGGATACATCATGGCCAGTAATAGGCTTACAGGTGGCCCTAGTGGTAAAGAATCTGCCTGCCAAGGCAGGAGACACAAGAGACGCTGATTCCATCCCCTGGTTGGGAAGATTCCCAAGAGGAGGAAATGGCAACCCACTCCCATATTCTTGCCTGGAAAATTCCATGGACAAAGGAGTCTGGCGGGCTACAGTCCATGGGATCACAAAGAGTCGGACGTGACTGAGCACCATAGCCAGTAAACAGCAGATACGCAGAAGAACAAGAACCATCATGTTCAGATGGCAGTTACCTCTGGAAGGAAGAGGGGGAGGCGGAGCCCCAGGAAGGAGGATAGAGGAAACATCACCTGCTTCCCTAATGGGCTGGTTCTTTTAAAAAAAATTATACATGTGAAGCCAAAGTGGCAAAATGTTAAGATTTAAGACAACTGGGTCACGGTTACACATGTGGTTAATATAGCACAGCCTGTACTTTCTGTATGATTGAAATTTTCATAACAAAATGAAAGTGGAAAAGGGTTTTTTAAGTGAGCAAAAAAGAATTTGCAAGAAACTAATAACATTGATTACTTGAATGAGATGGAAAAGAAAAAAAAGAGGTGGGGAGCAACAAGTTTCAGATAGATATTTTTCTTTTGAACCAAGTGAATATACAATCTCTGAAGATATATGGATAAAATGCTTTTTCAGAACATTAAGGAAGGGACTTCCCTGGCAGTCCAGTGGGCTAAGACTCTGTGCTCCTAATGCAGGGGGCCCGGCTTCAACCCCTGGTCAGAGCACTAGAACCCACATGCCGCAACTAAAGAGTTTGTAGGCCACAACTGCAGATTACGTGTGCCACTACTAGGACCCGGGCAGCCAAATAAATGAATGTTTAAATAAACAAGTGAGGAAAGAATGGTGAAAACAGCAACAACAACAAAAAAGTTAAGGAAAAAACTCTTATTCGTATCTTCTAAGAAGCGATTTAACCTATGCAAGATGTTAGGACTGGGAGTCTCCTTATCTCTGCCTCAAGTTTCCCAGTAGAGGTCAATTCTGATGAGAGGACACTTCTGACTGCTTTGTCTGTCCACGGCTCCTCTCAGGGGAGAGGAATCCACTCTGATGGACAATTTTCCTCCCCTCTTTGGCATCCACCCACCTGCAGAGCAGGCGCTGACCTGGCCCTCAGCTCCTGGCATCAGGTATACAGGGACTGTCCTGTGGGCAGAGGCCAGGGTGTCCCAGGATACAGGGGACCAGGTGGGAGGGTGGCTCGGACTCTGAGGTCAACAGTGCATGGACTCTGTTGCTACGCACGACAGTTTCCCACTTACTAACCAACTGCTCTCTCTCAATTTTCAAATTCTGTTGGGGAAGGAAAATGGGTCTCCTTCAAATTTCCTACAAGGAACATCTCCAAGGAAAATTCTCTCACATGGAAACTGTCAGAAATTTGAACAAAGATAGCTTGTTCTCTGCATTGTAACAGTCAAAAACTAATAAATGTTAATATCCACTATAGGACACATCCAAAGTGTTTGAGGTTGTCCATTCAGGATACTTAAAGAAGTCATTAAAAACTGCCTTAAAAACATTTTAATGACATGGTGAAAGTGTCATCGTATAACACTGAGATTATACACACATATAATACACATATATAGTTCAGTTGATATAATGCAGCTTATATCCACCTACCAAAAAGGACTGCAAGGAAACAAATAAAATTATTAATAGTAGTAAAAATCTGTATGATAGCACTCTTGGTAAGTTGGGTTTTCATTTTTATATTTGCTTGCATTTCCTAAATGCTTTGTAATAAATTGTATTATTTTGATAATCAGAAAAAATATTTAAGAAAAATATTAAAAATAAGTTTAGTAACAACATAAAGGAAAAAATGGAGGCATTTATACAGAAAAGGAGAAAGCAGCTAGCCTGACATGAATGCAGTCATGCTCTGTTAAATTTTAATATTTCATACACTGGCAATTAAGTGGAATTTTAAAATAGAAAACACTGTATCATTTATATCAGCTCCAAAAAGAAATTCTTAGGTATAAATCTAACACAATACCTATAAGATCTATAGGAGGAAAACTACAAAACTCTAAAAAAAAAGAAATCAAAGGAGGGACTTCCCTGGCAGTTCAGTGGTTAAGATGCCACGCTTCCACTGCAAGGGGCAGAGGTTTAGTCCTTGGTCAGGGAACTAAGATCCCACCTGACTTGTGGTACATAAACAGGGAAAGAAGGAGGGAGGGATGGAGGGAAGAAGGAAGAAATTAACAAGGAAGCCAAGAAATCAAGAAAGAAATCAAAGGAGAACTAAATAGACAGAGTTGTGCATAGACAGAGAGGGTTTATTCTCCTAAATAAATAGAAGACTCAGGATGTCAGTTCTTCCCAAGCTGATCTATAGATTCAATGAAATTTCAATCAAAATCCCAACGAGTTGTTTTCTAGACATCAACAAACTGATTCTGAAGTTTACACGGAGAGGCAGAGGACCCGGAACAGCCAACATGATGTTGAAGGAGAAGACAAACGTCAGAGGAGTGGCACTACCTGACCTGAAGTCTTACTACAGTCACAGGCAACAGGACAGTGTGGTCCGGGTGAAAGAGCAGACAGGTTGATAAAGGAGAGTAGAGGACACAGACTCAGAGCTGCACACGCTCAACTGACCTTTGACAAAGTAACAAAGACAACACAACGGAGACCAGGCAGTCTCTCCACAAATGGGGCCAAACAAGCGGACATCTGTACACCAAAGAGAGAATCTCAACACAGCCCTTAACCCTTTGCAAAATTTTAACTCAAAATAGATCTGACTCAAAATGCAAAATTATAAAAATCCTAGAAGGAAACACAGGAGAAAATCTAGGTGGTCCTGAGCACGGAGATGACAGCACAAAGGCACAAGCATGAAAGGAACAGGTGATAAGCTGACCTCATTAAGTTTAAAAGCTCTGGCCCATGAGAGAAAACAAGAGAAGACGACAAGCCTCAGACTGCGAGAAAATATTTGCAAACAACAACACTGATAAAGGACTGGGATCCATAATATACCTCAAACTCATAAAACTCAAAATAAGAAAACAAACAACCCAATTTAAAAATTGGCAAAAGACCTTAATAGACAGAGAAGAAAAGACAGAAGCACATGAAAAGCATGCGCCACATCGTATGCCGTTAGAGAAATACACACTGAAACAACGAGAGAGCACCACACACCTATCAGAACGGCCGAGAGCCAGAACGCCGAAAAATAGCAAATGCTAAGAGGATGTGGAGCAACAGGAACTGCCCCTCACTGCTGGTGGGAGTGCAAAATGGCACAGCCAGTCCAGAAGCTGGTGGTTTCTTACAACAAAACAAACTCTTACCTTACAACCCAGGAAGCACACGCCTTGATATTTACCCAAAGGAATAAGACATACCCACATAAAAACCCGCACGTGGATGTTTACAGCAGCTTTAGTCATCCCACTGTCAAAATGTGGAAGCAACCAACACATCCTTCAGTAGGTGGATGGATATACACACTTTGACTATCCAGACAGTGGAACATTTTTCAGCACTGAAAAGAAACGAGCTATCAAGCCATGAAAAGACATGGAGGAACCGGAAATGCAAATTACGAAGTGAAAGAAGCCGATCTGAAAAAGCGATGTACTGTTATGATTCCAACCAAAGGACACTCTAGAAAAGGTGAGACTACAGGACAGTGAGAAGCTCAGTGGCTGCCAGAGTTGGGGGTGGGTGATGGGTGACAGGAATAGGCAGAGCACAGAGGACTGTCAGGGCAGTGAGGCTGCTCTGTATGAAACTATACTGATGGGTTGTTATAGTTGTTGTTTAATCACTAAATTGTGTCTGACTCTTTGCAACCCCATAGACTATGGCCCAACAGGTTCCTCTGTCCCAGGCAAGAATGCTGGAGCGGGTAGCCATTTCCTTCTCCAGGGGATCTTCCCGACCCTGGGATCAAACCCACATCTCCTGTGTTGGCAGGCGGATTCTTTACCACTGAGCCACCAGGGAAGCATATGGATGGGTACACGTCCTTATACGTTTGTCCAAACCCACAGAACGAACACCGCCAAGAGTGAACCTCAAATGTAAAGCACAGTTTGGGGTGAGGATGATATGTCAATTGCAGGATTCTCAGCTGAAACACACATACCACCCTGGTGTCAGATGCTGAAAGAAGGGGAGGTGTGAGGGTGGAGCAGGGAGAGACAGGGGCTCTGTCCTTCAGGCTTAATTTTTCAATGAACCTAAAACTGCTCTGAAATACAGTCCATCTTAAAAAAAAAAAAATCAATGTTCAAGGGGACTTCGAAATGTAGGTACTTTGAGTAATAAGGACTGGTTTTAAACTTTGCTATAGGATTGTTCTCTGAGGATCATTTAGCCTGCTAGAGAATCTCCTGTGACAATGAGAACCAAGGACATGTTATTTGAGTGTTAGATGCAGCCATTGAAGGTCTCTGTCCCTGCTCAGCAGAAGTGCAGGCCACCTCCCCTGGGGCCTGTCCGTGCTCGGCAGTACCCCCTAGTCCTCCACCAGCTGTCGTAAAAGCAGTTGACACTGAGGCAGTAGTCACTGCCTGGAGAGAACAACGGTTAGATACAAAGAAGAGAGGCTCCAACAGCAGGAATGTTTGTTATCAAGGAAAGGCCAGTGGGTAAGACTCTGGGGGACGGGCAGCCCCCGCCTCCCGCCCACACCATGTGCGCAGCTGCAGCCTGGACCGCAAGCACACCTGCGCCCATTCATCGCCCCACGGAGGACCGCACGCCATCTGCATCCCTCAGGCACAGGGTTTAGGGAGCACACCACGCATGTTCCTGCCTTGGGATCTCGGTACTCACTCCTCCCACTGCCGAGAACATGCTTCCTCAAATACCCACACAGCTTGCTCTCCAGATAGAAAAAAACTACCGCTGAGATCATTCTGACTCCTGTAGTTGCCAAGGGATGTCCTCACATCTGTCTGGCATTTCTGGGTCCCACTGGTCCCTGACAATCAGGATGCTGGAGCTGGAGGGGACCCAGACACCCCATCCGGTGGCTGCAAACCTGACTCATCACCAGAACCACCCCAGAAAAATCTCTGTGTTTATTTTTAGTAAACAAAGCTTCCCTAGCTCCACTTCCAGGACTTTGATCCAGTGGCTCTGAAGTGAGGCTCAGGAGCCTGCATTTTTAAAAACATATCTTTGGGGAAATCATTCACCTGACCCTTCACTTTAATTTCTTTTAGAAGAAAGAGAAAACAGAAACACGGAGAGAGGAGGCGACGATCCCGAAGACACAGTGGGTTTCAGGGGAGATAAGCCCTGAGATTGTGAGATCAAGGCAGAGAAGATCCCACTTCACGGGCGCTTGCCTTAAATCGGTGCCACAGTCTACGCTCTCACGTCAGGGGTGAGATTTAAAAAATAAAAGAAAAAAATCACTAAGTGGAGAAACTAGCTCAGCTCTACCAAGGTTTTAGTTTTTTAATTTTTTTCTTTTGTTTACCTTTGGGGAGGGTGAGAAATGAAAGTGAAAAAGAATGTTACACATAGTGAGGGGGGGAAAAAAAGACAGCGTTCTAATTCACATCTGTTCTGTAAAGACCTGAGAGTAGTGGGCTGTTTTGGGGTTTTTGTGTTTTTTTTTTAAAAGCCTTTCTAAACTAAGAAAGATGAGAGATTAAGAGGAGGAGCAAACCCTGCAAGATGTAAAAGTCTGACTGACGGATGAACACCTGATATGCAACATCCCACATACACTTGGGATCCCATAAAGGTGGGGGAGGGCTGCCAGGAATCCCGCCGGCTGGGTTCCCTTGGTGAGTGTTGGTTGGGAGTCTAATTACAGTATCAGGCGGGTCACGGGTTATGGCTCTCACGGACTCCCGCCAGGGCTTGCTTCCCCTTGTTCAGAGGTTATTCAGCTTCTGCTACTGTAATAATGAAAGGATGAGGCTGAGCCATGGCTTGACTCACAAAGGAGTCACAGGAGACCCAGGAGTCGTGGCCACTTCATCCTCTCCAGTCCATCTGGCCGAGCAGAGCTTGCGGGAGGCAGTGGGGACGTTGGCGGGGAGTACCCTTCATCGGGCACCCAGCACCTGGCCTGGGGGCCCCAGAGCCAAAGTGCTTTGCCTTCTGCCTGGAGCACTCTCAACCTACTCCCCTACAGTGACTAACAACAGGGCTTTACCCTGCTTGTCCTCAAAATAAGACCCAGATCGAGTGTAAGTCAGTTAGCTGGCAGCGTGGAAGCAGCAGCCCCTGTCCCGAGGCTGTCCTGACTCACCCCCAAGAGATGGGGATCAGAGAAAAGATGGGACGTTCCCTGAACCTAGGGCAACACGCCTCTGCCCAGCACCACGTTACCACTGCACTCCTTCCACCGTTCACTTGTCCTCAGATTACATCCCCAAATCCCAACCATCAACGGGTGGAAATAAACTCTCTTCTTAACGAGCCAAAGAGAACTCCTCGTGGCACAGGAAGTCAGCTGAAAGGGCAGGGGAGCAGGGCGCTCGCAGCGGTGACGCCCAGGGCGTCGGGAAGAGGAGCCCCGCGTCTGCAGCCTCCCCGTGGGGCTGGTCACCAGCACGGGGCCATCAGCTGACCGGGGTGGGGTCGCGCCTGCACACGCACTCAACCTGTCCAGCAGCTCATTTCCCAAGCAGGAAGTGTCACAGTGTTTCTCAGTGCAGAGCGTGATACAAACACTCCCCGCCTCAGCCCACCCTGCCTTAGACTCCCCTTTAGAAGCCTTTTACTAAAACCTTCAGGAACTCTAACCACTCTAAACATAGACCGTTGTATGGTTGTGGTCAGCTCATCTCCGTAAAGCATGCACTGGGGAAGAAACACCCCGGTGTATGTACTTGTTTCTCCATAAGCATCTTCCACAAGCAAGCGAAGGCTCTATCTTTCTTAATAAAATAGGTTCATCTGAGACATATCAGAGATCTACAGTCACTCCTCTCCCTCCCTCCTGGTGGTTCTAAAGCAGCCACAGTGGATCTCCTCTAAACCCAGATGTCAAGATGTGAAACTTCAAGCACCGTTGACTCTGAAGGGCTGTTTCAGTTCCTCTCCACGTGTGGGGCATGTTTTTGTGTTTTTTTTTAAAAAAAACTTTTAATTTTGAATTGTATAGCTGACTAACAATTTTGTGATAGTTTCAGGTGGACCAGCAAGGGACTCAGCCATATATAAACATGTATCCATTCTCCCCGGAATTCCCCTTCCATCCAGGCTGCCACATAACATTGAGGAGAGTTCCCTGTGCTATACCATAGGTCCTTACTGGTTATCCATTCGGGGGCACACTTTTTAAGGCAAGGCTGCATCAAATTTCCTCATGCCATCAGAAAAACAGCAATTTATAAGATTTACAAGATAAGCTAGGCAAGTCCTCCCAGATTCTGCATATAAACAGCCCTATGGATGGATTTAATTTGCTGGGAAAGTTTGAAAAGTCAAGTTACTAGCATCTTTAAGACAGCAGATTGGAAGCCAACTGCAGTTGAAGCCCCACATCGCAGTTCACAGTTCCTAGATTTGAACTGAGTTTCAGCAAGGAATGTTTTATTGGCAAACCACTTAAGATGCCTCATCAAACTCTACAGGTCTGTGCTGACTCTGGAATTTTGTGAAATATATTGAAAACCAATTTCTGACATTCTAGAGGTTAAAGAGAGGAGAAGCAAAGGTCTAGGTGGGACAACTTCTATCCTGAAATCTCTCATTCCACAAGAACCACAGTGGGAAGATCCAGTGCTTTCTGCAACATTGTGCCAGGTTTACATGGTGCCACTGTTAGGTACCTGGAGCCTTTCCACTGCATTTATGGAATCTGACTCTTCGCCTTTGACTAAGTGGAAAATCATGAGCAATGAAAAAAAAAGAAAGAAAACTACTTATCAGTGTACTCAGCTAAGACAACCACTTGAAACTGTTGATCTAAGATACCCAAGAGCAAAGCGGGCCCTGGGAGTCACACCTGGCTGGCTGCCACCTGACCTGGCCACACAGGTACCTCGTGAGCACTTGGAGCCAGATCCTTGGGGCATAAGCTCCCATCAATAATTCACTCCACCCCAAGACCGGCCTGACTTCTAGAGAAATTCAGGAAAAAAAAAGCACCATCCTGCAAACAACGGCCACCTTTTCAAGACTAAAAAAAGGGGGAAGAGAAAGTGGAAATGGGGCCAAGACAATTGGTGTGACCAGAGATGAATTCCAACTAAATGACACACATCATCACCGTACAGAATCTAAAACCATCTCGGCACCTAAGAGGTAAGTCTAAAGGAAGTTAAAATAAGGAAAGGAGACAATGCACGTGAAAAGGTCTCATTAAGTTTCAAGTGTCATTTTAAAAAGTAATGATTAAAATCCTACTGAAAAAGAGCAAATTCACCGAGACGGAGAAGCAGAAGCTCGTATGGAAAACTTCTTAAGAAGTTCAGCAAGAATTGGTGACGCCCTGAGTGTCATCTTCTCATGTGGGTGCCACCCTTGGTGCTCCACATACCTACTCAGGGAATCAAGAATTGTCTGAATAACAAAAATAGGAATTCAGAATGTCCCAAAGCTATCCTGTAGAATCTTAGAGGAGAGAATTTCAAAAGCAATCTGAACCAGCTACACATCTGAACAGTTGAGAATGAGATGCAAAAAAGCAGGGGACCAGCCAGGGTTAACATGGCCTCTGGGCAGCAGAGCTGGCATCAGGATCGGGTTTGGATCCACACCCAAGATGACCAAGTGTGGATCTACCATACTCTGCTGTCACTCAGCCATCCTTTCCACATAGGAGACACCACAGATGGTGTAACAGTGAGATTCTTCTCTGAACAGTCACATCCCTATACTGAGTAGACAGCACGGGGTTTCCAACTATGGACACTTATCCTGCAGTGAACTCTGTACCATTTTATTGTTTCCACTGAAGAAATACCATGATTTTTACATGACAAAAAACATATCCTGATTATTAGTCAAGAACCAAGAACTATATTTATGGGGTAAACAGTTGATGAGCCATGTTAATGCTGAGAAAAAATCTATAAGGAAAAAAGTAACAATACTTAAGTGGATTTAGAAAATTACTTTTACACTAATCATGAGAATTGGAGCTTACCTTTTTCTGGCCTTACTGAATACTTTGGAATGAAATGCAATTTCCAAGGTATTTTTCTGTTTCACTGATACGCACTAAAATTCCTTAATGTTTCAACTAAGAGTTATTACTAATTAGTGAATTCTTCCAAAATGAATGAAACAATTAAGTAGCAATTAAACAGTAATTATAATACATATTCCTTTGATGGGCTGCATTACAAACACTGGTTCATCCTAACATCTTCCTTCCCATGGAAAGGATTTTCCAGAAGGGGAAGCCTGGACTCTCCCTCACCACCCCACCTCCAACCAGAAACACCACCAGACAGACTGAGAAGTGAGGCACCCAGGCCCTGTCTGACAATATGCTGGTCCTTTGGGGCTGTGCCTGCTTTTCTCAGGGAGCCCTGAGATTGCACTGTTCAAGCTTCCCCCCGGTACAGGCAGCACCCACTGCTTCCTGGTGCCTCCAACAGGAGCAAAGGGAGGTTCAGGACCACATGGGCAGCAGGACCCAAACAGCTGCTAGAAAACACCCATCTTGTACCTTTTCTGTAAAGGACAGGGCTTGTCTGCACACCCACCAACCACCTGTGCCTGTCTGCAAACCCAAGTTTCAGATCACCATGATTTACCTCCCCGGTGCCCAGTGAGAATTTCTCTGAGACTCTGAGACAGAACAGAAGTTTCAAACCTGTTGCTGAGTTCCGAGGCATCAGGGCTCCTGCCGACTCTGGCATGCTTCTGAGTCCTTGTGCAGAAAAGCATCCTGTGCGGCCGCCCATCACTCACACCCCGGGCTGTGTCCCGCCAGCCCCCCGCCTGGGCTGTGGTCCTGGCTGAACAACCGCACATCTCCCGGCGGGTCAGCCCTCTTCCAGGTGGTTTTGACTGTCCTCATGGACTTGGAAGGTCCTATGGCTGGAGGGGTTTCCGCAGTGATCGGCTGTCCCTATGATACCCGCACTCCCTGTACAGAGGAGGTAGGTGACACAAGCTTCTTGGCAGCAACCCTCCAATTTCCTCTTTCAGAAGTTTAAGAAAAAAAAAAGGAACATTCACTTGTTACGTAAACGAAGCCCCTTGATTTAGGAAGTCAGATGCCTGCCTCACTCTGTAAAGCAGGCTCTCAGCAAAGCCATTAGAATTAGAATCCAATAAGTCCAAGCCCCACTTCTTACTTTTGTTCCTGGGTTTGTGCTCCGGTTACAAAAGACAAGACTCTCAACAGGCTGAGTGGCTCGGACTGACTCACTCCGTAGTGGCCCGGCCGGAGATTATGAAGTAGCCAATTAATTGATCACAAGATCTCCGCACACGGCTCACATGGCTGTGGGTGAAACCCGGTGACTCGCCTGCAGCTGCAAGGTTGTCCTGACATTGGCCACCACCCTCTTAATGGCTCTCCTGTGAGCAAGTGTCAGCTGACAGGTCTTACTCTGCAACCTTGAAAATCCTGCCCAGAGCAAGTGAGAGACGGCGGCCCTCAGCAAACCCACCGCAGGGCTTGACGCACAGGGGCAGAAGTGGGGTGAGGGAAGGGATACATCCTGGCTTTAATACCAATGTCGAATTTATTTATGAAAGAAAAATAATAATGACCGAGAAGCCATAAACCTCTAAAGCTCTTGCACTGGATTCTTAATTCCTAAGTGCATCCAAACTGAGAGAGCCCTGAACCAGTAGAATATAAGAAAAAAGGCAGTTCAGTTTCTACTTATGACATGAATGTACTTCATTTGTAAAATGAGAATAATATGGTATTATATACCAATATGATATAGCTGCTGCTGCTAAGTCACTTCAGTTGTGTCCGACTCTGTGCGACCCCATAGACGGCAGCCCACCAGGCTCTCCCGTCCGTGGGATTCTCCAGGCAAGAACACTGGAGTGGGTTGCCATTTCCCTCTCCAATGCATGAAAGTGAAAAGTGAAAGTGAAGTCGCTCAGTCATGTCCGAGCCTCAGCGACCCCTTGGACTGCAGCCTTCCAGGCTCCTCCATCCATGGGATTTCATGATATATGTTAATATACCACATACTTCAACATTTCATGATACATATTTTATATTTCAGTTTATATTTTATGTGATATATCTTACATGGTATATATACTTTACTTATATTTTGTATTTTATGACATATATTGATATATCGCATTATTTCTATGATTTTATGAAACATTTTATATTTTTGTTTTATGATACATACTTATATAAAATATAAGTATGCATAAAATGCATTGATAAATGACATATTTCCATATTTTACATTTTTATGTCTAATGATATATATGCTATTTTATGTGATGCAAATTTATATTTTGTATGATGTACATTGATATATCATACATATCAATATTTTTTGACAGTACTATGAATTAATGGATGCGATTTTTCTTTTAGAACAAATAAAAAGCATTGGTCGCTAAAACTGGACTGTCCCAATTCATTTTCCTCTTGTCATCCTAAAATCAGGGTGATGAAAATACTAAAAGTTCTCAAATCTGATGAACCCTTGGCTGGGTCTTTAATTTGATTAAATAAAATTCATACTTCATGGCGAGACAAGAAAAACTTAAAAATGCTCCTCTGCCTGTGTTGGCCTCCCCACTCACCTTCAGAGCATGGTGATCTGTACCGACAAGACCTCCTCAGGAGATGACATTCCCTCCTAATCCCATGAGGGGTCTGGATGACCCTCAACTAACTCTGCATGTGTGGATCTGGATTGTGCAAACTATCAACACATCATCTGACATTCAACCATTTGTCTCAAAAACACATCTAACTGTGCCTTGACCACTGACAGGATGATGATGCTAGAGCTTTCTGAAAGACTATATCCCAGGTTATAATCCTCAGGTTGGCTCGAACAAAATTTTCCATTTCTTTCTTAGATCAACTATTGATTAATTTTTCATCTACAGGCTTCAGAGGGCTTTAAGTGTCTCGACATATGGCAGCCACGTGTATTCCACTCTGCCATGTGACAAGGTCTAACACTGCAAGGCAGAGGCCTCAGTTAACTTAAGACTTTACTGTGTATGTGACTTTAAAGTTCCTTTGCAACAAACCCACAGAAGATGTTAACCACACCCTCCTCTGAGAGAGAGAGAGACTGTAATGCACCTATGATGGCAACCACCTCCTCTGTGACACAGGCTCAAATCCCAAGACAGGGCCAGGTTAGGAGAAAGCAAATCCACTTCTCCAGAAAGGCAAACACATTCTGAGCTCAAGGCTCAAGTTCATGGCCTCAGTGAGATCAGGGGTTCTTTGTTTTTCTTCTCAACCGTCTGGAAAATCACTGTTTCTTCATCACAAGAGGACCAGGGAGCACCCGTGTAGCATCAACCTGTCCCAGTGAGCAGAGGCAGAAGGAATCCCCTTTTACCACCGTGCCCACCTGAGATGTGGGCAAGGCCCTAGGTCAATGCCTTCAACTCACCTGGGGCTTGGCTCACCTTGTCTAGAATCACAGTGGAAATGAAAGCATCATCCTACGCTGATGGGGTGGAGCCTTGAAAAAGACCAAGTAACTAGATTTTATAAAACATGTATAGCAAACACTGCAGGGAACACAACCCACTTTTTATGTATTAAAAAACACATTTCACTTTTAAAACTTCAGTCTCTGAAAGATATTTATCTAGGCCCTGAGGAAAGGACACAAACCCTTTGTAACTATGTATTCTGTATATATACCTTCCCAGCAGATAGCTGCAAAGCTGCTCAATCATTCCAACATTTTACATCTTCCCAAGGCTTCAAACACTGTTAAAACAATGCGTATGTATCCACAATCCAAAGGATGATGGGAACATTTTTAAACGACAAGAATAGTAAGAGAAGAAAATGACAACATGGTTATGAAGGATGAAACAAGGAGGAACTGCACTGGGAAAGAATTCCCTCCAACAGAAACTCTAACCTCTCACTCAGCCTGTAACTAACATGCAAGGATGAGGAAGAGGAGCAACTAAGACAGGCCCTTGTAGGGTTTCTATCAAGACTTGAGCTGTGTCTTCAAGAGTCAGTGCTTCTCCCTAAATTTGGTCAGCACAGTTTTTAGCCTCCACTTCCCTGGCAGGGTGGTGCTCACACTTTACAGGCTCACAAACACCCAGGGCTAGGCCAACCATCCCTGCCCCCGCAACCCGATTTCTGATTCAGCGGTTCTGATTCTGGGCTAAAAACTGGGAATGTGATTCTCACAAGCTCCCAGGACACAGCCACTCCTGGCCTGGGAACCACCCGGTGGAGAACCACTTCCCCAGTGAGAATCCCAGCCTCCCCATGAAGATGTTCTGGGCCTGAACTCTGCATGATTTTCTAAAAACACCCTTTTAACACTAACACGTAACTTCTTTCCAATAGAGAAGTATACGCATCTCACGATCCTAACCAGAAATTCTGAAGATAAAAGACTGGGTCTGGATGTTCACTTTGTGCAGATCTTACATATGACCTTTTCATTGTCTCAGTATCACTGAATATTTACGCTAAAACTAGGACATGAGGGACTCCCCCTGCTGGTCCAGTGGCTAAGACTCCAAGCTGCCAGTAGTGAGTTGTCCCAATTGATTGTTCACTTCACTTACATTAGAACTAGGACATGAGGGACTCCCCCTGCTAGTCCAGTGGCTAAGATTCCGCAGTCCCAGTGCAGGGGGCCCAGGTTCAACCCCTGGTCAAGGAACTGGATGCCCACATGCTACAACTAAGAGTTTACTTGCTGCAACCAAAGGTAGAAAAGTTCCCATGTGCTACAGCTAAGACCCAGCACAGCCAAATAAATATGTAAATAAATATTACCCAAACCACCCCCCCCAAAAAAAAAAACACCTAGGACATGAATCCGCTACAACAAGCCATCGGCCTCTTCCAGCGTGCTGCAGAGGGTACTTCTGCTCAAACTCCAAACACCCTCTTTCTCCCTCTCTCTCATCTACTACAGCACAAGGTCTTTTACAAGTTTTAACATCTTGTGTTCACTCCAATCAACATGACTCATGGTATTTTAACATTTTATGTTTTCTCTCTGTTCCCCCCTAAATAACCCTAATTCCACAGTTTAAAACCAGATCGTATGTAGTAAAGTAGGGGTATACATCAAAACCACCACCACTGTACTTAAAAAGGAATGCCTGTCTATGGCTCTCGAGTTCCTTACATTTACACGGGAGCTTTAACAGTTTTTCAGTAAATGGAGAAACAAGTAATAATGATATTACCACACCCATTCTTCAAGCCATGCGAGCAGTGGATGGAGCGGGTGAGAGAGGCAGCATCCTGTTCCCCACCTCCCTTGACCTCTGTCTTCTCTTTCTTGAAATGGGAGCATCCTCTTCTATGGGCTCCCCCACAGCCACTTGTTAACACACTGGCTGGGCACCAAAGAACTGACGCTTTTGACCTGTGGTGCCAGGGAAGACTCTTGAGAGACCCTTGGACAGCAAGGATATCAAACCTGTCAATCCCACAAGAAATCAACTCTGAACCTTTACTGGAAGGACTGATGATGAAGCTGAAGCTCTAACACTTTGGCCACCTGATGCAAAGAGATAACTCACTGGAAAAGACCTTGATGCTGGGAAAGATTGCGGGCAGGAGGAAAAAGGGGTGACAGAGAATGAGATGGTTGGACGGCATCACTGACCAATGGACATGAGTTTGCGCAAACTCTGAGAGATGGTGAAGGACAGGGAAGCCTGGTGTAAGGCAGTCCATGGGGTCGTAAAGAGGCAGAAATAACTCAGTGACTGAACACCAGCACCACACTGGACAAGACATCCTGCTCATCAGCTGTAAGTACTACCCAAGAGACCACTTATCATGGGCTTTTCTAGCAGTCAAGCTCTCCATCTGCCCATGCGGTCCAGCTGCACTCACACGCTGGGAGAAGGATCCGAGGTCACCAGCTGGCTCCCATGGCCCTCCTGAAGCTCCACCCACTGGAAGGAAGTGGGGAGTGGAGTGGGGGCGTGAACTCAGGGATGTGTGTGAAGAAGGGAGGCCCCTGGTGCAAGTCTGTAAGCTGTACCCACTTCCACCCTCACAGCCCAGGACTGAGCCACCCAGAAGAGCAGAAGAGCCATGTGGCCCATATGAGGCAGGTACCTGGCACTCCAGACCCCCACTGAAGCCCTTCTGCCCAGGGCCAGGACCTCCCTCCTGTCCTCCCAGCACGATGCTCCAGGGCCACCTCTGACCCATAGGACGTGGCGGCTGAGGACAGATCCACCCCCATCCCTGACTCAGAGTTGGGAGAATGAAGGTCAGGAAGTTTCCAGGTGGGTATTTGTGCGTTTCTGCATCCCTAAACAGCATGCCCGTCAGGTGACAAAAAACAGTGATCACTGTGTATAACAAAAAATCAACTCAAACCACAGCTGAGAGATGGGTTCAGAGAGGGAAAAAGTGAAGGTCTATTGCGGCTCCCCCAGAAATCCAGTCTCATGACTCTTACTTAGTGAGTGTCCCTCTGCCTCGTCATGCTACCCTGATGTAAAGAAAGTAAGAATCGACGGAGAGGAGGGGGCGGGGTTCCAGATCCACAGCACAGACCCCCCTCTGATGGGGTAACTCCTTCCCTCCCTGATGTCTTTCCCACACCCAGGAATGACTGAGAGCAAGCCTTCCTATCAGGGCTTCTTGAAGGGTGGTCCCCAGCAGGAGACACCAGAAAAGTTACGGAAGGCTGGTAAACTCTGCTTCCTGATCCCAGCACCGCTCATGTGAACGTGCAGCAGGCAGGTCATGTACCCTTTCCGTCTGTACATCCTCATTCAACGCGGACTTGTTTAAAAAGGCCTCCAACAGGCACATGAAAAGACGCTCCATATGGCTAATTATTGAGAAACGGAAATAAAAACTATCATGAGCTATCACCTCACATTGGTCAGAATGACCATCATAAAAAGTCTACAAATAACAAATGCTGGAGAGGGTGTGGAGGAGGAGGAAACCTCTTACACTGTTAGTGAGAATGAAAAATTGCTGCAGCCACTATGGAGAACAGTATGGAGGATCCTGAAAAAACTAAAAACAGAACCACCATGTGATCCACCAATCCCACTCCTGGGCACATATCTAGAGATAACTCTAATTTGAAAAGATGCATGCACCCCAGTATATGTAACAGCACTGTTCACAATAGCTGAGACATGGAGGCAACCTAAATGTCCATCAACAGATGAATGGATGAAGACGACATGGTACATATATACAGTGGAATACTACTCAACCATAAAAAATGAGATAATGCCAACTGCAGCAACACGGATGGACCGCGAGATTATCACACTAAATGAAGTGAGTCAGAGAATGACAAATACCGTATGATATCGCATATGTGTAAAATCTAAAATATGACAAAAATGAACTTCTCTGTGAAACAGAGACGGACTAACAGATACAGAAAATACACTTATGGTTACCAAAGGGGAAAAGGGATGGGGGAGGGATAGATTAAGAGTCTGGGATTAATTAGAAGCACACTATGATATATAAAATAGATAAACAAGAACCTTTCATATAGCACAGAGAGCTCTAGTCAATATTTTGCAATAATCTATAAAGGAAAAGAATCTGAAGGCGAATATATACATATGTATGTATAACTGAATCACTTCACTGTATACCTGAAACCTTCACAACACAGTAAATCACCTACTTTTCATTAAATAAAAAAAGTTAATTAAAGAATCAAATTTGAAAAAAAGAAGGCGCCTGCTGGGCTAGAGGACATGTACTCAGGTAAGGGAGTGAGGCAGTGTGCTTTCGGGAAACAGGCTCTGAGGACAGATGCAGGATGGAGACCACGTCCCTCGGCGCTCAGCCCTTTGAGCCTACGCACGTCCTTAGGACAGCGGTCAGCCCACAGCCCCACCCTAACACCACAGAAGCCCACCGGACAAGCCTGTGCTGAGGAAGGCCGGCAGAGCCTAGACAGACGCTGGGACGGGGTGACTCGTTGGCTGATCAGTCTCACGACTCCACGTGCCGAGCACAGCTCTAGCAGCTTTCTGTCAGTCGTGGAGCAGCGGCACTGATCTCTAGCAGACAGGAAGAACGGAGTACAGGCGGGCCAAGGGACCAGGCTCACCGTGGGGAGCGTGTCCAGGCCGGGCCGGGACTTGATGCATCCCCGCCAGTGACAGGGTGAGCCACACCACTCACCCCACCTGAGGACCGACCGGGGACAAGCAGGAGGTGCGGCAGCTGGATGTCACTGGCTCATCAGTCAAGTCCAAGTCTCTCCTCCAGGATCAACCGGAGGCTACCGACAGATACAGCTTCTCACTAACTCTGTCCTCGGTGGGGCTGGGGTTTGTTCCAAGCATCACGGTGGCCGGGTCTCTAGTGGGTCCCCTTGCCTGCCATGAACTGCCCTGCTCTCCTGACCATGCCCGGCTGAGGCTCTGACTCCTACACAGAGGGACTTTTTGATCCGTACAAAGTAAGGTGAAACAGACAATAAAATCAACCCATATGACTGCTTTGATTTATTTATTTATTTTATTTTTTAATTTTTTTTTGCTTTGATTTAAAATGAGGGAGCACCTGCGAGAGAATGGAGCTTTCAGATTCAGATAAAGTTACTTGAGAGTTCATGGTGATATGTGGCACTGATCATGATCCAGGTTACCACCCATCCCGTTTCCAGGGAGTCTGAGGCACTGAAAAGGCTCTCAGGACTTTCCTGGTGGTTTAGTGGGTAAGAATCTGCCTACCAGTGCAGGGGACATGGGTTCGATCCCTGATCCAGGAAGATCCTACACGCCACAGAGCAGCTAAGCCCATGCTCTAGAGCCTGTGCTCCGCAACAATGGAAGCCACCACGAGAAGCCCAAACACCGCCGCGAAGAGCAGTCACCACTCACGGTAACTAGAGAAAGCCCACACACAGCAATGAAGTCCCAGCACAGCCAAGAATCAGCCAATCATTAAAAGGCTCTCAGCAACTGAAAGAATGAATGCATGTCTCATGTCCTCAGGAATCTGTGAGACACAGAAAACTTCTTATGCTATAAAGCTACAATACAAAATGGTGTATGCTCTTTGATAAGTACTGTGCTTTTCAAAAACCAGAAGTAGAAAAAAGAACAAGAAAGAAACATTAGAATGTCTCTGCATAGCAGGACTTAACACGCTTTTCCTTTTAAAATTCTCTATTTTCCACTTTTCAACAATAGCTATGCATTATTTACAAACCATGGGTAAAGAGACTTGTTTTTAAATTCTTGCTGCCAAGCCAGTAATGATCACTTGACTTCTTTGTTCTATAACAATTCTGCAGGCTTTATGGTAAGGAAATTGTCAGAGTCCAAACAATTTCAGGCAGCTGGAAGGAAAAGCAAAGCACGCCCCCTGTGTGTTCTGAACCTAGACTGCTATGTTCCTCACAGTTTTTCCTTCAGTGATTGCTATCATTAATATCTACACAAACCAGCAAAAGTAGAGAGCTGCAGCTACAGGCTCTGTTAAAACATCTAACTAAAAATAAGACCCCTCAATTTCCCTTTATTTGGAGACTCAGCTTAGTACCTAGCAGCAACACAACACGCATAACAATGAGAAATTTTTTTAACAAAATCACTAACATTTTATTTGAGTTAGTCTTAAATTGATAGATTAACTTGTTTCACAATACTGATAGTTTAGCTTTTTTCACAATATTAAGATGCCCCAAGGAACTAGATATATTTTTCTGCTAAACATTTTTTGGAATTATTCTGAAGCATTTTCCATTTCTGTTCCAAGTGCGGTTAGATTTCATTGTCCTCTCCTGTTCTTACCTTATGAAAGTTTTCAAATAGCTGAGGCAGACACGACTGAGCGACTTCACTTTCACTTTTCACTTTCATGCACTGGAGAAGGAAATGGCAACCCACTCCAGTGTTCTTGCCTGGAGAATCCCAGGGACGAGGGAGCCTGGTGGGCTGCCGTCTATGGGGTCACACAGAGTCGGACACGACTGAAGCGACTTAGCAGCAGTAACAGTCTTTCAGTTCATTCTCATAAATAGACTGGGATCGGTATTTGCAATTGGATATATCTTCTGGAATATAACTATATTATATAGAACATCTCCTGCAAATAGTTCAACGTTTTCCTGCCTTGTTTCCAATGTTCCTTGCTCCTCATTTCTTTTTCATTTATTTTTAATTGGAGGATAATTCCTTTACAATGTTGTGGTTTCTGCTGTACAACAACGTGAATCAGCTACAAGCATACATACAAGTATACTCCCTCCCACCCCCTGCCACCCAAGAGGATAACACTTTTTTAAAAAGAAGTGCCATTCAAAGTCTATGTACCTAACCAAGTACAAGACGCGGACAACATAAAGATAAGGAAAGGAGAGACGAGACTCCAGGAGACCCCTAAGGTAGTAAGTGAAAAGTCTTCTCTGAGGAGGAGGGTTATAGCTAGGCTGGGACTCTAACTGCTTCATATCTCAGCTTTTACCAGGAGAAGGGGTGGCCAGGCCATGCGCACTAATGCCAGGTCGGAAGGCTCTCTGGGATGGCTCTCCACCTGCAAGGAGTACTGCTTGTCTTTTCATCCCTGAGAAATGATTTCTTTATTTCTGGAATCAGCTAGATAACCAGTAATTTAGATAAAAGCTTTTTAGACCTCAATCTACAATCCTTTTTCCCTATGACTTCCCAGCACCCACCACATGCTACTCCTTTGTAAACTTCCAGAAGCTGGAAACATATTAGCGAAGATTACACAACCTGTGAAGTTTAACTCTGATCTCGGGTCAGGCTGTCACTGGCGTGTGGACCTGAGCAAAGTGCTGGCAGCCCAGGGTCGGGAAAGAGGTAAAGGCCTGAGCCTCGGGGTTGGGCCATTGGCTCAGAATCGTTCCCCTCAAAGCATGTGACCAGGCATATGGGCAGCTGCAGGAATTCTTGTCCAGCACGACGGCTCACTCCACCTATCTGACTGAAACCAGCTCTGCGGGACAAAGTTTTCAGGGCTCCCTCCCATCTCCCTGTCAAAACTGGCCCAATTCTTATCCAAACTGTGTAACTCATGAGAAACAAGTTTCAAAAAATACCTAGGAAATGACTTGCATCTATGTTCCTCTCCCTTCCATCTGAACAAAATGCTGAACTTTTCTGTTGACGCTTTGAAGCAGATGCTGGGTTGCTCAGAGCACAAGCCCCGAGTCTGCCAGGACTATTGCAACAGCTTTCTTACCGGCATCCCTCTCATTCTTGGCCGGTTACATATCCATTCAGTGCAAAATAAAGGTCATGAGAGTTATTCAAGGAAACCTACTAGAGGTTAGGCTAACAGTTACCTTAGTGACTATGGGCTCCCAATGAAGGGGACTCACATTCGATCTCTGGACAGGGAACTAGCTCTCACATGCCACAACTAAGAGTTCTCATGCCGCAACCAAAAATCCCACATGCCACAGGAAGATTAAAGATCCCAGGTGCTGCCATTAAGACCCAGTGCAGTCAGATAAAGAAATACATTTTTTAAAAAGAGTTAACTTAGTGACAGAAAGTGTTTCTTGCCGATTCTTTGGTCTGGTTGGCCAGAGATGAAACAGCAATACCGTAACAGAGATAAAACGAAACACTTCTCACGCAATTGGATCGCTGGCAAGTTACATGCACAAGCCTCCTCAAGTGCTCTGAGAGCTCTACCAGCTGCCGACTAAGAGGGCTGCTTGGCAGTCGACAGAAGTCAATTATGAGGAGAGAGCTGGACAAAGGCTGTCAGCTCTGACTCAGCAGCCTCTCGTTCCTCTGAGTCAGCTCCTCATGACGAGCTGGGGACCAGGATCCAGGAGGCATGGCAGCCGGACCATCTCACGAGGTAAGGTCTGCGGGGCAGAGGGCTGTGTTCAGCTGCGGCTTCATCACTCTGGGCCACATGACTCTGTGAGCTTGTCTTCTTAGCTGGAAATAATGGTGACGCTGACACTCACTCTACTCCTAGGAAGGTGGCTAAGGATGCTTACTGTACCACTCAGATGGATATGGGGTGTCCTACTTTCTACACGCCTGCCCAAGAGCACTCACTGTCCTGTCTGGGCGGCTAAGCTCATGGATGACTGCACTGCATTATTCAACATGAAGCAAAGATGAGTAACTGTGACCACAATGACATCTGGTAAATCATCGTTTTATCCAAGAAAGTCAGTCGCCTTCCCGAACGGGGCCAATTCCCTGGAAGCTGCAGGCGATTAAGCCTTCCAAAGCAACTCACTGCAGAACCCCTTGGGAACAATAAACTCTAGAACAAATTAGTGTAACAGCTAGAAAATGAAATCTATGATTAATTAGCTTTGAAGGGAACATAAGCCATTCTTTCTTCTATGGATCAAGTCCTTTTCCACCTCCTAGGTCCCTCCAACCACACAGACCGCCCCTCCTAACAGAAGTCAAATCCAGCAAAAGCTTTTAGGACCCAAACCAAGGACCATCTATCCTGTAAACGCTCCCCATAAGGACCCTTTTCCTAAGGATACTTCAACAACCACACAGGAAGACAGGGCGGACTCAGTGACAGTACCCCTGAAAGAGGCTATCTGTTTCCAGCAGCTCAGAATTTCTCCCATAACCTTGCTGCAACCAACCCTCAGCTGCATCGTGAACCACAGCCCCTGCATCTCACACAGGTTAACAGTCACAGTGCAGGACAAGAGGCTCCAGCAGCAGGCAGTCCCCATCAGGAACACACAGGCAAGCGGTGCTTAACAAGTAACCTTGGATCTGCATTTAGCTGTTAGAGTCAGGTATTACTCTCTCCTCCTCCCATGCATTAGGATATTAACCTTGGCCACGAACTTCCAAACCAGGTGAGGAACTCTTTGAAAAGGTGAACAGCAACATTTTGTTTCTTTTGTGTTTTACTTGTGGAGCTAAGCTCACACCCAGCAGGGAGAAGGCAGCTGGTAAGTGCTTCTGAAGTCGGAATTAACCTCTTTTCTGTCGATTCACTGAGGCTACCTCACACACCACTGTTCATACAGGTTCTGAAAACAGTCACTTTCTCAGGGACAAGAAAACCTCATTATGGCTCAAACCAGCACAGAGTCAGGTGTTCCTGTGAAAAATAATCACACATTTATGGGACTTCCTGGTGGTCCGGTGGTTAAGAATCTGCCTTCTAGTGCAGGAGACATGGTTGGCATCCCAGGTCGGGGAACTAAGATCCCACATGCCGAGGAGGACCTACGCCTGCGAGCCCCAACGACAGAGACACCCATGCGCCGCAACAAGGCTTCTGCATGCCACAGCTGAGACCCAAAGCAGACAAATGATAAATAGACAAGTGGGTAAACAGTTTTCAAAAGTAAAAAATAAAGCCTTTAAAGAATAATTACACATTTAAAAATCTGACTAAACTTAAGTAGTCCAAAACATGAGACAACACTAACCTTTACGTCAGTTCTTAAAGATTATGTCAGTCACGGTGCATCTAGTACAACTGTTGTGAATCTTCACTGTTACACAGAATTACAAAGAATTTCCACAAAGAACACATTTCTTAGGGAGAAGTTTTCCCTACCAGAGAGAATTTTTTGTACTCACGACTGTACTCCTTTTGTTTCCAACAGCTACACTCTTCCACTGAAGAGTGTACAACTTCCACGGAATTAACACAAGTTGACCCAAGAATCTGGTCTTTAGAAGTAGTACCACTGAACAGTGCTTTCAAATTATGTCCGAGAAATTCAAAGGGAGCAATGAAACACTGTCCTGTAGAAATTTATGGGAAGCTGGGCTTCCCTGGTGGCTCAGATGTAAAGCATCTGCCTGCAGTGTGGGAGACCCGGGTTCAGTCCCTGGGTTGGGAAGATCCCCTGGAGGAGGAAATGGCAACCCACTCCAGTACTCTTGCCTAGAAAATCCCATGGACAGAGGAGCCTGGTAGGCTATGGTCAATGGGGTCGCAAAGAGTGAGACCCGACTGAGCGACTTCACTTTCACTTTTCACATATGTAATTTAAAATTTTCTAAGACTCACGTTTCAGAAAAGCACAAAAGGAACAGATGAACTGAATTCAATAATCCACCCTGTCCCTGGACTCCACGGTGGATTTTACACTCAGCACCTCTCTGTTCAGGCTGGCCCCGTGACCGGTGGTGTGCACGTGTCTGACCAGCCACTCTTCCAGCTCCAACTCTGAGAAAAGGCAGGAAACCTAGTCCAAGACACAGGGCGTTTGGAAGGCCAGGCTCATGCAGGAACCTCTCAGACCATCAGAGGAAGCCATTCACCCCCACCCCTTGCAAGAGAACTGAGAGCAGCTGGTACCTCTGTACGAACCACAGTGTGTCCGCCCCCAGCCTCCACCCAGACGGTCACGGGACGAGGGAACCGGGAACTGCAGGGCCGTGGGTGCTGGGTGAGCATGAAGGAAACTGGTAGTGTGAGCTCAGCCTGCTCTGCAGAAGATGGGGCACCCTGTGACCTGGTCCACATTCGCGCACCACCCTCCTTCTCTCCCCTCCCTGAATATAACCCATAAACCTGGCTGATTTTGGCTCCCCATCCTGTGCAGGTGCAAAGGGGGCGGGGCTTGTAAACCAGAACAGCACACCTGTCTATTTGGGGAAAACCGGTCACTCATCAGGCACTTGCAGCAGTCTCTGCACACCCGTGTCTACACCCAGACTTTCCGGTTTCCCCATCTCATCTCAGAGCGCACGGAGTCTCAGGGAATGAGCACACAGCCAACATGCCTGGGCACTGTTACCACCCCTGCCCAGCTGGGGCTCTGCCTCCTCTGGCAGCCTTGCATCTGCCCTGCAGTTCCCCAGGAGCCTGTGCCTGCTGCCCTGTCCTTAAAGCCACCCCGTTCTCCAAGCCTGCCCTTGGACGATGGCATCTTCCAGGGTCTCCCTGTACAAGCCCAATCTGGGCTTTACTGTTTTATCCTTCAAGCCCTGCAAAGCCATGGCTCTGACCCCACCTCATCAGTCCAACTCATTCTAGAATCTGGGGCCCATTTTCCACCTCTTGGTGTGGGAGATCAGTCATTCATGGTGCCTGAGCTCTATACAGGCTCCATGAAGATGGAATCAGTTAATGATAAACAGCTGCTTTGAGAAGAAATACAGGGTTAGGTGCCTGCATACCTCTGGCCAAAAGATTTTCACCAACTGATTAGTATCGAACTTTACTTTATGTGTGTTTCTGCTATTTAATATACACCGTTGCTTCATTAACATTGAACCCACTGCCAACAGCACCAGAGCTCATGGCTGCGCGCAGCTCACCTAACACAGAGTTTCTCCATCAGGCACATCAAAGCCGTCCTGCCTGAGGACTCGAGACAGCGCTCAGGCACAATGCACATGGGCCATTTCGAACAGCAACATCACCAATGAAAAGCACAAAACTGCAAAGGAGGAAAAACCCCACCTGGACTCTCTCGACTGCACACTTCGTGTGTCTGCAGTGCCTGTCCATGCGCAGGATAGCAGGAGAGCAGGCAGGAAAGGCAAGCACTGCTTCATTGGCCCTCAGCAGGGAATGCACACACCAGGCAGCTGCAGGATTCTGCCACCCTGCCTGTGTCCCCAGACAACCAGAAAAACATCCTGAGCCCTGATCTGAAGGCTATAAACAAGTTTTGGCGAGCAGGCAAGCCTGCACACATGGAATCCAAGAGCGATGAGGAGCGACTGTCCTGGTACCTGATGTGGCTTCCATGGCCACCCCCTCTGCTCCCCACGAGCTCGAGGCAGCTCGTGTCTCGGTCCTCTGTGCGTCCCTGGGACTAGCCGGGTGTGGGGCGAATGCCTGTTAACCAGAGCCCAGCCCACACTCACCTGCGCCTCCTCTACTGGAAGGAAAAGACTGGAAGACTCTGCCGTCGGGGTCTCAGTGTCTTCTGTCACCTGCTCAGGCTCCATCAGAACCCCCCATCCACCCACACCCAGGTTTCATCACATGCAGCACTTCTGCGTAAGGCACCCAGAGAGAAGGGACGTGACAGACATTTGCAGCCCTCACTCCACACAGCATGGGGTGGGGGCGTGTGGCGCAGAGTGTGAAGATAGCTACCGAGGTCACGTGCCAAGTGGGGCTAGGAGGCCTGGTGCCCCGTGAACCCATGGGAGGCAGTGACCTTCCAAAAGCATTTCCTGCATCTGAATTGTCACAGACTACAACTAGCAAAATTCCTGGTATCGCAAACATACGAACATAAGAACTCCTTACAGGTTCTCAATGCGAAAGAAACATCTGAAGCCTGGGGTATCTGGGGGTCCTGAAAAGTAAAACAAGGTTAGCGAGGGGACTGGAAGCAACGCACCATGAGGGGCTGGAGAGAAACCACAAAGTCCTGCAGAAAACGCCAAGTCCCAGGCCACTGCCGCAGCCCACCTAACGCTCACCCCCACCCGTCCAGCCCCAAGTCAGGTCTGCAGGGAACTATCCATAGTGAACGCATTCAGATCATGAGAACTCGGCTTTTACTTTTAGACAATCATCCACAGATAAGATGGAAGGACAACAAAAATTTAAAAATTATGAGCTCAAGCATCAAAATGACTTAAATATATATATTCAGTATCTAACTCTTCAAATGGAAAGATAAAAAACCTATAAAAGTGCCTAAAAGGAAAAAGACCACTTGAAAAATGAAGGAACCTTCCAAGCTTAGAGACCTTGGGTAATGTAAGAGTTGTTTATTGGGTGCTTCTGTGAGGCCCCAGTCTCTGCTCTCTGGCACACTGTGAATTCCTGTTACAACAGAACCTGTGTAATAAACCTCCATGGACTGAACAGCTCGAGGCAGGATGTACCTCATTCACTCCTGTACTCTAACCGTTCACCGTACCTGAAATACGGAAGATGAGGAACAGATGTGAAGCTTGCTCCTGAGTTAGAGTTCGGAACACACACAGAGGCATCATCATACAGGGTGGTCAGGGCACCTGGTCATCCTACAAAACCCAGGTCACCCTAGGATATACCCATTTTTCTGATAAACGCATGAACTAGCTATTTTTCATAACAGAATAGCATCTTAACATCTTAACTATGTGAAAATGACTTCTGAGTGGTAAGAGCCTGCTGTTTCCCTCTCTCTCTCTCTCTCTCTCACACACACATACACACACACACACACACACACACACACACAGAGGCTCTAGTGATTGCTACACATCCCACCTTGCTTTCTTTGGAAAGAACCAGGCCCCTGTATGAACAAACTGTAAGCAGTGTACCTGCACCGGATGCATCCACAGGACAGTGGAGTGCATGGCCCACCGCTAAAGCTGATTATTACCCCGCTCTACCAGGGCAGAGCAGGTGGAGGAAGGCTGGAACCTGTCCTCCAACTGACTGCCCTGGAAGCCCTGTCTGGAGTCAGTCTTTGCTGTTCACCACTGAGCCTTGAAGATCCAACATGCCTTATAGCAATTAATCATCCAGACCTCCAACGGCCTTGAACAAAGGAATCATGGCAGCGCAGCGAGCCCCCACCTCCCCCTAAGAAAGGCTCTCTGCACCGAGAACACCAGTGGGGCTGCCGCAGTGAACTATCACTACCCCTGGAGCTGAAAATGCTTCTCTCCCGTTACTTCCATCCAGAAACTCTTCTCCTTTTTGCATAAGCTTTCCCTTTGCATTGCTTTCATTGCTGACTAAAGTCAAGTGGCTTCTGGGCTGTACGAGCACCTGACAACTGACAGAAGCTGAAAGCGAGAAACCCTGCCAGTTGGACGGGGCGGCCGTGACCCCATGAGGACACCCAGCCCGGATGCTTCTCTCAGACCCCACTGTAACCTTGGCTTCGAGGACACAGCCCCTCTCCTGCAGGCCTGTCCATGTGCACCGCCTCTTCCTCAGGGAACAGGGGCCCAAAACAGCAAAGTCCCAACCCCAGAAGCTCCCAAAGAATCCCAGGCCCAACCAGGAGCTGGTCTTTTCTATCATTTCTCTCCTCATCCAAAGCTACCAATAAATGCTAAGACGATCTTCACAAAAGGGAAGGAAAGCTGAGGTCAAAGGCATTAGACAAACAGGGCTATTGCTTATTTACTGATTTCCTGAGGGCCTACGAATGTACAAATGCACTGGGCACTGTCCTCCCCGCCCCCCACCACCCCATAAAGGGCATGAACCACCCACGGGTGCAGCATGTCCCCTTGACCCTGTGGGGTCATGGCAGAATCTAGCACAGGAAACCACACCCCAATGGGATGGGGTGCTGAGCGCGGTGATGGGCACGACGTGGCGGGGCTGTGCTGTCCCCTGGGGTGGTGGTCAGAGCACTTACCAGGGACCAGGCACGGCTCTCACCCTGCAAGGGCAGCCCCATCTGAGCCTCATGGCCGCACCACGAAGCGGTTGTGCTGATCCCACCAGGCCAGCAAGGAAATAGCAGCCCAGCACAGCAAGGCTCAGGAAAGCACCAAGACCACACAGCTGTGTGGCGGCGACAGCGTCGGTGTCACAGAGCCGAAGTTAGGCTGCGGAGCCCACGGCCGCTCCTGCCCTGTACTGGGCAGCAGCCCGCGGCTGAGAGGTGGAGGCAGGAGGCCAGGTCCGCCCAAAGAGAGCTTTACAAAGAGAACTCTCGAAAGTGCTGGAGGAACCGAGACAGGTTCACTCTGACTGGGGTAAGAAGGGTGGGGGCAGGGGGACAGCGAGGAGAAGCAGGACCAGCCCAGCCACACCCAGAAATCTAGGCCTGAATCCGAAGAGTCACATGTTAACAGCTTAGAGCACCTCAATACCAGAAAAGAGCACACATCTCACGTTCAAGGACACACAAAAGAATACCCATCCAAGATAATTAAAAAACATAAAATGCATTTTAGTTACAAATTCATAACAATTTTTAACAAGTGCAAAGCAAGGGAACTTACAAACAAATGCTGGAGAGGGTATGGAGAGAGGGAACCCTCCTACACTGCTGGTGGGAATGTAAATTGGTGCAGCCACTGTGGAGGACAGTATGTAGGTTCCTTAAAAAATTAAAAAAAAAAAAAAAAGATCTACCGTCTATCCCCACTTCTAATCCTACTCCTGGGCACATATCCACAGAAAATCAAAATTCAGAGAGATGCATGCACCACAATGTTCACAGCAGCACTACTTACAATAGCCAAGACATGGAAACAACCTGAATGTCTGTCAACAGAGGGCAGGATAAAGAAGATACGGTACACATACACAATGGAATACTGCGCAGCCATAAAAAGGAAACAGTGCCATTTGTGACATGGGTGGGCCTAGAGGTGATCATAGTAAGTGAAGTCAGACAGAGAGAGACAAACATCATACCATACTGCTTACGCTTGGAATTTAAAGGAATGATAAATATGAACTTATTTACAGAACAGAAACAGACTCACAGACATAGAAAACAATCTTATGGTTACCAGAGGGGAAGTGGGGGAGGGACAAATCAGGAGTTTGGAATGAATACATACACACTGCTACACATAAAATAGTTAATCAAGGAGGACCCACTATATAACACAGAGAACTCCACTCAATACTCTATAAAAACCTGTAAGGGAAAAGAATCCAGGATAGAATAGATACACATGTATATATATAACTGAATCACTTTGCTATACACCTGAAACTAACATAATAATGTATATTAACTACACTCCACAATAAAATAAAAATTTAAAAAAAAAAGGGACCTGGCCAAACTTGTAGGGATAAAAACTGGCTGTGAGACGATGCAGGAGCCCAGAGATCAGTGTCCCCAACCTGGCTCACCCTGCACAGGCACCTACCTCTTAGTCCAGGAGATCCATGTCCTGTTCTGTGAAATTCATGTGACCACTTTGGAAAATAAGATCCACGTGAATGTGAACTATTACAATTAAGTCCATCATCAATGATCCTTTCTCTGAAACACTGGTCTTAGTCAACAGCACATTTAACCAATACTCACCTCTCTCTCAGCATGATTTTTAGAAAAGAAATCCACGAGGGAAACCGGTTTATGTCTTGATGTGATTCCTAACTGCAGTATCCTAACCCTCCAGCGTGGCTTGTTACTATTCTGAAACCATCACCACTACATTTCCTGGGCTAAACATGTCCTTCTTAGTCTTTGCCAAGGAGGAGAGATGATTCCATTAACAGGACTTCATGGCGGGACTTCCTCGACATCATCAAAGCACAAGCTACTCCAATCCCCAACGGGCTCTCGCCCCTAGGCATCTGGGCCCACAGGTGCCTCTGCCTTAGGTGCATAGATCAAATCACAGATGGGGATAAAAGTGACCTTAGGGCCTTGAGCAGTACTCAGAAAATAATCTTTCCCCCTCGGGCCTCCTGTCGCCATAACCCACTAAGAAATCACCGCATCTGAGTTAATTAATGTGGCAAATTAAGGATATAGCATTAGGAGGAGGAAACCACAAAAAAGTCAAAAGGAGAAGTGAAGCCCTGAAGATCAAAACTGCAACTCCTCTGATGCTGGGTAACTTGTCACTAAGAGACAGGGGGCAATACTCTCATGGAATAAAGGCTGCAGAGGGTGACTACTAGAGCTTCCTCCCAAACTAAGCTATGTTCTTTGGGAAATTAAAGTGCCACATTACCATATTTAAAATAAATAACCAGAGGGAATTTGCTGTATGTCTCAAAAAGCTCAAATCCGGTGCTCTGAGACAACCAAGAAGGGTGGGATGGGGTGGGAGGTGGGAGCAAGCTTCAACAGGGAGGGGACATATGTGGCTGATTAACGTTGATGGATGGCAGAAACCAACACAATATTATAAAGCAATTATCCTTCAATTATAAATTTAAAAATTATTTTTAAAAAACTTAAACACCATTGTCAACTCTCAACACCATATGAAAGCAGCCACAATTTATGGGTGAAATACATAACTCTCAAGTCCTAGTCAGCCCACTTATCTCAAAACTGATATCCACAAAATTCAAATGGGAGGAATGGACATCTGAGAGCCCCCTGAAGGTGTAAGTGTATGTCATTCATGCACAAGTAAACTTAGGTGGCTTCTTTTTTTAAACTATGACATGAGAAACCCAAACAAGCCTTCACTTATTCATCCGAGTCTGAATCACCATTAACATCTTCACCCTATGGACTGCAGATATCCGGTCACTTGTTTAATGAGGATAAAACAGCATGAAGCCAATAGAATATTTATCTTGGACAGAGATCTGGATTAGGACCAGAAAACAGAAGTAGGGATAAGCAAACATTTCTCTGGAAGGAGAAGTGTAAATAGTGTGGTCTTTTCAGTGATGGGTGGAGAGTGAACTCAACCTCTTCATGGCTGATCTAGAGAGAGACAGCCAGGGACAGGGCCACATGTCAACAGCACCAGACATTTTCCTGCTGAAAATGTCCAACTAAAGGGAACAAACACACACTGAGCTCTTTCAGGTTCTCTGAACATCAGATAAGAACATGAGTTTCAGTTTGAGCAAAGGTCTGGTCAATTTAGGGAATGATGGCGTTCAAGCTGTTCTGATGACAAACCCAACCTCTCAAAAAAAAGTATCTTCTTAAGAGAATACATCATATATTTCTTGGTGATGAACCTCAGAAATCTAAGCTGGAACTAGTATAGAAAAAGATAAAATGGTCTATAGAAAACAGTCTCTAAAGTTGAAGAAAAATTAAATAACCCTGTAACTGGAAAGAAAGAAGAGAAAGGGGTAAACACAGACACAGACAGGATGAATGCACGTACTGGTTAAATTCTGCAGGGGAAGCACGGGGAGATGTCCTTAAAAGCTTTAGAGAGGCAAGTTTATGCACAGAAACGAACTTCCATAGAATGGCTCATGAATTTATATTCCTCTAAGTAGTAATACTAGCTAAAAAAACCCAGGCTTGACTAAGTACATTTGAACACTGACTGAGCTCCAATCAGCGTCCTCAGTTCTGTGCTGTGTGCTACAGGGACATATGATGTTCCCTGCATGCACGGTATAATCTGGTCATGTCTGGTTAATTAGAAAACCAGCTGGTAGAATGCTGTCAGTAGCATAAAGACCAAACAAAGAAACCGTAAGCGCAGGGGCTGGGGAGAGGGGTGTGCCCACTTGGGGCTCAGCAAAACTGTCAAGGAAGCGTTTGAACTGGGTCGGGAAGAGCAAACAGAATTTGGACAAAAGTAATTTTGAGGGAGGGACTAGAAAGAGAAAAGTCTCAGGACATAGCATGGTGACTACAGTTCATGCTGCACTGCATATTTGAAAGTTGCTAAGAAAATGGGTCTTATAAGTTCTCGTGATAGGAAAAAACATTTTTGTGACTACATGAGCTGACAGACGTTAACTACACTTATTGCGACTGCCTCACAATATTCATGAATAGCAAATCATGATGTACACCTGAAACTAATAAAATGTTATATACCAATTATACCTTAACTTTTTGGCCATGAGGCATGTGGGATCTTAGTTCCCTGACCAGGGATTGAACCCACACCTCTTGCATTGGAAGCATGGACTACAGGACCACGAGGGAAGTTCCTCAATGTTTTTAATTACAAAAAAAGAAAGAAGAAAAGTCTTCAGAGAGAGCTGTAGATTTCCTAGTCCCCTTTGGCATATACTGGCCTAAAATATCCCCTGACAATCACTGTCTCCTGAGCATCATGACGGGTATTCAGCTGCACCTCAAGTTCACGTAAAAAACCAAACATACACATTCCTTTTTTCAAGTCATTTCTCCGCCTGCATTAATTATGCTACCATTCGCCCGAGTTACTTAGGCTCAAACCCTACACGTAATGTTATATGTTACTCCTTTTTAAGAATTACTTACTCTTTTTGTTGACAATTCCCTGTCCCTTTCACATCATTTCCCTTTTCCTCTGAAACATGCCTCAAGCACATTCCTCCATGCATACCAGTCAGGTCCCCCTGGAAACTACGTGCAGAGAACGCAGTGCAAGACAGATAAGCCCATAATTACTTGCAAACTTTGATGCCTGATCTCAGCCTTAAATCCTGGGAAGCTGGATTGCGCCGGGCTTGGAACTGCACAGGAGCTGATGGAGAAAACCTTCTGTGCAGATCTCAGGGCCTAAACCAATGTAGGTCAGCGACCTCTTCCTCTGACCCCAAAAGGCCATGTGGGAATTAATCTGATGGTGAGGAAAGACCCTCATTGAGAATGTCAGCCAGCAAAATAAAAAAAATTATGAAGCCTGCTTGTCGCAGTGTTCAGGGCAGAGATGATCAAGGTCCCACAGCTCAGATATTTCTAGGATGAGAAGAAAAGGTGAATCTTCTGAGCACAGGGGTGATAACTGACAGTTTAACAATACTTTGGATTTGTTCAGATGGGGAGGAGCAATCCTGTTATTTTACCCTCAAGGATAACTGTGCCTACCCCCACCCCCACCAGTACCTCTGAGTCCTGGAGCCCAAGGGCTCTGCACACAAAGGTTTCTAAAACACGGGGAGACAGCAGAGGTCTAACACAGAACAGGACCTCCCTCCAGGATGCTACCTACCACAGTCTGCTGATCGGGCCATGACAATCCTTATAATCCAGTGCTCACTGAGAACCTTGCTGTTAAAACAGCTACCAAACATGCTAGCGGTCAAGGCAAGCTTCGGACAACTCACGTGGCTACCGCTGTGTTAAACACAATATTGACTTTTATGGTCCAGGCTGTAAACTCCATCCTGGCTGCAGCAATTGGAGCAGCAGGCGGTCATCAGCTGAGAGAACAAAGTCCAGCACCACCTGGGTGGGAAGGAGGTGGCTTGGAAGAAGGAAGACAGGATGCCCAACAGGCTGTGAATTGTGGGTGGGCTGCATCTCCAGGCACCAGGTAGCCTGTAACAGTGTCAGCTGGAGGAGGCAGAGGGCGCGGGTTTTTGACACTAAGATCCCCACCACCTCCACCGCCACTGCAATTAGGGTCAGTATTTAGCGCTTCAGTTAGGTGAGATTATAGACAACTGGAAGCTTTCCCTTTGTCTAGTTTCTGAGACAAATGCCTCTGTCTTTCCCCTTGCCCATCCCTTTTCCGTTTGTAAAAATCTAACTCATGTTCAAATGCAATCTCCTTCCCTGGTACAGGTCTGTAATTTTAGGAAACTGTTCAGCTCTTCAGAAAACTTGGAAAACCACTTAGGGAAAAAAAAAAAAAAAAAAGGAACTCTTGGGCTATGAAAAGAGATGCCTGGGAGTGGGAGGGGGGAGGAGAAGGCAGAGCACAGAGGATTTTAAGACCATGAAAATACCCTGTATGATGTTACAATGATGGAAACGTGTCATTACACATTTGTCCAAACTCACAAAGCATACAACACCAAGAATGAACCTGAAAGTTAACTAAGGGCTTTGTGATGATGGTGTGTGGAGATGGGTTGGCCTTTGGTAAAAAAAAAAAAAAAAAATACCACTCGGGTAAAGTGGAAACCTCTGGACCTTCCTCCCAGTTTTACTGTAAACCTAAAACTGCTCTTAAAAAAGCTTTTACTTTAAAAGGGGGACAGTGTGGCTCCCTGATTGTCTTGTGGTTAAGAATCCACCTGCCAGTATAGAGGACATGGGTGTGATCCTTGGTCCACAAAGATCCCACATACTGTGGGGCAACTAAGCCCACGCACCCTGAAGCCCGTCCTCCTCCTCAACAAAGCAGCCACCATGGTGAGAAGTCCACACACCAAAATAGAGCAGTCCCCGGTCACTGCAACTACAGAAAGCCATAAGAAGCAACAAAGACCCAAGCACAGCCAAAAATAAACAAATCTTAAAAAAAAAAAAAAAAACTATGTGAGTAACAGATTCTTAAGAGTTTTAAAAAAAGAGAGTGAACTCCCTACATGTATGGATTCTGCCATGAGCTGGGAGGGGAACCATAAAGGGGAACCCTGATACTACCGCTTGTATCCATTTTGCTCTTCCCTTCAGAGATGAGAAGCCTGGGGCTGGGGATGCGGGGGAGACTAAGGAATATCACACACAGTAAAACTGCACTGATCTGGATCCGGCATCAAAATTTAAGTGAAAGCATTTGTGCTGCGTTCCTTCACCCATCGCTGCTCATACCTGCAGTGGCTCCCCAGTGCTTTGGGGGAAGGAACACCATCTCCTGATGAAGACAAGCCACCTGCCACTTCCCCACAGTCTGGACATCACCCCAAGTCGGGATTAACACAGGGAAGAAGCTGGAGGAGCTGGAAGCAGCAGCAGACAACACTGGCGTCTGAGAGTGACAAGACCTGCGGTGAATGGAAGGCCTGACAGGTGCTAAGTGTTGTGTAGCAGGTGTAGCTGATGTGCGCTCTCTAGTCCTCAGGACCCTGCAAGAAAAGCCATCTTACATTCATTTTACTGAAGAAAAAAACCAAGACAGGTGTGCCCTACCATATAAGTGGGGGGAGCTGGCTTTGAACTCAAGAATACAAACCCACAACGGATTTCCTACTCTATTAGCCTTCCAAGTACAGATTGAGGACCTCCACTTATTCTTTGGGGCCACCAAAATTTAAAACTGAACATGTATATAATGCTTGCAAGGCCTTGCACGTTCTGGCCAGTGGATCCTGCCTCCCGGAAACACTCTAACTTCAAAGAATCTGGTCCATTCGCTAACCCAGGAACACTGCCGAGGTGACGCACCTTCAGCCTCTCCAGCCCTGAGTCCTACCCCTCAGGTCTTACCTTCTGGGTGAAGCCGCCTCTAAGCAGCCAGACTAGAGTCCTCAGTCCTACCTGCCATCTGAACAGGACAGTACACTTGGTCCTGCTCTACTCACTGCTTTGTACCACCAGTTAGCTCTTAAACTTGGTATCTGTCATTGCACAGTTAAATGGGAAGCTCCCTAGAAATATTAGACCTCACACTTCCTTATAAACCTCTTAGGAACTTCAAATGTTAACATGTAGAGAAGGAATACAGACCATGTACTGAATTGGGTTTTAAATTCACAGGGCCACTAGTTAACCAGACATTGATCTCCAGCAAGCCTCAGTTTTTATCTGTAGATTATTACAACTTTTTATCTAAAAACTACCTAATAAAATACCCACTGTCAAAGGGTAACTGCAAGAGGATGTAAGCAAAGACGAGGCAGTACGGTTCCTAGTGCACAGGAAATGGTCCCTCCTCCATAGACACTGGGGGCTCCTCTAACACTGCAGAGAAGCAGCTGCTTACAGGCAACTTGAAAGACTGCAGACTCACCACTTACACTGATAGTCCATAGTTAATGAGGTTTAGAATACAAAAACATATTTTTAAAACCACAAATGGCTATTTGCATTATAAAAGAATTATTCTTAATTTTTATTTATTGCCCATACTATTTTATAATAGTAAATGAATTTTTTAAAAAGAATATTTACCTACAAGGTCATTACCCCTTCACATCAACTCTTGTATTTTTCTGTTTTTCTTCTAATCCTTGGTCATACATTTACATATTTTACTAATATATTCATATTGTAGGAACCAATTGATTTTGAGATTTTTATTTACCATATCTAATATTTGATTATAATAATATTAACTGTAACATTTTATATGTATATTTATATAAGTATATCACTATTTATATATATTATGTAGCATGTGTTATAATCAACATGATATATATTTAGTATTTTATGTATTTGTTGCTATATTAAATATGCATTAATATATTTTATATATTGTATTAAAATACTTAATTATATTAATAAAGTCCCCATAATCATTTAATCATTATATAATATCCTATGAAGCTAACATCACAATTTAGCTACTTTCCAGCTGTTAGACGACAATCATAATTCTTTTAGATTTTTATCATCATAAGAATCATGCTTAAAGAACATCTCCAGGTATGAAAGGTTTTTTTTCTGTTTTTCTTTTTAATACCTTCATGCCAAGAACATTTTTCTTTTAAATCATACTGGCCCCAAAGCACAAGCTAGACAGAGGGTCAATAACTCCCAGGTAGAAGGTACAGTCCACCCACGGGCACGGTTTCTTCAGGGCACTTTCAATTGCCTCCACTAGCCAGCCACTCCAGTGTTACACACAGTTACACGGCTAGGAGCGTAGGCAGGTGCAGCATCTCCGGAGAGTGATGTGGCAGAAATTCCACCCTGGATCCTAACCCTAGAAAGATACTTGAGCTTCTGCATAAACATCTTCTGACCAGGACAGTCACCATCTCTAATAAAAAAAAAAAAAAGACTGAAAACAATCTAAACATTCATCAATAGAGGGCTGTGTACTTGACCGCACACTAAAAGTACCTTTGTAGGGTGTTCATAAAGACAAACCATAGACATCCAGGGTTAATGAAACTGGAATCTTGGAGAATGGTCTGGGCATTTAAATCTTTCTGGTGCCCTGTAATGTCCAGCCAGACAGAGAACCACTGGGTTAAATAAAGTCTTCTCTGTGCATTCAGTCAGCGGAAACTAAGCGGGTATTAGCAATATGCTGGACGGTGTGTATAGCAACTACCATTTCTGTGAATGAAAGGGGATGTTTTTCCTTATGTCTGCACAGAATATTTCTTTCCAGAAGGATAAACTAAAAGAAGCTGGTATAATAAGGGTAGCCTGGACTTCCCTGGTGGCTCAGTGGTCAAGAATCCACCTGCCAGTGTAGGAGACACACGGGTGTGATTCCTGGCCTGGGAAAATTCTGCATGCCAAGGACCAACGAAGGCCACGTGCCACAGCTACAGAGCCTGTGCAACTGGAGTCCAGGAATCCACACACACTGAGCCCACGTGCTGCAACCACTGAATCCAGAGCACCCTGGAGCCCGTGCTCTGCAACAAGAAAAGTCACCACAATGAGAAGCCCATGCACTACAATGAAGAGTAGCCCCTGCTTGCTACAACTAGAGAAAACCCATGCAGCAACAAACACCCAGCACAGCCAGAAATAAAAAGAAATAAAAGTATAAAAAATAATAAGGGTAGCCTTTGGAAAGAGAGATTAGGGGTGTGAAGTGAGAAACTTGTATTTCAATGTATACCATTTTATACTGTTTGATTTTTAATCAGGTGCATTTAAAAGTTAACCTTGAACACAATCGTAACTTAATCTGCGAGCTGTTTCTCAGGAGCTCGTGGCACTAAGTGGCACACAGTGTTCCAGGTCAGGGCTGACCTGTTCCAGGTCAAGGTGTTCCTAGGGTCTCCACGGGGCCCTGTGCACACGGAAGAGTCCAGGCAGCTTTCCTGGCCCTCTGCGGGCTCGTGCGGCCCTGGCAACCAGTGCACCAGCCTAAAGCAAATAGCACTGCCTGCTAAGCCAGGGAAATGTTTGCTCGTGGCTTCCCTCCCCACTCACTGAAGCCACTGCCAATGACACATCAGTTTGGGCCATCACTTCCTAAAGGGCATGCCAGGTGTTTAAACCCATTTTAAATGAGTTTTTCAGCTGGAAACATCATGCATGGAATGCAAAGAAGATGCCATCTTTTTTTCTAAAGCACTTACTTCCTGCAGCCTGCTAACACCACCTCTGAGGATTTAGAATACCAACATTGTTTTTAGAATTAAGTTTCCTAGTGGCTCAGTGGTAAAGAATCCACCTGCAATGCAGAAGACGCAGGAGACTCAGGTTCCATCCCTGGGTTGGGAAGACCCCTTGGAGGAATGGATGGCAACCCACTCCTGTATTTTTGCCTGGACAATCCCAGGGACAGAGGGTCCTGGTGGGCTATAGTCCACAGGTTCACAAAGTGTCAGACATGACTAAAGTGCCTGAGCACATGTGCTGTATCTTCTGTTTGAAAGAGGCACTTAGCTAATTTCATTCTATAATGTATTTCAGTTTTACCAAGCCACACAAAAATTCAATAATGCTAAATAGCATAGGATAGTTTTATAGCAGTTTGCTAGTAATTCAGAGGTTTACAGATACTGTTAAATACTTTTCCTATAGGCGGCTTTCAACAGCTATGAAGTTTCATAACTAAGTCTCAGATGTATTACCTAAGTGTCATTTTGATCATTTTATTTATTTACTTTTTGGTTTGGCTGCACTGGGTCTTCACTGCTACAAAGACTTTCTCTAGTTGTAGTGAGTGTAGAGTGTAGGGCTACATTCTAGCTGCAGTGTGGGCTTCTCATCGTCAAGGCTTCTCTTGTGGAGCATGGGCTCCAGGGCGCACAGGCTTTGGTAGCTGTGGTACATGGGCTCAGCAGCGGTGCCCGGGCTCTAGAGCGCAGGCTCAATAGTTGTGGTGCATAGGCTTAGTTGCTCTGTGGCACGTGGAATCTTCCCAGATACAGGATTAAATCCGTGTCTCTTGCATTGGCAGGCAGATTCTTTACCGCTGAGCCACTAGGGAAGTCCCTTAAGTGTCTTTTTTATGTTTCTTTGTTTTTAAAGGAGAGGGCAGGTCCCTTCAGAGTATCTACCTCATTATTTTTATATTAGAAAAAGAATTCATTCATATTAATGGAAAGAAGAAAACCGCACTGTTCTATAACAAGATCCCTTTGATAAATGACAAAACGCATATCAGAAACATCAAGGAAAAAAAAAACAGTCTATCAAGAGATCAAGTTCTGGAATACTCGAGAATCTTTAAGGATCCTCTGCTTGCAAAAGTCTCATTCATTCATTCACTCATTCATTCCTCTAACAAGCACTTAAGTACAGCTTCCTGCCAGGCCCTGCACTAAGCACTACAGCTGGGACAGGAGGGCTAGGATTAGAATTCCCATATCTAACCACAACATGGATGCTTTCTTGTTTCATTCAATTACTCAAATGTATGCTTAAATTGGCTAAATGATATTTTTGTTACTATTACTCAATCCTGTTTTAGAAGAGAACTTGAGTAAATGAGGATAGTCAAATAAGAGCTAGATGAAATCAAACACACTCATGTCTTCCCATTACGCCAAAGGTTTCAACCATATGACAGAACAAAACACTCCATTTTCTGGGTACACCAGGGAAAGGTGGTTGGCAATCTGCAGTACGTATAAGGTGTCAAAGGCAGAACTGATTAGACTGGTGATTTTGCTGCTTCTTCCTAACACATCCTAAATCAACACCTGTTTCATCTCTGAGGAATATGCAGGTTAACGTCTAAGTTGTCTCCAACTTGTGAAGAAACACAGTTGCCATGACAACTGAACAAAAAGTTTAGTGAGCAAAATTCACCAATGAAATGCAAAAATCCAAATTCCATCTAACTGACATATGTGTACTTGTAAGCAAATGCTAGTTTTCTGTTTGTTAAACCATCAAAATAAATGAAAATATGTTCTGTGAGAAGTCCCATGGATACAACATTTAAACACACACATTTTTGTCAGAGTAGGTCACAATTAAATAAAATGAAACAGTGATTGTTTGACAAGTAAATCTCAGCAGTGCAGCATTTAGCATTATAGGGTCTCGAGTACACTTTCTTCAAGGAAAACCAGATACTTCTAAAGTTAGTATATTTCTTGGGTTGTGCTAAATTGTTAAGTAAATTCATGTATATATTCCATTTCTACTGATATCCCCAATTTCCCAGATCTAATGCCTAATGATCTGAGGTTGAACTGATGTAATAATAATAGAAATAAAATGCACAATAAATGTAATGTGCTTGAATCATCCCAAAACCATCCCATACTCCCCTGGTCCATGGAAAAACTGTCTTCTATGAATCCCATCACTGGTGTCAAAAAGGTTGGGGACTGCTGGATTACACAATGTAACCTAGGGTATATTCAAATAAATGGACTATCAATTTCCCTAGAAAAATCCTTCTATCATCAACACACAGTTTACTTAGGCTGTCCATATGTGATGGATGCGTGGTTACATTATTAATACCCAACATACAACTATCCTCACTAGAAACTCAGCTGAGGTTCCCACCAGATACGCAGGTTTGCCCTCAACCCCCATCAGCTCTGGGGGATGAATTTCTACTGGCCCAGTGACCACTCTGCATGAACTGGTGGTCATTTTCAAGTAGACATCCATATATTATCAGACACTAGTAGTCACTGATTTAAAAGTGTATTACCTCAAATACAGAAATGCTCTTATATGATGATGAAAATGAGTTAAGTGTGGTGATAAAATCATCTTCATAAAGCAGGCACCTATCTCTTCATAACACAACACTGGGTGCAAATTCCAGAGCATGATCTACATATGAACCAAGATTCAGGGACAAATAACTAGAAAAATATTCCAAAGGTATCTATGAATGAAAAGCACACAGAGAGAAACATGATAGCGGGGGATCCAGACTCACACTAATACTGAAATCTCATGTAACAGAAAGTACCTGCCATCTAACACATACCCCAAACATCAGAGTATTAATGGTTGCATTTATTGCACTTAATATATTGTGTTATTTCAGCACAAACATAAAGTGCAATAAGAAAAATAGCATGATGTGTGAGATGGCACATTGTCCTTACCAGGAGTCCATCACAGAGGCAGCTGGACACTTCTGGCTGAACACAGAGGGACGGCAGCCCACCCCCTTGCACCCCCATCCTGCCCCCACCAGCATACGCTGCAAAAGAGTGTCTGTGTGGCCTGAGCAGTGAGTCATGGATGTTCCACTTGCAGACAGGGTGGGGTTGAGGGAAGTCACCATTACATGCCCAGTTAGCTGGAAAAGTCCATCCTGTTTTTCCTCTTTTATATAAGAATCATTTCTCACAAACCTGAGATAAGAAGAACACTTGGTAAGTAGGAACTCACCAGATATTTTAGCATTCTTATCCACAAAGGCAAAGACTGACTTTTACAGCCAAGGACATGATCTCATGGTGCAGGCCTAATCGTTCATGCCAGCAAGGGACTTGGACAATCAGGATAAAACATGTGTTCTTTTGTGCCCACACCAAGAAAAACAGTGTCCGGGGAAATTGCACAGCACAAGTTCTCAAATCGGATTCACCCACTGGGAGTTCACACCAACAGCCAGATCATTTCAGGAGCACAAGGACAATCTTTTACGACTTCCTTTGCCAAGGAAAAACAACTGCAGGGGCTTCCTTAGGCTGATCTGATGGGCAGACCATGGGAAACACAACCCAAATCCTCGGTGGCAAAAATCAGCCCATCTTTACCTCTACCCTCTGTGCTTTAAAAAACCGTGAGCCCGGCCCATCTCTCAGACCACCTGCTAAGTCAAATGACAACATGTAACACGACCATTTCACATTCAGAACTTAAAATTGTAATACATTTCTCAGCTTTAAAAACATCCAATCCCAGCCCCTTAAACTTACTCAAGCTTCCCCCAAATCTAAAAAGTTGTTACTTTTTTCCAAATACACTTCAAATAAATCTTAGTTAGATCTCTCTTAATCCAGGTGATCACCTGGGGACCTGGCTGCAGCTCCTGAGCCCTGGTGGACACCATGCTGGCTGAGGTTGGGGGAGGCAGGAAACTTGCCCCACTAGTAAAAATTGTGCACACAAATATCGCCTTCAATTATCAACTTCACCAATTAAACTGGCCTCCTAAGGATCATCAAGAACTTAGGTGTTAAGTACATTAAAATTCACAGCATATTACTCTCAATAACAGGAACTACCAGTTATTTTAGCAAAGAAGAGAAAATCTATAAAGACTTTTTATACAAATCGAGTTTCTCAGCAAATCTTACACTTAATCCCTACCTCACAATGGAAAATACCCCAGAGCCTACTTAACATTTGAAATAACTTAAATCACAAAAGTAACACAAATTCGTTAGAGCAAAACCCAAAATACCAACCAAATATAAAACAGAGAAGAATCAAATAAAAATTTCACCCCCTGGTTGACCACTGCTGTTAAAATCCTGGTAGCAGGACTGCTCACCCTCTTCCCACGTGTGTGGTCCCACACCTACCTTCAGTATCATTCACAAGTTTATATTGTTTTTACTTTTTCTAGAGAACACCTTTGCATGCGCACATACACACACACATACATGTACACAGAGAGAGTCAAAAAGTAAAAATTTGGCAGCTGCAGAGTGCCATCGGCCAGCCAGCTGTATCACTTCACCTAACAAATTTTTCCTTTCCACTTAAATAAGATTTTATTCTTGATAGGAAAAACTTGTAAATAATTCTGAAAAACATACCACACTCCTAAAGCCAATTCTGACCGCCCAGCCACCTTCATTCAGATCCAATGAGGGTCTTAGCACTCCTCTGAAAATTCAACCTGTTTCATGACCAACACCATCGAGGTAAAAAAGAGAAGTAATAACAAGTTGCTTCAGCTCTGTCCCAAGTATCCCAACTAATTAAAGGAGAAATCAGCCTCTGAAAAACAGCTCAGTTTTTGTAAAGCCTCAATATGAGTGATACTGAATTCCACAAGTTAAGAGGCCCTTGGTAATACTTAAAATCGTTCTGTACTGCATTTTACTCTTTTCACAAGATTTTCAAATATATTACCTCCCTATCGCAACCCTATTACACAGGAAGGGTGCAATCACCTTACTTACAAATGACAAAAACTGAGGCCCAGAGAAACAGAGAGACACGCAGGTCTGTACACACACATGGTGGCACAAAGCAGGAGGAAACTGATGGCCTCCTTGACTGGTCCTCCAGGTGATTTGAACGGAACCCACCATATGAGCTGGACTCTGACCCCAAATTCTTAACACCCTCCAGGGCCCAGCTCAGGACCAGGCAATGCAGTGGGGTGGGTGTACTGACAAATCGTATGATTTATGTGTCACGTGTCTTATTAAAAAGATCATTAAACATGTGGTGTAGTGGAGCTATCTGTGTTTTTTCCAGAATATTCTGGAAAAATTTCATTAGGAAAATGAGAAAGGAAAATCTCATTAGATGCTAGCATCCTGGGAGCTGGTGGGCGGGCAGGGGGAAGCCCTCCTGCTAGAGGGAAGAGTAACTCCTGGCCTGGCCCTCAGTCACAGCAAGGATGAGAACAGTGTGTCCTCAAAGAGGTACTTAACGCAAGAGTGTGCTCCTTATCAACGTCTGAATTATCTTCCTGTTACAGTTTCCAGTGTGTTCTCTGCTGCTGATGCATGTCGGTGTAGGACCTGCTGTCCTTAGATGTCCTACCCCAGTATGTACAGGTGGAGCTCAAAGTCACACACCCAGGAGCTAAGCATCAGACCCTCTCAGATAACGATAAGTGGATTAAATTATACTAACCCTGGAGCAGGTGACTTAAACATGGAAGACGTGGATTAGCAGGAACTGGGCAATGTGACCTCAAATATTCAGGACTGGAAGGGTGTGGGGGTGGGGGTCTCTTCCCAGCCCTTACACAGTCAGTGGCCAAGCAGCTGAGACGCTCTCTTGACCCCTCACATCCCAGGAGACACACATGCTTACTTCATCTACCTGGTCCCAAATAAGACACTGGATAACCCATGATATTTTCTGCCTCCATCTTGCACACACATCTGTGGCGGAAACTGGTCCACTAATTTACCAGAAACATTTTTAAAAAAAGATAAAATTTCAAACTTGAACCAGACATGCAAGAAGTTGGTGGACACATCTTGGCTTTTAAAAGTTCCTAAAATGAACATGCTGATCTGAGATGCAAGGCAACCAGGAATCCAATTCTATTTCTCATTTGAGCTGCCAGACACATAACCTCATTTTGTTCTAATTTATCCTTCTGGAAAAAATTCAGAAGCGTGTGCGTGTGCGTGTGTGTGTGTGTGTGTGTGTGTGTGTGAATTAGTTAAAAGTGAAAGCAAAAAAAATTCTTTCAAATTTCAAGACCATAATGCAACTTTATAACTTTAAATGGAGCTTACAATTCACAAAAACCATAATCATAATTCCTTCTCTCAAACTTATAAATTCAATCTCTTCTGATTCTTTTCCTGTTTTCCTAGCAAGCTCCTTCCTCAAAGCTATGAAAAGGGCTTCCTGTCAAGATCCTCAAAGAACTACACATAAGACGGAATCTCAATGTGATGATTCTTTGCAGGTGGAAACCCAGGAAGTACAAAGATCTGAAAAAGACCTGCAAGGTAAGCTACTTACCCTGGTCCTCAAAGTTCCTCTCTAATAAATTCCAGAGAACCGGAGGGACATAAAGACAGCTGGGAAGTCAGGGACGTGGCAAGGCCCACGGTTAACACAGCACTACCCAGGGCAAGACCGCAGAGGAGTGGGGAAAAGTTTAAAATAACTAGCGGAAGTCCATCACTGCAAGAAGATATAGAAAACCTCTAAAACAAAAATATGTATATCTATAAACTGGACCTTATTTTTACTTAGGTTTTTCCCCAAATATATAGCAATCTACAGAACTGCCCCCAAAGCCTACCTGAATCTTCCTTTCCTTCTCAAGATCTACAAGTTACCTCCTGTAATTAAACACACTGAAAAACACTAAATTCACATTAGGCGTGCTAGAGTTTTAAGGTAAGGTTTACACCTTAACTTCTGGAAATCTATACAACCACAGAGCCCCCAGGGGCAGCTCATTACCTGTCTGAGGTACCCATTCCCCTGAAAGCACAAGCCATCTCCTATTTGGTTAAATCTTATACAGGGCAGGAGCGGGACACTTGATGGCTTCACAGCATCTGAGAGTTAAGTCAGATGAGAAAGCAGGAGGAAAGACTCACCCGGGTGCCCCGGGTCAATGTGACATGTCATGGTTGATTTGCCCTCATCTTCCTGAGTCTTGTCTTCACCTTTTCCAAGGTGAGCCCTCAGCAGACACACTGCCGAAGGGTCCTGGGATCTCCAATTCTCTTCAACACATTTACCTCCAAAACTTGCAGAAAATCCTAAAGCAGTCAACAAAGACAAAACCCATAACCAGTCCTTGGCCCAATTTTGTGTTCTTCACTAGACACTGACAGGAAGTCAGAACACTATACTGAAAATGTTCCCACCAAGTTAGAATCAGTTTCCCTAATATGGCCAGGGCCTAAATATAGCCACAGTATTTTTTTGGTTCAAAATACACTCCAATGCAGTTGTGGATGGAGGGAAACACTGGTGGGCAAGTGAGCAGAGAGCATGGCAAACCGTGGCCAGGCATTTGGGGCTCTCACACCCTAGACAAGGGCTGCTCAAGCAAAGACAGTTGTAACTCATGCCCTGTTCCCTCCAGCCTTTGCCCCCCTCCACCAAGTCTGGGTTACTGGGAGGAAGAGAAGAAATTACACACCCTGAGCCTGAAGTAATTCTACCGCTCCCAGAAGCAACAGAGCATCACTAGGACCCACAGCAGTGAAAGGCGTAGAATGCCCTACTCGAATTTTAACGATTCAGTTCACCTGCAGAACACGGGAGAATTTAACGAAGGTGTGTCAAGTCTTAACAATTTACCTTCCAAACAACAGCACACACCCACACACACACCACAGACACTAAATACTGGTAATATTCAGGTAACTGCAACCAGGGGCTTTGTGTGCTTTCAGTGAGTGGAATTTAAGAAAAGCAAAATCTAGAGCATAAAACTTAGTCCAAAATGTATTCAAAGTTTCACTTAAAACTTTTAAAAGGCTTATTACACTAAGTCTAGACCTAGTGCACAGAGAGGAAGACTTTAAACTCTTTTTGCAAGACATTTTAGCCGAAAGTGTCAGGATTGGAAGCAGATGCTCACTAAAATACTTGCTGGAAAACGACAGTTACGGGAAAGAAATGAACTTCTCAACGTAAGCGTGCTGAAAAGCAATATAAGAAGGCCTCTTTTAAAAGGGCCCTTGAAAGCAGACGAGCCTAGAGATTTCAGACTGGACTGTCTGGTCACACAACTCGAGTGAAATACAAGTTCAGACACCAGACAAGCTGCTCGGTTCTCTGCGACTTTACGTCTGCCCGGCTGTAAAATGGGAATTATGGTCTTAGCCGCCGCACGAGGTTGTCGGGGAAACGAACCAAAGAAATCAACCTAAGGCACCCAAGATGCCAGCGCGCCCCCCGGGCGAGTGGCGCGTCTCCGGGGGCGCGTGTTGGGAGGGCAGGTCCGAGCACACACGCCCCAGCTTTGTTAGCCCCCCTCCCTCGGCTACTTCTTAGAGCATCTCGGGCCCCGCACACACCACGCGCCGCCGGCCTCTCACGACGGAGAAACGACACGTTACCATCCACGCGTCCGAGAACCGGTCCCCCGAGCAGGGAGGAGGAGGGTGCCGCGCTCGTGCCGCCGCGCGCTTCCAAGTTCAGAGCAGAGTCACGGACACAATAGGGCTGAAGCGGCGCCCCGGCCCCCACCGCGGCCCCCAGACCCCCGGGCGGCACCGTGGGAGTCCCGGCAGCCGCGAGCGGGAAGGGGGCCAGTGACCGCGCGGACCAGGGCCTGCGGTGCCGGAGGCGGGGGCTTCGCGGCCGGCGGCGGCGGCCTGGGAGACCCCGTCCCCTTTTCCTTTCCCCCATCCCCTTCCCCTCCGCCTCCCGCCCGCCTGTCCCCGGCCCCTCACCTGAAGGCTGGCCCCTCCCGGGGCGCCCGGCCCGGGGCAGTGGCCGCCGCGGAGCCGCCGCCGCCCTTCCTGTTGAAGAGCCTCTGCAGCAGGGTCGGGGCCATGGCGCTGCGGCTCCGCTGCGGCTGCGGCTCCGCGGCCTCAGCCCGGCTCAGCGCGCGGCCAGGGGCGGCGGCGGGGCCATCGCGGCGCGAGGAGCTGTGCTCGGCGCCGGGACCGCCGGCCGGTCATATGACGGGGCTGGCCCGCCGCCGCCGCGCGCTGACAGTTCTCCCCGCGGGAGGAGCCGCCGCCGGCGCGGGAGGAGCGCGGGAGGAGCGCAGCCGCCGCGCGGCAGCCATTGGCCCCGGGACCCCGCCCGGCCCCGGAACCGGGGGGCGGGGGCCGGGGACCGGGGGAGGGGCGCGGGAGGCGGGGGTCTCTCGGGTGGGTGGGGGCGCGGCGCTTAAAGGGGCCGGGGCGAGGCGGGGGGAGCGTGGGAGGCGGGAGCCTCCACGGGGTGGGGCACGACGCTTAAAGGGGACACAGCGAAGGAGGGGCGCAGCGCTTAAGGGGGAAGGGGGGACAGTCGGGTGGCGGCTCAGGTGGGCCGGGAAGGTCGAGGCAGGGGCGCAGGGGGCGGGGCCGGAGGCGGGGCCCGGAGTGGAGGCGGGTTGGTGGTAGTGGCGCGCTGGGGGGGCGGGGCCGCAGGGGGGGACAGCGTCCCGTGGGGGTGGGGCGGGGGCACGCGGCTCTGCGGGATGCGGGGGTTTCCGAGGCTGCAGGGGTCAGTTGGAAGCCGCTGGAGAGCTGCAGGGCGGGTCTTTGTTGTTTGGAGACAAAGCCCCTGAACTTGGGTCCTGCCTGTGCAGGTGCGCGGGCTCGTTCCCCGGAGGCGTGCTCTGGGGTTTGAGTGGACTCTCACCACACCCAGGGTACTGGTACATCTGCCGTATGGGCTTGCTTTTGTGAGTTTTCTTTTTCATTTATTTAAAAAACTGGGTCGTATAATTTGCTGTTTGGCGTCTTGGGCCACCATTTCCATAGTTACATAAAAAGTTGCACGTGAAATTAAAAAGCACGTGGAATTCACTACATGGATTTAGGAATTTACGCTATTTTATGACAAGGGACTGCACTCCTGGTATTTAACAGACCACATCCTAGTCTGTTACCAAAGGCAGACGATGTTTGACGTGGGGAAGGGAGAACTTAACCATGGTACCTGAGTTCATTTACCTTTCAGCCCCACCTGGTCTCCGTGAGCACTCCAGCCTGGGGCTGTGAAGGACCTTAGCCTTATAACGCTGGCTCCACAGCTTTAAAAAAAAAAAAAAAGCTGAGAACCGACTCTGCCTGCTACGTGTCCTTCGTGAGCAGCAGACTCTGAGTGCTTCACCTCAGACTTGTTTGAGGGAGGACCACTGGAGACTCAAAAAGGCAAATGTATTTCCATGAATAGAAATAGTTCAAAATCTCTCTTCTGGGCCCATTTTAGTTTGCATTATCAATTTTTATTGCATAGGTTTCTAGCCTTGGTGAGATACTAGCTGTGAGTGAAGATGTGATGAAATTTCACAAAGGTAAGGGAAAGGTGGTAGAACTCGAAACTTGTTTTTTTCCTTCAGATTTTTACCATTAAAATGGTGGATTCAGTGTTCTTGCTGGTTCATCCTTCCCCAGCATGGAGTGTGCACAGACCCCTGATTTGCAGCTCTGCTGTTCTCTCTGTTTATTGAAAGCAGGTACCCCACAGGACTGCCAGTATTGGTCAGTATCTGGTATTCCAGGTATTGGTCTCATCTGTTACGACTTTAAAGACAAGCTCTGGGTCATACATAGCCTGCAAAACACCACCCTCCCTTACCATGTCCTTGGTCAGAAAAAGTCTTTTATTCTTTTCAATTTTTATTCTTTTAGTTTTATTTTTGACTGCGCTGGGTCTTGGTTGCTGCACAAAGGTTTTCTCTAGTTGCAACAAGCAGGCGCTACTCTTTGTTGAGGACCTGGAGCCTCTCGTGGTGGTTTCTCTTCTGAAGCAAGGGCTTTAGGCTCTCTTGCTTCAGTAGTTGCTGCTTGAGGGCTCAAGGGCGCAGGCTCAGTAGTAGTTGTGGTGCAGTGACATAGATGCTCTGCAGCATGTGAGATCTTCCCAGACCAGGGAAAGCTGTATCCCCTGCATTGGCTGTGTGTGCTTAGTAGCCTCTGACTCTTTCCCAGCCCATGAACTGTAGCCCACCAGGCTCCTCTGTCCATGAGATTTTTCCCAGCAAGAATACTCAAATGGGTTGCCATTTCTTCCTCCAGGTGGCCTTCCCCACCCAGGGATTGCACTGGAGTCTCTTGCATTGGCAGGTGGATTCTTTACCACTGAGCGACAGGGTGGCTTCTTGTCCACTGGACCACCAGGGAAGTCAGTCAGTTCTTTTATTCTTGAAAGTAAAATGTGGACACGCTGGTGTGCATAGCAGCTTTTGTAACAGCATACCGTAGAGGAATTTGGCATGACCTCCGTTCTTCACTTCCTAGGGCTGTTTCTGTCCCAGCCCCATCCTAGGGTGCAGGAACACTCACCAGAGGTAATTAAAAACTCAGCCTGCCCCACCATTATCTTCAATTTTGGACCTGATTGGGCAGCTCTAAAAGAAAAAAGTGTGCATTTAAAGCTATTAAGGACTCGGGGAGAAAAAAAGGAACTGAAATGGTGCCCTTTTCTCACTTTGCTTCCTCTCAACACCACATTGTTCCTCATCCTAGTTTTGGCCGCACCTCTCTTGCCTTGGATTTTAAAATGTGATAAAAATCCTAACGAACTGAGTTTTGGGAAGCAACTCTGGACAGCTCTAGCACCTCACTTTCATTATTTCTCCTCTTGGCCATCTCGGGCCTGTTTTGAAGTCCATATGCCCCCTGTCACCTGTGGGTCACTGGCTCTTCCTGAGGCTTGACATCACCCCAGGCTCCAGCACTGGTCCTTCTATTCATCTCACCCACCCCACCCTACTCACTCCGTTTTGGAAAACGCATTCACTGGCTCATCCTGTAGGCATCAGGAGGAGGAGGAAATCAAACAATATCCTGAACGTTTGGAGATACACAACAGCACTAAGGTGGACAAGGCTGACTTCTTGTCCTAGTCCATCCTGAGTCCTGGTGCGCATTCCCCGGCATCAGTGTGAGTTCTGCAAATTGCTTCAGGTGTGGTGTGTTGCTTCTACGACCAGACTGTCGCCGTCCCTTAGCCTACCCGATACCTGTTACCCATTCTTCCCAATGGAAGCCCAGTCTTTTTCAGGTGTCTGTTCCTCTCCCGGCCCAGGGTGCCTCAGGGCAAGCCAACTGTGCCCAAACTGAGTCTGAATGATCTACGGATAATCCCCTTGCTTTTGCAGGGTGAGCTAGTGGGGGATGGGAGGCTATTCTAGGCAAGGAGGCAGGAGGGGAAGGAGCTGGCAGAGGAGACATTCTGGAAGTCTCCCCACTCTTTGTAGAGAGCTAAGGAGAGAGGTGGGGGTTTTTCTTCCTTTGGATGTTGTGTGTCTGCATGTAACGCTATAGCTGTTCTGCAACCTGAGCATGAAACCAGCCAGAGCAGAGAGGTGTGGCCCTCGGTAACATTACTGAGGCACAGTCCTTGTACCTCATTCGATGAGATGATAGTCCCAACCTTCCCCCTCATTTGATGAGATAATGGTTCTTGTATCTGAAGCCAAAAGCAGCATATAAGAGAGGGTCCTGTTTTCTGTCCTGGATTGCTTCTCATTTGAGACAAAAAAAAAAAAAAAAAACCCTACCTGCTTAACCCTTGGTGTACCAGATAAAACAGTCATCACCAATGGACCTGTTCTGTCTTTTTCATATTTTTTTCATAATTTTTCAAATTATTAACAGGAGGTAAGAATAAAGGAATAGTAATAATTTTGAACTAAATTTTAAGATAAATTTAAAGATAAAAAAGTCAACTTTTTATTCCACATTTTCCTAAATTTAGAGAAATAGTACCCAAATGGACCCGGTCCCTTGAATACAACTATTGACGGAACAGAGGATTATGGATTTTTGCACCTCTAGCTCCATTCGTGGATCTTGTGAGATAGCAGGCATCAGGCATGTGGTTTTTTGAACAAATTAAATGTAAAAACATTGATGTGATAGTTTTACTTCTCACAAGATGCTTCCTTCTTCCAAACTTTAAAAAGACAGCTTCTTTTCAGGTAATACTTACCTGCTTATTAATGCCTCTAAGGTGTGTAACTTTGATCCAGCTCCCAATAAAAGCCTCTTAAATCAAAGCACTTTTTTCAGATTCTGTGGACTTTATTTCACCTCTATAGGTGAGGTCTTGGGAGAGATATAGAAACCCTCTCCCATGCGCTCATTCACACTCATACACAGTGCATAAAATTTAGAGAATGCAGGAAAGTACAAAGATGAATATAGTCATGTTTTCATCCGGCAACCTGGGTAGATAGAAATAGCTACACATAATATATTTGTTACCTTCCTTCCTTTTTCTTTCTTTTTTTTCCCCTCTTTTGTTCATTTGTTTGTTTCAGAGGGATTTTTATTTGTGGATCTGATGAGCGCCTAAGTCAGTAATTCAACAAACAGTATAGTTTGTTGTTCTTAAATCATTAATTCTACAGGAATTTATCTAGTTCATGTAGTTAGCCAGTAGTCATCCAGCTTTCCAATACCACCCATGCTTTAGCCAGTGTTTGTTGCACAAGAATTTAGAATTCTGCTTAAACTTGTGATTTGCCCATAAATGTTTTACCCTACTCCTCAGTTTTTCAAAGCCCACTAAAATGACAAAGGTGAGCCAAGGTGTTGGTCTGCAAGGAACAAGAACAAAGGGAGGGAGAGATTTCCACAAACATTTGGCCAAGGACGAGTGTTTGAAGGTGGAAAATGGGTGAAGGAGGAGTAACTAATTGATCAGAGGAGGAGTTCAAACCCAAGAATGAAGATGCCTGTCAGTCCCCCCAGAGACTCTGAAGCCTCTGCCATTGGGAGGTGAAGGTCCCTGAAGGATGGGTGACGGTTTCCACATGAACAAGTTAGACCCCAGGTCCTTTCTGTCCTTACCCTGCACCACCAGGCCCTGTCCATCCATCCATAGACCAAAGAGGGGCATCAAGTGAGTGCCTCGCTCACAGAGAGAGATGGTGGCAGAGAAAAGTTCTCCTGACATTTGTGATGGTGGGAGCCCAGTGGAAGGCCAGCGTTCTCCTAGAACATTTGCTCTTGGATTTCACAAATCAGTACTCCACACCAACAATCTTCCGTAAAATGTTTAGAGTTTCACTCTTCAGTATGAACAGAAGTCCAAGAATCACAAACCGTGTGGTGAACACCTGCAACATGGTAAGGAAAATACAGAAGCAAAAAAGCGTTCTGGGGTGAACAGAGACAATGCAAGGAGATGCAGACTTCAAAGCTGTAATTGGTGGGACTGCCCTGGTGGCACAGTGGAAAAGAGTCTGCCAGACAATGCAGGGGACATGAGTTTGATACCTGGTCTGGGAGGATCCCACATGCCTCAAAGCAACAAAGCCAATGTGCCACTGTTTCTGAGCCCACATGCTACAACTACGGAAGCCTGCCCACCCTAGAGCCTGTTCTCTACAAGAGGAGCCACCAAGTGAGATGCTCGAGCACCACAACAAAGAGCAGCCCCTGCTCCTCAAACCTAGAGAAAGCCCTCAGAAAGCGGCAAAGACCCAATGCACCAAAAAGTAATTAATTTAAAAAAAAGCTGTGATTGATGAATAGCATGTGAGGGACAAAGGAAGATATGCCTGTAATACAAAAATGACAAGCGATGAATAAAAGAACACTTAACAAGAAGGTGCTCTCAAAAATTAAATATATGATGATGTAAACAAAACACTCAGTAAAAGGAACTGAGGTGTAAAGTTGGAAAAAATGATAAATTGAAAAGATAAGACGAGAATGTTACATAATTCATCCAGGAACCTACTAATAGGACCTTTAGAAAAGAGATCACACAAAACAGAGGGGAGTAAATTACCCAAGAAATAATAAAATTTCCCATAACTGAAGGGTAAGTAAGTGTTAGTTGCTCAGTTGTGCCCGACTCTGCGACCCCATGGACTGCAGCCCACCAAGCTTGTCTGTCCATGAGATTTTCCAGGCAAGGATACTGGAGTGGGTTGCCATTTCCTTCTCCAAGGGATCTTCCCACCCAGGGATCAAACCCGAGTCTCCTGCACTGCAGGCAGATTCTTTACTGACTGAGCTACAAGGGAAGCCCTAACTGAAGGGTAGGCGTCCCCATATGGATAAGGGCCCACCTAGAACAATATATTTTTCTTGGATCCTACTTCACGGCATAGCATCATAAGTTTCAGAACATCTTGGGTAAGGAGAAAAATTGTAGAAACTTTCAGAGAGAAAAGCTAATCCTGAAAAAATGGAGCAGGATTCAGAATAGCATCAGAGTCATTCCTGGCCGCTCTTGATGGTGGCAGACAGCAAAGCCCCAACTTAAACTTTTAGCGCGAAGACTGTTTTCATCCTAGGACCCTTGACCAAACTAAACCATAACTCAGTATGTGTGTAGAATACACACATTTTTAGATACTCAAGCTCTTAAACATGGCACCTCCATTCTTTCTCAGGCAGATGAAAGAGGTCTGTTAGCAAAATAGGGAGTTAAAACAAGAAAAGGAAAGATAAGGCAAGATAATATTAGGAAGAAAGGCAGTAAGGTAGCAGGAAGGAGTGACCCAGGGCTTCTAGAAAACAGCCAGGCCAGGGACAAGAAGGAGAAGGGAAGAGGCAGCTATGGAAAACAGAACATAAATATTCCAGCATAGGAATATATTCTTTTAAAAAATTACTTATTTATGTAAATGTTTATTTATTTGACCGTGCTGGGTCTTCCTTGGCTTCTCTTATTGCAGAACATAGGCTTTAGGGCACCCGGACTTCAGTGGTTACAGCACACGGGCTCAGTAGTTATGGCCCTTAGGCTTAGTTGCCATGTGGTACATGGAATGTTCCTGGACCAGGGATCAAACCTGTGTCCCCTGCATTGGCAGGCAGATTCTTGACCAGTGGGCCACCAGGGAAGTCCAGGAATATATTCTTTATAAGTATGTGCACAGATGCTGGAGCATTGGGGAAAAATGAACAGTAGGTAGCTGGAAAACCAAACAAGTGATAAAATGAGGCAGTTATTAACTTTAGAAAAAGTATGCTTGGGCAGGAAAAGAAAAAGTGTGGCTGCAGTGCTTTACTTGGCTGTTGGTCACTGAGTGAACAGTATTTGTGTAGTCCCACTAAAGTAACGTCAGCTATTGATTTAACAGAAATTATGTGTGACTGTGTTGGGGGAGGGAAGAAAAAAAGTAGAGTTGGGGTAAGGGGCAGAGAGTCAATTTATTCACAATAACAGGAGGTCAAGAGACAAAGTCTTAAATTGGAAAATCAAGAAATAGTGACAGAGCATATCATTTTTTTAAGTTATGCAGGAAGATATCAGTGAAACTAGCCAGAAGAGTTGAAGGCTGCAGCCTATACGGCTGGACCTGGGTGAGGGGAAGGGTGGAGTAGGAGACTGCTGGGTTTTATTATAAGCCTTTTAATACTGTTTGACTTTTTAAATGATACATATGAATGTGTTTGTGTGTGTGTTTTCCTTTGATTAAAAAAATAAAGTTTATTTTTAAACAGTCTCACTTGTGGACATTGTTAATGTCCTATTTCTGGGCCTGATTCTGTGAGATTCCAATCTAGTGAGAGTGGGACTCAGGAAATGACCTTTAAATAGAATCTCAAGAAATTTGGATGTAGAGGGTTCGTGGACAATACTTTGAGAAACATCACTCAGATCCCCTGAAATGCTACACAGTTTTGCAAGAATATGCATTTCTTTGGGGGAGAGTCCCTACTTTTCCCATTCTCTTTGATGCCCCCAAACCCAAAAGAGTTTAAGCATTGATGTTCTCTGTCTGTCTGCCTTCCAAAAATAATTGAAATTCTATTCATTATTTAAGGTCAAAAGCACAGCTAAGGGACTTCCCTAGTGGCCCAGTTGTTAAGATTCTGTCCAATGCAGGAGACACAGGTTCGATCCCTCATCAGGGAATTAAAATTCCACATGCAGTGGGGCAACTAAACCCACATACCACAACTACCGAGCCGTCCAGCCATAACAAAAATATCTCGCATGGTACAACAAAGATCTCATGTGCTCCAAGTAACCCAATAACAGCCAAATAAAAAGTAATTTGAAAAAAAAGCACAGCTAATTATTGTTGTAGTGAGTAAAACACTTTGTAAAACTCATTAATGGTATAGACTGGAAAGCACTGGCTGAATTTTCAGTCCATCGCAGGTTACCAAGGAGAACCCAGTGCTTTACTATTGCAGTACATTGAATATAAATTGAGTGGCTTGATACACTTGTAACTAACACATAATATAGTAAATCAACTATGCTTCAATTAACAAAACAAAACAAAAAACCCAGAAAACTAGTGGCTTCAAAAAGTTAACGTGGATCCATTGGCACCTCCCAATGGCATTGACCAAGCACATAGTTAAATTTTATTCAGTTGAAAAAGCATGTCTATGTTGTTGTTCAGTGTTATCTTTATATAATAATGCCACATAAATAGTACTAGAGTCCAACTAGAAAATTTAATGCAGGTGATTTGATGACTTTGTACTTTTATTCAATATTTTAGTAAGTTGACATAAGCCAGACTTCCTTAAATTTATTTCACCTTTTAATTTTTTAAAAATTGTTTTTGTCCTTATAAAATGTTAGAGGGGTTCATGAGTTGTGATTTGGATTTAGTTCAGTTTCAGTTTCAGTTCAATTGCTCAGTCGTGTCCGACTCTTTGCAACCCCATGGACTGCAACACGCCAGGCCTCCCTGTCCATCACCAGCTCCTGGAGTTTACCCAAACTCATGTCCATTGAGTCGGTGATGCCATCCAGCCATCTCATCCTCTGTCATCCCCTTCTCTTCCTGCCCCCAATCCCTCCCAGCATCAGAGTCTTTTCCAATGAGTCAACTCTTCACATGAGGTGGCCAAAGTACTGGAGTTTCAGCTTCAGCATCATTCCCTCCAAAGAAATCCCAGGGCTGATCTCCTTCAGAATGGACTGGTTGGATCTCCTTGCAGTCCAAGGGACTCTCAAGAGTCTTCTCCAACACCACAGTTCAAAAGCATCAATTCTTTAGTGCTCAGCTTTCTTCACAGTCCAACTCTCACATCCATACATGACCACTGGAAAAACCATAGGCTTGACTAGACGGACCTTTGTCAACATTTTAGGAATCAGCAAACTAAAATGGACAGGAATGGGTGAATTTAACTCAGATGACCATTCTATGTATTACTGTGGGCAGGAATCTCTTAGAAGAAATGGAATAGCCATCATAGTCAACAAGAGTCCGAATGCAGTACTTGGATGCAATCTCAAAAATAACAGAATGATCTCTGTTCGTTTCCAAGGCAAATCATTCAATATCACGGTGATCCAAGCCTATGCCCCAACCAGTAATGCTAAAGAATCTGAAGTTGAATGGTTCTATGAAGACCTACAAGACCTTTTAGAACTAACACCCAAAAAAGATGTCCTGTTCATTATAGGGGACTGGAATGCAAAAAAAAAAAAAAAAAAAGGAAGATTTGGATTCAACTAGGCAGTAAAATATGATTTCAGATTAATTGCTGGAAGGAATTAAATTTTGATTTGTATATTTTCTTTAAATGCATTATACATTAAGCAGTTAGAGAAGTTACTTGTTTATTTTAGTAGCTATGAAGAGTATAAAATGCACTACCCTGGTGGTCCAGTGGCTAAGACTGTACTCCCAATTCAGAGGGCCCAGTTTTGATCCCTGGTCAAGGAATTAGATCCCACATGCCACAGTTAAAGATCCTGCGTGTCATCCTGAGCCACGGATCGAACCTAAGTCTCCTGAATTGCAGGCAGATTCCTTTCTGTCTGAGCCAACAGGAGAGCACAATACCTGGTACAACCAAAGAAATAAATAAATAGAGTGAATATCTTTAAAAAGTATAAAGCATTTCAAAAAGATGCATCACATAGACCAACACAAACCAATAGCCAAGTTACTATTAATATTTGTTGAATAAATAATAACATAGCATGGCCATTATTAGTTATTTAAGCAGATTGTACACCAGTTCACGTATCAAATATTTCTTATTAAAAGATCAGTCATCTATGATACTCTTAGCTGTGGCACACTATTTCTTAAAGATAATAGCAAGTCCATCCATAACACTTATTGTGTCCCAGACCCTGTCCTAAGCACCTTCCTGTTACTAGCTCATTTATCCTTGGCAACATCCCTGTGAGGGAAGTCATGTTATTCCTCCCATTTTACAGATGAGAAAACTAATACAGCTGAGTAGCTGAGCACAGCTAATGTACAACCTCACGATGATTGGAAACCACCAGTCTGGCACTGGAATTTCATCTTTTTAACTACTATGCTATAGTCTCACAATAGAAACTATTGTAGAAAAAAAGCCACAGAATCAATTACATCAGTATACAAAAAAATGAAAATGAAATCTATGTCCCCAAAATATGACACCTTTTCTTTAACAGCCAAAGACCTTGTATCATTCTTTGATATCCTTAAACTAATATTTCTATTTCACTTCTCCCACATAATTTTATCTTAATGTAAAACATTTATCCTTGAAAACATTTGTTTATTCAATTACTATACTCTGTAACAATATGTGTATAAATTTAAATGAATTATCTGGGCTAATACAAAATTTATCAATATGACAGATTTGTGTCTTAAAAAATAAAATTCTGCTATAAATGTGTTTCTCAATGATGGAGAAAGGTAAGATTCAGTTTATCCAGTCTTATGGATAAAAATTACTCATTGCATGGATAAGACAGATTCAACATTAAACTTACTTTTCATTCATTTTTATAGATGTAAACACTGAGAAACCCTATTGACATAAATAAGTAGGTGAGAATGGAAGGATTTTTGTTACAGCATTATAATTTTTTTCCAAGTCATATTTTTGAAAATCATTGTGTTCTAAACATTAAAAATTAGACTGATGTCCACATGTGAAAAACTCACTATTAGAAGTTAGCATTAACTTCCAACTGTTTTTAATAGTCTTTCTAGTCTCTTCTATGCTTTTTTTTTCCTTTTCAGTCAATCATGACACTCTCATTATTATACTGGATTGGCCATAAAGTTCATTCAGCTAGTGAATACAATGTTCAGTGAAGTTCTTCATGAAAATAAGAAACATGTCTTTTACTTCTACTTAAAACAGAATCAACTTTTTAGCCAACTCAATAGATTTTGAGGGTATTTTGATTTTTTGTCAAGGGTAAGTCCCTCACCCTCATTTTCCTGAAAAAAACTTTTTTGGCTCCTATTTACTTTTCCCAAATCAAGGTTTCATGATCAACTTGTCAATTTTGTAAAAATCTGGGTTGGGATGCTTACTGCAGTACACTGAGTTTTAGATGAATTTGGGCATATTTGATATGGTTCCAATACTGCGTCCTCCCATCCAGGAACTCAGCACACCTGTCTGTCTCTGCAAGGCTTGTTTCATGTCGCACAGTGAAGTTTTACAGGTTCTGTTTCATAGGTTTCACATGGGTTACTTTCTGAACTTAAGACATATATTTTGACCACTTTCTTTCTCCCCTCTTCCAAACTTCCTTCCTCCTTCTCTCCCTCCCTCCCTCCTTCCTTCCTTTGTTTTTTTTCCTCTTGCCATCCAAAATAGATTGTAAACCCTTGCCAAACTGGAAATAGACTTCCTTTATAACCTCCTAAGTGCCGAGGATGAAGCTATGCTGGAACCGTCGCTAAGGAAAGAAAACTTGCTGAATAAATAAATGAATGAAAGACCTGATTCATCAACTAGAAGCACAACATGAAGAATCGGGGCTAGATTCCTGGAAAAGATTCAAAGGCATTATAGTTCCTTAAAACTAGATGATAAAGTGTGGCTTAATTATACTGCATGGCAGGTTTGACAAGCTGTTTGATTTTTTTTTTTTTTAACCAAAGAGAAGACAAAATGACCTGGATATTAAACAGATTCTCCCAGTATGGATTCACTCAGAGAGCCAGAGGAGATAAATCTATGCTTCTGATTTCCTAGGGCCCTGAGAAAAATGCTAAAATCTTTCTACTTGTGAGGATTCCTGAAACACTATTTTCACTGAACATCAAGGATCTTTTAAATTTTTCTTTTAAAAATGATGTGTGGATTGTTCCCTGGTGGTCCAGTGGTCAGGTGAGGAGTTGGCACTTTCACTGCTGTGGCTCAGGGTTCAGTCCCTGGTCAGAGAACAAGATCCCACAAGCCATGCTGTGCAGCCAAAAAAAAAAAAAATGATAATGAAAAGAATGTCTACTGCCTGAATGTCAAGAACTTAGTTGGTCTTTTAAATAAGGAACATGTTAAACACAAAGACTAACGGTGGAGTGGTGAAGGAATCTGTGAGTGGAGGCCCTGGGTCCATCTGTCTGTCTCGCCATCCCCCCAGGCTCAGTCCGCTGCCTGGAGGACCTTCTCAGGCGGAGGCCCATCCTCCTTTCCCCACCTTCCACCATAGTAGACACGGTCAGGGTCAGGGAGGCTGGTGGGCGTCGCCATGAATTAGGAACCAGCCCAAGCCTCTGCGCACTCTGTGTGTGTGTGTGTGTGTGTGTGTGTGTGTGTGTGTGTGTGTGTGGTGGGCGTCGTCGTGGACTAGGAGCCAGCCCGAGCCTCTGCACACTGTGTGTGTGTGTGTGTGTCAGTGTGTGTGTGTGTGTGTGTGTGTGTGTGTGACAGACCCCTGGTCAGAGTGGAAGGAGACTTCCAGGCAGCAGGAACCCATTCCGGGAGTGTGTGGGGACCTGATGATCTTGGTGGATCCGTGTCCTTAGGCTTCAATCCCAAAGGGAGGCTGGGAAGATGCCACCAAATCCTCAGTGACTGTGACCCAGCAGTCGAAGGAGAGCCCTGCCCTTCCTTGAGAGAGAGCCATCCACCCTCTGCAGGGTGCTCAGGGCCCCCCTTCTCCCATTTTGGGGGCAGTGTCAGGAGCTAAGAGGCGGCCCGGGAATTCTTGGGAAGACCTCACTCTCCCTACCCGAGGCGCCCCAGGTTACTACCCTGAAACCATCAGGATTCATCCCACGATCCCTTCCTCCCTGTGTATTTACGTCAATGCCACAGGAAGACAGCGGACCCGCAGGTTACTAGGGGTCTCACGGACTCTGATCCCCAGGCAGCTCTAAGCCAGGCTCCCTTCCCTGCGCCCACCCCAGTGCTCACTGTGCACCCCTTCCCCTGCACAACCCAGCCCGTCCCTCCGCTGCCTGCTGCACCCAAACCCGAGCCTCCCTAGCGGACTGCAGCTTCCCGAGCCCTCTCCCTGGGGCCTTATCTCTACCCTGCCCTCTGTGCTCTTCCGCCTGCAGGTGGAGTTGGGGTCTCCTTGCCCCTCGAGGCCACTTTAAAAGTACTCCCCTCCCCACACACAGCTTTGAATCCGACGTCATTAGATTTGTCTCACTGTCCTTTGCCCTCATTTCACAGAGATTTTAGCAGCTGCGCCCAGTCGTCTCCAAGAGCAGTCCTGTCATAACTGAAGTCCTTTTAATGTCCATTTGGCTCAGCCTGCAACTCCCTAGCCCTCAGCTCCTTGACCTTCTTTCCTCTGGGATTTTGCCTTTATCAAAGATTGACCTCACCTGTAACAGCAAGCCATTCATATTCCCAATGGCCAGCATCCTCTGGTACCACCCCTGCCACCGCTGGTCCCTAACACCTGTCATTGCACTGACCCACCACATGCCCCTTGACCCACCTAGCCTCATCCCCTCAGAACCTGTTACTCCTCCTAGCTTGGATGCACCCCTTGGTCAGTTAGTATATCACTCCCCTGCACTACGTTGTAATTATCCACCTGCTGTATCCATCCTCTTTCTTCCAAAATGATAGAATTGTAGATGAGCATGTAGTTGGCCACACACACTACATTTCCTGGGCTTCCCTGATTTAAATGTGGCCACAGGAGTAACATTTTACCAATGGGATGTGGCTTCCCAGGTGGCCCGGTGGTAAAGAATTCTCTTGCCAATGCAGGAGAGGGTGGTTCTTTTCCTGGGATCCAGAAGATCCCCTGGAGAAGAAAATGGCTACCCATTCCAGGATTCTTGCCTGGAGAATCCCATGGACAGAGGAGCCTGGCGGGCTCCAATCCATGGGGTCACAGAGAGTTGGATACGACTTAGTGACTAAACAAGAACATCAAAGTGAGGCTAAGTGATGTGCAGTCCCTGCAGGCTAGGCCCTTAAAGCAAGGGCAGTGCATCCTCCCTGTGCTTTCTTCCCCCTCCATATAACAGATAAACATGTACCTGCTCCTCAGTCTTCAGGATTCAGATGGGAATAAAGCCCTGTCATTAAAGATGGACGAGAGAAGGCCCCTCCCTCTGCCCCTAAAGGATCACCTGAAGCTGAGGCCCAGTGACCTGGAATGGTCACTTGTGCCTGTTGCCTGAAATAGAAATAAAATCTGCTTTAAGTCACAGAATTAATGTTGGATTGCTTTGTTGCAGCAGCCTAGCTTGGCTCTGAAGAATACAACTCTCAATGCCCTGGGCTCTCCCTTGCAACTCAATACTAACCTGGCATGACTACAAGTCAGGACATCTACCTCTTCCTCCCCTGAGCTCATTCATGGAATCTAGCCAGAGAAAAGGGAAGTCCCCCAGCCTCACTCTTTTTTAAAAAAATTTTAATTGGATTGTGGTGGTTTTTGCCATACATTCACATGAATCAGCCATGGGTGTACATGTGTTCCCCATCCTGACCCTCCATCCCACCTCCCTCCCCATCCCATCCCTCAGGGTCATCCCAATGCACCAGCCCTGAGCACCCTGCCTCATGCATCGAACCTGGACTGGTGATCTATTTCACATATGATAATACACATGTTTCAGTGCTATTCTCTCAAATCATCCCACCCTCACCTTCTCCCACAGAGTCCAAAAGTCTGTTCTTTACATCTGTGTCTCTTTCACTGTCTCACATATAGGGTCATTGTTACCATCTTTCTAAATTCCATATATATGCATTAATATACTGTATTGGTGTTTTTCTTTCTGACTTACTTCACTCTGTATAATAGGCTCCAGTTTCATCTACTTCATTAGAACTGATTCAAATGTGTTCTTTTTAATGGCTGAGTAACATTCTATTGTGTATATGTACCACAGCTTTCTTGTCCATTCATCTGCTGATGGACATCTAGGTTGCTTCCATGTCTTGACTATTGTAAACAGTGCTGCGATGTACACTGGGGCACACGTGTCTCTTTCAATTCTGGTTTCCTCGGTGTGTATGCTCAGCAGTGGGATTGCTGGGTTGTATGGCAGTTCTATTTCATTTTTAAGGAATCTCCACACCGTTCTCCATAGTGGCTGTACTAGTTTGCATTCCCACCAACAGTGTAAGAGGGTTCCCTTTCCTCCACACCCTCTCCAGAATTTATTGTTTGTAGACTTTTTGACAGCAGCCATTCATTCTGACTGGTGTGAGATGTTACCTCATGGTGGTTTTGATTTGCATTTCTCTGATAATGAGTGATGTTGAGCATCTTTTCATGTGTTTGTTAGCCATTTGTATGTTTGCTTTGGAGAAATGTCTGTTTAGTTCTTTGGCCCATTTTTTGATTGGGTCACTTGTTTTCTGGAATTGAGCTGCAGGAATTGCTTGTATATTTTTTAGATTAATTCTTTGTCAGTTGCTTCATTTGCTATTATTTTCTCCCATTCTGAAGGCTGTCTTTTCACTTTGCTTATAGTTTCCTTTGTTCTACAAAAGCTTTTAAGTTTAATTAGGTCCCATTTGTTTATTTTTGCTTTTATTTTCATTACTCTGGGAGGTGGGTCATAGAGAATCCTGCTATGATTTATGTCAGAGAGTGTTTTGCTCATGTTCTCCTCTAGGAGTTATATAGTTTCTGGTCTTACATTTAGATCTTTAACCCATTGCCTCACTCTTGGCTGATGACTTTGCATTCTATTTCATTGAGGGAGCTGAAGGCTCTGGAAGGGAATTTCAAGGAGTGCCTACCTCCTGTCTCTCTGTGCCGCACCCCCCACCCCTGGCCTGCCCCGTGCCGCTTTGCCGTCTGTTACTGAGGGTTATCTGTCCATTTTTCCACTTTTGCACTGGACCTCATCCCTCCTTGTCTATTCAGAGACTTTGCACCAGCCATCCTCCCTTCTCTCTTGCATCATCAGATTTTTTCTCTTTGCTTCACCTTCCCCAGAGCTTACAAGTATTTTTTCATTTCTTCCACCTTGAAAAAATCTAAAAATCCTTTCGAGTGTCCTTCCCTTCTGGCTATCATTTTATCTCTCTGCTCCTGTTTATCTATATTTCTTGAATTTAGCTTCTGTCTTCTTAAATTATTTTGAAAAATATAAGCATACACAAAGGTAGAGAGATAGTATAATGAACCCCCATACATCATTACCAAGTTTCAATGATTGTAAACATTTTGTTCATCTTATTTCATGCACTCTCCTTGCATAAATCTGGAAAATCTTAAACCAAAATCCCAGACATCATATCATTCACCTGTAAATACTCCAGAATACATCTTTAATAGATAATAACCGTTAAAAATGCCAGTCACAACGATCTAAAAACATAATCAGAGTTTGAATTTCCTAGATTGTCTCAAAAATATTTTTAAATAATAGATTGACTCAACTCAGTCTCTAAACACATTGTATTTAGAGGCAGTTTTTCATCTCTCACAGTTTTTCCCCTTCCCCCTCTTTCATGCCATTTCTAAATTTTTTTGTTTTGTTTTACAAAGGTCATTTTTCCTGTGGAAGTCCCCGTGTTCTGTATTTGATTGCCTGCATCCTCATGACTTTGCCCAGTCTGTTTCTTTCTCACCTGTATTTCTTATAAGCTGGTAGTAATAAGCACTTTTTAAATAATTTTTAAAAGTCAAAGTTGATTTACAGTGTTGTGTTAGTTTCAGATATACACCAAAGGGATTCAGTTATACATATAATATAAATATTAGTTATATATAAATATTATGTCACATAATAAAAATAAATATTCTTTTTTGGATTCTTTTCCATTGTAGGTCATTACAAGATACTGAATGTAGTTCCCTTTGCTATACAGTAGGTTATTGTTGGTTACCTATTTTATGTATGATACTAAATACCTCTTAACCCTAAAATCCTAATTTTTCTCTCCCCCCTTCCCCCTTTGATAACCGTAAGCTTGTTTTCTATGTTTGTGAGTCTATTTCTGTTTTGTCAATAAGTTCACTTATAACACTATTTTAAATACTACATATAAGTGGTATCATATATTAATATTTGTCTTTCTCTGTCTGAGTTACTTCACTTAGCAATCTCTAGGTCCGTCCATGCTGCTCAAATGGCATTATTTCATTCTTTTTTTTTTTTTTTTTTTTGGATGAGTGGTAGTAACATCTTGAGACTTGATTCTCTGCTTTCTGGAATCCATCACAGTCTCATGTTTACTATATTGCCATCCCAGACTGTGAGTGGTTAGGTTCCTTGATGACCCGTGTCACTACGACGTATGGAGGGGCCCACGCTCAGGCTCCTCTTCCTGCTCCAGCCCCTTGGGGGCCTCCTTTGTCTGGCTCACCGGCCTCGGCACTGGGGTTCCACTCTTCCCTACTCGTTGCTCCTTCCCAGTCTGTTTTGTGGCTCCTCTGACCACTCCTACGTCCACTTGCTAGAGGATTCTTTTTCATTTTTCTTCTTTGTGTGCACTAACTTGGTGCTCTCATCCAGTTCTCAGGCATCAATGGCCATTTTATACGTGCTGATTTCCTAATTGTATAGCTTTGGCCAGATCTCTCCAAACCCCAGGTTCATGTAGTCAGCTGTTGAGCTGGTATTTCCATTTCTGTGTCTAGCGAGCACCTCAACATAGTCCTGTCTGTGATTTGACATCTGAGCTCCTTCCTGACCTGTTCCTCCGTTAGATGCCTTCCTTGCAGTTGATAGCAATGCCTTTCTTTCCAGTTTTTCAGTTCAAAAATCTTAGAGTCATTCTAGATTCTTTCTGTTGACCCCAAATAGAATCTGTCACTAATCTAGGCGACTCTACCTTCAAAATATACCTACATTCTGGATCTATCCCACACCTCTCCTCCTGTCATCTTTTTTTTTTTTTTGCTCTTTATTTTTTATTTGTTTATTTTTTTTTACTTTACAATACTGTATTGGTTTTGCCATACATTGACATGAATCCTGTCATCTTGATTCAACCCATGTTGTCTCTTACCTCACACCATTGTTGCTAACTGCTCCATCCCACTCCCTTGTTCTTAGCATGGCAGCTTGAGTGAGGTATCAAAAATGTAGGTCACCCCTCACTCCAGTCAGAATGGCTATGATTAAAAAGAACAGAAATTACATTGTCAAAGAGGCGGGGGAAAAGAACCCACCTTCACTGTTGATTGAAATGTAAATTGATGCAGGCACTTTAGAGAACAATATGGAAGATCAAAAAAAAAAAAACAAAAAAACTAAAACTAAAAACAGCTACAATATGATTCTGCAATCCCACTCCTGGGCATATATCCAAAGGAAATGAAGAACACCAGTTTGAAAAGATAGCTTCACCCTAATGTTCATAACAGCACTGTTTAGAATAATCAAGATATAGAAGCAACCTAAATGTAAATCAACAGATGAATGGGTGAAGGAGATGTAGTCATATACCCAACGGAATATTACTCAGCCATAAAAAAGAATGAAACAATGCCATTCACAGCAACATGAATGGACTTATATATGCTGAATCTTAGAAAATGATACAAATGAACTTATTTACAAAACAGAGACATGTAAAACAATCTTATGGTTACCGAAGAGGAAAGTGAGAGAGGGATAAATTGGGAATTTGGGATTAACATATACACATAACTATATATAAAATAGATAAACAACAAGGGCCTAGTGTATAGTACACTAGAGAAATATACTCAATATCTTGTAATAACCTAAAATGGTAAAGAATCTGAAAATATATATAATATAATATATGATATGATATGATATGATATAGTGATAGCTTATGATGAACCATGTTGAATTTGTGAACTCCAAAGAAGATTTAGCTTTGTGACTGTGGACCAGTCTTGATCATTCGAGAGCTTTTGTATAGCAGAGTTTTATTAAAGTGAAAACGGGACAGAGAAAACTTCTGACATAGACATCAGAAGTGGGATGCAGAGTGCCCCGCACTCACTAGTCTTATCAAGGCCTTATATACTTTTACAGGACCCATTCTCACAACATACATGTTAAATTAACAAGATTAGGACCAACAATAGAAATGTCTTACCAGACCCACTCCCACAGCATATATCTTGAGATACGAAGATTAGAAGGTCCTTGTTAAGGAGAAACATGTCCTTGAGCAAGATACACTGTTATAATGACCAAGACAAGTTCAGTTCAGTTCAGTCGCTCAGTCATGTCCAACTCTTTGTAACCCCATGAACTGCAGCACGCCATACCTCCCTGTGCATCACCAACTCCCGGATCACCCAAACTCATGTCCATCGAGTGGGTGATGTCATCTAGCCATCTGATCCTCTGTCGTCCCCTTCTCCTCCTGCCCTCAATCCCTCCCAGCATCAGAGTCTTTTCCAATGAGTCAACTCTTCGCATGAGGTGGCCAAGGTACTGGAGTTTCAGCTTTAGCATCATCATTCCTTCCAAAGAAATCCCAGGGCTGATCTCCTTTAGAATGGACTAGTTGGATCTCCTTGCAGTCCAAGGGACGCTCAAGAGTCTTCTCCAGCACCACAGTTCAAACGCATCAATTCTTCAGTGCTCAGCTTTCTTCACAGTCCAACTCTCACATCCATACATGACCACTGGAAAAACCATAGCCTTGACTAGACAGACCTTTGTTGGCAAAGTAATGTCTTTGCTTTTGAATATGCTATCTAGGTTGGTCATAACTTTCCTTCCAAGAAGTAAGCGTCTTTTAATTTCATGGCTGCAATCACCATCTGCAGTGATTTTGGAGCCCAGAAAAATAAAGTCTGACACTGTTTCCACTGTTTCCCCATCTATTTCCCATGATGTGATGGGACCAGATGCCACGATCTTCGTTTTCTGAATGTTGAGCTTTAAGTCAACTTTTTCAGTCTCCTCTTTCCCTTTAATCAAGAGGCTTTTAGTTCCTCTTCACTTTCTGCCGTAAGGGTGGTGTCCTCTGCATAACTGAGGTTATTGATATTTCTCCTGGCAATCTTGATTCCAGCTTGTGCTTCTTCCAGCCCAGCGTTTCTCATGATGTACTCTGCATATAAGTTAATTAAGCAGGGTGACAATATACAGCCTTGACATGCTCTTTTTCCTATTTGGAACCAATCAGTTGTTCCATGTCCAATTCTAACTGTTGCTTCCTGATCTGCATATAGGTTTCTCAAGAGGCAGGTCAAGTGGTCTGGTATTCCCATCTCTTTCAGAATTTTCCACAATTTACTGTGATCCACACAGTCAAAGGCTTTGGCATAGTCAAGAAAGCAGAAATAGATGTTTTTCTGGAACTCTCTTGCTTTTTTGAGTTGGCAATTTGATCTCTGGTTCCTCTGCCTTTTCTAAAACCAGCTTGAACATCTGGAAGTTCACGGTTCACGTATTGCTGAAGTCTGGCTTGCAGAATTTTGAACATTACTCTACTAGTGTGTGAGATGAGTGCAATTGTGCGGTAGTTTGAGCATTCTTTGGCATTGCCTTTCTTTGGGATTGGAATGAAAACTGACCTTTTCCAGTCCTGTGGCCACTGCTGAGTTTTCCCAATTTGCTGGCATATTGAGTGCAGCGCTTTCACAGCATCATCTTCCAGGATTTGAAATAGCTCAATTGGAAAAGAAAGTTTGTCCTTTTCTCTTCCTTGAGAACTCCAGACCCCTTCCTTTCTCCTCCTCCTCCTCCTCCTCCTCCTCCTCCTCCTCCTCCTCCTCCTCCTCCTCGGGGACCCTGGACTTCTTATCAACCTACCTAAGAATTGGCTCTCAATATCATATATGACATAAAATATATATCTCAGTAACATTGATTTACACCAGAAATTAACACAACATTGTAAATCAACTTCAGCTAAAAAAATGTAGGTTTCATCAGATCACTTCTCTGCTCAGAGTATCTGAGTGATTTCCCCATTTCTTTACAGTCAAAGTTGAAGTCCTTAAAATGACCTGTGAGATCCTCTGTGTCCTGCTTCTCCAAAACTCCTCTGCCACATACCCCATTTTCTCCTCAGCTTGCTCTCTCCAGGCTGGCCACACTAGCCCTCCTGGTGTTCCACCACTTGCCTGCCTCCCTCTCCCCACCCTCCTCTCCCACTCCCCTCCACCTCCTTAGCAGTTGGTACTCTGCCTCAGATGGTCTTTCCACTGCATCAGTATAACTTATTCCCTCACTTCTTTAGGCATTGCCTTTCCATGGAGTCCTTTCCTGACAGCTCTCTGCAGAACTACACTCCCTTAGAAGTAGAACTGATGGGTAAAAGAAAATAAGCATTTGAGTTCTGATAAATACTAGAATATGACCAAATTGCTTTCACTAATAATGCATAGGGCTTCCCTGGTGGCTCAGAGGTTAAAGCGTCTGCCCACAATGTGGGAGTCCTGGGTTCAATCCTTGGGTGGGGAAGATTCTCTGGAGAAGGAAATGGTGAGCATACACGTTTCCCATAGAGCCTGGCCAATGGAGGCTATTAAGAGCTTTTAAATCTTTTGACAATCACAGTGTTATTTAATTCGTGTTTCTTTTCTCATGTGAGAATTTGAATATCAGTGTAAGAGCCATTTGAATTTCCATTTCTGAGAACTGTATGTTCATATTCCTCATCCACTTTTCTAAAAGTATTGGCCTGATTCTTATTGATGTGTAGAAACTCTTTGTACATTACAGAAATGAGTACTTGGTTTGTGATCATAGCTAGAATTCTCAACTACAAATTGGCACTTTTAAACAAGGGTTATATCATGTGCTGCTGTAGCTGCTGACCTTCAGCACTCCCTGAAAGGAGTCCAGTGTGGAGATCAGAAATGAGGCACACTCTGTGCTAGGAAAAACTGGCAGAAAAGGCCTTCAGAGAGTTAAATATTTTCAGGAGATGATTTTTTGAGCCCCATGGTTGCATTTCGTATCTAGAAAAGCGCTAAAATCATTAACAGAGACATCTGCTTCTTATGACTAGCAGTAACCCTCTGCCAAAATGTGTGCTTGATTGTGTACCCCTTTCCACCAGAGTCGTATATAACACTGACCGCTCTCCCTACGTCTTTGGATCAGTTTCTCAGAGCTATCTTACATGCTCTCTCCCAGGCTATAGTCTTCATTTTGCCCCAAATAAAACTTACCTCGCAACTCTCACATTGTGTATTTCTTTTCAGTCAACAAAATAAAATAACTCCGGTTTATCATTTGCTTTTTACTTTACTTATGGTGGGTTTTTCTATACAGAATTTTTAAAAATTGAAAGTTTATTTCATTAATATTTTCTTTTATGGGTTCTGAGTATTGCGTCATAAAAGCCCTCTCCCATTTGAGGTAACTTTTTCTTTACATGTAAATCTTTTATACATCAGGAATTCATTTGGGTATAAGATGTAAGAAAGATGTCTGACTTTGTTGTTTTTCTAGATGGACCCCTGTCTGCCTCCACACCATTTAGTAAGTGCTCCTTGTTTTCTTTGTTGACATGAAATGCCACCCAGAAGATTCTAGGGCAGACTTTGGTGCTTCTGAGCTGAGGTTGAGGTAATAGTGTTTCCTCTTTGCGAAACCTCTCTGGGCAGGCAGAGACCTCAAACTCACACTGCTGAGAACTGCAAACAAGTCAGACCTGTCACACGCTGTGAGCCCACACCCAGAACGGGCACGTGTGATGTTTCCAAATTGCAGCCTGAAAAGCTGTGAGCACATGATTTTCATCTAGTTGGTTTCTCCACCGCACGCACAGTCTCACTAATAACATCAGAAGTTGGCAGGGAATAGTCACGTGGTTTCAGTTGTTCGTTTTGCAGACTTACACCATCAACCTGTGAGGAAGACCTATACTTAAACCTGCCAAGTGCTCTGAGCTATGGAGAAGAAAGGTATTGTGGAATCCTTCTGCTACCTTTTAGATTCCAAGCATGTTATTGTGACATCAACATTTTAGGCTTAATGAAGTTTTATTTCAATTTTTATAAATTAATTCCTCTGTGTTCAGCTAGCTATGAAACGAGGCCACTGAGTGTGGATTCTGAGGGCTGAAGTTTTGGAGAATGGGATGAAATTTTTCATGTTTGGTGATGGCATATGAGACCACTGAAGCCAGTTTACCTGGCATCTATCCACAAGGGTGCTTTTTAAACCAGGACAATACAACTATTGTTCAGTGATAATTATATCAATAATGCTGACACTAAGATACTATGCTATTCTGCTCTACCTTTTCAATTAATTTCTGAATCATCAAAAATGATTATGAGAAATATAATTTAAGTTTTAAGGTTATTTATTGGCTTGTGATCCTTAAGGGTTAGGAGTTTTGTTTAAGACACAGAAAAGAGTGAGTTTAATCCTGATTCTTCCGCCTTTTATCTGAGTAACTTTGAGCAAGTAACCCAACTTCCGTAAGCGTTAATTTCCTCATATACAAAATGGTGTTAGTACTTATTGTTATAGGGATTAATAAGAAAATCCATTTAAAGCACAAATAAGGTACTTCTTTCCTATCTGATTGGCAAATATCAAGAAGATTAAAAACACCTTTGGTGGTGAGAGTCTGGTGGAGACAGATACTCTCATACATTGCTTGTAAATGTATCCAAACACCACATAAAACAATTTGGCAATATCTAACAATATTTATCAAATACATATACATACCTCTGACAAGCATTCCTCTAGCTGGAATTTATTAAATAGATAGATATATTTGTAAATGAGCAAACTGATAACTGTATACAAATATTTAATACAGCACTGTTATAATAAGAATAGAGTACAAAAAAAACTAAATTTCCATCTATAAAGGTTTGTTCTGATGGACTCATGCAATCAAATATCATGCTGTAATAAATAACAAGGAAATATTTGTGTCACCAAATGGGATATTTGCAGGATATACTGCTAATCAGAAGCAACAAGATGTAGAACAGTATGTAAAAACAGGATGGAAATAAAGACACACACACACATATTTGTTTGTATAATCACAAAAAAGCTCAAGAAAAACACTCAAGAAAAGAATAGCATTGATTTCCTCTAAAGCTGCAATTTCCTGGTGGAAATTTTTAAAGAATTTCTTGAGCGTCCAGATAACTTTTCAGTAAATAGCTTTTCTGTCTTTTGATTGTACTCTTTGAATGTGTAACTTAATTTTTAAAATTTATTTTAATTGAAAGATAACTGCTTTATAATATTATATTGGTTTCTGCCATATATCAACAGGAATCAGTGATAGGTATACATAAATCCCCTCCCTCTTGAACCGCCCTCCCACCCCTCTAGGTTGTCACAGAGCACCAAGTGTGAGCTCACTGCATCACACAGCAAATTCCCACTGGCTATCTATTTTACATATGGAGGTGTATATGTTTCCATGCTACTCTCTCAACCAATCCCACCCTCTTCTTACCCTAAGGTGCCCACAAGTCTGTTCTCTGTCTGCCTCTCCATTGCTGCCTTGCAAATAGGTTCATCAGTACCGTCTTTGTAGATTCCATATATATGCATTAATATATGATATTTGTCTTTCTCTTTCTGACTTACTTCACTGTTTAATGTGCAGTTTACTTTTTAAAAAGTAAGTAAAGTATACGGAACACTTGTGACACATCAGCATGCAACAAATATTAGTGCTTTTTTAAAATTTCAACTTAATGGCAATTGATTATCTTCCACTAAAATAAAGCAACATGGATGGACTTACAGATTGTCATATTGAGTGAAGTAAATCAGAAGGAAAAATATCACGTGACATTCCTTATATGTAGAATCTAAAAAGACATGATACAAATGAACTTATTTACAAAACAGAAACAGACTCACAGACTTAGAGAATGAACATTTGGTTGGTGGGGGGAAGGATGGAAGGAAGGGATAGTTAGGGAGTTAGGGATGGACATGACAGACTGCTATATTTAAAATGTATAACCAACATGGACCTACTGTAGAGCACAGAGGACTCTGCTCAATATGTGGCAGCCTGGATGAAAGGGGAGTTTGACGAAATTGATTGAGACTATTGAGTTTAAGAGAATTGATACATGTATATGTATGGCTAAGTCCTTTTGCTGTTCAACTGAACTATCACAACACTGTTAATTGGCTGTACTCCAAGACAAAATAAAAAGTTAAAACTTTATTCATTAAAAAAAATAAAATTTCAATTTAATGTTAATTAACTATCTTCCACTAAAATAAAGATGCCCAAAGAATTTTAAAAACAGCTGTTTAAAATTTTAAATACTACAAATTTCATAATATACAAATAATTCTAAACAATAAAATGTGCCTTACTATAAATTACGAAGGTGCTTCTTTTAGCTCATATAGTCCCACAATCTGAGTTCGTCATCATTTACATTTTTCATAAAGTTGTTTAAATATCTGGTTATTTTTTCCCTAAATCATCATTAATATATTTATTTGAGGGAGAAAGGGTCAAATCTTTTAAGGAACTTTTATATATATATTTATTTAGGCTGTGCTGTGTCTTCATTACTGAGCCTGGGCTTTCTCTACTTGTGCTGAGCCATGGCTACTCTTCATTGAAGTGCATGGACTTCTCACTGTGGAGGCTTCTCTTTCTGCATAGCGCGCAGGCTGTAGTCACATCGACTTCAGCAGTTGTGGCACACAGGCTTACTGCTCCACAGCATGTGGATCTTCCCTGATTGAGGATTGAACCTATGTTCCCTGCACTGGCAGGCAGATCACTCTCCACTGTACCACCAGGGAAGTCCCAGGACCTTTACATTGGATAGGACTAGAGTCACGATCTGCCTAACACTTGGGTATTCACAACTGCATGGGTAACCATATCCTGCATGAAAGGCATCTCCATTAAACAGACAAGCATTTGACGAGGCGGCCATGTTCTGAGCAGTCACATGATTTCCATCCAGAAGGTGCCGCCAGTGTTGAGAAAAATAAAGTGAGCTTCCAGCAAAGACCTGGACAGGCTGGTGGCCTTGTGAAAGGGGATCACAGTCTATTTACAAAGCAAGAGAGCAAAGGTCCCAGCTGGCCAGCAGGATCAGAGCCGGGGCTGATCCCAGAGATGTGAATGGGGGAGGTGGTACCTGACCTCACAACCCTTTGCTCATCCAACTTGGGCCTCCACAAGCCATTCTCTGGTCCCCTGCACAAGACAGACTTAGGAAATGTGCAAAGTAGGGGATTCTGCCCCAATTCCCTAGCCCTACCCTAACTTCCCGGGTCTAACAGTCATCAATCCACTGGTCGCAGCTTCAACCCCACCCAACCCTGCTTCCAGAGAAGCATAGGGGGAATAGAAACCGGAGTCCAGCCAGTCTGGAGCACTTCTAGGTGCTGCTCCATTGCTCTGACAGGTGCCTGGAAATGATCAGGCCTCACCACAGTGGCCAGGCTCAGACAGCATGGTTTTTTGGGTGATTTGTGAACTGAACTGAACTCTGTTTGTTGTCATTGTTATTCAGTCACTCAGTTGTGTCTAACTGTTTGCAACCCTATGAACAGCAGCACGCCAGGATTCCCTGTCCTCCACTATCTTCTGGAGTTTGCTCAAACTCATGTCCATTGAGTTGGTGATGCCATCTAACCATCTCTTCCTCTGTCGCCCCCTTCTCCTCCTGCCATCAATCTTTCCCAGCATTCCAGTGAGTTGGCTCTTCAGCTGAGGTGGCCAAAGTATTGGAGCTTCAGCTTCAGCATCAGTCTTTTCAATGAACATTCAGGGTTGATTTCCTTTAGGATTGACTGGCTTGATCTCCTTGCAGTCCAAGGGACTCTCAAGAGTCTTCTCCAACACCATTATTCAAAAGCATCAGTTCTTTGGCATTCAGCCTTCTTTATGGTCCAACTCTCACACCCATATGTGACTACTGGAAAAAAACCATAGCTTTGACTATACAGACCTTTGTTGGCAAAGCGATGTCTCTACTTTTTAATATGCTTTCTAAGTTTGTCATAGTTTTTCTTCCAAGGAGCAAGCGTCTTCTGATTTCATGACTGCAGTTACCATCAGCAGTGATTTTAGAGCCCAAGAAAATAAACTCTATCACTGATTCTATTTTTTCCCCATCTATTTGCCATGAAGTGATGGCATTGGATGCTACGATCTTAGTTTTTTGAATACTGAGTTTTAAGTCAGCCTTTTCACTTTCCTTTCACCTTCATCAACACACTCTTTAGTTCCTTTTCCCACTCTGCTCTAAGGGTGGTGTCATCTGCATATCTGAAGTTGTTGATGTTTCTCCTGGCAGTCTTGATTCCAGCTTGTAATTCATCCAGCCCAGCATTTCACATGATGTGCATTCTGCAAGTAAGTTATAAGCAGGGTGGCAATTACAACCTTGACGTACTCTGTTCACAATTCTGAACCAGTCCACTGTTCCATGTCCAATTCTAACTGTTGCTTCTTGACCTGCAGACACGTTTCTCAGAATGTAGGCAAGGTGGTCTGGTATTCCTATCTCTTTAAGAATTGTCCACAGTTTGTTGTGATCCACACAGTCAAAGGCTTTAGCATAGTCAATGAAGCAAAAGTTTTTCTGGAGTTCTCTTGCTTTTTCTATGATCCAATGGATGTTGGCAATTTGATCTCTGGTTCCTCTGCCTCTTCTAAATCCAGATTGAACATCTGGAAGTTCACGGTTCATGTACTTTTGAAGACTAGCTTGAAAGATTTTGAGCATTACTTGCTGGTATGTTTAATGAGTGCAACTCTGTGGTAGTTTGAACATTCTTTGGCACTGTCTTTCTTTGGGATTGGAAAGAAAACTGACCTTTTCCAATCCTGTTGCCACTGCTGAGTTTTCTAAATTTGCTGACATATTGAATGCAGCACTTTAATAGCATCATCATTTAGGATTTGAAATAGCTCAGCTGGAATTCCATCACCTCTACTAACTTTGTTCTTCGTGATGCTTCCTAAGGCCCACTTGACTTTACACTCACACTGCAGGACATCTGTCTTTAGGTGAGTGATCACACCATTGTGGTTATCTGTGTCATTAGTACCTTTTCTGTATAGTTCTTCTGTGTATTCTTGTCACCTCTTCTTAATATCTTCTGCTTCTGTTAGTTCTGTACCATTTCTGTCCTTTATTATGCCCATCTTTGAATGAAATGTACCCTTGGTATATCTCATTTTCTTGAAGAGAGCGCTAGTCTTTCCCATTCTAGTGTTTTTCTCTATCAGTTTGAATTGTTCGCTTTAAGAAGGCCTTCTAATTTCTCCTTGCTATTCTTTGGAACTCTGCATTCAGATGGATATATCTTTCCTTTTCTCCTTTGCTTTGTGGTTCTCTTCTTTTCTCAGCTATTTGTAAGGCCTCCTCAGAAAACCATTTTGTCTTTTTGCATTTCTTTTTCTTGGGAATGGTTTTATCACCACCTCCTGTACAATGTTACCAACCTCCATGCATAGTTCTTCAGGCACTCTGTGTATCAGATCTAATCCCTTGAATCTATTTGTCACCCTCACTGTATAATCATAAGGGATTTGATTTAGGTCATACCTGAAAGGCCTAGTGATTTTCCCTACTCTTTTCAATATAAGTCTGAATTTTGCAATAAGCAGTTCATGATCTGAACTACAATCAGCTCCTGGTCTTGCTTTTGTGATTATAGAACTTCTCTGTCTTCGGCTGCAAATATAACCAATCTGATTTTGGTATTGACCATCTTGTGATGTTCATGTACAAAGACGTTTCTTGTGTTGTTGGAACTGGTAGCAACAGTGCTTGCTATCACCAGTGCATTGTCTTGGGAAAATTCTGTTAGGGTTTGCCTGCTTCATTTTGTATTCCAAGGCCAAAGGCGCTTGTTACTCCAGGTATCTCTTCACTTCCTGCTTTTGTATTCCAGTCTCCTATGATGAAAAGGACATCTGTTTTTGGTGTTAGTTCTAGAAGGTCTTGTAGGTAAGTCTTCATATAAGCGTTCAACTTCACTTTCTCCATCATTAGTGGTTGGGGCATAGACTTAGACTACTCTGATATTGAATGGTTTGCCTTGGAAATGAACAGAGATCCTTCTGTTGTTTTCACATGATTCATTTTACTTCAGGACAAAGCACGATCCTGATGCCACCCAGCAGAAAAGCACACTGGAGCCTCAGACGTGCTGGCCTTGCACACTCAGGTCCTTCTAGCAGTGGGTCCAGGACTGGAACACTGGGGAGTGAGCAGGGAACCTGGCATGCAACCCACAGTCATTCACGGCCATGAGATTGCTGAGCAGCAGGAAGGGGTAGGTCAACATGCTGACTGAGACCCCCATCACAAATTTAGGTTGGCTCCGGATGGCCAGGGCCTGGCTGAACTGGGAACCTGGGTTGTGGTCTCATTGCCCAGCCCTCCTGGGGTGTCCCTCATGCAGTCACCTGCCAGGTAGGCATTGATGAAGTGACCAGCAGGTCCATAGGAAAACTGCATCTCCCAGGAGTTGAGGGGTTAAGCCCAGAGAGAATCCCAGCAGCCACTCTTCTGTGAAAATCTTCCCCGTGGGGCTCAACTCTGGGCTGTCCTTGGCCCTCTGTCCACAGAACCAACTGTGCAGCTCATGGAGACGATAGGCGGAGGGGCAGGCCAGCATGCGGGACCCGACCTGCATTGGCGTTTCTAGGGGTCTCCTTCACCACTTCTGTTCAGAGATGTCCTTATGTCGTCTGTGCTGGAAGCCATCTCCATCTCAGACAGAGGAGAGATGGAGATACCATCCAGGTCATTGTGGGGAGGGTGGCAGACATCAGCCAGGGGCTCAGGCCTGGGAACAGCCTAGCTTCCCATCTGCTTGCACAGGGTCCGCAGTGTAGATGAGGAAGCTTTGTGGGCAGAGGACCTTCCTCCCTGGCATGCTGGTCCCAATGGTGGGACCACTCATGACCTATCTGGATAAGAGACTTCACGTAGAGCAGTGGGTTCCTGATCACTCCCTTACCCAGCACTGGGAAAAGAGCCTCAGTGGCCCGGGTGTTTTCCCTGGAGCCAAGCCTCATGGATGCACCACAGGTCTGGGGTATGTGCTGGGGTGCCAGTGGCAGATGGGGAGCCTGGGCCTGCATCCACGCTGATACTCTGCCTCAGCTCTTTCTTGGGCTCCCCACCTCCCATAACTATCTGGTAACTGAGCACAGAAGAATTGATGCTTTTGAACTGTGGTGATGGAGCAGACTCTGGAGAGTCCCTTGGACTGTAAGGAGATCAAACCAGTCAATCCTAAATGAAATCAACCCTGAATATTCACTGGAAGGACTGATGCTGATGCTGAAGCACCGATACTTTGGCCATCTGATGTGAAGAGCTGACTCATTAGAAAAGACCCTGATGCTGTGGAAGATTGAAGATAGGAGGAGAAGGGAGCAACAGAGGATGAGATGGTTGAATGGCATTACTGACTCAGTGGACTTGAGTTCAAGCAAACTCCAGAAGATGGTGAAGGACAGGGAAGCCTGGCCCACTGTAGTTCATGGGGGTCACAAAGAGTCAGGCATGACTTAGTGACTAAACAAAAACAACAGTTTAAAAAATCTACTAAATGTCCACTGACAGAGGAATAGATACAGAAGATGTGGTACGTATACACAATGGAATATTACTCAGCCATAAAAAGAATAAAATAATGCTAGGCAGAGAAAGACACATACTACATGATATCATGTATGCGTGGATTCTTTAAAAATGGTACAAATGAACTACTTACAAAATAGAAATATAGAAAACAAATTTATCATTACCAAGGTGGACAGTAGGGGAGGGATAAATTGGAAGATTTGGATTAACATATACATACTACTATACATAAAATAGATAAGAACCTGCCGTGTAGCACAGGGAACTGTACTCAGTACCCTTTAATGGCCTATATTGGAAAAGAATATAAAAGAGTGGATACGTGTATATGTATAACTGAATCACTTTGGTGTATAGCAGAAACTAATACAACATTGTAAATCAACTATTTGTTGTTTGTTGTTCAGTTGCTCAGTCATGTCTGACTCTTAGTGACCCCATGGACTGCAGCACGCCTGGCATCCCTGTCCATCACCAACTCCCAGAGCTTACTCAAACTCATGTCCATTGAGTTGGTGATGCCATCCAATCATCTCACTTTCTGTTGTCCCCTTCTCCTCCAGCCTTCAATCTTTCCTAGCATCAATGTCTTTTCCAAAAAGTCGCCTCCTCGCATCAGGTGGCCAAAGTACTGGAGCTTCAGCTTCAGCTTCAGCATCGGTCCCTCCAATGAGTATTCGGGACTGATTTCCTTTAGGATCGACAGGTATTGATCTCCTTGCAGTCCTAGGGACTCTCAACAGTCTTCTTCTCCAATGCTGCAGTTCAAAAGCATGAATTCTTTGGGGCTCAGCCTTCGTTGTGGTCCAACTCTCACATCCATACATGACTACTGGAAAAACCATAGCTTTGGCTATATGGACCGTTGTCGGCAAAGTATTGTCTCTGCTTTTTAATACACTGTTTAGGCTTGTCATAGCTTTTCTTCCAAGAAGCAAGTGTCTTTTAATTTCATGGCTGCAGTCACCATCTATAGTGATTTTGTAGCCCAAGAAAGTAAAGTCTGTCATTGTTTCAATTTTTTCCCCATTTATTTGCCATGAAGTGATGGGACTGGATGCCATGATCTTAGTTTTCTGAATGTTGAGTTTTAAGCCAGCTTTTTCACTCTCCTCTTTCACCTTCATCAAGGGGCTGTTTGGTTCTTCTTTGCTTTGTGCCATAAGACTGGTGTCATCTGTATATCTGAGGTTATAAGTCCTCTTGGAGGAGGTCCCTGTTAGCTCCACTGTAGAGCCACTGAGCTGATGATCCACAAACTGGAGAACAATTATAAGAAAGAGGTTCTTGCCCTGTTGGAAAAGTTCTAGGGCCCACAACAGATTTCCCAACCTGGGAATTCGGCAAAGAGACTGAGAACCCCCAGGGAATTTGACTTTGAAGGCTGGTGGGATTTGATTTCAGAACTTCCACAGGACTGGGGAAACAGACTCTTGGAGGGCACAGCAAAACCTTGTGTGCACCAGGACACAGAAGAAAGGAGCAGTGACCCCACAGGAGACTGAGCCAGACTTGCCTGTGAGCCTGTGAGTTTGGGAGTCTCCAGCAAAGGTGTGGGAGACAGTGGCCTGCCACGGGGTCAGGGGCACTGACTACGACAGTCCTGGGAGCTGTAGTGTGCTGGCATAACTCCTTTTGAAGGAAGTCGCCATTACTGCCATTGCCCCTACTATAGTTTGGCCTCAGGCCAAACTACAGAGAGGGAACACAGGCCCACCCATGAGCAGAAAATTGGATTAAAGATTTACTGAGCCCACCAGAGCAAGACCCAGTTGTCCCCACAGCCAGTCCCTCCCATCAGGAAGCTTCCATAAACCTCTTATCCTCATCCATCAGAGGACAGACAGAATGAAATCAACTATACTCCAATAAAAATTAATTATTAAAAAAAAATCTCCTTAGGCAAAGAGCATAACTAGAAGGAAAAGTTTTCCACATACAAATGAAAATTTCTCATGAGTTAGTCTTTGAACAATTAAGAGTTTTGGTATTATTTAAACTTCTCTCAAACATTATTAGATTTTGGAGAAGGAATGAAAATACTGTGTGTACTCTAGAATTATGTATTTATATATAGCCAAGTTTTGCTTATAGTTGTGAGTTTTGAGCAAATCTGGGTGAAATTGTGAGTACTTGGAGAATTCTTTTTCTGTTTGACTTTGATATATTTAGACCATCATACTGCGCTAGTTTTTTCCTCAATGAACTGAGCATCTAGGTCTTACTCTTATCAGATGTTCTGCATATTAACCTTCCCATGCTTTGGGAATAACAGCTTCTCTTCTTTCTCTGGCTTTTAATTTCTTAAATGGAAATCATTTTTAGGCCATGCTGTATGTATAATATTAACAGGTGTCCCCAGACTCTGGTCTCTTAGCCTGGTGAAGTATTTTCTGGAATTTAAGAAGACTTAGATTGAATCGCACCTCCCCTATAAAATTGTTAGAGATCTCTAAAGTCTAATGTTCCAATTTTTTCCCACCGTGTCTTGAGTATAATATACTCAAGATATTATAATATACATATTATTATGTATATGCATTATATACATAAATTGTACATCTATTATCATGATTTGTCTCTTTTAGAAAACAGTGAACTCCTTAAAAACAGCAACTGTATTGTTCTTGTAACTATATGCTAGCCCAGCAGGTATTAGGTACTCAGTAATGTTGGCTGAATAACGACAGTTTTTTCCCCAGTAGATGTTGTACTGCTCATGAAACTACTTCAGCAAATATTATCACTCTATTATATCTGAGTATCTTATTAGCTATAAAAGTAAATCAAAAGAATAGAGTCCTCATCCAACATGTATCAAGATTCTGAGTACAGAGGAATTCTATTTTCCTAGATCTAGTTGCAATTTAGCTATGTACTAGATAATTATGATCTAAATTCTCCATCTGAAGCTTAAAAGCTTTTTTATTTTTTTAATGACCTGAATACACGGCCTCTTTTCAACAGTGTGATCCAATAGTCACTGTTAAGGGAATATTCAAGAAGCAACTGAATCTGTTGGCTCATTTTTTTTTCTTTTTCTCAAAAGCAACAGTGATAAAACTGTCATCGCTAATGACAAAAACAAAATTGTTATTATTGGCAGATATTCCTAAACATCCAGATAGAGGAAGAACAATGCCCTTGGGGACCTAGGAGGCATGTTTCATGGTCTGACAGCTTGACATCATGGTCTTCGGGCACTTCTTTAATGTCCTGTACTCCGTTTCCTCCTCTGTGAAAAGGGATCCAAATACCAGCCTCACAGTTTTATATTAACAGTAAAAGCTGACCTTTTTTGGATGATGCTCTGTTGCATGAATTTTTGGAGCAATCATCAGAGTTCCAGGATTTAAATAGATCCACCATTGTGATCTGAAAAAAAATCAAAATCCTCTCTGAAACCTTTCTTCTTAGCAAGGTGAGATATTCCAGTCTGTGGGCAAAAGTAAAAAGTCAGCTCTTCGCTTCTGGTGTGCAGTCCAGGGCACTTGAATGACTCTTCTCTCAACTTCATAGAAATCCTTCCTTTCCCATTGTTGCTTGCCAAATCTTGATGATGAAGCTGCAGCACAGCACCAAAGCCTAGCTGAAACCACAAAACAATCAGCAGGAATTGTATAAAGAATATGATAACCATTAAACCCTAGCTTCACTAAACATAATCAAATTCAAAGTCCTTCAAATTTAATTCTAGGAACCTATTCCCTTCAATAGATAGTACTATTCTGGCCACCTGTAAAAATGACATAACAGTATGTTCGTTGATTTGTTTTTGAGAAAGAATTTGGAAGTAGTTCATTCTGTGATTTTGATATTATCAGGAATGCCTTTAGTCAAATATGGGTGTGAGAGTTGGACTATAAAGAAGACTGAGCGCCGAAGAATTAATGTTTTTGAATTGTGGTCCTGGAGAAGACCCTTGAGGGTCCCGTGGACTGTAAGGAGATCAAGCCAGTCAACGTCCTTAAGGAAATCAAACCTGAATATTCATTGGAAGGACTGATGCTGAAGCTGAAGCTCCAATACTTTGGCCATCTGATGTGAAAAGCCGACTCATTTGAAAAGACCCTGATGCTGGGAAAGATTGAAAGCAGGAGGAGACGGGGATGACAGAGGATGAGATGGTTGGATGGCATCACTGACTCGATGAACATGAGTTTGAGCAAACTCAGGGAGACGGTGAAGGACAGGGAAGCCTGGCGTGCTGCAATCCATGGGGTTGCAAAGAGTTGGATACGACTGAATGACCGAATGGCAACAACAATAACTTACAAAATGTATAGGAGCCTAAACTGCTTTATAATATCAGGTCAAAACTGAGTTATGCAAGAATAAACCAAGTCCAGCGCTAACGTCATGAGGAGCTCAAGGCCCTTTACATATCTTGGTGTTTCTTACACAATACTTAAAACTTATAGGTTTAAAGATAGAGTGTTAGGTTTTACCTTTCTAGTACTGGGTTGGTCAAAATGTTTTTTCGTTTTTTTCTGAAGATGGCTCTAGTAGTGCTTAGTTGTCTTTAGCTTCACTGAAAACAATTTTGTTAAATTGTATTGTGATCGCTCTCATATTAGCATGCATTAAAAAAAACATCAAAATTGGTGAATTTTTGTGTACCCATTTTAAGATTGAAGACGGAAGAAAAAAGCAACATTTTGGCATAAAGGCATAAAAGCTTTATTATTTCAAGAAAGCTAAAAATATAACTGAAACACACAAAAAAGATTTGTGTAGTGAATGGAGAAGGTGCTGTGACTGGTCAAACATGTCAAAAGTGGTTTTTGAAGTTTCATGCTAGAGGTTTCTCTCTAGATAACACTTCATGGTCAGGTAAGCCAGTTGAAGTTGACAGCAATCAAATCATTAATTGAGAACAATCAATATTATACCATGTGGGAGACGGCTGACATACTCATAGTATCCAAATCAAGAGCTGAAAATCATTTGCACAAACTTGGTTATATTATTAATATTTGCTTTGATATTTGGTTTCCACACAAGTGAAAAAAAGCCTTCTTGACTGTATTTCTGCATGCGATTCTCTACTTAAAGGTAATGAAAATGTTCTGCTTTTAAAATATATTGTGATGGGTGATGAAGAGTGGACAATGCACATAATGTTGTGAAATAGTGTATTTCCTGCCATATCTGCAAATAAGGATGTCATAGCCATCAGCTATCCTTAGCCTTCCAAAGGTAAATTTCGGGGCCTGGAGTGCCCCCAGGAAGAACAATGCCTGCTATGTGGCAGCCAGTGAGCCACCTCAAGCTGCCACTCCTCCCTACACCAAACGAGAAACTAAAGATGTAAAAAATCAGATCCCAAGATACTGACCCAGATAACTGAGATACACGTAAAAGAAATGATTTCAGTAAGGCCAGACTCATACATCTTCCCATACATAAAAAACCCACTAAATTCCTTAACTTGAAATATCTGGTTTTCCTTAATTAATAATAATCTTTTGATGTTCAGACTACCTGCCTCTTGTTACAAACTTCTATATAACCTGATTCACCTTACCCCTGCGTCCTCGGAACAATTCGCTCAGGGTCACTTGAAATGCTGTCTGTTGGGGTTAAAGTCCTAAAATTGCCACCAAATAAAACATAACTCACAACATTTAGGTCTTGACTATTTTTTACCTTGGCAATGTGGAATATGGATTTCCTGGTGGTCCAGTGATCCAACTACTGAGCCCATGCACTGCAGTCACTGAAGCCTTCGCACCTAGAACCTGTACTCTGCAACAAGAGAAACCATCCACCGTGATGAGAAGCTCACACACCACAGCGAAGAGTTTCTACCACTTGCCACAACTAGAGAAAGTTTTTGTGCAGCAACAAAGACCCAGCACAGCCAGAACTAATAAAATACATTTTTAAAATAATGTGGAACAGAAGAGATTGTGAGTTAAGCAAAATGAAACACCACCAACCACACCAAAGGCCAGTATTCATCTAAAGAAGGTGATATTGTGTATATGGTGGGATTGAAAGGGAGTCGTCTATTATGAACTCCTTCTGGAAGACCAAAGGATTAATTCCAACAAGTACTACCCTCAGACCAACTGAAGGCACTTCATGAAAAGTGTCCAGAAGTAGTCAACAGAAAACACATAATCTTCTATCAGGATAATTCAAGGCCACGTATTTCTTTGATGACCAGGCAAAAACTGTTACAGCTTGGCTATGAATTCATCCCCTGTATTCAATGAGCCTTTAAATTTCCATTTATTTTGGTTTTTACAAAATTCTCTTAACGGAAAAAACTTCAATTCCCTGGAATACTGTAAAAGGCACCTGGTATTAATAGTCACTCAGTTGTGTCTGATTCTATGTGATCTCGTGGACCATAGCCAGCCAGGCTCTTCTGTCCATGGGATTTTCTCAGCAGCAATAGTGGAGTGGGTTGCCATTCCTTTCTCCAGGGATCTTCCTAACCCAGGGATTGAATGTGGGTCTCTCACATTGCAGACAGATTCTTTACTGTTTAAGCCACAGAGCCCTGGCTTGCTATTAATAGTTCTTTGCCCAATAAGAGAGAAAGTTTGGGGAAAATGGAATTATGAAGTTGAGTGAAAAGTGACAAAAGGTAGTGGGACCAAACAGTGAATATATTGTTCAATAAAGTTCTTGGTGAAAATGAAAAATGTGTCTTTTATTTTTACTTAAAAAACCAAAGGAACTTTTTGACCAACCCGATACATTCTGAATTGGCTTTGGAGTCACACTGGGCAACTTTTGTGACCTCATTGGCACTTATTTGTCTGATAATAGGATGTTAATATCCCCTATGACACAGTTAAGTTGAAGACTGAATAACATTGTTATGTAAAGCACTTAGCACAGAGCCTGCCACATGGCAGTGAGCAGTAGGTGCTGGTTATTATTTTTGTGATAATTGTAAAATCCATGTCGAGGAAGTCCTTTTAGATAAATGTAAACTGGATTTTAACAATGGTTTTTTGGGTTCACGTCAGTGTATCTATCACTGGTTCTGGTCTATCAGAGAACTACACATTTTGCAACTGAAAATAGTTAATCTTATTTCTCCTCAGAAAAGGAACAGACATAGCCCTCTTACTTGGTGTTATTGTCAACTGATCATCAATACTGTTTTTGTCGTGTCACCTCCAGCACCTAGAAGAAGAATGTCACACTGGGAGTCCTTAGGCCTGGAGTCCCAGGCACCATTTCTGTCTGTGGGATGATTTCTGCTCCTGGTAGACTCTGCTGTCCCCTGGTGGCCTCTGCTGTCTTCCATTGGTTCCATGTTCCAGGTCAGAAAACCAAGTTATTCTTATAGAGTCATACATATAGTAGGCAGAGCCTGTATATTGCTTTTCCGTTCTTGATTGTTCTTGTATTGGAATCAGCCATTTCTCTATGTGGTTCAGAGCAGGGGCCCTAACTCAGTACTCTCTCCCACACATTACCACCTTATTAACACCAGCCCTCCCCTCTAGGAGCAGAATTGTGCTGTCTCCTTAAAGAGTTACATGTTGACCAGTTCCGATTTTGCTGTCAGAGCCTGACTTTAAACATCTAAGATCCTGAAGCTTTCTCCCCAAACCCTGGTGTCCTTCCTGATTTCCTGTCTTTGACAATGTGCTTGGGTGTTACTCCGAAGTTGTCTGTGTCCTTGTCACAGCCTATAACCACGCAAACGTATAAACACAAATTTATTTTTTGGTAACTCACCTTTAAGTTCAATTTTGAATTGTCTATTCCAAAGGGTTGGTGATACCATCATCTTTGCCAATTTCTGGTATCCCACCTTCCCCCACCACCAGGGTTGGATCTAAATTTGAGAATGTCTAGTGTGGCGGCAAGTGTTTCGGTTGGGACCTCTGGTTCCCAGTGCCATCTGTCTACATGGGCATACAGTGAGAAACTCAGCATCCTAACCCAGTCATTGGCTCTCCCAACCTCTCCTGGGCTCAGAGTTCCTTTCTGCAAGCTCCCATCTAAGAAAGAAGGTGCCTCCTCTTCCAGGAGGAGAAAAGGGCATCAGAGGATGAGATGGCTGGATGGCATAATCGATGGAATGGACATCAACATGGGCAAACTCCGGGAGATGGTGAGGGACAGGGAGGCCAGGCGTGCTGCAGTCCATGGGGTCGTGAAGAGCTGGACAGGACGGGGAGACTGAACAACAGCAACTTCCAGGGCACACTGACAAATACAGAGATGTTGTTTTGCTCACTCTCCAAGTTAAGGACCATTTCTACCGGTCCATTTCTACCTTTCCTCTTTCTCCCCACTTTCTACCATCCACAACCTCCTCTTTTGTCCAGCACAAGAGGGGAGTTTGTTTGTTTCAGTTTTTTCTGTGAGTGGAAAGCCAAGCTTGTACAGAACATGTTTTATCCACATCTCTTGCTCCGCCAGTTTTTTTTTAGTTCCTGTAAGCCAAGCTTTTTGCAGTATGAAAGCCAGGACGGACTCCTTTTATTCCTTCCTCTGTTTTCTTTTCTTTCTCTGCATCTTTCCCTTAAAGCGATAAATAAGCACAGGATGCCTAGCTGCTTGTTTGGGGTGGAGTCATGCACAAAAACACTGAAAGAAGATAATACTGGTTAGGGGAGGCAATCTGTTAATATTATCCTACCACACTAGGAACAGACAGAAACAGTAATAGGGCTCTTAGGAATAATATCCCTCCCTCTCTCCGAATGAAACTGTGTCCTTAGCCTTAAGAAATAGTGCATAGTCAACTGAGTCCTTTGGCTGTCCACCTGAAACTATCACAACATTGCTAATAGGCTATACTCCAATATAAAAAGAAAGTTATAAAAATTATATACAATATATTATATTAATATATTATTAATAATCAATCAATATAATTATATTATATATTATACAAGAAAATTATAAAATATATATTAATATTACTACAATGATAATATATTATTAAAATATATTATATTATATTAATATATTAAATTATATATTATAATATATAATATATATCATATATAATATATACCAGGACTTCCCTGGTAGTTCTGAGGTTAAAGCGTCTGTCCGCAATACGGGAGACCCAGGTTCGATCCCTGGGTTGGGAAGTTCCCCTGGAGAAGGAAATGGCAACCCACTCCAGTATTCTTGCCTAGAGAATCCCATGGACAGAGGAGTCTGGTGGGCTACAGTCCACGGGGTCGCAAAGAATCGGACATGACTGAGTGACTTTTCACTTCATATATATATATATATATATATATATATATATATATATATATATATAGAGAGAGAGAGAGAGAGAGAGAGAGAAAGAGAAATAATTCATAGTCTTGGCTCTGTTCCTTCCTACACATTGGGCAAGACTTCAGAACTGAGAGTCCTGTCTTAAGGAGACTGACAATGAGACAGGTTGTCTGCTAGGGTAAAGATTTATCAGTTCTGGAAAGATTTTCAAAGGTAGATTCTGTTAATAGAGTTGGTTCTAGGAATATGGCAGTTTATAAAAAGTTGTGACTTTACTGTGAAAAATCTAGACAGAGTGAGAGTAACATTTGGATTCGTCTTTTACACCCAGAAACCTGTATAACAGAAAGAATCACGTTGCATTTTCTGACAATGCAGAGGCATCCTCAAAGCAATTTGCATCTTTCATTTTGAAGTATTATTCAAAATTGATATTAGTAAGATATTAGTAATTGCTCTAATATAGTATTTAGTAATATCAACGTTGATATTAGTAATTATAATAACGTGAAAGTGAAGTTGCTCAGTCGTGTCTGACTCTGCGACCCCATGGACTGTAGCCTATCAGGCTCCTCCGTCCATGGGATTTTCCAGGCAAGAGTGCTGGAGTGGATTGCCATTTTTCTCCAGGGGATCTTCCCGACCCAGGAATTGAACCCGGGTCTCCCGCATTGCAGGCAGCTGCTTTACTGTGGGAGCCATCAGGGAAGCCCAATTATAATAAAGTATTAGCTATTTATGGTTAATCATTGCTTACACTTGAGTACTTACTATGTGTCTGAAACTAAAACACCTTAAATAGCTTATTTACTCCTCATAAAAACATTAGAAAATACGTATTATCTTAACTTACATATAAGGAAACTAAGACACAGAGAAGCTAAGTAACTTCAAAAATCACAAACTGCTATTAGAGATTCAACCCCCAAAGTCTGATAGCCAAGTAGAAGTGCTTAGCTACGCTGCCTAGTTAATGGTAATGATAATCAACCATAACAACAGAAGATTATAGTACATAAGAGACTACTTTTGGAATAAACTAAAAGCTGATTTTAAGCTTGTAGATCAGAATAAAAACTTTTACTTAATCATTTGATAGTTTTGAGAAAAAGTCTAACCTACCAATTTGTAGTTCTGAAATGAGACTGGTTTAAGGAATAATTTATTTTGACTCTTATCAAGCGGCCTTAGAGGTTATGTGCTAAGTAATTTCTTCTGGATCTTCAGGGAACCACAACGGATAAACACCATGAAACTGAAGGCCACCAATGCATAAAAGAGTAACATTTTACATTAACTTTAATGTGCCGGAGTTTGAAAGGATCAGCAAGAGGAGCTGATACAGGAACTCTTCTCGCCTTGTACATAAAGGCTATGAAAATGAAATTTCTTGACATTTTCATATAAACATTCTCAGGGCCTGACACTGAGAAGTGTTGAGGTTAGAAAAAAGAACACCAAATTCCTGTCTTCGTGGAGTTTAACGGCAGAAGACAGACGAATAGGTCAATAAACAATTAGAATATTATGAAGTGGTAAGGACCATAGCACCACTCTTCTCCAGAATTAAGCTTTATTAAGAAGTGTGCGGGAGTTGGTGATGGACAGGAAGGCCTGGCGTGCTGCGATTCATGGGGTCGCAGAGTCGGACAGGACTGAGCGACTGAACTGAACTGAACTGAAGTGTGCGGTCATGCAGCGAAATCAGAAACTTGAATACAGCTCCCCAGGGAAAGCGGGCACTCTACAAGGCAGCTGAACCAGGAATCTTCGGCCTGGCCTCCTGCCACCGCTCACATGGCCAAGTAAGAGAATCGATTTACAACACGGCCGCCACCGCACAGGGATCAGCGACTCGCCGCGGCTTGCTGCGCCGCCAGGCGGGTGCTGAGGGCCGTCGTCTCCAACCTCTGACGACCCCCAACGTGAGCATTTCCAGCCGTTTCCCAGACACACGGATTTTTCGACAGCCGGCCCCTCGCCTGACAGCGGAGCCCCAAGGTGGAACGGGGTGACAGCCTGACAACGCTCTCCCAAAACACGAGCGAGAGGAATAAAAACAACTGGGCCTGCAGCTTCATAGAACCAGAAAAGAGGAGAAACCCGGCTGAGAAAGCGCAGAGCCGACCACTAGAGCTCAAGCACCAGCGGACTCCAAGGGCAGCGAAGCCGGAAGTCGGGCCGCGCCGCAGGAAGTTGAGAGGCGGTGCCGGAAGGTCAGCCGTGTCCTCCGTACCCCAGCCGGAAGCAGCTCACCAGCGCCGCCGTTCTTCGCGGGCCTTGTGACTTTAGGGTTCGAGCTGCACGGAGACCACGCGGTGTTAGGAGGTGGTCGTACACGCGCCCTAAAGCCACAATGTCGTATCCATCCCCCCAGGCTAAGCCTTCCAACCCCAGTAACCCTCGAGTCTTCTTCGACGTGGACATCGGAGGGGAGCGAGGTGAGGAGGCGGGGCGCCCGGGGTCGGGGGCCCCTGAGGCTGGAGCGCTGCTCGGGCAGGGGGCTGGTCTGAGGTGGGGGCCGGCTGCCCACACTGGGACCTGGACTGGTCCAGGCCTCTGGGCTGGGTTGCGCCCGCGACCTTGTACTGGTGCCGTGGGGCGTGGAGAAGTTTCTGGAAATTTCTGTTCGAGGAATGCTGGAAGCTTTTGGGTTTATCTGTTCCGACTTGGCCGCACCTGCCCGCCACCTAGCACCGTGAAGTTAGCACAGAACGAGATGATTTTGTTTGTAGGGCGAAAACCTGTTTTGAAAACCCCAGGTTAAGCGTCTGGTGGGCTCCCGTCACCCTGTGTCTTTTGCCACGTGATGTATGTCAGCAGTTGCCATGTTATCTATAAATCAAAGCGACTTTTGCGTGTTTTTTTTTTTTTTTTTTCTTTTTTACTAGTGATTCTTCTTTACTACTGATCCATTCAGATTGGTGGACATTTTCTCCGTTTTGGCATGGGGAAAATGAGATCTGTGTGGCGGTGTGGTTGCCTAGGCTACAGTAGCAGCTTGGAGGCGCCTCAGGTCTTGTGAATTCTCACATTGCTTTGTAGCTTAATTGCTCCTGTTCTGGAACACGTTACAACTGCTTTAAAGGAAAAAAACTCTGTCCCTTAAACCTGGGACAGAGTATCTCAGCTCTGTTCAAAGAGATGAGGAAGGAGTCAAGGTATATAGGAATTTTTGCAACAAAGACCTGGTGGTCGGAACATCGAAAAAAGATTACTGTTTATTAAAGAAAACCAGGTGTCTCTAGTTAAGGAGTGTAGGGCTTTTCTCTGTATGGGAAGATGTAAGAATCTGGGCTCACTGAAATCATTCATTTGATGTGCATCTCAGCTGTCTGGGGCCAGTATCCCATGTTTTCCCATCCTTAGTCTCCTCAGGGTACACTGTTCAGGGTGGCTGCAGCAACTGACTGCTAGGTGGACTTGGAAATGGGCAGCCTGTTTGTCTCCATACTGAGTTCCCTCCGGGCTCTTCGGCAGTGTCAGGTCAGCATAATGTGATGGCTTAATGGCTGCAACAGTCTTTGTTTACTGAGAAGGCAGGCAAACACATGCAGGGAGACTTAGGTGTGCGTTCATTTTGTTTTGAAATTTAGTGCTGGGTTTATTGCCTGCATTAGGAATTGTCTAGAATGGCAACTTTTTCAGGTTTTGCTGCAGAGGCAGCAGTAGGCAGGTACCACAGAGCACAGAGACCACAGCTGCACTTAAAACTTGGCCAGCCTGACCACTCAGAGGATATTGTATTTTCTTCTATTGGTCATTTGGTGATTTAAAATTATGCGCACATGTCAGAGAAAATCAATCAAATGATGGTGTCCTTTGTTATTGTTCTGTCACTAAGTCTTGTCTGACTCTGTGACCCCATGAACTGCAGCATGCCAGGTTTCCCTGTCCTTCACTATCTTCCGGAGTTTGCTCAAACTCATGTCCATTGAGTCAGTGAACCCTGAATATTCAGTGGAAGGACTGATGCTGAAGATCCAATACTTTGGCCACCTGGTGCGAAGAGCCGACTCACTGGAAAAGACCCTGATGCTGGGAAAGGTTGAGGGCAGGCGGAGAAGGGGCGACAGAGGATGATGGTGTCCTTATATGCTGCTGATCTTCTGGCTACTGTTTATGATCTTTTGTAAGATGTAGTAAAGTAGTTGTTTTAAAGTCATCTGGATCCATGATACTCAATTTAGGTAGACTGAATTAGAATATTAGAAAAATGACCAAAAAAAGAAAACTTGGTATTTTTCAGTCACCATAATTTTACCATTTCTTCTGTCATGTGCTTATTTAGTTGTTTTGCATACTGACACAATTTTATTTTTTCTTTCAGTTGGTCGAATTGTGTTAGAATTGTTTGCAGATATTGTACCCAAAACTGCAGAAAATTTTCGTGCGTTGTGTACAGGAGAAAAAGGCATTGGACCCACCACTGGGAAACCTCTCCATTTCAAAGGATGTCCTTTCCATAGAAGTATGTATACATTTTGTGAATCTGATTCTTCTTAGAGGTCACTGAATCCTGTTCCTTAGGGAGTTAGGGAAGAAAACACTAAGGAGAGGGTGAGAGTTAAAAATTACTATTAGTTTAAAAAGGATGCTTTAACATCTGAGACTATAGCTCAGTTTCATAGATGTTGGGCTGTGAAAGGTGGAAGTAATTATGGCAGGGTCCTAAGGTTTATTTATTGAGAAATGGGTTACCCTTGTTTCACCAGGATGTGGCCATGATAAACAAATAGAGCTTGGGTAGCTTGATTGCCTGGTGACAAAAAGTTATGCCTACTTCTTGGGCAGGATTGCTTGGGAAGACTACAGCTGACTTAAAGATTCCATATTTTGGATCCCTGGTGTGACATGTGATGACAAGGTGACCTTTCACTGTGTTGTCATACTTTAGTTTAGTGATGATTTGCTGGTACTCCCCATGGAGTAGCTCCATATTTGAGGAACTGCATCTTCTCACGATTTTGTCCTCAGCATCTAGTATCGTTACTGAGTAGGCACTTAATATTTATTTAATGAATAAACAAACAAGTTAATTTGTAGTTACGTAAGTATTTAAAGAAACTTGATTAAGAAAAAATTAACATTGATTTTAGATTACTTAAACTATTGATTTACTTTCATGTTTAACAAAACTATCAAAATACAAGCATGTGTGTTTGTGCTTAGTCAGATCCAACTCTGCAATCCCATGGACTGTGGCCCACTAGGCTCACCTGTCCATGGAATATTCCAAGCAAGAATACTGGAGTGGGTTGCCATTTCCTTCTGCAGGGGATCTTTCCAACCCAGGAATTGAACCTCCATCTCCTGTGTTTCCTCCTTGGCAGGTGGATTCTTTACCACTAGCGCCACTTGGGAAGTCCCAAATATAAGCATACCAGGGAGATACTGCAGGTTTGGTTCCAGACTACTGCAATAAAGTGAATGTTGTAAGAGAGCAAGTTACAAAGTTCGGGTTTCCCAGTGCATAGGAAAGTTATATGTGCAGGATACTATAGTCTGTTAAAGTGCACAGTAGCATTGTATCTGGAGAAAAATACATATCTTAATCTAATACTTTATTGCTAAAAAAAATGCCAGAACAATTATAGTAGTAACATCAAAAATCACTGGTCACAGATCACTGTAGCAAATAATAATGAAAAAGTTAGAAATACTGTAAGAATTACCAAAATGTGACAGAGACATGAAGTGAGCACATGCTGTTGGAAAAATGGCACTGATGGACTTGCTGATGCAGAATTGCTACAGACCTTCAAGTTAAAAAACAAAACCCACAGTATCTGCAAAGCACAGTAAATCAAGGAGTTGCCTGTATTCTAAAAAAGTGTCTGTGGACAAGAGTTCACATTGCAAACCTGAGACTGCTGTCATAAATCTACTTGCAAGGGTGGAATTGCCTGAAGTCAGAGCACTTTGCCATTCTCTGAATCGTAAGGTGGCTAGCTCTGCTGAGACTGTTCAGTTTGATTTATGCTGAACAGTTGCTTTCCTTTTGAGGATGTGGTGGAATTTTGGTATCTGCTAGGCAGAGAGTGCCTTCATGATGAGCCCCTGTAGAAACCTTGGGTGCTGAGTTCCTCAAGGGCTTTCCTGGGGAGCAACATTGTACACGTGTTGCTGCATTTTCTTGGCTGGGGGAAGAAGGCACCCTGTGACCTTTCCCATCAGGAAACACATGGGTTCTTCCAGGCTCTGCCGTATCTTTTCCCTTTATCGTCCATCTGTGTCTCCTGACTACATGAGTGTCATATAAGCAGATACAGAGTCCTGGGGAATCTGAATGTGGTGGCAGTGTTAAGTAATAACGTTTGCAGAAGTAATTCCAATACAGTGTAACAGGCCTCTTGGGAATAATTGGTTTATTCAGTAGGCATTTTTGAGTAACCATTATGTGCCCAGCCATGCACATGGTTACCCGGAAGAAAAACGGTGTTGCTGTTCTTAACTGTTTGCTAGAAGAGACAGATTGTTATGATCCATATTATAAAAGAAAGGTAGAGTCAAGGTACTATGGGAGAAAAATTAGTAGATCCAGTCTTGAGGTTTGACAGTGTTGTAGGGGAGGTGCCATACGAACTAATTCTCTGAGTGTTAGTGGGGATTTGGATTGGGAAAAGGCTTTTGAAGAGCCTGGAGTTGTGCGTGTAGGTGGAGAGAGCAGGAGAGAAGCTGTCTTTATTGTCACACATTCGTTAACATTGCTGTAGTCATCTGTACTGTAGTTTCTAATGCTGGTTTTCCTTTTTTTTCAGTTATTAAGAAATTTATGATTCAGGGTGGAGACTTCTCAAATCAGAATGGGACAGGTGGAGAAAGCATTTATGGTGAAAAATTTGAAGATGAAAATTTCCATTATAAGGTAAAGTAGACAAAAATGTGTGTTGCTAACAATAAAGGTTGTCATGTGTCTGGGATTCTTGTCAAGTTAGGATAAATGCCTCAGATGTGCTTAGATCTCCTTTATTTGTGAAAGGTATCATATTTATAAATATACATCTTTAATATGAAAAAAAACCTCATCTGGCAATGATTTTATTGGCAAAAATACAACAACTATTTAGTGTGATTCAGGTTTATACACTGCAGTAAAGCCAGTGAGTTCATGGGTGGCCAGCATATGGCAAAATTGTTTCCAGGAAAAATGTTCCTATTAGAGGGATGGTAAGTTGTGCATCTTTATGCCTAAATTTGAAGAGCAGCAAAACCATGGCTAATGTCCGGGGTGTCAGGGCATTTGCAGACTAGCGGATCTGGTTAATGTCCAGGCTCCTAAGGGACCTTAGTGACGCCTATGCCTGCTTAATTTCAGTGACCCTGGGGTCACGGTCAGGGTGTGGTATCATTCAGTCATGACAGTGGACATCTAAGAGCAAAAGTAAACATGGGTTTTTGGAAATGGGAACAGGAGTAAGGTGTTTAGGATCATTTGAGAATAAATGTCATCAGTGTTTTAAGCAGTTTATTTCCTGTAGCGAATACAGTCACTGGCACCAAAGAGTTTATAAAAAGGAAAGACCTTCATGATGAGGAATAAAATCTTGCCAAAAAGGCAAGATTAAGACATACAGGGCAACTGTATAATGTAACTGAATAATGTAATAAAATGCAAGTAAATGCCTAGTTGACCAAGACCTGTGTATACTACAGGAGAAAGGTATGATTCCTATGGTCTGGATTACTAGGGAAGACATCAAGAGGGAAGGGGTGCATGAACTAGGCAGACTGGACCTCTCCAGGTGGCTGAGATTTGGTTAGAAGGAACTAAAATACAGATGCCTTTGAGGGAGGGATATGAGTGAGGAAGGAAGAAGGCACGAGGAGGCTGAGGAAATAAAGTTGTTAATATTTAATATTGTGGGGAAAGCACCAGACTTTTGGAAGGGAGAAAGAAAGTACCAGAAGGATGAAAACTCAGCTTATGTGATGGAAAAGTTGATCAAAAGAAAGGGGGTAGACTTCCCTCGTGGTGTAGTGGATAAGAATCCGCCTGCCAATGCAGGAGACACAGGTTTGATCCCTGACGCGGGAAGACCCCACATGCCACAGAGCGAATAAGCCCACACGCCCCAGCTCCTGAGCCCCTGTGCTGCAGCGAGTGAAGCCGCCACCAGGAGGTGCCTGCGCACCTCAATAGAACGGCCCACTCGCCACAAGAGAAGACCTGCACAAAAGCAACGAAGACCCAGTGCAACCAAAATAAAAATAAGATTTTAGAAAAAGAGGGGCTGTTGCATGGACACATGATTCTTCTGCACACTTGGTGGTCTTGAGAGCTGGATTAGATTTGGGTTTGGGGTAAAAGGCATTTCAGGTGGGAGGGCTAACATGAGTGTTACATGGGTGGAGAGTAGGAAAGGGCCTAACTTTGCTGACGTGTGAAGAGATAATCATCATGTAGGCCCGAAAGTGGGAACACTGTTGAGTGCCTTTCAGAAAAAATGTGCCTCAGTCATAAGAAAGGGTGAAGCAGAATTACTAGACTTCCTCCTGTGGCATCTTCATCTTGATGAAGTCCAAGCATGCTCTCAGTGTGATCGATTTAGGAGCACCACCCCTGCCCCCACTGTTTCATCTTAATTTAGTTTCATAAGCTCTCCTTAAAGTTTAAAAAGTGGTTAAGTACTCTCATGTTTTGTGAATTAAAGTCACACTTGATAATGAAGTAAAATCACTCTACATTATGTGCTCTTAAGTGGTATTCCAGCGGCCCCCCCTTTTCTGTGAACGGTTGGTAGAGTAGAGCGGGAACTCTTACCTTGGTTTTCTTTATGGTTTATTCCCGCAGCATGACAAGGAGGGATTGCTGAGCATGGCCAATGCGGGCAGCAACACCAACGGCTCCCAGTTCTTCATCACCACCGTTCCGACTCCGCATTTGGATGGGAAGCATGTAGTGTTTGGCCAAGTGATTAAAGGAATGGGTGTGGCAAAGATTCTGGAAAATGTGGAGGTGAAAGGTGAAAAACCTGCCAAAGTGAGTAGCAAGATGGTAATATTATCTTAGCTGCTGGATTAGAGAAGGGTAGGTAAAAGGGTGATTGCTGGCTGAAAAATGTCCAGAAGGCTCTTGTTCTAGAAGCCTGGACCTGCCGCTTTTTGTTTGAAGCTGTTTTCTACTGTGGGAAAGATGAGGGCAGTTTAAAAAGAGACTTATTATTTTAACTTCAGTCTTGCTGATTTTGATAACTGAAGTCTCCTAAGCCTGTAGAACTTTGAGTTGGTGTGACTACGGGCGCAGAGTACAGAGAGGGCAGGAAACCAGGAGTCCTTTGGTCTCCTCTGCCATGTAACTTGTGGTCTAGCCTTGCGCTTGTGATTTCACTTTCCTTGACCTGGTTTCTCATCCTGTATAAATCACTGAAGGGTTTGGACTAGATTCTGTCACTGCAAAGATCCTTGTGTTCCACATGTCTGTGGATCACCACAGCCATCACAGACACCCTGCATCCACAGGGTTGGGAGTGGGCACTGGAGAGTCAGACCTGCGGGGGTGTGCTGTCACTCAGTGTGCGAAGGGAAGAGTCAGCTGAAAGCATGCGCAACGCCTGAGGGAACGGTGAAACTGTCCACTCACGCTGTACACTGAGTACTGGCTGCAGTGAGTGCGTCCACAGTAGGGATTTGCTGTGCCCCTGCCAGTGTGTAAAGTGCGTTACTGCAGTCACAGCAGGTGCGCTGCCAGGAAGCGATGTAGACAGTGCTGCACATGACTTGCAGCCGTAGAGCTTTTAAACCCAGACCTTTTAAAAATAATCATTAATGCAGTAGTGCGCTTCTACAATTGAGGGTTATTTTTACAGTTGTGCGTTATTGCAGAATGCGGAGAACTGAAAGAAGGAGATGATTGGGGAATATTCCCAAAGGATGGGTCTGGTGACAGTCACCCAGATTTCCCCGAGGACGCAGATGTGGATTTAAAAGATGTGAGTAATTTAAGATTTTGGGCTTTCTCAGATGGTAAAGAATCTGCCTGCAGTGCAGCAGACTGGGGTTGGATACCTGGGTTGGGAAGATCCCCTGGAGAATGGCATGGCAATCCACTCCAGTATTCTTGCCTGGAGAATCCCATGGACAGAGGAGCTTGGTTGGCTACAGTCTCCTCAGAGAGTCAGACACGACTGAGCAACTAACAAACGCTTTCAGACTGGCCAAACTGCTAAAGAAAATTTAGTAGTAAAATTTTTAAAATTTTACTTATTTATTGGTCATGCTATGTGGCACGTGGCATCCTGGCTTTCTGATGAGGAGGGGAACCACGCCCTCTGCAGTGGAAGCAGAGTCCTGACCACCACCAGGGAATTCCCAGGGCTAAAATTTTGAGCTTTTTTTGTCAGCCTGTCTTAAAGATAGAACTTGGGACTAAACTGCATTACATACTCAAACCCCCCATATTTGTATTCTTTCTTTTTTACAGGTAGATAAAATTTTATTAATATCAGAAGACTTAAAAAACATTGGAAATACATTTTTCAAATCCCAGAACTGGGAGATGGCCATTAAAAAATACACAAAAGTTTTAAGGTAATAAAACATTTTTAATAAATTGCATTTAATAACTTATAAATTGAATTACAAAGTGAAATTCAGGAGTTGCTTTTTGTATTTTTGGCCTATTACTTGGAGAATAACCAGGTATATTGAAATTTTAGTTGCATTTTTTTAATTGCCTACAGATTCTTAATTGAAAAATTTCAGAATATGGAAAAATTAAGAATAGTACATGAATACTCATGTACCTTTATCTGCATTCACCAATTTTTAACTTCGGCCACATTTATTTTTGCAGAATCATTTTGAAAGAAAGTTGTAGATACCGTGACACTTTACCCCTCAATACTTTAGCAAGTATCAGTATTTCCCACCCAAATGAGGACATTTTCAACTCCAGTATCCATTGTATCATTTGTTTTTATGTCTCTAAGGCTTCTCTAATCTTTAATCTTTTAAGTCATTTCCATTTTGTGGAGTCTAGGCCAGTTGTCATAGGGAATATCACCTGTATGTTTTTATTGCTTCCTCCAGATTAGTTTGAGGTTAAAGATAGCAAGAGGATAGATGATGTGTCTGTATCCTCTGTATCATGTCCTGAAGGCACAAGGCAGTTTGGCTTATTTTGAGTTCTGGCACTTGGTTAAAGTGGTGTTAGTCATGTGTCTCTATTATAAAAGTACCTTTACCTTTTAAATAAATAAGACGTCCTCTGTGCAGTGGTGCTGTGAGATTGTATGACTAAGTTTCTAGGAATTCATCCAGTGGTCTCAGCATCACTGAAGACCTTTGCCTGAATCAGTTACTACCTTGAGGCTTGCAGAACTGTGATTTTCTGATTTTACCAGCCATTCTGCAGTTACTAGCTGTCATTCTTCTCTGTTTGAAAGGACTCCTTACCCCTTTTCTTAGTATTACTATAGATCCATGGATTATTTTTTTCAGTTCAGCCTATTATACTGTTCCCATCATTCTTTCTGATGCTGCAAGGTTTTGGATTTGCCCAGTGGAAGCCCCTTGGCAGCATCTGACATGTTCCTCTTAGTCTGTGGGCACTTGCCTGCTTTCTGCCACAAGATGGTCCGGGCTCACCTTATATGTAACCTCCTGTCCAGATGTGAGTTTCTCTCAGGAGCCCAGATCCTTTTCACTGAGGGAGACTAGAGACTAGACTGTCAGGACCAGGTACATGCATTGTTGCCGGGCCCCTTTCATGGGAACTACAGTAAAGGGTGAGTCGGAGTCACCACTGCGGGTTTCCTCACCTTTCCCGCTCCAGTCCCGCTCCTGCAATGACAGCCTTAGTCCCAAACCTACTTACATTGGAAAGTGGTTGCTAAAACCTTCATTTTACAAATAGAAAAGTGTTAATAGTATATGTAATCTTTAGGTTTGGGGATTGTTCTTAAGTTGGTGTCTTTTAACATTTTGGGAAAAAAAAGTTGGAACAAAAAAAAATCTTCTAAAGGAAAGCATTTAACAAAAAGATGGTGGTCATTAAGAGTATTAATATTAGCATCAGTGAACTTTTATGTCAAAACTGACGAGTTATGAGTGAGTCACAGGCAGAGTGTCTTAATGGGGTGTTGCTTGCTGCTTGTACGGGGCTGTTCTCCAGGTATGTGGAAGGCTCCCGGGCTGCTGCTGAGGTCGCAGATGGAGCAAAGCTGCAGCCTGTCGCTTTGAGCTGTGTGCTGAATATTGGCGCTTGCAAACTGAAGATGTCCGATTGGCAGGGCGCAGTCGATAGCTGTTTGGAGGTGAGTCTGTTGATGTTCTTACATCTAAATATTTTGGATCTCAGTTCTTCCTCTCAAACCATTCATTTAGTTTATAACATGCGATCACTTAACTTCCCGTGAAGATACTGTCTTTCCCAGCTCATTTATTAATTGTTGAGCACCTATTATGTGCCAGACATTGGAAGATAAACCCAGGAATGATTAAGAACGTGGCTGTGGAGTCAGTCAGCAGACATGGTTTTTCTCTTAGACCACTGTCACTTTTTGATTTTGAGGAGGTTCTTAATTTTAGAATCTTAATTTCTTTGTGTTAAGTGGTAATACTGCTTTCCTCCTGGGACTGTTACAAAGACTGTGTTATGTGTGTAAAGCATTTTAAGCGCAGTGTTGGGCACAGATTAAGCAGCTGATAGGCGCTTAGGTGTTTTGATTGAAAGACGGACCCTCTCGTCAAGGAATTTTCTTGGTGGGAGAGGGAGTCCGTTTCAGTTTAGGGTTGTCAGGACTCTTCTGGGGGGAAGAGTGTTGTTGGAACACACAGGAAGGCTGCCTGCCTTCATGGGAATGTCAGCAGTGCTGATGCAGAGAGCTGGAAAGTGGCCCCACTCCCTCCTTAAGCATAGTAGTTAGGACAGTGTGTTTGATCAGGTTTTTCAAACGAGAACATATATTTCAGAAAGACCACCTCCAGTCATTTTTATGTATATTGCCCACTAATTGGTGTACACAGGTCAGCTATGCGCGAGCAAGTAGAAATGAAATGAGGTCCCAGTTTATGGGGTAGGTGGAATAAGGTGTAAGAGTATTTAGAAGGGAGCAGGCAGCAGAATACAAGGTGGCTCTTCACTCTGGATTGCTTTCTTGACCTTTGCGAGGCAAGTCATATACCCTTTTCAGTAAAATCTGAGTGCTGACCTTTAAAAGATGTTAAATAAATATATTATTTTTAAAATGTTTCAGAGGAGAAGCCTATTAAGTTACTCATGTTCCTGCAAAAAACTTGGATGTCAGCTTAAATGAATATATACAAATTTTTATTCAGAATATTTTTTCCTATCAGCTAGGGCCCGATCAGAAGATAGGTATTACACAGTAATTTCTGTAGAGAAAGTTTACTATAAAATAGATTAAAAAGGGAATTGGAGTAATGGAGGTTGGCTAGTAAAGAGAACCCTGAGGAATATGGCAACAGCAGGTATATATGTATTTATATGTGCATCTGTATGTATAACATAGGAGTGCCCACTCCCTCTGGGCTGGGCTGAGATCCAGAGTCCTTGCGAAGGCGGTGGCCTTGCCTCGCTGGATGGCAGGGAGGTTGGGTGCTTGAGGAGCCCGCCTGCAGAAGCCTGGAAAGGGCACAGGTTCCTTGCCCGTGTCCCCTTAACGCCCTCTGCTGACCAAACAACTTGTCAGCAGGCAGAGGCGGCTCTCTGGGTCTAGCGTTGTTGTCACAAAGCAGTGAAGAATTGATTTGGAGCTGACAGTAAATTGAAATCTAAGATATATATTTAGTATTCAATGTTTGGATTAAAAAAAAACTGATTTTATAATTTTTTTGTAGGCCCTTGAAATAGACCCATCAAATACCAAAGCACTGTACCGTAGAGCCCAAGGATGGCAAGGATTAAAAGAATATGATCAAGCATTGGTAAAACTTTGTTCTAAATTTTAATTAAAAAAACAAACAAACCGCTTTCATGAATCATAATCTTTTTTTTTTTTTCTTTTGTTTCTCTCCCAATTAAAGGCTGATCTTAAGAAAGCTCAGGAAATAGCACCAGAAGATAAAGGTAAGTTGGCAGTTTTTGGAGTGAAAGTTCACTTTGTTTTTTAAGAATTCATCCTTGTGAGCCACTGTACCCTTTGCCATTAAAGAGATTTATTTGTTAAGCAGATGCTACAGAAGGCGTGTTACGGGGCTAGGGTCCAATCACACTGCAGTGAGGCAGGGCCCCGCCCTCAGCTTAGTCTAGTCTCTGTCCAGAACACTTATTTGCACGTATCTGGACTATTTGCTTTACTGTCCTGTAATGCTAGATGAAGGAGCAGCATTAGAAGGTAGTATTAATGGCAGATTTAATTAATGTTTGGGACCATTCCTTAAGCTGAATGTGGACATATCCTGAATAGCTACTGGATATGTTGTAGGAAAGTTTTGGAAAGCTGTGACAAAAATAAGCTTTCCCAATAAACCAACTACAAATAGTGATCATCAGTCTAGATATTGAAATATATCTTGAGTGAGTCTTTTGGTAAATGAAACTGGGGAGGCACTTTAGAGCCGCCTCTAAACGGAAGGGAGAAGGCATATCTGCGTGTAATTGTTGGTTCTCTTGGTGGACAGTCTTCTAAATCATGCTCTGTTAACAGGGCTCAGTTACTGTTCAGGAGAAGAGGTTTATCTTTTTTTTTTAAACCATACTAAAGCATCAATTTGGTCAACCTAATTTTTTGGATGTTTTGAGAAATAACTCATACTCCATATTTATTTTACAGCTATCCAGGCAGAATTGCTGAAGGTCAAGCAAAAGATAAAGGCACAGAAAGATAAAGAAAAGGCAGCTTATGCAAAAATGTTTGCTTGATGAGGAATTCAGTTTTGCTTAAGTGTGTGTTGATTGTATGAGCGAGGAAGACAGTTAAACGGTTTGTCTGTTCGGTGTGATCCCTCCTGTGCTCCCTCTGATACTTCGGTTCCCTGTGTTTACAGTCCAGGAATATGGATAGGGACTTACTGTTTAACACACCAGTGTTACAAACTCCAGTGGCGTCGATTCCCTCTTCAGTGACACTCTGCATTATTCAAAGGATAATGGTGTTTCCAGCTTGTTTTTAAACTCCTAAACACACATCGTGTTTGAATAAACAGACAAAAGCCTGAGTCTGTGTATTGTTTTTCTCAGTTCTTTGATGCATCTGTCTGCAGTACAGGCTCTGGGCTGGCCGGCGTCTCTAAAGGGTCAGACATTACTGTCTCAGCTACTTAGTTCTGCACTTGGAGCTCAGAAGCAGCCACTGACAGCATGTAAACCAGGAGGCGTTGCTGGGCTCCGTCGTACTGTTTGTAGGAAGAGTGGTGGGCTGGATGCCAGCCTCTGGTCTACAACATAATACACACTTTACATGAAGTGTTGAACTTGACAAGTTAAATAAATGTACATTACAGGCTGATGGTGTATCTGCTTTTGGTGCTGAATCTTGGAAGAATTGGAGAAGTAAATAGATGCTTCAGCACTTAACAGAGTTTTATTTAAGAGAAATATTCATAATCTTATAAAATGATTTCACTGGTAATTATTGTTTGAATACTGATCACTAATATATTTTAAGATATTTTGACACCTGTGAACTTCCAAATACTGGAAGTTAGTTTGCCATCTGTTTTAGAGACCTTGAAGCCAGCTGCAGTTTACATTCCGTTGTACGCAGGGCCTCCTCCGCCTTCAGGTACCACCCAGTTAATGTTCTGACTTGGATCCTTAATATCACATGTTTTACAGTGCACACAGTTCTGCGCATTTATCTGTAGCCGAAATCCATCACCTTGTTCCACAGGGACAAATTCATAGACGCCTGTGAGGAAAAACAGACAACGTGGTGCAGCAGCTAACTTCAAAGTAGAAGCTGAAGTCCTGGAGAAACTAGGCACAGAAACCCACGAGGTTTGCTGACGGAACATTTACCCACAGGGAATATTACAAAGATCTGGGTGTGTGCCTTTGCTATTGTTTAAAATCAGATGTGATAAAAGCAGAAGGTGTGGCAGCACGTGGCTGAGCTGGTGTAAGTAACAAGGGAACTCGTCATTGGGCAGTTTCTGAATGTGATGTTATATACAGGCCTGCACAGGAGACACCACAATACAGTGAAATAGAGTGCATCATGGGGGTTTTGTTCCCAGTGTAGCAGTTACATTATAGTGTTACCATCTGAGCCTTCAGGCAGTCACAGTAGTAACATCAGAGATCACTGATCTCAATATCAAATACAGTGAGAAAGTGGAATTTTGTAAGAATTTCATGTGCCATGTGAAGTGAGCAAATGTTGGGAAAATGGCACCAGTCAGCTTGTTCAATGCAAAACTGCCACAGATCTTCAATTTTTAAAAAGCCCAACATCCACCAAGTGCAATAAAATGAGATCTGCTCATAAGAACGTGGCTATGGCTGCAAAGATCAACTCTTACCCTCAATTTACAAGCCAGTGAGATGACAGGGTTAGGAGCGAAAGTCAGAGATGGTCACGGCCCTCCCCCTGTCCAGAGTACACTGGTTTCCACACACCTGAGTACTGTCTGTCTCACCACCACTGGAGACCACTTCCTACTATAATTCTAGTTGAAAGCTTAGCACTAAAAGATACAGTATCCATGATAGATTTAAAGTCTAGAAGCATTTCCCTTGGCTGCATGTGGCCAAAATCTAGTATTTTAGGATATCTACATTCATACCATATGTGTATATGTGCGTGTGTATGTCAGCATAGAAACCAGTCAATCCTAAAGGAAACCAACCCTGAACATGCACTGGAAGGACCGATGCTAAAGCTGAAGCTCCAATACGTTGGCTACCTGATGTGAAGAGCTGACTCTTGGAAAAAACCTTGATGCTGGCAAAAGGAGAAGAGGGTGGCAGAGATGGTTAGATAGCGTCATGGACTGGATGGACGTGAATTTAAGCAAACTGGGAGACAGTGAAGGACAGAAGCCTGGTATGCTGCATTCAATGGGGTAACATACAGGTTAGCAACTAAACATGAGCATACACACAGGAGCAGCTGTGACAAAAATGATTTAAGTCACATGAATATGGAGAGAGATGTTTGGTGCTTTTTCCTACAACCCTCACCTTGGGCTGAGGGTAAACGATTTTTCTGAGAAATGCTGTCTAAATTAGGCTTAAGAGATCCCTACTCTAAACTGCTAATGAGAGTAAGAACCGTAAGAATAATGGTTTTCGAAAGGAATCTAGATGTAGGAGTCATTTACAGTTTCTAAGCAATAGGAGGAGAAATTTCTTAAAATAACGGAAGCCTGTTTTTGATGTGTTAAAGCAGATGCTTGGAGCACAGGTAGAAATGAACGTACTAACCTGCAGGGCAGAATCGCTGCTCGGGCCCGTCATATATGGACAGGTTTCTGTTGACAGGCACGCTGTCATCTTTCAAGGTCAGATGTGCTGGCTGGTCGTGTTCATGGTTGGTACCACTCAGAGCCACGGATGACAGAAGGTCGAAACTGATCTGCCCATCTGGTTTTGGATACTCAATGGGTGTGCAGTCCTTGGCTGGCTTGAGCTTATCTGAGTCAGACCCTTCCAAAGTTTTGAGGAAGATTTTCAGTAAAAATAGAATTAATTTTAAAGTACTTCCTTAGACATTTAATAACTTGTAAACATTATACTGAAGAAGCAAGATTTTAGCCCTCCTAAAACAATACCCTGTTCTCTCAACACTGAATTAATTTCTCTCATATGGCAAGTTTAGAACAGTAAAGTAAGAAAATTCCCCTTCTTTCTACTGACTGGATCCTGTTCCCGAGTTAATAACTAATGCTCATGCTCATAGGGGCCAGAATTACCTTTATGTTTCAGAGTCCAGGGCTCCATCCCCCTGAATATCCAGTAGAAGATTCCAGTGTAAATCATCCCTCCGTACACACCCAGGATGCTGTGGCAGGACGGTCGGATGTTCCTGACAGAATAGAGCTCTTTCCACACCCACGACTTCTTCAAATTGTCCTCGTACTCAGTTACATCAAGCCCTTTTTATTAAAAAAAGAAATATTGTGTTAAATTGCCTCAAGGAGTCTTACTGTCAAGGTACTTGGCTACCAAAATAAGTGATGCATCTTACGTAATTACAAAAAGCAGGTGGTCATGTAAGACTACACTTGAAGAATATTTTATACACAAATTTATACATAAATCACCCCAAAAGAACCCATTTGATGTGGTGTTAACAGGCAAGGCAGTAAGGCCAAACTGGTAGCATGGGAAATAAGTTTCAAAATTCAGTGAAGCTGAAAAGGAAGCTAAGAGAGCTCATGCTACTTATGAACGTGAGAAATTTCAGAACTGATCAGTGAAACCCTCCTACCTGCTATGGGTTGCACTGTACCCACCCCGAGAGGCATTTTGATGTCGTAACCCTGAGGTGTCTCAGACAGGGTCACGCTGGGTTGTCTCAGATGGAGTCAGAATAGGTGTAATCGCTGCTGGTGTAATGAGTTAAAACGAGGTTATATTGGAGTGGACTGGGCCCTCCTTGGGTGTTTTAACAAGATGGCACACACAGAGAAGACTTCAGAGGATGCCAGGGCAGAGGCTGGAGTTGCTGTGCCAGGAGCCAAGAATGCCAAGGGCTCCCGGAAGCTGGAAACCAACCTGGAGAGGGAGTGGTCCTGCCAACACCTTCACTTCCCATTGCTGGCGTGGGGAACTCAGAACAAGCAAGCCGCCCAGTCTGTGGTGCTTTGTTGTGATAGCCCTCGAAAATGACAACACCTGACAATGCCTAAAGCTCAGGGCTTGCATTTAACGTCTAGCAGGATGTCTTAGTTCTGGTTACTTCCTGTGAGCTCCATGGTGAGCAGCCCCACTGCTCCCCCTGGTCTCGGTGACCTGCTCACTCCACCCTTCCGGTATGGAACCCCGTGTGCAGTGAGAGCACCCCTGGGACACACCCTTGGTGAGGATTCTGTCCCCTGCAGCTCCTCCCCCTCCCCCCTGCCCAGGCCTCCACGCCTCCAGGACACCTGAAGGTACAACCTACTGGGCAAGCATCACGTTACTGGACTCTATGGAGTACGGCGTAAATCAAGAACTGAGTTGCTACTGTTGTTTGTGGTTTACAGGGAATGAAGCCCCTGCTCTTGATTTTCCATCCAGGAGGCAGGAGATAAAGTTGATCGATTCTGCTGAAAGGTGGAAAATACCATATGGCAAGAGGGGCTGGGGCTGGGCGTGCTGTGTGTGTATGTGTGTGTGTGTGTGTGTGTGTGCTGCAGATTCACTCATCAACATGGAGCCACTAGAGAGATCTGAGCAGAGGTGCAGGGAACTCATGGGTGCCTGGCACTCCCAGGACCTGGGAAGCAGTAACAGGACCAGAAAGGAGAGTGAAAGGAGGTGAAGGCAGAGGGCAGGGCAGGTCCCGCCATTCTTGGGGAGGAGATGAGACTGCCTGAGAAGAGGCTGTCCTCAGATGAACGGTCTCCTGAGGGGTCCTTGGGCCAGGCCTGTGGAGCCTGCAGCCATAACTCCTCTGCCTGCCCAGGAACAAACATCTGGGGGCGTGTGTGTGATGTGATGTGGGGTCCTCATGCTGATCGTGTTCCTGGGGCCAGGACACCACAGGCGCTGCTCCACTTTCCACGTTCATAAACTAGAAGGTGGCCATAAAAACCTCGCTCAATGTGAGTGGTTTCTTTGCCCAGCACGCATCTCTGTGCTTTGTGTAAAGGGACAGACACGGTAAGCATCTTCCAGTACCCAGTGAAATAAACATAAAGACCAAGATTCTTAATTGTATTTATTGTCCTCTATGTGCACACTGAGTGTATGTTTAAATAGCTTCTTTTTAAATGTCCCTGTGAAGAACCTGAGAATACATAGGAAGTTCTTACCTATCGTCTTTGATTGGAGGTTTTCATTAGTTAGTTGATTAAAAATAGATTCTGCTGCCAAAATACCACTTTTCATTGCTGTGTGAGTGCCTTTGATCTTGGGAACATTCATGAAACCAGGGCTACAACCAATAAGTAAACCCCCAGGGAAGGTGAGCTTTGGTATAGACTGAGGAAAGAAAGAAAGCGCATTTGTTAGTTCAGATTCAACAAACACTCTAAAACTAAAAACTCCACACTACAGCCTCTTTTAAAGCTGTAGAGAAAAACTGAAAAAAAAAAAAAATTACATGAGAATGAATATAGTTAAAGGAAAAATCGGAGCAAAAGCAGTTTTTCCCCTTCCATGAAAATGAGGATCAGAACTGTCACTCTTTTTCTATTAAGGATTTTTCCATCTCCCTCCCCATGACTTACCTACATGAGAAATATGTAAGACCAGATCAACATTTAAATAAAATGTTATTTATACATATCCATGTCATAATTAAAAATATTCTCTAAACCTGAAAGACTATTATGTAAATTGTGATCTGCTTTTATAGCCATTCTGGGTAACACAGGATTTACCAAGAATGTTATCTTAACTCTACGTGCCCTTTTGTTTTACCTTGATGTTCAGGGATGGAAACCTAGATTGTAATCATGGTATCACCACAATTAGCTACCACCCTAAATAATATATTTTACTTAACCTAAGAGTAAACTGAATTTCCGAAATAAATCTTAAGACGATTGGACCTCCGTATACATTTCTGATGAAAAACAATGTAATCAAAGGTGGTGATGTTTTGGTTTAGTCCCAGAATGTAGCAGCTAGGTTGTGGATAGTTAGCACGGGAAAATGTACTGTAATCTAATCTACAGAGTAAAAATGAAAAAAGAGACAGTGGCTCTTTCCTCGTCATGTAATATTTCCTTCTCTGGAAGCTTCCTAAAGTACGCCATGAGTCTCTGCTGAGAAAATGGTGGGTGCGGGAGATGGTGATAGACAGGGAGGCCCGGCGTGCTGTGATTCATGGGGTCGCAAAGAGTAGGACACGACTGAGCAACTGAACTGAACTGAACTGGTGACAGTCTGCCAGATGAAGCTCTCTAATTAGAAAGCTTTGGTGCAGAGGAAAGAGAAATAAAAAGTCATGTAATATTTGTTATACTCAAAATAACACTTGTAATACTCAAAATAAAATCCAATGTTCTCAATTTTTGCGTCTTAAGGGTCTTCAAAAACTTAATGGGAGTTTCCGAATTTCTGACTAATTAAATCAGAAAAGTTTAGGTAAGAAGTGTGCGTGTGTGCGGGGCGGGGGCGGATCATCTCTTCCTGCCCATCTAAAGATCATCTGGGGCGTTGAAGTGAACAGGCAGATGATGTAAATACGAATCTGTATGTACTGCTGAGTATACAGAAGCCTTTATACTAGAAATGAAAGAGTAGCATTAGGGTGGCAGTAGCTATTGTGGACATTATTCAAAAGAGTTTAATGGGCTTGAACACAGGGAATTTAACAAAAATTACTGCAAATGAGTAACTACTCTAGAAATAAAAACCTCATGAGTGGTGATCCTGTAGCAACGGAACTTAGGGACAGTGTTATTTTAGAACTCTAGCAATTCCATTCATAATTTAGTTGTGATTTTACTTGACTTTATGAATGTATTTAGAACTTCACTTAAGGTTAAGTTAACTTTTCTTAATTTTCTATGATCTATTTGTTACTTTTACAATAGATTAAAAAAGATACCCAATTTCTGAAGTAGTTCTAATTTTGAACATACACTACAATAGGACAAATAAGGGTAAAAGCTTAACAGAGGCCACTAAAAGGGCATGGATATCACTAGGTAGTTGAGATGAATTAATTACCTTTGCTGAAAACTACTATTGTCCTTGACTTTCCTGGCAGCTAGCTAAGGAATAAAGGAGAAGATCTTGTTTAAATTTTCTGGTTAAAAACAAACCAACAAACAAAAAAAGGCCCATGAATTTTTCTCTTGAAACAAGTATATCCTTAAAACCAAATCCATGGTATACTTTATTTAACTCTGGTGTGGTAGGTACAGTTTTATAAGCACTAGGGTGCTTTGCTTGGTTACTTACATTTTCTCCCTAGGAGATAACTTTCCATTGTTCACCTAGAGTTGCGACCTCATGTTTCGACGTTGCATTCCCCAATACAGAAATAAGGAATAAAAAAGAAGGCAGAGTTACCTGAAGGCCACCTTCATTGAGTGCTCTGGCTCCATAGGCAATCCGCTTCCCACCTTCCAATGTTGGCTGGATGCTGGGGTGGTGTTTCCACCTTTGAAACTCTCTAAATGGACTAAGGTACGGGTTTTGATAGTCCAGACCAACCTTAAAATGTTTATATTTAAATCAGACATTGCTATTTCAAATTATATCAAGATGAAGTATGGGCAATTATTTATCTGAAAACATATACATTAAAATTCTTATTCTCAAAGGACTTAGAGAAATATATGCAATGATCCAAATTTAATTAAATAATCCAAATAAAATTTCCTTGGAAAAGAAGGGTAAACAATACATACCATGTTTTTATAACTTGCAAACTTAAAATACTTAGAACATATTAATAAATTACTGTACTCTCTAAATCAAAATTAAAATTAAAAAATATTTGTAGGTAGGTGTCATGCATTATATATCTACAAAAGGAGTTGTAATAATTTATTATTCATTTATCAACACCAACTCTAGAAATCAACTAATAAGCTCTATCTAGTACACTGAGGCAAAAATTAAGAAACCGAATATAATCATATTTATAAAGAGGGCAAGAAATATCAGAGATTATATTTTACATGGTATTATGAAGTGCTGAAATTAATAACCAAGCTTTTTTGCTCTGAGATTAAATCACTATAAAAAATAAACAAAAGGAATGCACTGAACACACCACTAGTGCACAAATTTAACCTATCATATACAAGTCTAATCGACATTGAACTATAAAGCTGCAACCAATGGCAAGGTGCAGTGACTCATATTGTTTTTCCATTCCCTGTAATGGTCAAGATATAATTTATTGCAAAGATGTAAGTGACCAAGGGGGAGAAAAGGTTCCTGTTAAAAAGTTACAGGTTCAAACCTGATGTGGACTGCATTTCCAGTGATGGCATGCCTTGGTGGACACAGGCTTCAGGTAGGACAGGTTTGGGCGGGAGTCCTGCCTCTGTCACTTAATTGGGTGTGTTTGGGAAGGTTGTTTCGCCTATGTGAACTTGAGGTTTCCCATAAGTAAAATAAGGATGGACAGACTTCATGGGAATCTTATGGGACAGCATTCCCAGGGAAGCACCCAGCACAGTGTCTGGCGTGTAGCAGAAGTGGACTGATGTTGACAACAGCCATAAGCATTTCATGCATGGATAAAGCAGAAAGGAAGCTTTAAGTGACCAGCCTTTCACAGTCTCCAGATGTGATACCCTGGTTTTGTAACACTGAGGAACACTGACTCTCACAGTGGAACTTCCCATCATGGGCATATGACTCACCACAAAGCCAAGTGCTACCAAGGGCTCCCCTTCATTTAGGTGGTAGAGGAATGAGCCACCATAGGTGTGCCTGTCCAGGGGCCAGCCGACCGTGTGATCCACTCTCCCAGGTTTCCACTTCTTCTCATCAATAACCCATAGCTTAAAAAAAAAAAAAAAAGGTCCTAGTGTATTATTTAGATATTTTTATGTCACCACATGTACAAAAGCTGCTAAGTTTTATGTTTTATTTATGAAGCAACAAGTGGAAAACTGTAATAAGAGAAACACATAGAAGGCATTTCAAACATCCCAGCAAACTGCAGGGATGAATGGAAGTAAAGAAACGAGTTAGGAAATTCAGGAATGCTTAAGACATTAACCAGGTTCTCAAATGGGTAAGGTGTTCATGTTTGTAGGAAACGCCATAGAGGGGATGAGGTGCTGGTAGCCACCTACACCTGGATCCAGGTGGGGGCCATGCAGGAGTGCTTGCCTCATAAAGTGCACTGAGCCCTGCATGTCAGAGCTGCTACTTTACAGGACAGATGCTATTTTTCAGTAGAAAAAAGTTTATTTCCTCCTGCACTGCCTTCTCCCCACCTGAAGCAAATGGATCATCCTGCTTTCAGAAGGGTAAGGTCTAAATTTTATATACAGTTTTCATGTGAAATACTATCTAAAAATCAGACTTTATGTGACATCACAAAGTGTTAAGTGCAATCTGCCAAGTGAGGTCACTCAGTCGTGTCCGACTGTTTGTGACCCCATGGACTATACAGTCCATGGAATTCTCCAGGCCAGAATACTGGAGAGGGTAGCCTTTCCCTTCTCCAAGGGATCTTCCCAACCCAGGGATCCAACCCAGGTCTCCCACATTGCAGGCAGATTCTTTACCAGCTGAGCCACAAGGGAAGCCCAAGAATACTGGAGTGGGTAGCCTATTCCCTCTCCAGCGGATCTTCCTGACCCAGGAATCGAACCAGGGTCTCCTGGATTGCAGGCGGATTTTTTACCAACTGAGCTACAAGGGAAGAAATCCGCCAAAACAAGCCCTTATTCACAATATAACAAATCTAGTTATGTACAGAATTTGAACCTTTCTGAGTTTTACCCCCCAAAATATTTTTAACAAAAGAATTATAATGAAACTCTTATGCTAATAAACCTAAGGTTTGGGAAATCAGACTAGAGATTGGATAAACTAAGAAAATATCCATTTAACCTAATAAAAATATATGCTGCACATTAAATATATTGAGTGAGTACTCTATAAACTAAGTTATTTTTACATTATAATTTTGAATAAGCAATTCTTATAGGATGTGGTCATCTTACAAAGAGCATATGGATAACAGGTCAAATTCTATTAGGGAAATGGAATTACAATGAAAAAAATTAATGTCACAAATATTTTCAAATTCAAGACTTATTTCAATCAACATTTGACAAAACAATTAGAACATGCAGACACAATTTATATAATAGTGAAATTTGATTAGTTATATTCTTTAGCCCCTTGAAAGAAAGTGAAGTTGCTTAGTCGTGTCCGACTCTTTGTGACCCCATGGACTGTAGCCTACCAGGCTCCTCCATCCATGGGATTTTTCCAGGCAAGAGTACTGGAGTGGGCTGCCATTTCCTTCTCCAGGGGATCTTCCCAACCCAAGGACTGAACCCGGGTCTCCTGCATTGCAGACAGATGCTTTACTGTCTAAGCCATCAGGAAAGCCTCTTGAAAAATATCCCAAATATTTTCAGTCATTATGAACATTTCTGATTAACAATAATTACATGACAATACAAACAAGTATAAGCTTCATCTTGCCACATTAAAATTACACCAGCAAATGCAGGTACCTCCTTCAGCCCGATTCCATAGGTCTGAGGCTCGCAGTTGGCCCTTAAGTCGAACTTCCTGTACAGCTGCTTGGCCAGGTGTCCGTGGCAGCCCTCTGCAAAAATTGTGACTTTAGCATGTAGTTCCAGTCCCCGCTCGAAAGTTGTCTAAGAAATAAGAACATGTTAAATTACAACATTTGACAGTTTTTAAAATGTTCACATTCTGGTTGGTTTTGAACTGAACATGATTTAGATATAGAAGAGAAGGTACAAATATATAATTTTAGGAGTAAAACTAATTGCTGTTATAAGTGGAATTTAAATTTATAAGGCAGTCAATCAATATCTTGTGTCTTTATTATATTTACTTTTTCACTTCAAAAGTACTTGATTGAATGGTTAAGTTTGTAAGAATTAAAACAAACAAACAAACAAACAGAGCATGCTCCCTCTTCCCATTACCTACAAATGAATGTACAGTGAGAAGTGAGGGGGAAGGGCAAAATGGATGAAGGGGGTCAACTGGTGACAGATGGTGACCAGGCTTGGGGTGGCTGTCACTCTCCAGTGTATACAGATGTTGAATTATAACACTGGATACCTGAAACTTCTATCATTAAAGAACATTTTTTACCTCACACCAGTCAGCAGGGCCATCATCAAAAAGTCTGCAAATAACAAATGCTGGAGAGGGTGTGGGGAAAAGGAAACTCTCCTACACTGTTGATGGGACTGTAAACTGTGCAGCCACTATGGAGAACAGTATGGAGATTCCTTAAGAAACTAAAAACAGAGCGACCGTATGATCCAGCAATCCCACACTTGTGCATAAATCTGGAGAAAACTCTTAATTCAAAAGGATGGAAGCACTCCTATACTCACTGCGGCACTGTTTACATTAGCCAAGACATGGAAGCAACTTAAATGTCCATCAACAGATGAAAGGATAAAGAAGATGTGGTGCATACACACGAAGAAACATTTCTCAGCCATAAAAAAGAATGAAATAATACCATTTGCAGCAACATGGATGGACCCAGGGATGATCATTCTAAGCTCAGTAAGTCAGACAGAATAACAACCATCACCTGGTGCCACTCATAGGTGGAATCTAACTTTTAAAAAATGATACAAATGAACTTATTTACACAACAGAAATAGATTCACAGATTTTGAAGACAAACCCATGACTACCAAAGGAGAAATGTGTGGGGAGGAGGGGACGAATCAATCAGGAACTTCCATTACTGGGAGTGTGAACACTTTTTACATTTGCTGGTAACTCTGTGCTTGTCTTGTGTGTCATCCACACGCACGTGCACCCTATAAATGACTCTGCTTAGTACCTCTGAATTTGCTTTTGTCTTCCTCTTACTACACTTCACCATCCATAAACCATGTTAAGAACCTAGCATGTGGAGTGTTACCCAAATATATACACACACCTATGTACTGAGATCTTACATATACACCGAAACTTTTCTGGTTCTTGATGTCACAAAAATACGATCATATAATCCAACTTTTTGCGCATCTTATTTTCTCACCATAGCCCTTCATGGAAATCTCCCAAGTGACTGTGTGGCTCAAGTCTTTCCATGTGGGAACACCACAGGTTGGTGCTTCTGCTGATAGGTAACAGACATTCACTGTTTCCAGTTCATTTGTGATGAACAGCGTGTTATAAAACATACACCCTGTATACGTGCCCTTACAACGTTGGTGCTTCTGTTTCTGTAGGTTAGGTTTCCAGGAGTGGCACTGCTCCTCCTGGACACACCTACTTTAATTTTACTAGCTGTCCCAAGAATGTCTTCCCCTGAGTCTGAACAAGTCACATTCCTGCCCGCAGTATGTAAGAAGACACTTTCCCTATTTCCAGCTCATGACAGTATGTGTGTGTGTGTGCTCAGCTGTGTTTGACTCTTTGTGACCCTATGGACTGTAGCTCACCAGGGCTTCTCCAGGCAAGAACACTGGAGTGGGGTGCCATTTCCCTCTCCAGGGATCGAACCTGCACCTCCTGTATCGGCAGGCGGACTCTTTACCACTGAGCCACCTGGCAAGCCCATACCTTTTCTTCTTATGTTTTTGCTAAGGGTAGTATTAACACATTGCTATGCTAATTTCCATTTTCCTGATTACTCTCTTCAGCATCTTTTTCTTTTTGATTCAAGAACTATTAACTGAATGCATCCGGTGTATCAGGTTCTATGCTGGGCACTGGGGAAGAGAGGACAGAAAAGCACCATTCCTTCCCTGGGGTGAGGCACAGGGCCAGGACTAAATATCAGTAACTACGTGGGTGTACAACGACCAAGTGTGACTGCATGCATGGAGGCGAGCATGGCGGCGGCAGGGGTTCTGGGGAAGAGCCGCGTCACTGGGGGAGCAGGAAGGGTCTCTACGAGGAGCTGGCCTGGGAGCCGCAGACCCTGGACAAGAGACGTCTAAAGACCTGCCTCCTGGTCAGTGCTCACCTGGATCTGCTCTTCTGTCCATTGTTATTTTTTAAGATTCTGCCTGTTTTTCTAACATGTTCTCTGTTTTTCTTGTCAATGCATAAGTGCTCTTTGATATTACTGGCACTCAAACTATTTTCCCCAATCTACTGCTTATCTGCAGTATACCAAAAATACCAAAAAAGTGCTTAATTTTTAAGTCATTTAAAAAGGCCTGTCTCTTATGGGTTTCTAATTTCTGTTATAGGATGGCTTACCTTACACCTAGGTTGTAATTATAATCTAGATTTCTAACTTTTCTAAAATTGTTTTAAGAAGTCATCAGAATTTTTATAAAATGAAAGTCCAACCCTATCTGCTTCCAGATAGACATGCAGTTTATCCAGCTTAACTTACGCCACAACAATTCAATCTCAGTGAACTAAAGTACTCCTCAGTATATTTCCACTTCCTCTTAGAGGCAACACGCCCCTGTGTATGCAAGAGGCAGTCCTGGAGTCATACCATCTCTATTCCAATCCTAGCCCCACTGCCTAACAGGGGTCTGACCCTGGGCAAGTCACTTAACCTCTGAAATGTGACAACACCCACATCTGGATTCGGACAAGGAGCTTCCCTGGTGGCTTAGCAGTAAAGAATCCATATGCCAATGCAGGAGATGCGGGTTCGATTCCTGGTCCGTGAGGATCCCACATGCTGCGTAACAACTAAGCCCATGTGCCACAACTACTGAGCCTCTGCTTTAGACCCTGGGAGCTACAGCTATTGAAGCCTACGTGCCTTAGAGCCTGCGCTCCACAAGAGAAGCCACTGCAATGAGGGAAGCCCACGCACTGCAATCAAGAGTAGCACCCACTCGCCGCAACAAGAGCAAAGTCCTCACGCAGCAACAAAGACCCGGAGCAGACAAAAACACACAAACGGATAAGACTTAAAAAAAAAAAGAACTGTGACAGTAAGAAGCCTGATAGATTTAAGATTAGAGCTACTGAGTGAGCAGCTGGACAATAATTCTGGGACTTGGGGGAGAGGTGTTTAAAGTTGTATCACCAAATGAGGCCACTAGGGAGAAAATACAGGCAGAGGAAGGAAATATAGGCACAGTGAAGCCTAGAGCCCAGATACTCGGAGGATGGGCAGGGTGGGGGCGGCAGAGGATGAGCAGGCAAAGACAGAAGGGGGCCCATGAAACACCAGGAAGACCAGGAGAGGGTGGAGTGAAAAGCAGGAAGTGTTTCCGGAAGGAAGTTATTCAGCTGTGCCAGCATGCCCACCAGGAGGCCAGGCGACAGGACAGAGAACCGGGCCTGCTCGGCGAGGTGTCTGTGAGCCATAAGAAGGGCAGGCAGAAGCCCAGCCCTGCCGCAATAAATGAGCCGAACAGCAGAGCACACAGAGTCCACCCTTGGTTCTTCCCCTTCCACACGGCCACAAGAAGACAGACTGAAAAACTCAGACTCTGTAGCTCAAATTACTGACATTCCACTGTACTCTTCTTTGCTGTTACATCTATATATACACAATATATAAAATATAAAAATGTTTTTACAACTACAAAGCACAGAACACGAAACTATACATTTGGACAAATATCACAAGAACACACACGAAAAGAAAGTATCAGAATGGGAGCATTCGTGTGCTTCAATGTCGTAATATTAAAAGTAAACATTTCTAAAGACTAAATGGCAATTATAATTAACTGACCATAATATAGAATAGCCATAACACATGAAAGAATATAGGAAAACAATATTCTGTTGTTACTATTAAGTCCCCTTAAAACTAAGTTCCCCTTCTTACACTGTTGGTAGGAATGTAAGCTGGTGCAGCCAGTATGGAGAACAGATTCGTGGATCCTTTAGAAACTACAAATAGAACTACCATACGATTGAATAACCCCATTCCTAGGCATATACCCAGAGAAAACCATAATTTGAAAAAAACACATGAACTTCAGTGTTTACTGCAGCACTATTTACAATAGCCAGGACGTGGAGGCAACCTAAAATGCCCATCCACAGAGAAACAGATAAAGATGCGGTACGTATACACGATGGGATACTGCTCAGCCATAAAAAGGAATGTAACTGTGCCATTTGCAGAGACATGGATGAACCTAGAGACTGTCACACAGAGTGAAGTAAGTCAGAAACAGAAACAAAAATTGTGTATTAATGCATATATGTGAAATCTAGAAAAATGGTACAGATGATCTCATCAATATTTGCAGAGCAGAAACAGATGAAGTGCACAAACATATGGCCACCAAGGAGGTAAGGGGAGGTGAAATAAACTGGGACATTGGGACTGACATATACACTACTGATACTGTGTATAATATAGATAACTAACGAGGGGAAGGGGACGACCCAGGATGAGATGGCTGGATGGCATCATGGACTCGATGGATGTGAGTCTGAGTGAACTCCGGGAGATGGTGATGGACAGGGAGGCCTGGAGTGCTGCGATTCATGAGGTCGCAAAGAGTCGGACACGACTGAGCGACTGAACTGAACTGAACTGAACGAGAACATACTGTATAGCTCAGGGAGCTCTACTCAGTGCTCTGTGGTGACCTAAATGGGAAGGAAATCCGAAAGAGAGGGGATATATGCAAACATATAGGTGATTCACTACGTTGCACAGCAGAAGCTAACATTTTAAGCAACTGTACTCCAATAAAAACTAAAAAGGAAAAAGAATAGCAGTCATTTCTCTACCAAACTACGTCTTGGACAAGGCTTACTCTTTTCAATAAGTCAATTAAAAAATACTATATACTACTTAAAAAAAAGTTGAAAATGTAAAAAAAAAAAAAAAAAACACACACAGAAAACTGAGTTCCTTAAAGCAAGTTTCTTGATCCAGAATTTTATTCCCTTTCTGCCACCTCTGACCTCACCCTGTGCTCTCTGAACACCAATCAACCTACAGTGACTATAATGAAAATACCTTTAATGTACTACAACTGCTGTTACAGATCCATCATTAGCGTACAAACTCAGGCTGTTTCTCCAGTGCAAGATGAGCCCACAAATCCTGGAGGCACGGAGCACCTAGCCAGAGAGTCATAAACCAGAGACATCCTGACTCCCCAGTCAGAGGACGTGGTTAATCCCAGCTGCTTCTTTTTTCTCTTGGCCACACCATGTGGCTTGCGGGCTCTTAGTTCCCCAGCTAGCAATTGAACCTGGGCCCTCAGCAGTGAGACTGCCAAGTCGTAACCACTGGACCCCCAGGGAATTCCCAATCCTAATTTCTTCTGCTTTAAGACACCCTCAGCTCAAAAACCAGGCTGGGGTGGATCTGAGAGGGGGGCTTCTTTCCCCATGCTGCTCGGCATCCTGGAATAAACCCTCACTTTGTCATAAACTCCTGTTCTCAGAGTTTCGGCTTTCTGTGCTGCAGGTACATTCCACACTTCGAGAAGCAGGATGAGATGACAGTTGTCTGCAAACCTGTCTATGCGTCAGAATCCCTGGGGCCAGTTACAAGACAGCTCCTTGCCCCTGCCATAGGACAGGCTGAGTCCCACAACCTCACGTGATTCTGTATGGCTAGGTAAGCCACCAGGAGGAACAGTGAGGCACTAAGACTTGAGAACTTGGGCCCGTGCTTCTAAGCATGCAGGAGTGAGAAGCAGGAAGACCTCCTGGGGAAATGCTAGACTAGAGGTGCAGTTCTGTTGTATAATGGGAGAAATGGACTAACTAGGAGGTGACCCATCTTTCCTGAGGCCCTGGCATTACCTGGCCCTGTGCCAGCCTTGGCGTAACCCTCCATGATCTCAGCCTTCAAGGAGCCTTTACTCTAGTTGAGAAATTAAGACAATAAACAAACATGAATAGACAAGTTTGTTTATTAAGATGTTAATCTGTGTTTTGCTCTTATTATAGGAAAGGAATGTTACTTTTCCATGTCCTTTCCAAGGGACCTAACAGAGCTGAGATTCACGTATTAAGAGCTCTTCTTTTACAAATTCAAAAATAATGAGCTGTAAAAACTGGAAGGCCATTCAGGCATATTCTGAAAGCAAGAAAGGCAATCAGTCTTGTATTTACCAAAAGATGTCAAAGATTCAACCCATATTACTGACAGTAGTGATGCAAATGACTCTTGTACACAGAAGTGGAAGGCTGTGGAGGGGAGCTGAGCAGCTGACCCACGTGTGTATGTTTTTTGATTTTCCTTGAACTGGCTATAACATCTTACTAATCCCCTCATGAATAAATGAATGAAATAATATCTGTGACCTATGTTCATTTTATATTTATACGAATCATGTTTTTACCTTTTAAGAAAATTGTTCTTAAACATGTTATATCCACTTATCTAAATTATATTTAATTCAAAGATGTTTATTTTTTAACAATGAGACAAAATTCCACATTAATAACTAAACACTAACATGCACTTAATTAATGTGCAGTCTGTAGCAAGAGTAGATCAATGAGTGTGAGTTAATTTCATATTTTACTGTTAGTCTGCTGAGCACGAACTGTCCACAGGCTCACCTTTGGTGCACCATCCTTCTGTATCCCTACGTCATTTGTGGCAATTCCTTTCACACTGCCATCTTCATGGAAAAGGACCTAGAACAAAAACACTTTTCATTATCACCTAGAGACTCATAACTGCCTTGCAAAGAAACAACAAACGGCTTTTGGTTTTTAGAAGGTGAACTTATTCTATAGATTATAGAGACACAGGCTTAAGAATGTTCAAGCAAAAATAAGAGATGTGCTTTTAAGATACTCCCTTCAAGATCAAACAGAACTCAGCTCAAACAGCTGGAAATGGAGGAAGTGTCCCAACCTGAAGAGGAAGAATGGGGGAGCTACTGAGAAGTCACCAAGGAGCCAGGAAGATGCAATGCAAGGCCATCTGCCATGTTCAGAGGTCAAGGGCATGTGTACAGAGCCTGGACGCGGGGCCTGTGACACATTGGACTGTCAGCTGGGGGTGCTGAGGACAGGGTCAGCCTCTTCCCCAGTGAGCCCAGACCCCAAAACCAAACACTCGAACAAGACAAAACAGAGTGGGGCTGAAGACAGCCCAGGGGTGATTAAAACTTATTTCTGGACCACGAAGAAAGAGGGAAAACTGGTCAAAAGTGTGATTGTGAGGATGAGGAGGAGCAATTCTCTCTCTTGCTCAGTTTCCGTTTCTTCCAGAGGAAGATGCTCTTTGGACAGGAAAGAACTAGAACCTCATGCCAGGAAGTATGCTAGTGAAAAGGTGAGATGAGAACCAGCGGCAAGGCACATGACACCTTGAAAACAAACCCACGCTAGGACAGGGCTGTGGCCTGGACCTGTAGATGGCCTGGGCAAATAGGGAACTGCGGAGGAGAGGAGAGCTGCTGGGGACTCTGAGAGACAGAGTGTGTGTGTGTGTGTGTGTGTGTGTTTGTGTGTGTAAACCATGGATGCCACAAACCACCTACTTGTGGCTTGGATACCGATTCCCATTAAGAACAGTTTATTCGGGAGAAATGCAAACCCAAATCCACGTGTACGAACTGGGAACCCAGAAACCAGTAGCAGGACGTGTAGTGCCGAGGCCCATGTGTTTTATTTGGCTTACATCTACTGTAATGGGAAAAACAAAGATGGTTTTAATTTCACTGGTGACAAAAAGGACAACTCCCTCTCCTATCCAGATTCTTTCAGCATTTCCTTTAGAAAACTCGACTGTAAATTCTGTCTCTCTTAGATATATAGGAATCATATAAAAAGCTAAGCAAGATTCCTGGTAGTTCAGCATCTTAGTGTTTCTTGGGTCCTCAGAGACACATTTGACATATGACCACAGAGGATGGTGTCTAGTCTCCCTGTCTCTGGGGGACAGTCTGGGCTACATGCCTGCCTCCACATCATCACTCGCTGCCAATCAAAAAGATACAGGACGCTTTATTTTTCCCTTTGGAGAAAGACGATTAACATGTATGTAATGGACTGTATCCGTCTGGCTGAGTTAAAGGTTAAGAGTTCTCTCTTTCTTGGCAACCTCCCTAGCAGATGGCCAGTAACTGCTCTGCAGTCTTGGTTTAATGCTCATTCAGTAATAAAACTGCTTCACTCTTGTTTATAATTTGTAGAGGTGATTTTTTTTTCTGGCTTGGCAGGAGATTTTATTTTTAATAATTTCCCCAACAACAACTAGTGAGACTCTGTATAGTGAGATATAGTTACCAGAGTTATTTTGAAGGAATTATTGGAAGCACAGTTTACAGAATGAAAATGGCAACCCGCCTTGCTGTAACCAGGCTTGAAGTAGTTGATTCACTCTGGGTGGCAATGAGAATACTGCAGCAACTCAAAATATGTAACATGGTGGTTGTAAGCATTGAGACTATTTAACCTGAAAAAAAAAATCACCAGTGAAGGTGGGGCAGGAGAGCAGGGCATAATAACTGGAAAGCTGTCCTTGGGGGAGGGCACAGATTTGTTCTACACACTGTAAGAAAGTAAAGAAAGTAAAGTCTACTCAATTTACAGAGGCTTTTTTCATTCTAGGTTGACCAGTCACCTGATGTGGAAAAATACCAGGACTTCAAGTACTCTTTGGATTGATCCTGCTAAGACTTCTTCTGATCTTACAACTCTAATATCCTATGGCTTTTTGAAAATATTTATCTATTTACTTCTGTATCATTCTTGGTTTAGTTTCAAAAGAAAAAGAGACCACTTCTATCAGCATTAGGAAGAGAGAGGCACAAACCTCGGCAGCTGCATAGCCAGGGTACACCTCCACACCCAAGGCTTCCGCCTGCTCCCCCATCCAGCTCACCAGATGGCCCAGGCGCACGATGTAATTGCCGTGATTGTTCATCGGGAGACCTACAGACAGAGGCTGGATTCAGAAGTCTGACTTCTTAGTGGGAAGTCGCAAAAACCCAAATACTAAATTTAGAAATTCTAAGGTCTAATTTCTGCATTATATACACGCATCATCTTCTGGCCATAATTTCAATTTCTTTCCTAACAATTTTGGGTCTAGAGTTCAAACTATTACACTGAAAACAACGTTACAGAACTAAATCAGAAATTCCTGGTTGCTTTACAAGACTGTCTCAGTGAACCTGGACTGGAAGACAAAAAAGCACTGGGCTCTGGTCCTGCTTTCTTTTCCACAAGCTAGCTGTGTAATTTTGGGCAAGTCCTTCAGGTCTCTGGGCCTTTCCTTTCTCATCTGTAAATGGAATGGATTTAACCAGATGAAATGTAGTTCCTTCCAGCTGTGGAATTCTGAAGTCCAGAATATTTATCATTCTTTACCTGGAAGAATTGGCACAGGAATTCTGTATTTCTCTGTTAAAATTCCAAATCTATCTTCTGTTACAGGAGTGTTGAGAGGGGCCTGGAAACAAAAGGAGGATAGAAAAGGGTGTTTTGAGTTCATATCTGTAAGGATAAACACAAAATAGTAAAATAATATGTCAAAAAGGAAAGAGAACTGTCTTCCTCACTTTTCTTCCGTCACTTCCTTTGGAAAACCTGACACTGTAAACCCTTTGTCTCTTTGAGACGCATGGGAATCTTTCAAAAAATGAAACAAGCCAGTTTTCATCTCAGGACTGTCTTTCCTGGGGGACCTGGAGCCACCTTTGAGTGGCTCAAGGAGGCTGGCCTCCTGTCTCCCTGCCTCTGTAGAGGTCAGGCTAGATACTGGCTCCAGTGCTCAATGGACACAGAAGAGAGGCTTTATTTTTCTTTGGATAAAGACAATGAACAGGTGTGGAATGGATTGGATCTGCCTGGCTACATGAGGCTTTGATGTGAAAAATGTTTTCTATTAATATTATAATTGCTATTTTGTCAATACTAATTAAATGATGCCTATTTCTGAAATACACTGAAGAGAGAAATTAGGCATAATTACAGCATGTCAAGTTTCAAGGAGTCTGCTACTTTAGAAGGAAGAGCACTGTCACTTGTGCAAATCCCCAGGTCGGCACACCCAGCCTCAGCACTAACCTCCCAGCCTCAGCACTAACCTCCCAGCCTCGGCGCTAACCTCGTTCCATCTCAGCCTCTCCGCCAGTCCTCGAGAGGTGTCCTCCTGAAGCCCCCGCCTGGGAGGCGACAGGGCCTGAAACAGTGCCTTTGCTTATGACTCCCGTGCCCCAACCACGTTCTGTCTGTCAAAACCTCTCCTTTTCTGCTGCTCTTTGGAGCTCCTTTCTGTTTGCTAGATAGGGTGCTGCTCAGAATCACTGAATGAAGCCAATCTGACCTTTAGATTTACTCAGGTGAATTGTGTTTGTTAACAGTTTCACAACTGTTTATATAGAATATTTAGTATTCACAGATACTAAATATTCTAACCTTGAATACTTGAACAGAAATGATATAGCTCATCTCACAGAAGAAAAAAGTGAGATCCACAGAGTATAAGATTTTAACCGAGGTCATACAAACGATGAGCACAGTAAGACTAGCACTGGGTTCTCTGTAAAGCTCGCCAGTGATGTGTCTGCTTAGGTTATAAGTCTTACTAATGTATTTCTTCAGAAAATTAGATTAAATTACCCTCTTTGGGTTTAGGTATAAAAAAATAAGATAGTTATAGAACATTTTATTAAGAACAATGATATAAACACCTATGGAGTAAGTTAGGAAATACCCTCAAAATAAAAAGTGAAGTTGCTCAATTGTGTCTGACTCTTTGCGACCCCATGGACTGTAGCCTACCAGGCTTCTCCGTCCATGGGATTCTCTAGGCAAGAATACTGGAGTGGGTTACCATTTCCTTCTCCAGGGGATCTTCCCGACCCAGGAATCGAACCTGGGTCTCCCGCATTGGAGGCAGACGCTTTAACCTCTGAGCCACCAGGGAAGCTGTATTTTATTCAAAGACCTTCTCAAGATAATGTCTTCTCATAAATCCAGTACACAAACATAACATGTATAAGGCATTATGTGAAAATGAGTTAATTTAAAAATCATTAACTATATTTGATGTTAGTCAATTTTTTTGGCCGTTTTAAAATTAAAAACCTATCTACAGTTACCCTCTAAGAGCTATAACCACGTGAAAAGGGTTCTCCATATTTCTTTCATCTGGACATAGAAATACAATCAAGATGAGACTCGGTATAAATAACAACTTTTCATACTCCCTTCTCCTTCCAGTCTGGGAACAGCTCTTGTAAAGCTCGTGGATCCAGGCACGCCCCTGAGAGGGTGTGAGCGCCTATCTGAGCAGCTTTCTCCACCAGACACACGCGGATGTCCTTCTCGTGCTGGGCGGCCAGCTGCTTGAGCCGTGCGGCTGCAGAGAGCCCCGCAGGCCCGGCACCCACAATCACCACGTCCGCCTCCTCTGCAAACCGCTCCATGTTCACTCCTGGGAGTGAAGAGGATTTAAACATGCATGACAATTCTGGGATGACTACGACCTGATAAAATCACAATGTTGGGTTATGACTACTCACTATCCTTTATAGCATTATAATTTTTTTAAATAAACTTTCTGTTTTGTATTTGGGTATAGCTGATTAACAATGCTGTGATACTTTCAGGTGAATAGCAAAGGGGCTCAGCCATACATACACATATCCATTCTCCCCGAAACTCCCCTCCCATACAGGCTGCCACAAGGCACTGAGCAGAGTTCTCTGTGCTATATAGTAGGTTCTTGTAGGTTATCCATTTTAAATAGTGTACGTAACCCTCCCAAACTCCCTAACTATCTGTACCCCCATTCTCCCCTCCCCGTCACACCCCCCAAACATAAGTTCATTCTTTAAGTCTGTGAGTTACAGCATTATTTATATAAATTGCCCCTCTGCTTCCTGCAAGAGCTATACAAAGTATATTATTGTTTCAGCAGAATGTTCTGTTTGAGGGCATTATCATACTTCAGCTTCCATAAATCAACTTTTATTACCGAGATCTATTAGTGTAAGTTTGCAAATATTTGCTTATCTAAATATTAATATGTAACAGATTTGATAAAGTTATAAAATATTAGGTGATTTTATGCTATCCTGAAAAATATAATATCAATATTTACCTCTACAAAATGATACAAAGTTTCTAGAAAGATCTCAACAGTTTCACAAAAATGATGACTTACCTTCCCATCGTTTGTCCTGATCCCGGGGATAGACAGTATAGTGGGTAGTAATTCGAGGTACAACAGAAGTTGAAGACCATCGTATAGCGCACAGAGGTAGGTAATTTTTCTTAATTTTTATGGCATGAAAGCAGTGGTATACTGCACAAAAATTAGGAACAGTATTATTTTTTCAAATAGTTTTTCTCAAGAGTAGTTTGAAGAAAATCTTAAAGCACACACACACACACACACACACACACAATCTAGGATTGGGGATCTGATCTGCTTCCTGTTTGTTGCTGTATAGTCACTAAGTCATGTCCAACTCTTTTGCGACACCACAGATTGTAACTTGCCAGGCTCCTCTGTCCATGGGATTTGTCATGCAAGAATACTGGAGTTTTCTGTTAATTAGCCCTAAAACCTTAAAGAATCACTCAACTGTTATAGGTTTCAGTTTCCTCATTCAAAAAAGTAAAGGGTTACCAGGTGATCACTAAGGTACCATCTTTTTTTTTTTTTAAATCTTGCCACACAGCTTACACGGTCTTAGCTCCCTCACCAGGGATTGAACCCAGGGCCATGGCAGTGAAAGTGCTGAGTCTTCACCACTGGATTGCCAGGAAACCCCCCCAGTAAGGTAACTTGTGAGTCCATGAGACGCCTTCTCTTTGGAAGCCTGTTTATCTTATGGCCACATCAACATTGCATACATTCAGTCAGTGAACAGTTAAAGCTACACTGCAGAGCCCTTAGCTGGGAGAGAACTGAAGCGGACTGTCCTCTTTCCAAGGTAAACAATTCAGTTGGCTATTCCTCATAAAGCAATGTTCACAAACTAGAACATTTTAAAAGCTTTTTAATAAGCTAATCTATTCAATTTACCTTATGTCAAGCTTCACCTATAAATAGGATGACCGTATAATTTACCACCTAAACCAGATACTTGGAGAGCACTACAGTGAAAGTGAAAGTCGCTTAGTCATGTCCGACTCTTTGCGACCCCATGGACTATACAGTCCATGGAATTCCCCAGGCCAGAATACTGGAGTGGGTAGCCTTTCCCTTCTCCAGGGGATCTTCCCAACCCAGGATCGAAGCCAGGTCTCCCACACTGTGGGCAGATTCTTTACCAGCTGAGCCACCAGGGAAGCCTTTCGTGGTCAGCGCCAAGGGAGGTGCTAATGGTTACACCGGGCCCACGCAGGCAAAAGGCGCTGCAGGGTTGGCTTCATTTTAAATTAAGGAGACCCACCTTCTAGCTGAGTTAATGTATATATTCTTTGAGTTAGCAAATAAGAATTTTATGGAAATAAACACAAGTGTGCCAAGATTTATCTGCAAGAATGTTCATTAAACTTCCATTGTCCTTAAACCTGCACCTCTCTCTCCTCCGTGCCTTACCTGAAACCGAGCACAGCAGGCCTCACAAAAAGAGAGAACTAGTGAGGTGGGAAGTGCCTCAGTTCCCGGCAAGAAGTTCTAAAGTCATCTGTGTTGTGCTGGACCTTTGTTCATTCACTCAGGTTACAATAAAGAGAGGTCTTTTCTCTTCATGCAGATGAATCCTTCCACCTGGATGATGACGCTTTTCCTTCCCATCTTCTTAGAGATATTCCTACTTTAAATAGTAATACCCTCCTTTAATCCTGGATCTTCAATTTCTTATCCCCTTCTCTAGTACTCCTCTCCACAGTGATCCTTCCCTTAATAATAACAAAAATAAAAAGACAGAATCCTTCGTTGGGAATAGCCCTGAATGCTATCAAAACTTACATATGGAGCTATGGGAGTCTGTCATGGGAGAAGGAGTAAAATCATCAAAGGAGCAGAATAAAGAGTTCATAAAAAGCTAGAATACATATAAGGATTTGGTATATGATAAAGATGCTTTTTCAAATCAGGAAGAAGAGATAGTTCTTCATTAAATGGTCAGATACTGGCAGAAACTTAGCTCTTCCTTAATATCGAAATGAATTTCATTTGATCAATGATTTTAATAGAAAAAACTGAAAGTATAAAGGATTACAGTGATAAATCCACAAATTATTTGAGTCTCTGCTTTTGAGTGTGGTCTGCACTTCAGGATCAGCTTCCAGTGAGTAGAGTGTGGCAAGGAAAAATACTAACTTTACAGTGGAGAGCCACGGCAGACACTTTGACCAAGTGATCAAGTTTACCATTACTGCAATAAGATATATTAGTATCACATGATGTGATGTGATGGGAAAAGCTCCTCACCTCTGTGGCACACCTCCCCCATGTCTACAGCCTTGATCTAATTGTAAGAAATCAGCAGACAAACTCAGATCAAGGGACATCCAACAAAACGCCCGACCAGTGCACACTGAAGGTGTCAAGGTCATGAGACACAAGAAAAGACAGAGGACGTGCCACACTGAAGTAGACGTGACAGGAGAGGACGTGACAACTAAAGCAAGGTGGGGACCAGGCCTGGGTGCCGACCAGAAAAAGAATCTGGACAAAGGCCACAGTTTAGTTAATACTGTTGTATCAGTGTTAATTTATTTGCATTTGATGATTATTTTATGGATGTGAAGTTAAGCTGGATGAAGGTTATAATATCGAGAATTCCTCGTGCTATCAGAAAAGATTTTTAAAAGAGTGTAAATGCTTGTGACCTTGGATCAGGCAATAGCTTCTTAGCTATGACACCGAAGAACAAGCAACAAAAGAGAAAACAGATAAAATGTACTTCATTGAAATTAAAATCTTTTGTTTTCAAAAGATACCATCAAGAAGAACAGATAACTCATGGAAGGGGAGAAAATATGTGCAAATCATATCTCTGATGAGGGTCTTGTATCTAACATATACAAAGAACTAATTTCTAGTAAAAAAAAAAAAAAGACAAATAACATGATTAAAAACATACAAAGAACCTGAATAGCTGCTTCTCCAAAGGAGATAAACAAATGCCCAATATGCACATGAAAAGATGCTCAATATCATTAACCATCAGAGATAAGATACCACTTGATATCCACTGGATGGTTATAATCAATAAGATAGATAACAAGTGTGGGTGAGGATGTGGAGAAACTGGAACCCTCCCCTACACTGCTGGTGAGAATGTAGATGGCGCAGCCACTCTGGAAAACAGTCCGTCACTTCCTCAAGATGTTAAGCATAGTTTCCATGTAATTCACTCTTAGGTATATACTCAAGATCAAAGGAAACACGTCCATACAAAAACTTCTGCATGAATGTTCATAGGTACATTATTCACAGCAGCTCCAAAGTGGAAATGACCAAATGTCCATTAGTGAATGGACAAATAAAAAGTGATACTGAAATACTATTCAGCAATAGAAAGAAGTAAACATGGCCAGACCTTGCAAACATTAAGCTAAAGTGACTAGAGGCCAGCCACAAAAGGACCACATTAGGGACTTCCCTGGTGGTCCACTGGCTAAGACTCCGTGCTCCCCTTGCAGCGGGTCCAGATTCAATTCCTGGTCAGGGAACTAGACCCCATAATGCTGCAACTAAGAGTTCACATTCCACAGTGAAAGCATTCACACGCTGCAGCTAAGGATCCTGCATGCCACAACTAAGACTCGGTGCAGTCAAATAAATTTGCATTTTTAAAAGACCACATATTATATGATTCTGTGTATACAGGATATCCAGAATTAGACTAATTTATAGAAATAGAAAATAAATTAGTTACCTAGGGCTGGAGAGTTGGGATTGATTTCTAATGGGTATGAGATTTCTTCCTGGGATGATGAAAATGTTCTAACACTGTGTGATGGAACTTTGCAGAACTTTGTGGACATACTGAAAACCACTGAATGGTATACTTCAGATGATGTAATGACATGGTATATAACTTACATCTCAATAAAACTGTTATTATGGGAAAGATATTATGGGATTATGGGAAAAACATTTATAATTTTTAGAAAGAAACTTGGATTTGGAAAAGTTTTTCTAACTATAGTTAAAAAAAATCTCAAAAATCATAAAATCATTTAACTAAAATTTTAAACATCTATATGACCAAAAGATGACATAAATAGTGTCTTATTTATATTCTCCAGGAGATAGCATACTCCTATTTATTTTCGTTTTTGTGTGCTAAATCTCAGTGCTAGCCTATATATAGGTAAAAATATTTGTTGAGTATCAGTCCTTTTTATATTCCTTTCTTTCAGAGTACTTACTTATGACTGACTCATGCTATTATGAAACAGGTTAGTCCTGTTTTATTGTAATTCTCTGTGAAAAGGCAGGCTAGAGTCATAAATGAGAAGGATTAAAAGGCCAACAAGAGGGAAAGAAAAGCTAAGCCATAGGCTGGGAGGAAGTATCTGCAGAAAACATAGCTGATACAGGGCTGACATACAATATACATGAAAAACTCATTCATCAATAATTCAACAAGAAAATAAACAGCTCAATTTAAAAACAGGCAAAAAGATATGGACAGACACCTGGCCAAAACAGTTATTCAGATGGAAAATAAGTGTAGGAAAAGACGCTAAACACCCCGTTTCATTAGGGAATTGCACATTGAAACAACTGCAAGCTGAAACACCTATTAGAATGGCCAAAACCCAGAACGTGGAGAACACCACTGAGGAGGTGGGGCCGCAGACCTCATTCATTCCTCCTGGGAACGCAAAACAGTGCAGACACTGTGGAAGACAGTTGGGCAGTTTCTTATAAAGCCAAAAATACTCTTTTCCCTCCTCCTTTAAACTCTTTTATTAAGTAAACACTTCATGATCCAATGTAAGTATTAAAATAACACAATGCTGAATAAAAGGGAAAGTGAAAATGCCCCTTCTCAAAATGTTTCCAGAATAAATGAATGCAGGACTTCCCTGGTGGTCCAGAGGTTAAGAATCTGCCTTGCAATGCAGGAATGTGGGTTCGATTCCTGGTTTGGGAACTAAGATCCCACATGCCACAGAGCAGCAAAGCCCACACACACCTACTGAGCCCATGTGCTCTGAAGCCCGTGTGCCACAACTACTGGAGTCCATACACCACAACTAGAGGGCCTGCATGCCACAGCTGAGCCCGTGTGCCACAACTGGAGAGTCCACGCACCACAACCAAGGTCTTGCTTGCAGTAACTAAGACCCTGCTGCTGCTGCTGCTGCTGCTGCTAAGTCGCTTCAGTCGTGTCTGACTCTTCGCGACCCCATGGACTGCAGCCTACCAGGCTCTTCCGTCCAAGGCATTTTCCAGGCAAGAGTACTGGAGTGGGGTGCCATTGCCTTCTCTGAACTAAGACCCTACGTAGCCAAATAAATAAATCTGAAAAGAAAGAAAAAATGAGGGCATGCTGCGTCCCCCCGCCAGCCCTTCCTCCACCTCTGCCTCCTCTACACGACCCAGGCCCTCTGTCCCTGAGAGGAAGCCATATTCGGTCTCCTTCGCGGGCCCGAGGTGCAGCCATGGCAGACAGTGGGGACACCCATGCGATGGGCAGTGGCAGTGCGGGCCAGGCCTCCACGGGAGCTGCGATGGCACGATGGGTGCTCTCGGGAGCGGTGGCCCCATCAGCCCGGCCTCAGTGCCTCTCGGGGACCTCGCACTCATCACACTCATCTTGGAGCAGTTCAAGAACCAGGGCCTGTTTGACAGCTTCTGCCAGGACTGCCTGGCCCAGATGGACATCAAGCCAGCTTACCAAAACCGGAGGCAGAAAGTGGATAATTTTGTTGTCAACACATCTGGATAAGTGGGAATGGAATCCTTCTATGAACAAAAACCAGTTGTAAAATGGTCTGAGGCAGAGTGTGGTTCAGTCAGGGATGTTGGAAGCTGGAGTGGACAGAATTCTTTCTGAGGTGGTGGATCCCAAACTAACCCATATCTTTTGGCCACAAACAGAATGAGCAATTAATGAATTCCTGGTGGCCCAGAAAAAAAGAAGTCGTGCCAGCGCTGCCCCCCACCCCGACCCAATCTCCCTGAGCCTGGAAGCTAGGACCCTCCAGCTCCATCCCAGGCTTCCCTAGAACATGTCTCACACATTTTGGAAGCTCCTTTGAATTAATGGTGAAGAACTGGATTCAGTTACTTCATTCAACTTCAGAATGAAGACAAGCCAAGGTCCTCACTGACTTCAGCGTTCAACGCTGACTGTGGGGTGTTCAGACAGGAGAGGGAGCAAGCAGGGCTGTAGGAAAGTGACTGTGTGGGCCCCCGCACGGTGCTGCCATCTGGCCAGCCTGTCCTAGGGGATGACACCCAGCAAACGCTACAGCTATACTAAGAAACACCACATCACCTTGGGGGTTGTCCTGAAAGTAACCTTTGTTACTTAAGAGACTGGGTAAGCAGAAGCTACAATGAATGAACACAATGAGTCTCAAAGATGCAATTTAAAAGAATGACAGTAAAGGTTGGCCAGGAGTAGGTATTTGACAATGCTTATTTGATACTGTTTCTCAAAGTTGCAAATCAGAGTGTACAAGCTATCAGCACCAGAGAGCTGTAAGACTGTTGCCACCCTCTCTACATAACTCTGTAGCTTCTACTTCCTTTCCACTGCAAAAGGGGTCAAAACTTGGGACCCTCAAATGGATGAGGAAATGCAGAGTTGGATGAGGAAATGCAGAGTTGGGTGTAGGGAAAAGCATTTGCAGACTCTCTGTCCAGGGCTTCTTCCTATCCTACAAGGGCTAGGAAGTCTTGATTGTGTTTATTTTATTCTCATGTTTGTGTTTTTTAGAAGGTGAATAAGTGGCTTAAGTTTTATAATTAAATCAGTTGATACTCTGAAAAAAAAATGAATATAAGATAAATTATATACTCTTTAGAAGAACATATAAGATCTCTTACTATCTGAACCCAGTTTATCTTTTGAAACTATTTCCCAGCATTAATCTATTAAACACATTCCCAAATATTGCATTTTTTCACACCACTGGGCCCTTTGCTTCCTATTTTGCTGTTTTTTAAAAAAATTATTATTATGGTCAAATATACATAACATAGGATTTATTATCTTAATCATTCTTAAGTGGACAACTTGTTATTTTCTTTGTCTGGAATATTAAGAAAAAAATTTTTTTTTGGCTGGGCAGCAAGGCATGCAGGATCCTAGATCCCAGACCAGAGATGGAACCTGTGCCCCCTGCAGTGGAACCGTAGAGCTTTAACCACTGAACTGTTGGGAAATCCCCTCTTTGCCTGGTGTCTTCCTTCACTTTTCTGTACTGGTTAAACTTCCTTTGGAAATTGTGAAAACTCTTCTTGGTAGTTCTAACCCCCTCCTTGCTCTTGTAACACACTGTACAGGATTGTCTTATCCTTCTCCTCTCAGCTCATGGGTTCCTCAAAGGCAGAGAGGGTCTGATTTATCCTGAAAACCTAGTGCCCGTTGCAGGGGCTGAACAAAGAAAGTGCTCCATCAGCTCTTCCTACACTCCTCTGTATTTCTGATACTTGCTTCTGAAGCTAAACATACTCTTACCATAGGATCTAGCAATTCCTATTGCATTTGGCATTCACCAAAATGAGTTGAAAATTAAACATCCATACAAAAATCCACAAACAAGATGAACAAACTCTAGAGATCTACTGTATAACACTGTACCTATAGTCAGTAACATACATTTACAATTTTGTCCAAAGTGTGTATGTCATGTTCTTATCACAATAAAATATCCAGAATTTAAAAGATTCACCTGAATGTTATAAGCATCGCTATAAGCAACCTTATTCATAACTATCGAAACTTGGGAGATGTCCTTTAATAGGTGAGTGGATCAACAGACTGTGGTGCACCCATACAATGGAATGTTAATCGGTGCTAAGAAGAAGTGAAGAGACACTGGAGGAAATGCATACTGAAAATGCTACATCCTTTATGATTCCAACTCTATGACATTCTGGAAAAGGGACAGTAAAAGATCAGTGGGTCAGGCGTTCAGAAGAGGGAGGAAGGGATGAATATGTGGAAAAAAGGGGATCTGTGGGGCAGCAAGGCTATTCTGTATGACAATGTTATTAATGGAGGATATGTGTTATTATACATTTGTCAAAACCCACAGAATGTAGGACACCCAGAGTGAACCTGATATAAACTCTGAACTTTAATGTATCAATACCGGCTCCCCAAGTGTGACCCATGTACCACACCAATGCAAGATGTTAGCAGGGAATGGGAGAAAGCTAGAAGGAAACTCTGTGTACTTTCTGCTTGATTTTTTAAAAATCTAAAGCTGCTAAAAGGAATAACAGTTATTAACTGAAGCAACAAACAAAAAAGACAAACAGAATAAGGCAGCGGCTAAGTGAACAGACTCCGGAGTTTGTCTAGACTGTGTTTGAATTCAGCAAGTTATGAACTCTCCCCACTTCATGAGCTCTGAAGTTTATTGTCAGCCTTTGTCTAGAAAACACTATTGTGCAGGACCCAGTACGTCTCACACAAAGCAAGTGACTAATACACATTTGTTAACCTGATAGATACCTTCCTAATTACAATTTTAACTGTCATCCAGCAATTTGCAAATCTCTGGTTTATTTTCCTAAAACTAATTCCTGGATTATAATGATAACAATGAGGGCTTTCTCAGTTTTTGTCTTTAGAGGAAGCATCTATCTGCGTGTGAATGAGCTTCTAAACATAGAACAATAAATAAACAGTAAATCTTAACAAAGGTTTTTGTATTTTGGATTTGGAGTATATAATAAAATTTATATTTTCATTGGCATATAGAACAGTTATGAATTTTCAATTTTATTACCACATGGTACTCTTTATGACTTTATGAGACATGTGGGGCAGCTACAATCCTCATTTACAGCAGAGAGAGAGAAATTCAGACGACCCCAGCCAACCCAGTCTCTATTCTTCCAACACCAGTCAAACTCTGAGGCTACAACTGGACTTGACCTGGCCTCTGAAGTTATAGGACCTGAAACTAGCTGTCTCCTTCTTCCCTCCCTTCCTCCTCTCGCTTTCCTTCGTTTCTGATTAAAAGGAGATGTCAGCCTGGCAAAGGCTAATTATTTATATCCTTAAGCACTCAACTGCATAACTGATTTATTTTTATGCTTCTTTCCAATAAAATGAATTTTTTAAAAAGTAAAACCTAGCATCAGACAATCAATTAGATTATGATGAATGCAGGAGGGGAAGAGGTTTGAAGCACTGAACCCTAAAGCCTCTTAAACACTAGAAATCTGTTTTCCGAGAGTCACTCTTTTATTAAAAAAAAGTCAACGTATCAATTTTCTCTACTTGCAAACAGCATACTAAAAACTGTAATACTGGGAATAACTTTTTAAAATCTACTTATCCCTTCACCTTTATTAAATCTTAAAAAAAACGGTAAATAAAGATATTATAGAAGAGCTCAGTTCCAGAGTTCAAATAGAGTATTATCATCATTTAAAAGAACACTTACTTATTTATTATAAAAAACAATTGTTTTGATGCATTGTAATTGAGCATACAGAAGTTATCATTTGATTTTGAAATCTGATGATTTGGTCCCAAACAAAACTGTAATTTCATTGCTTATATAGCTAATAATTTTCTTAAAAATATCTGGAACTGGGTAATCTAATTTCCTTCAGGGGGTTAAAGAAAGTCACAACCTTTACTCCTTTTCTGAATACAAAACTGACACTTAACTTTAGAGATTTAAACACTTAGACACCTTGGCTAAATTTTGGTAGAGAGGTGAGGTCAAAAAGTTCAGAGAACTCATAATATCACCATAGAAAATCACACTGATGGCAACTCTGGGTCCATCTCTTCGATGTCTGTAGTCCTAACACCATGCCATGAAAACAGCAATGATTTAGCTGCTGCTGCTGCTGCTGCTAAGTCACTTCAGTCGTGTCCAACTCTCTGCGACCCCATAGATGGCAGCCCACCAGGCTCCTCTGTCCATGGGATTCTCCAGGCAAGAATACTGGAGTGGGTTGCCATTTCCTTCTCCAATGCATGCCTGCATGCTAAGTCGCTTCAGTCGTGTCCAACTCTGTGCGACGCTATGGACAGTAGCCTACGAGGCTCCTCTGACTACGGGATTCTCTAGGCAAGAATACTGGAGTGGGTTGCTCTTTCCTTCTCTAGCAATGATTTAGAGACCCAATAAAAACAGAAATAGTAATTTTGGTGGGATTTGGATAGCACCTGACCCAAGAATGATTTCAATTAAATTAAGAGGAGGGCAGATTGCATCTGATTACTCTGAAATTTTGAAAAACATAAAGCATACTGTGGACAAAAAATGTCACCTGCTAATTTCAGTAAACAAAAGATGTTGTGGCCATCAAGCGATCAGCCATAGCAGCTGCCTCCAACAGTACAACCCTGAGGGGATTCAGAATGGAGAAAAGCAAGGTGCTGGCCCTAAATAGTAAAGATGCTTGTCAAGGAATAACTGTAATGAGCCTAGACTCTGGCATCTTCCCATACAGAGAAAAGTACTAAATTCATTAATTTGAGATGTCTAGTTTTCTCTAATTAGCAGTAATCTTTTGATGTTCCAGCTACCTGTTTTTTCCGTTTTTACTCCCCTGGCCCTAAACTCCTATACATCCTGGCTATTCCCCTAACTCTCTGGAACAGTCCTTCAGAGCTATCTCAGAGGCTTTCTCCTGGGTTTAAGTCCTCAGCATTTCTGTTGACATCAGGCTTCCCTGGTGGTTCAGTGGTAACGAATCTGACTGCCAATGCAGGAGACGTGGGTTCAGTCCCTGAGTCAGGAAGATACCCTGGAGAAGGAAATGGCAACCCACTCCAGTATTCTTTCCTGGGAAACCCCACGGACTGAGGAGCCTGGTGGGCTACAGCCCATGGAGTTGCAAAGAGTCAGACATGACTTAGCAACTGAGCATGCACTCATGTCTGTTGAATACAACATAGCTCTCAACTTCTAGGTTTTGCTTCCCACCCTACACCCCTCACTAGCTGACCTGACTAGTTGGTGACTGCAAAAGGACCTAGAGCTGACTTCTCTCCTTCCCCTGAACTCTACGAGGAACGAGAGCCTTGGTACCAGTAGTGGCCTCTTCTGCTCACCCACCTCCTTGGACAGTCAAGATGAATCCAGGTGACTCTTCCCTGGTTCTAGGAACTTCAGATTATTGGTTGATGATTCTGAGTTTTATCCGGTGAAGTATAATAGGTACCTAGCTCCCCAGCTGAAAGATGTTGAGTTGAAAGCTCCCTGGCTGAAAGACACTGAGTGCTCCGGACTGGGTGATTAAGTGAGAGGCTGGCCTAATATCTTTGCCTCCAATTAACATTCCAGTTAGGTTTGCTGCTGCTGCTGCTAAGTCGCTTCAGTCGTGTCTACATACAAAACTTATACTTCCAAGAATTTACTTAACTGGGAATTACAGGAAATCACGCCTTGAAAATGACTAAGATGGGGTTCTTTCATCGTGTACAGAGTTAAGTCAGAGAAAGCCAGCTTGATAAAACATCTTTTCAGAATTCCCTTAAAGAGATAAAAGTGCTCTAGAAGGAACTTGCATTTCTCTTTCTGTGTCTTCGCCTACTTGCCTAAATGCCTACTTGATCTTTGGTGCTGTATGGGGGGTGTGTGTCCTGAAACTTGGCCTCTGCCATCCGGAAGGTACACATATGTTGTACATCTGTCAGCCAGTCGAACAGACTGAGATTCTGCAGTCTGTTGTCCACTGTGCCAACTCTCAGGGACATTGCAATCTTAACCTTTATTGTGTCAGTCTTCATTTTCTTAGACTATTTTGGGCAGTAAAGCTTCTGGATCTTGTTTAGGTGGCATTCTCCACACTCTCTTGTGGGGAAGCCTCTTGCATCTTATAGGTTTGAGTCACTATTAATATATAGCTCATTAATGGCCGGATGATGATTTTTAATTGGAAAAACTTTTAAATTGGTAAATTTTTAGAGAGCTTTCATAACAAGCACTGTTTTATTGGTACCCATGAAAAACGCAAATTAGAGGGTGTGAAAACACATATAATGATTAACCTAAGAACTCCTTTAAAACAAACATACAAAAAAAGTTTGGGAAGACTTGTTTCTGGTCTCTGCTTCCCCTCAATGGGTCTTATAGATGCTAATAAAAGTATTAGGATAATTAATGTTAAGATGAAAGTTAAAAAAAAAACTGAAAGGGAAGTCTACAGACTTCTTCCCAACAAGGTGAAAAATTTTAAGGTACTTGTTTCCCAAAATAAAGAAATCTATAGATAGTTATTAATAAATGGGATGTTAATGGGATTAAAGCAAAAGGACTTGATGCAACACTAAGTAAAGATGGATGAGCCAAAGGGACACCCTGTTGGTTCCCAATATTAATAAGCCCCAAACAAGTCTGCTCTATTTACCCAGTCAAAAAATATATTCCCTTAAAAGGCTGGGAAAAAAATTATACTTAGCTACCTGACAAACTAGTTGCCAATTAGTTGGGGCAGCAGTTAGACCTATTAGTCAAGTTACAAGACTGACAAGAGGGCTTGTGTCCCTTGGCTCAATCTCTCACTAGGGATCTGAGAATCTTTTATACAAAATAGATAAAATGGTTGGAGAATAAAAGAAAGGAAAGCTTCTAGGACTCCTTTTAAGACCAAAGCTTGTTGACTGGGTTCCAATGGGAACCAAAGTTAAAGGTATAAAAGTTGACAGAATTGAGATGAAAGTTTATAAAAACTGGTACATTTAAATAGGCTTTATATAAGATGTTTACATCTCTTTTGCTGAATTATATTGTGGGATAGACATGTTTCACTGGGCTTCCTCTTTTTGGTATTATAAGATAGGGTATATAAATCTGGCCCTCAGGAAATATTATTTAAATATAGGAAAGGAAACCAATAGGGTTACCTGAGCCAAGACAATATAAAGTAAAAACTAGGAACTAATATTTAGAGGCTAAAAAAAAAAAAATAATAGACATTTTTCTCTGGGTCTAACCTATGTACTTAGAAAGAAGGGCTTTGTAATGCCTTATGCAAGTTTTTGAAAGCATGACAAATTAAATTCTAAAGTTCTATAACCTGGGACTCTTTTTTGATTTTCAGTTTAGCTGGAAATCTCTGATACAAAAGCAAATCAAAGTAAGTATAGTTGGACAAATCAATCTTTTAATATCAGGAGCTACTGTACCTTGCAAGTCTCTACAGATCAGAAATGTAAATACAGCTCCCAGAGAACTGAGACTGAGCCTAATTAGCTCAATCAAATAAAACCCGAAATGGGGGGGGGGGGGAATGGGAAAAAGACCTTTTAAGACGCCAACTGTTGGAAAGGTTCCCTCACCCAAACTCTAATTCTTAGCCTCCTTAAGGGTTTATCAAGGACAAATATAAATCTGAAGGCCTTTCCACAAATAGTGAAGTATTAATCTGAGCAAACAAATTTATCTTATTCCAACTGTTACTTATACACTTGTGAGTTTATATGGTAATATCTGATTCATAACTAAGTTTTTAGAGTGAAGCTATGTGATCTCTAGTTTTGTCTGTTTATGTGTCTGGGTGCACATCACATATGAGATATCTCTAACTCTGGAAAATATGAACAAAATTAAACTTATAAAAGAGCTCTATTTAATTGACTTAAAGTAAGTGCTTACAAACTAAATATTTCTAAATATAAAAGAAACTTGTTGGAGGGAATTTGGGGCTCACATGGTCTAGAAAATATTCAATATTAAATTAATATCTGATATTAAAGTTATCTTAAGCTCACTGGTGTAGTCAATACAGACATGTCTTACTTTTATTGTACCTAAGTTTACGGAAGGTCAGTAAGTTCATGTCATTTTTGTTATAGAGTTTGTCAATGTGAAAAAAAAATTTAACTTGATATGATTTTAAGTTAACCAATAAAGGTAAATGAGATAAGAATTTTCTGGTGAACTCTTTAGGAATTCTTTTGTTTGGGTGTTTCTCAGATTTTTGGTTATTTGAATTTTGGTAAGTTAGATGATGGGAAATCCTTGAATATCCAGGTCATTTCAAATAAGATAAAATACTGGAACATTAATTGCTAAACAGGTCTAAATTGACCTACTTTTGTTTCCTCACAAGAGGGAAACCAAAGATCTTTGGCTTTATTGGACATATCTTGTATCATATAGAATAAAGAAATTATGTTATGAGAAGATATACGTTTCTAGAAGTTATAGAATATCCCAAATGGGAAATGCTGGTTTCACAAACAGTTCACAATCACTTGTTCCTTTCAGGTTTCTGCTAAAGATTAAGGTATTTAAGGGTTAAAACTATAACATGTAATCAAAGCTACTAAAACTATCAAGGGAAGTAGTTCAGTGTATAAGCAAAGTAGGATGTATGTTTTCGGCAAAAGAAGACTGAAGAATAGAAATGAACCTGTTGGAACTGTAAGGGTGCTTTTGTCCTAGAGTCAGTTATTTCTGGATAAAAAAAATTAAGGAACAAACTAATAAGAATAGAGAAAGTTGTGGAAGGTCTATAGAAAAAAAGCCCTGAAAAAGGAGTTTCGAAAATGGTCAGGCTAGGATTAGATTAAATTTAGTAATGTAAACGGATTTTGTAATTAAAAGTAGGCTGGAGTAGGACTAGTCTTGGTTCCTCTCTCTGTTAAGAGAACAAAATTTTCCCTGCTTTTGATAACAGATTGAGTTTCTGTGCCTCTAAATGATCTGTTTTTGCTTTTGAAATATTTTGTCACTTTGGTTAAGTGAATAAGTGTTGTTTCACAATGACCTATGATCCTACTTGACTAGTGTTTTGAAACCTTTTTGATATTTTTGACAAACTTCCCAAATAGCAAATTCTAACTAAAGTCCTTTTGACCTTCAATTAACTCTGGGATACTTCAAAGGAACCCTGATATTGCAAAGAGAGATATTAAACTAATCAGGTTTGTTTATTTATGTTAATGTACATGGGAAACATTGTCACATAAGTGGTGGTAAAGCCATTTAGGGTTAGATGTCATTAATACAGATATTCTAAAATTTATAAAGAACTCCCAGAAGTCTGGTATGTCCTGTTATCAATATAATGCTATCAATCATAATTCTAGTTATTATCTTAAAATGCTGTCTGTCGCAGAAATATCCAAGTTTCTTGTCAATTGCATTGTAATCAGATCTTTAACCACGTCATTTTAAGTATTTTGTCATTTATAGATAATCATTGCTTTACTCTGATGCTTTTGTAAAATGAAGATCTTCGAGATTTATAAAAATGACTTTTTGGCAAATACAAATTCCTGATAACTTTCAGATCATATCACTGAACTGAAAAACCTTTCCTCTTACACTCACCTACAACAAGTTGATAAAGTATACCTTTGTAAATGAAGATGAAACATTATCTTTCTCTTTACGTGATCCCTCCAAAATCTGGCTTGTTCAGCTGGTTCTCCTGTGGATTGGATAGCTTATTTCAACCAGACTACAACTAGTTATACTGATCATTGTTTTAATTTGCCCTCTTGTTGGATTCAAATGACTTATAACTTGTCCCTCTCTCTGCTGCACTATGACCTTATTAATGTTATTAGCTGAATTACTTATATCCTTTCTATTTCATAAAATTTCCTTTGGCATCATCCAATGTTTAACCAGGCCTCCAACAAAATTAATGTCTTAAGACAATTTACATACAGATTAACTCTACACAGAATAATTGTAACAGTGCAACTTCAGACATGGGAATAAACGACATGGGAAAACATCTCCTGGATCATAATAAACTAGTGAGACAGGCACTCCAGAGAATTTTAGATTATCAACAGGGCCTGATCCAAAAATAACACATTGGGTGGCCTATCAACATAATCTTTGCCTGATCTAGGAATGAACCTTCCTAGCACCAAGGGACAAAAACTGGTCATGAAATGACTCCCAAATGTTGGTCAAATTTATGACTTAGAGGAGGCACTGTGGACAAAGAATATCACCTGCTGTATCAGTAAACAAAGGATGTTGTGGCCATCAGGCTCTCAGCTACTGCAGCCGTCCCTGACTGTGTACTCTGAAGGCATTCAGGATGGAGAAACGCAGGACACTGATAGATAGATAGTGGAGATGCGTATCAAAGGAATGATTTCAATGAGCCCAAACTCTTACATCTTCCCATACACAGAAAAGCACTAAATTCATTAACTTGAGATATATTTTTTTAATTAGCAGTAATCTTTTGATGTTCCAACTACCTATTTTGTGTGTTTCAGCTTGTTTGTTTTTTTGCAAAAACTCCTATATATCCTGGCTTCTACAGAGCTGTCCCTCAGAGCTATCTTAAGAGGCTGTCTCCTAAGCGCTCCCTGTGCCTGCTGAGTAAAACACAATCCTCAACCTTTTAGGTTGTGCATTTTTTTTCAGTCAACAGTATTTACACATTAGGTGTCATAAAACATGCACCATAACAGAAACTTTAAATTCCAATTATTTAATACATGGTGGACAAATCTGACAAAATTCTACTTTTTTGAAATTTACACAATACCCGTGAATTTGCAATATGTACACTTGTTTATTCTAGAACCAAAATTTAAATAAACTACAGAAAAAATTAAGTCAGTCTTGAGAGATATCTTGGAGTAAACTTTTTTTTAACTGTTTTTAAGGAAAACAAACAAAAACCGTCCAATGACATCATTCTACTTTTTTTCTAAGGTGAAAGGGGAGGTAATGAGGTATTTTACCAAATCATCATGATGGTTTTAGGGCAACCATAACACGATACGCTGTAGAGTCAATTTTAGACAACACAGAAAAATTCCCGGCTCCAGAGATAACCTGATGACTTGGGTACCATATAAATGTCAACGTGACAGAACAGAGTTCAAATTCTTAAGAAAGGAGTAGGACGGCTGCAAGACGCAAGTCAGGAGAGGACCAAGGAGAAAATCTGTGTAATAGCTAATTTACCCATTTTCCAACAAGGCTGTTGCAAGTCTAGGACAACATCTGGGCTTTGGGAGGAGGGTCAGCACCAGGGTTCGGGGAAGATTCCGCTCGGGAGCCGCGTTGACAAGTTTCCTCCGCCCGTGACCTCTGCCCTAGTTGTCAACTTTTTCAACAGGGACAAGCCCGGGGAGGAAACCAGGATCCACCTGGCGCTGATCGCGCGCCCTTGCCCGAGTTCTTCCCTAGCGAGGCGAGCCCGGACTGCCCCGCGACCTTGCTCTGTCAACCCGCGCCCGCAGACCCCGCTCACCCGGGCAGGCCAATCTGGCCAGCAGCACCTGCATGTTCACAGCAGACAGACAGGACGCTGGCCGACGCCGGGGAGGAGGTTGGGCTTGGCTCGTACGGGCGCGGGACCTCTAAACCACTGGGGGCGCCATCGCCGGCCGAGACGCAAGCAGTCACCACCTGCCTGCTCCGCGGAACGCTCCAGCTTCACCACGCTCCCGCCTGTCTTGCTATGCGCGGGCGCCCCGAGTGACGCGACGCGACGCCCGCAGCGTTTCCGGGTCACGGACCGAAGGGGCACGGGAAGGGACTCAAAGTCCCAGCGCCGCCCGCGGCTGCAGGCTGCACGGCCTCTCACCCGGCGTGCGCTGAGAGCGCCGGAATGGTTGGGGAGTGGGGGGCGGGGGGACCACAAATCCCAGGATGAATCGCGCGCAGAGCCCCAAGACTGTGAGGCGTAGCGGCGCGCACGGCACCTTGGGAGCTGTGGTCTTCTGTTCCGGCGTCTGGGAACCCGTTGGGAGGTTTTCCCCCGGAGCGGAGAGTAGCCTCAGGCGAACTCATTGGCATCTGATTGGCTGTCCCGAGAAAGTGACACGGCTTCGCGGTCCCCGGCGGAGAGCCGAGAGGAGGCGGGCCCGCTGGGCTTTGGGCGCGAGCGGTTGAAAGACGGTTGGTATTGGTTCGGCCTCCCAAGTCCGGTCCAGTCGCCCAGCCGCGCTCCATGGCGAACCCTGAAGGGCTGCAGGTTTCCCCGCCGCCGCCGCCCCCTTCTTCTCCTTCTTCTCCAGACACGTCTTCAGCATCTTCCCCCGGCGCCCCAGGGGGTTTGGGCTGGCCTGTTCCGAGCAGGAGCAGCGGCCGACTGGTGGACCCGCTGGAAGAGGTGGAGCTGCAGATCGGAGACGTGAGTGCGGCCGGCGGGTCCGGGCCGTGTCCCGCACGTATTCAAGAGCCGCGTCGGGAGTCCAGGGCATCCCTCTCCCGCCGCGCCCGCGCGGGGTCTTTGTGCCTGGAGGTCTGGTTCCGCTCTCGCGGTGTAACCCGAAACGGCGCAGTTCACAAACCCACCGCCCTGCCTCGTCTGCGGGGCTGAGGGCCAGACAGGGATTCCTCTGCTGGGACTTGATCCGTCTCCCTCCCCCTCGCCCTGTTTAGTTGGCCGCCTGCCCAGAGCCTGCTGGGTAGGCGATGATTATTCTGAGCGGACCCAGTTAGGATGGGTTAGTCCCCGCCCCGTGGTCCAGATTGCTACCCCTAACAATACAAAGACCCGTCCCTCTGATGGCCGGGATTCCTGGTCTGGACGGCTTCTGTTGAGTCTCCAGTTAGTAGACGCGCGCGTACACTCACAGCCACCCAGCTACACAGTCGGGTTTCTCGATTTAAGGTCAAGTGAATGAAGTCTGTAGGGTGTCGTCTTAACCGGGAGATCCTCCTGTGCAGGTTGCAAACCGCGGGGTGAACTCCTTTATTCTCTCATTCCTCAGCAAGTATTTGTTGTTTTAAAAAGATGGCTGAAATGCTGACACAGCTTCATCTTTGCTGAACCAGGCTGTTCCAAATGAGCGTGTAGAATGCAGTGCTGATATGTTTGTTACCCAGGAACAGTGTTATTTTATACGGTGGGTGAAGAAAGCATTTGATCAAGAAATGAGTTTTCCACCAAGGTTGCAGTGTTTTCTGCATGGGTGTTGTTTTTGTTGGTGTTAATTGTGAGCTCAGAGTGTCTGTTCTTTGGTTCATACGGTTTCATGGTCTGCAGTGTTAAACAGATGAAAATAGCGGAGCAAGTCGCTCCCTCCCATCAGTAAGAGCTGTATCATAAGTCCTTCAAATACTTCTTGGTGTCAACGGGCTCAAGTCGTCTTGTTGAGCTAAATGAGACTAGTGTATTATCACCCGAAAAAGATGCTGACTGGTCATGTCTCATACATAATGTATATCTTTCTAGTAGACAGATGTCCTCAAAGCTTACTTAATGTAGACAATTTTTTTAGGTTCCACTAAAGAGCTGGCATGTCGTAGTTTGAAGATTTTTAACTTTTTAAAGAAAAGAACTTGGGCATTGGATTCTAAGCTATTTTCAGCCAGGTTCATAAAATAGGGAGAGAATTTTAAAAATAAACATATAGTTTTACTTTTTTTTTTTTTTTTTTAATTTTCAGGCAGCATTTTCATTAACCAAACTTCTGGAAGCCACATCTGCAGTATCAGCTCAAGTGGAAGAGCTTGCCTTCAAATGTACAGAAAATGCACGTTTCCTTAAAACATGGCGGGACCTCTTGAAAGAAGGCTATGATTCCTTGAAGCCTGATGACTGACTTGACTGTAATAATGCATACCTCCTCATCTATGATGTTTGCGCATGTACCATGGAGACTGGATGATCGCACGGTTCTGGATACTTAAAGATGAAAATTTTCTTGGTTTTCTTCATTTTGTGAAAACAGAATGCTGATGTTATTTTTGAGGCTGATTCATATTTTTTTATCTTTAAACACTTTCTGTTCTCTGAACTTTCAAAGACTCTTTTATGAAAGTTAATCAGTAGGTAATAATGCCACAGTGTTGCCAGTAGCAAACGAGGTGAACCATTATGCTCTTCTATTTGCAAGAAGATGCCAAGAAGAGCAGAATTTGAAATTGAGCTTTATTTATGGCCCAAAGAAAGTAAACTTTCATGTTACCAATGTTAGATTTAGCTCCACTGGGCTAAGTTCCCTAGAACCAATGATTGTGTCTTAGTTGCTTACATATTTCCAGCAACCTAAAACACTGTTACACAACAGTCACTAAATGTTTGTTAAATAAGAGTTGACAGCATAATTAAAAGCTGCTTTTTCTTTTAACTTTAGCGTAAAGATGTTAATTGTTTCTTGAAAAAGTATTTGAGTCAGAACTTCACTGACTTTAAGGAAAATGTTATCTTTCTTTTTTTTAACAGGAATTTGAACTTTGATAACTTTTAAAAACACATGATAAATATTTTTCACCCCTCTGTGATGCTTTTCAAAAAAACTTTTACTGAAGCCTGTCTTGAAAAAATACGTATTTTTTTCCCCTCTATTTCTGAGGTTAACTGCTTTTATGGATATTTCTTATATTCACTGTTTTGTATGTTTAATTGTTCTCCTTAAAGTGCCTTATCAAAATTATGGCTTTGTAGTATTACTTTTGGAGCTTGGCAGGTAATAATTTTAAATTCTGAGTGTAATAATTCCAAACAAGTACTTTAAAAAAATGCATCAAATTTAAATGATGTAATTGTTTTCATATTATTTGATCTTCATGACAATGCTCTGTTTTACTTGTCTCATATGTTGTGCACACGCGCTCTCTTTTGGTGAGTTTGTGTCATATGTGTCGGTGATTAAGCCAACTAATTCTCTGTTGTGTGACTTCTGGACATATCTGATGCAGTGTCTTAATTCTTGTAGCTGTGGAGGTATGCACAGAACAACACTTCCAAGCCCCACAATGGGCCTGTGAAAGGGGACACATGGATGGGCAAAGGATAGTTTTATTTAGCATATTAAGTCATAGTTCTTGATTAATTTTTTATGTTAAAGATAACACTTGTGGTGTGTTGCTATACCAAAGAGATGCTTATTTTGATGTTAGAAAAATATTTTTCTTTGGTGTCATGAAAATTGCAATTTTTAAAATCTATAAAAATAAGCTTGTTCAAAGCAAATGTTATTTTCATTTCTTCAGGTTCCTTATTTTAAAACTTTACTGAAATATTTCAAACCTAAGAGGAAAGGTGAATCACTTAAAGAACACCCATGTATTTCCACCATGCAGATTTAATAAATGTTAGCATTTGGTTATGTTTTCTTTAGATCTATGAATATATTAATATGTAAGTGTTAGATTCATTTGAAACTTATTTTATTACCTTTTGATTCCATCCCTTTCTCCCCGGAGATAACCTCTGTCCTAGAGGGATTGCATATTCTAGTTTGTGTTTTTATGTTTTTAACGCACACATGTGTTACCAAAACACTACAAAGTACTGTCTTGAAACTAATATTATTGACTGTATGTCAAATAAAAAAATACTATTTTCTGTGTGTAGTAACCAGCCTCCAGAGGGCCCCAATGGTCTTCTGATACTCATTTCTTATAGATAGTCCCCAACACTGAATAGTGCTGCCTCGTGTAAGTACAGGATATTGAGGAAATGCGGTGTGATTTCGCAGGTGATACCTTTTGCCCAATTTTCTGTTTTGTCTTTTCCTTATGGATTTATAGCTATTACATATTTTCGATACTACATAATGCTCTGTTATGTATGTTTCAACTGTCTTGAAGTCTGTGATGTATCCTTGTATTTGATTATAGAATCTTCTTAAATAAACACTTTTAATGTAATCTCACTAGTCTTTCATAATAGTGTTTTCTGAGTCTTGTCTAGCAAATGCCATAAAGATACTCTCCTGTACATCTTTCCAAGAGTTTTAAAAAAAGTTTTTAGTGTTTTTAGTGTTTATATGTTTAATCCACCTGAATTTCTTTTTGCTTGTGGTTTAGTTCTTGGGTTTTGTTTTATTTATTTTTGTATGTGTATAGCTGTTCCTCCAAATACCATGTTTCAGATGCTATATGTCATTCAGTTACCATATAATGACTTGGTTTGAGTTCTGCATTCATTCTTTTGATCTGTTTGCTTCATCTCATGCTAAGATTCTCTGTAACTTCCCCTGGTTTAGCTGTATCATAAATGTGATCTGGTCTACTTTGGTCTTTGTGTGTGTGAGTTCCTCTCCCTGGCTGCCCCACCCCCAACATATGTTTTTCTAAGGTAGAAAAATCATGTTAATTGATTTCTAATTTTATTTAATTGCCATTTGCTTGAGTTAACCCCCAATTTCAGGCAGTGAGCCTTCTGAGGACACTTAATTCCTCTCGCAAAACTCATAGCTGCTATTGTTTGGAGTCCACAGGCCCACAGCTCAGCTCTGCTCACAGTTTCTGTTGCCATGTATGGTCCACAGAGAAGTTCATCTTATTTTCAAGAGTGACTTTAAAAAATCATCCCTTTTTATATTTCTTTTTGCTCTGCTGCATGGGAGAGATGGGGAAGGAAGTCAAATGTAAACATTTTATCTTACTTAAAGACAAAAAATTTTAAAACTTAGTAGTTCATTGCCAGACCTACATAAACCTCAGAGGACAACTTAATGTTCTGACTGATGTAAAATTTTAAGAGCATCAAGAGGATGACGTCAGTAAAATGGAATTTTTAATATTAAAATAGTGTGTTTAGTTTCAAAAATTCTGAGAATGAAATATATGCCAAACAATGTTAGGTTTATAAACATTATTTCATGTAACCATATTAGCTCTTTGAGGAAAGTGATATTCCTATCTATAGAATAGAAAACAGACCAAGGTGAAATAATTTGCCTGAGGGTCTCCAACACCAAAACGAATATGCTTGTCTATACTATGCCTTGCTACCTATCTCTTGGTTAACCTTACTAATATTCAAAGTTGTGATTTTACTTAGTTTCCCCATATGTGATAGTTTGTGTGTCAACTTGACTAGATCACAGGGTACCCATATGTTTTGTCAAACATTAAGGGTGTTTGTGTGAGGGTGTTTTTGGGTGAGATTAACAATTCAGTTAGACTGAATAAAACAGATTGCCGTCCATAATGTGGGTGGGCCTCATGGAATCAGTAGAACCATGGATCTTCCTGCCTGATGACCTTTGAACTGGGCCATTGGCTTTTCCTGGTTCTACAGTAGCTTCTGGCCTTTGGACTTGAACTGGGATATTGGCTTTGCAGGTTTTTGGACTTGCCAGCTTCCGGAATCTCATGAGCCAATTCCTTATAATAAATCTCTTTGTATATGTAAATATATATATTTTTGTTGAAGGTACGACATTCTTCATGTAAAAAATGTATTCGTATTATTTCATGTAAGAATGGAGAAGGCAGTGGCAACCCACTCCTGTATTCTTGCCTAGAGAATTCCATGGATGGAGGGGCCTGGTGGGCTGCTGTCCATGGGGTCGCATAGAGTCGGGCGACTGAAGCAATTTAGCAGCAGCAGCAGCATGTAAGAACAGAAAGGACTCAGATCTGGCTTCAGTAATGATGACGTATAGGTTTAGTTGCCCCGCAACATGTGGGGTCTTCCCAGTTCAGTCGCTTAGTCGTGTCCAACTCTGCGACCCCATGAATCACAGCATGCCAGGCCTCCCTGTCCATCATCAACTCCCGGAGTTCACTCAAACTCACGTCCATCGAGTCGGTGATGCCATCCAGCCATCTTATCCTCTGTCATCCCCTTCTCCTGCCCACAATCCCTCCCAGCATCAGAGTCTTTTCTAATGAGGCAACTCTTCACATGAGGTGGCCAAAGTATTGGAGTTTCAGCTTTAGCATCAGTCCTTCCAATGAATATTCAGGACTGATCTCCTTTCGAATGGACTGGTTGGATCACCTTGCAGTCCAAAGGACTCTCAAGAGTCTTCTCCAACACCACAATTCTTTGGCGCTCAGCTTTCTTCACAGTCCAACTCTCACATCTATACATGACCACTGGAAAGACCACAGCCTTGACTAGATGAATCTTTGTTGGCTAAGTAATATCTCTTCTTTTCAATATGCTAGGTTGCTCATAACTTTCCTTCCAAGGAGTAAGCATCTTTTAATTTCATGGCTGCAATCACCATCTGCAGTGATTTTGGAGGCCAAAAAATAAAGTCTGACACTGTTTCCACTGGTTCCCCATCTATTTCCCATGCAGCGATGGGACCAGATGCCATGATCTTCGTTTTCTGAAGGTTGAGCTTTAAGCCAACCTTTTCACTCTCCTCTTTCACTTTCATCAAGAGGCTCTTTAGCTCCTCTTCACTTTCTGCCATAAGCAGGGATCAAATCCATGCCCCCTGCATTGGTAGGTGGATTCTTAACCACTGGACCACCAGGGAAGCCCTTAGAACTTGTTTTTGCCCAAGAAATTACCCTGTACTTCTCAGGTATTAGCTCTCCAACCCCTCTACCCTGATAACCTCTAATCTACTTTCTGTCTGAATTTACTTATTCTAGGTATTTCATGTAAGTGCAATCATATAGTTATTTCAACTTTTTGTGTCTGGCTTATTTCATGTTCATTTTGTTCTAGCATGTGTCAGAATTCTTTCCTTTTTGTGGTTGAATAATATTCCATTGTGTGTGTACACCACATTTTGTTATCCGTTCATCAGTTGATGGGCACTTGGGTTGCTTCTATCTTTTTGCAACTATGAATAATGCTATGATGAGTATTTGCAAACAAGTATCTGAATCCTGTTTTCTTTTGGGTTTATACCCAAGAGTGAAATTGCTGTATCATATGGGAATTCTATGATAAACTTTTGTGGAACAACCAAATGATTTTCTACAGTGACTGCATCATTTTACATTCCCACCAGCAATGTAGGGGCTTCCCAGGTGGCTCAGTGGGTACAAAATCTGCCTGTAATTCAGGAGACTCAGGAAATGCAGGTTCGACCCCTGGGTCAGGAAGATCCCCTGGAGGAGGGCATGGCAGCCCACTCTAGTAGTGTTGCCTGGAGAATTCCATGGACAGAGGAGCCTGGCAGGCTATAGTCCATAGGGTCACAAAGAGTCAGACATGACTGAGCATGCATGCACAAACAAAACCAGCAATGTAGAAAGGTTTCAATCGCAAAATCCTTGCCAATGCTGGTTATTTTCCATTTTTTAAAAAAAATTGTAACCTGCTAGTAGGCGTAGTGTTATCTTATAGTGGTTTTGATTTGTATTTTCCTAATGAGTAGTGATATTGGACATGCTTATTGGCCATTTGTATATCTTCTTTGAAGAAATATCTGTTTAAGTCCTTTGACCATTTGAAAAATTGCGTTGCTTGTCTTTTGTTGAGTTGTAAGAGTTCTTTATGTATTTTGGACATTAAACCCTTCTCAGATATATGATTTGTAAAAATGTCCTTTCATTCTGGAAGGTTGTCTTTTCACTGTGTTTGTTTATGTTCTTTGATGCACAAAAGTTTTTGATTTAGGTGAAGTCTAGTTTATCCATTTTTTCCTTTTCTTACTCATGCTTTTCATGTTATATCTAAAAATCCACTGTCAAATCCAAGGTTTTGAAGATTCCCCATATATTTTCTTCCAAGTAATTTATGTTATGTTTATATCATTGATCTGTTTTGAGTAAATATTTATATATAGTATAAAGTAGGGGTCCAACTTCATTCTATTTCATGGTAATATCCAGTTGTACTGGAATCATTTATTGATAAGACTGTTCTTTCTCCATTTGATTATCTTAGCATATCTGTTGAACATCAATTGACTGTAAATATGAGGGTTTTATTTCTGTACTCTCAGTTCTGTTCCACTTATCTCATTCTAGCTTTTCTGATTCATTCCTTTGCAATACTTTTATCACCTTTTTACAATCTCATATAATGGTGCTCATTCAAAGCAAAAAGACAACTGGGCCAGAAATTGATAGAAAGGTGCTGTTTTGAGTTATCTTTTTTCCATAGGAATAAATGTGTATTACCTCTCAAGTGTATGAAGATTTGAAGAGAGGTAAAATGAGTTCTTAAAACAAAATATCTGTATTTTGCAAATAATGAGACATTTTCTCTGATGTTAGTATATTGATTATTAGAAAACATTAAACTTTTATTTAAAAGTGTCCATGATCTTTATGTTTGCAAGACAGGCAAAGCTGTACCTTAAACTAAGAGTTGCAGGTGAACTTTGTATTAATATATTATTTTTTTTTTCAGCTGCTAATGATGATTATTATTGTATCAGATTGCAATTCACACTAATTATTAGTAAAAGTTTACAAACATTAAAGAGTGCATAATAACATTTGGATCTGATAGGGCTGAAAAAAGACATGAAAAATACAACACAAGGGCTTTACTTTTGTGATTGGTGTCCACATGATTGCAAGGTCATTTTCTCCATCTTTTTCAGCTCCATGGAGATAAGCTGTCCTCCAAATGTTAGTAGTATCATACAGCACTGTAAGAAATTTGATTCCAGAGAAGAAAATATTTCCAGTGCTTAGGATTATTTTCTATTCTCTTTCCCATATCCCCAGTTCTCAAAAATTCTCACAATTGGAAATGAAAATATTAGTCGGAAAAAGTTCTCCATTTGGGAATAAGACAAAATTTGCAGACTGAACTCTGGTCTGTGCAGACACCAAACAGACTGAATTCAGGTAATATTCACATTAATGGATATTTTCAAATGTCTGTATAATAAGCAAAGGAGTCCTGATGAATCTGTTAGACTTAATTCATCAGCAGTGAATTAAGGGACAGATTGTTTTAAAAAAGTGTGTCCTATCTTGTGTACACCACCACGCTATGGAGCAGAATTTTTAGGCAGCCCTTTAAAAAATGAGTGGTATAAAAATTCACAGTAATGTGCATCATTTTTGTTTTTCATAAGCAATCGAAGAAGGGGGCAGTGCTGAGCATCTATATTGTACAATACAAAATAACAAAGCAGGAACACACAGATACATGATGCTAAAAACAGTACTTTCTGGATGGTTCTTTTACTGGGTGAATACTCAGGCCAGAGATATTTAAACTCTGGGGTTCAACCAACCTTGCTATTAGACACAATTAAATCCTCTGACATTGTGAGGCCAGATGCTACAGGAAGAATCATCATCTAGATCACTGCTACTCTCTACAAGCATTTCATCATATGGTCAAGTGAAAGGATCCGTACAAAATGACATCCAAACACAAGCCATGATTTCAACCATTGCTAATGCCAGAGGTAGAGAAAAGTCTGTCTGCAGCCACAGCCTCTGCCCCCACTTTTAGAAATAAATGCATTCCAGCCAGGTCTGGAGATTGGAGACATCGTCAGGTGTTGAAGAAGGTCAAAGTGGAGTGTTAACTTTCAGATTTTGCTGCTTCTCCTACTTTGTTCTGTTGAATTTCGCTGTGCATCTTCTTCCCCTTCTGTCTTGTTGATATCAAGACCTGCTAATTTCAAGGCTAATTCATTGCTGTTGCCACTTGCAGAGGAAACCAGGATATCATGTATTGCATTTCTTCTACCCGTTCTTCCTGAAGCAATAAAATCTGCATATGTAGTTTCCACATCAGTCATTGCTAACAAATATCCACATAGCAGGGGCTTCTCGGGCGCGATCGAGGCAGCGCACGTCCCAGGCGTCCGCTGCCCCAGGCTGCAGTGCCGCCGCGCCGGGCGCTGCGTGGTCAGCTCGGCTGGCCCCCACCTCACCTGCCAGCTGCTGCAGCCGCTCCCCTTAATATATTCTTGTAGTTATACAATTTAACATTGCAAGATTTTTTATTATTTGCTCCCAGGAATTTACCACAGTGCCATGCACATAGTGGGTACTCAGTAAAGGCATGCTAATAGAACAAATGAACCTTTCTGAAATATATTTGTCTTAATTTCCTATCCAAAATATATACTAATACATACATATTATCAATATAATTTATTTACCTTTACATGGGCAGCAGTCATTTTGATTTCTCCCAAATAACCTCATGTTCTTCTAAGCGAATTGATTTTAGCCATTATTATAAATTATTTTGTAGCATTTAGTTTATGCTCATAAATCCATTATGAAACATCTCACAGTATTCTGTGTAGAAATTGGTATCCGTCAGTTATGAATAGGAGTTGAGTTTAGTTGATTGAGAAATAAGTGATAATTCAGAGGAGTCTGTGAAAAGAACTGGCTCCATTAACTCAGAAGGCATCTCCTGCATGGGCCACATTTCTACCCAGATGAATGACGGGGCATATGTCTTCTGACTTCCTTTGCTGTCTATAGATCTTCTCTGTCTGTAGTTATACCAAAACTGATGGATCATTTCTTTGAATGGTCTTGTGGTAAGAGTATAGAGAATCGGGTTCAAAGCACTGTTTATAGGCAGAATAAAAATCACTACCCAAGAAGTTATGGTACCTGGAAGAGAAAAATGAAATTCGTTGAGTTTCTGTGGATGTTTACGAGGTATGTAAACATCTTTTCCTTAGTTCTCCCCTAGCTGTCTTTTTAGTCTTAATTTCCCGCCCCTGATGTCACATAATTAAATACCAAGTCTACATGTAGCTCCAGGATGTTTTTCCAGGGTGTTAGTATTTGAGGGGGTACTGACATTTCACCCTATATATTGTCACCCTGCTTATTTAACTTATATGCAGAATACATCATGTAAATTCTGGGCTGGATGAAGCACAAGCTGAAATCAAGATTGCCAGGAAAAATTCAATAACCTCAGATATGCAGATGACACCACCCTTATGGCAGGAAGTGAAGAAGAACTAAAGAGCTCTTGATGAAGGTGAAAGAGGAGAGTGAAAAAGTTAGCTAAAAGCCCAACACTCAGAAAACTAAGAGCATGGCATCTGGTCCCATCACTTCATGGGAAATAGATGGGGAAACAGTGGAAACAGTGTCAGACTTTATTTTGGGGGGCTCCAAAATCACAGCAGATGGTGATTGCAGCCATGAAATTAAAAGACGCTTACTCCTTGGAAGAAAAGTTATGACCAACCTAGACAGCATATTAAAAAGTGGAGACATTACTTAGCCAACAAAAATCCGTCTAGTCAAGGCTATGGTTTTTCCAGTAGTAATGTATGGATGTGAGAGTTGGACTATAAAGAAAGCTGAGCACCGAATAATTGATACTTTTGAACTGTGGTGTTGGAGAAGACTCTTGAGAGTCCCTTGTACTTCAAGGAGATCCAACCAGTCCATCCTAAAGAAAATCAGTCCTGAATATTCATTGGAAGGACTGATGCTGAAGCTGAAACTTCAATAATTTGGCCACCTGACATGAAGAACTGACTCACTGGAAAAGACCCTAACACTGGGAAAGATTGAAAGCAGGAGGAGAAGGGGACGACAGAGGTTGAGATCGTTGGATGGCATCACTGACTCAATGGACATGAGTTTGAGTAGTCTCTGGGACTTGGTGATGGACAGGAAAGCCTGGTTTGCTGCCGTCCATGGGGTTGCAAAGAGTCGGACACAACTGAGTGACTGAACTGAACTGACATTTCAAGGACCAGTTTTCTGGCTAAGTAACCTCCTGAATACATCAACAAAAGAATTCTAGTAGCTAGAAATGTGTTTTTGTTTTTGTTTTAACCAGGTGATTACATATTACTCTGATATTCAATTTTAGGAAAAACAATATTGTTTAGTATTTAAATCATACCTTTGCAAGTGCTTTAATTATTAGGTAGTGCATGTAGTATTTCTTAGAATATATAGACTTATCCTTAATATATTTCTGCTATTTATTTGGTTTGAAAAACTGGTATGCATTTTTAGGCTTTTGACTAGATATTTATTTCAATAAAAACATCTTTGGCTAAACTTATCTTAAAATTACTGTAGTATATATGCAACTACCAAATACTCAGGTTTTCTTTATGATTTAATTTATGCTATGTTTCCTCTTTTACTTGTAAAATGCAAGGCAGTATCACCACTAACCATGGGAAAAAGCAAAATTAAAATTGCATGTTTATAAATTTTTGAAGTGTGAGTGCATATTGCAATATGCCTACAGTTAACAGGATTTCATACATTTTTATTGTGGTAATTATATAAAACATAAAAATGTGCATTTTAACCATCTTTAAGTGTACAGTTCAGTGGCATTAACTACATTCAGATTGTTGTGAACCATCACCACCATCCATTTCCAAAGCTTTCTTGTGTTTCCACACTGAAACTCTGTGCCTTTATACAGTAACCCCCCATACCTTCCTCCCCCTAATCCCTGACAACAGCATTCACAAAATTTCTGTCTTTGTGAACTTGATTACACTAGTTACCTCATATAAGTGGAGTCATACAGTATTTGTCCTTTTGTGACTGGCTTGTTTCAATAGCATAATGTCTTCAGAATCTATCCATATTGTAGCATATATCAGAATTTCCTCCCTTTAAAGGCTGAATAATAATCCACTGTGTGTGGTTTAAGCATTCATCCAGTGATGGACACTTGGGTTGTTTCATTTCCACATTTTGGCTTCTGTGAATAATGCTGCCTTGCACTTGGGTGTATGAATGCATGATTCCCTAATTTCAGTTCTTTCGGGGATATAATCAGAAGTAGAATTTCTGGGTCCCATGGGAATTCTATGTTTAATTTTTTGAGGAACCACCATAGTGTTTTCTATAGCAGCTGTGCCATTTTACTTTCCTACCAGTACAAGAGTTCTCATTTCTCCACATCCTCACCAGTACTTGTTATTTTCTGTTTTTGAGAACAACCATCCTAATGAGTATGGTGCACCTTATTTTGAAATATCAAGAGTGCCTTATCATCATCTCTCACACTCTGGTAATGTTCCTTAAATTGCTATGTAGTCCAGGAATAAAAATTTCCTATGTTCTGGAAAAAATGAAGCAATTACTTGATTATCATATTGACCTGTGTTCCTTTCTGGTCATCTCAAGCATGGAATTATTAGAATTTCAACACACTGAAAGTAATTTATTTGAGCAATTAATACACTAGAGGATATCAATGGTAGATTGGGTGATACAGAAGAACTTGGAAGACAGAATAGTGTAAATCACCCAATTAGAACAGCAAGAAGAAAAAATAATTTTAAGAAATGAGGATAGTTTAAAGGACTTCTGAGACAAGTATACAAATATTTGCATTATTAGGGTCCCAGAAGGTGAAAAGAGACAGGAAGGGGGAAAATGTATTTGATTAAATAATGGCTGAAAATTTCCTTCACCTGAAGAAGGAATCAGATATACACATCCAGGAAGCACATAAAGTCCCAAACAAAATGAACTCAAAGAGATACACACTAAGGCATACAATAAGTAAAATGGCAGGAGTTAAACATACAGAGAGAATTTTAAAGGCAACAAGAGAAAGAAAAAGAGTTGCCTACAAGTTGATTTTTCAGAAGAAATTTGCAGGTCAGAAGTGGGTGGCATGATGTATTTAAAGTGCTGAAAGAAAAATACTTATAACCTGGTTATGTTATCATTCAGAATTGAAAGAGCACTAAAGAGCTTCCCAAGAAGAAAAGAATTTAAAAATTCATCACTACTAAGCCAGCCTCACAAGAACTGTCAAAGGGACTTTTACAAGTGTAAAAAAGAAGGCCATAATAAAAAATAATATATATGAGGAAAAAAATCTTATGGATACAGGTAAATATATAGAAAAGGCAGTGGATCAACTATTTTAAAGAACTAATATGAAGATTAAAAGACAAAAGTTGTAAAATAAACATCAAGTATAACTTAAATAGCTAATGCTGTAAAATAGACATCAAAATGAAACTTCACAGGGAAATAATAAAATTTAGAATAAAAAGTATATATATGTGCGTGTGTATATATACATACATGCATATATATATATAGGAAACTACAAACCATAAACCAACAACAGATACACACACACACACACACACACACACACACACACACACAAAACAAAGGGAAAGGAATCCAAACATAACACTAAAGAAAATTAAGGATAGATGCTAAAGACAAAAAGGAAAACTATAAAAACAACCAGAAAACAAGTAGCAAAATGGCAATAAGTACATAACTATGAATAATCACTTTAAATGTAAATAGACTAAATGCTCCAGAAGAAAGACATAGGGTGACTAAATGGATGAAAAAATAAGCACCATCTGTATACTATCTACAAGAGAGCCACTTCAGAACAAAGAGTCACACATACTGAAAATAAAGAGATGGAAAAAGATATTCCATGTAGATGAAAAGAAAGCTGGGTTATCAATATACATATCAGACAACATAGACTTTAAAGAGAAGTCTGAAGCCAAAGACAAAGAAGGGCACCTATATAATGAAAAAGGGTAAACCCAAGAAAAGGATATAACATTTGTAAACACATATGTACCTAACACAGAAGCACCTAAATATATAAAGCAAATATTATCAGACATAAAGGGAGAAACTGACAGTATTACAAGATAGTAAGAGACATTAATACCCTACTCACATCAATGGCTATATCATCCAGACAGAAAATCAATAAGGAAACAGTGGCTTTAAGCAACACATTATATCATATGGACTTAATAAATATCTACAGAATATTCCATTAAGAACAGAAGATTAATAATCTCAAATATGCAAATAACCTTTTCTAGGATAAATCACATGCTAAGCCACAAAATAAGTCTTCATAAATTTAATAAGACTGAAATCATATCAAGCATCTTTTCCAACCACAATAGTATGAAACTAGAAACCAGTTACAGGAAGAAACTGGAAAAACACAAGTATAGATTAAACAACATGCTACTAAAAACCTAATGGATCAACAAAGAAATCAAAGAGGAAATAAAAATATCTTAAGATGAATGAAAATAGAAACACAACCCTACAGAATGTATGGACTACAGCAAATGCAGTTCTAAGAGGAAAGTTTATAGGGATTTATCACCACCTCAAGAAATAAAAAAATCCAAATAGACAACCTAGCTTTCTAATTAAAGGAACTAGAAAAAGAACAAACATAGGCCGAAGTTCGTAGAAAGAAGGAAGTAGTAAAGATCAGAGAAGAAATAAATGAAACAGAGACTAAAAACAATAGAAAAGAACAGTGAAATTAAGAGTTTGTTTTTGAAAAAAATATTGATAGATCTTTAGCCAGACTCAACAAAAAAGAGCGGAATCAAAACGGATAAAATTAGAAATGACAAAGTAGTTACAATTGATATCATATAAGTACAAACAATCATCAGAGAAGACTACAAACAGTTATATGCCAACATACTGGGCCATCTACAAGAAATGGATACATTCTTAGAAACATAAAATCTTATAAGAGTGAATCAGGAAAAATATGGAAAAAGGTATTCTGTACAAATGGAAATCAAAAGAAAGCCAGAGTAATATTTATATCAGACAAATGACTTTAACATGAAGACTATTACAAGCCACAAAGACTCTTACTACCTAATAATGAAGGGATCAAATCAAGAAGAACATAGAACAATTATATATACATATGCATCCAATATAGAATCATCTAAATATATAAGGTAAATATTAATGAACATAAATGCAGAAATCATTAGTAACACAATAATAGTAGGGGATTTTAAAATCTTATATCAATGAACTGATCATCCAGACAGAAAATCAATAAGGAAACACTGGCCACAAAATGAGCCTCAGTAAATTTAAGAACACTGAAGTCATATCAAGTATCTTTTCTGACTATGATGCTATGAGACTAGAAATCAACTATAAGAAAAAACCTGCAAAAAGCACGTGGAGGCTAAACAATGTGCTACTAAACAACCAACAGATCGCTGAAGAAATCAAAGAGGAAGTAAATAAAAAAAAATACCCAGAGACAAATGTAAATGAAAACAGATGATCTAAAATCTCTGGGATGCATCAAAAGCAGCTCTAAGAGGACAGGTTATATCAATACAAGCTTTGTTGTTGTTTTGTCACTAAGTTGTATCTGACTCTTTGTGACCCCATGAACTGTAGCCTGCCAGGCTTCTCTGTCCATGGGATTTCCCAGGCAAGAATATTGAAGTGGGTTGCCATTTCCTTCTCCAGAGGATCTTCCTGACCAAGGGATTGAACTCATGTCTCCTGCATTAGCAGACAGTTTCTTTACCACTGATCCACCTGGGAAGCCCAGCAATACAAGCTTACTTCAGGAAATAAGAAAAATCTTAAATAAACAACCTAACCTTACACCCACAGGCTCTATGGAAAAAAGAACAAACAAAATTCAAAATTAGTAGAAGGAAATGAATCAAAAAAAACAGAGCAGAAATAAGTGAAATAGAGACTAAATATACAATAGAGAAGATCAATGAAACTAAAATCTGGTTCTTGGAAAAGATAAACACAATTGGTAATTCTTAACCTGACTCATAAAAAAACAAGGAAGAGGGTCCAAATCAACAAAATCAGAAATGAAAAAGAAGTTACAACTGACATCATAGAAATACAAAGATCATAAAACAGGCAACCTAAAAGAAATGGACAAATACTTAGAAAGGTACAATCTCTCAAGACTGAACTAGGAAGGAAAAGAAAATAAGAACAGATGAATTACAAGTACTGAAATTGAATCTGTGATTAAAAACTCCTCTAACAAAAGTCCAGGACCAGATGTATATTTTTATATACCAATTATGAACTATCAGTAGTCAAGAAAACCATCCCACTTACACTCAAATCAAAAAGGATAGAATACCTAGGAATAATCTAACAATGAAGCAAAAGACCTGTATTCTGAAAACTGTAAGACACTGATGAAAAAAAATGAAAATAATACAAGTACACGGAAAGATATACCATTTTCATGGATTGGAAGAATTAATATTGTCAAAATGTCCATACTACTCAGTTCAATCTATAGATTCAATGCAATTCCTATCCAAATACCCATGACATTTTTCACAGAACTAGAACAAAGAATACTGAAATTTGTATGGAACCACAAAAGATCCCAAATAGCTAAAGCAATCTTGAGAAAGAGGAACAGAAGTGGAAGTATCATACTTGATGATTTCCGACTATACTACAAAGCTACCATAATCAAAACAGCATGAGGACTTTCCTGGTACTACAGTGATTAAGAATCTACCTGCTGGGACTTCCCTGATGGTCCATTGGTTAAGATTCTGAGCTCCCAATGCAGTGGGCCCAGGAATTAGATCCCACATGCTGCAAGCAAGAGTTTGCATGCTGTGCTAGGACTTGGCACAGACAAATAAATAAAAAAAAAGATAAAAGAATCTACCTGCCAAGGCAGGGGACATTTTTTCAATCCCTAGTCCAGGAACTAAGATCCCACATGCCATGGAACAGCTAAGCCCATGCACCACAATTACTAAGCCTGCATGCTGCAACTACTGCAGCCTGCATGCGCTAGAGCCCATGCTCTACAACACAGAAGCCACTTCAATGAGAAGAAGTCTATACACAGCAACTAGAGAGTAGTCCCTGTTCATTGCAACTAGAGAAAGTCCATGCACAACAATGAAGAGCCCGGGCATGAAAAGCCCATGCACTACAACAAGGACCCAGAAAAGCCAAAAATAAATAGATAATTTAAAAAAAAAAAGGTATGGCACTAGCACAAAACAAAGACACAGTCAATGGAACAGAATAGAGAGCCCCAAAATAAACCCACACATTTATGGTTAGGTAATGTATGACAAAGGAGGCAAGAATATACAATGTGAAAAAGGCAGTCTCTGCAATAAGTGACTGTTGGGAAAGGTGCACAGCTACACTGAAAAGAATAAAAGTAGAACATCCCATTTCACCTTATACAAAAATAAATTCAAAATGGATTAAAACCTTAAATATCAGACCTAAAGCTGTAAAACTAGAAGAAAACATATGCAGTAGACTCTCTGACATTAGTGTTAGCAATATTTTTTGGTTTCTATTTCCTCAGCCAAGGGAAACAAAAAACTAACAAATGAGACCTGATTAAACTAAAAAGCTTTTGCACAGCAAAAGAAGCTATTGACAAAATAAAAGACAACTACTGAATGGGAGAAGATACTTGCAAAAGACGTGACTGATGAGGGGTAATATCCAAGATACATAAAGAACAAATACAACTCAATATAAAAAAAAATCTGTTTAAAAAATAAGAAGAAGACCTGAGTAGTCATTTTTCCAAAGAAGACTTATGGATGGTCAACAGGCGCATGAAAAAATGCTCAACAACACTAATCCTTAGAGAAATGCAAATCAAAACCACTGTGAGATATCACCCCACACCTGTCAGTGTGGCTATCACCCAAAAGACAAGAAATAACAAATGTTGGTGAGATGTGGAGCAAAGGAAACCCTTGTACACTGTTGATAGGAATATAAATTGGTGTAGCCACAATGTAAAATAGTATGGAAGTTGTTCCTCAAAAAATTAAAAATAGAACTACTATACAATCCAGCAATTCCACTCCTTGGTATATATCCAAAAAAAGTGAAAACGCTAATCCAAAAAGATACATATATCCCAATGTTCATTCCAGTGCTGCTCTCAGTAGACATGATATGGAGGCAACCTAAAAGGCCATTGACAGATGAATGAATAGAAAAGATGTGGTATATAAACACAATGGAATGTTACTCAAGCTTAATAAAAACAAGAATTAAATCTTGCCATTTGTAACAACGTGGATGGCCCTGGAGGGTATTAGGCATAGTGCAATAAGTCAGACAGAGAAAACCAAATACTGTATGTTTTCACTTATATGTTGAATCTAAAAAACAAAACAAGCAAACAAATATATCAAAACAAAAACAGACTCATGGATACAGAGAATAAACTAGTGGTGACCACAGAGGAGAGGGCTGGGGGTAGGAAAAAATAGGTGAACGATATTAAAAGGTATGAACTACCAGCTTTAAAATAAATAAGTCACAGAGATGTATTGTATAGCACCGGTAATATAGTCAGTATTTTATGTTTACTTTGAATGTTGTGTAATCTATAAAAATACTGAATTGCTATGTCATACACCTGAGACTAATGTAATTTTATAAGTTAACTACACTTTAACACATTGAAATTTTTAAAAAGAAAACTATTTAATTTAAGAAAGTGTTAGTCGCTCAGTCATGTCCAGTTCTTTGTGGCCCTGTGGATTGAAGCTCGCCTGGCCCCTCTGTCCGTGGAATTCTCCAGGCGAGAATACTGGAGTGGGTGGCCATTCCCTTCTCCAGGGGATCTTCCTGACCCAGGAATTGAACCCGGGTCTCACTTCATTTAAGAAAAGAACTTTAATTTACAAGTAAATAACATTAATCTAAAAATAAAAGGAAATGGCTTAGGAAAAAAAGAACTAAGCAACTTCCTCCGAGTAAACATTTGATCAATGAACAGCGTTTTAACTACATGTAACTCTGACTTATGATTCTTGAAATGAGTAACTGTTAGTGATCTTAATACTCTTTCTAGAGGAACTCTGTAGAAACAGGTTTATTATATCATTATAGGGAGAAAAAATTTGTACCTGGTATTTCTACCTGAAGCAATGAGAGAAATTTCAGTATAAAGATGGGTATCCAGCATAATGCATCAGTAAATACAATAAAGAAAAACCGTTTGGCAAGGATCATCTCTTTTCTAACTTGATTCTGTACTTCATTTGCTGTTATGGCACTTTGATGGATGCTGTAAAACATACTTCCGTAGGAAAAAACTATGATGAGAAATGCTGCCAAGTTAATACCTGTTAAGAACACATAGATTATTATTAATCAATATGAGCATTCTTTCAAAACAAACATACCTTTAGCAGTTATTATAAAGGAGAAGGCAAAGACCACAATGTGCTTTTTGTTCTTTATAAGAATTACTAAAGTGCAAAAATCATGAATTAAAAAATTTAAATATTGTTGGAGTTATAAGAATGATGCAATGTTTAATTTTAAAATGACGTATTAAAATTAGATTTCAGTGATTATAGTGATTCAGTGAATATCCTGGGATTATTAAATTAATCTGTCTATTCTTTTTGTAATTCAGTTACATACTTTGAGAATATTTTTTCGAAAGGAAACACTTGTCTACTCCCAAGCCAAAGACCTGTGTTGCTACTTTGACTCTATTATAAACGCAAAGAGTTGGAATATATTTTGCTTAGTATTATTAGGGTGAATGCATGAAATGCAAGTGTTTAAAGTCTTATCTTTTATTAAAGTGCATCATATGTGAATTAATATGATAAAGTGGTAATTTAGAAAAATTCCCTTTAGGGAGTTTTGATAAAATCCACCCCCAGTGTCCATTCTGGCTAGAAGATCTGAAATTAAAATAAATATTAAAAGACATAAATTGTGACTTATTTTAACATTTAAATAAAGGGGCTTTTAAAAAATTTTAAAACTCATTTTAAGTCTTGAATCTGCTACAGTATTTTTTTCTGTTTTTTTTTTTTTTTTTCTGAAAGACATGTGGGATCTTAGTTCCCTGAATAAGGATTGATTTTGTTTTTGCTATTCTTTTTGTTTCATTTTTGGATGGCAACACACAACATGTAAGATCTTAGTTCCCTTGTCAAGGATCAAACCCACATCTCCTGAATTGCAAAGCAGATTCTTAACCAGTGGACCACCAGGGAAGTCCCTCCAGCCAGGGATTGAAACTGCACGCTTTATATTGCAAAGGGAAATCTTAACCACTGGACTGCCAAGTCCTTGAAAAGGCTTTTAATACAGAATTTCTTACCAAGAAAAATTGCCACTGAATAAATCTGGGCTCCAGTACTTTCTGCATCTTCTGAATGAAGAGGGAAACATACTCCGTTGGTGCCATAGTAGTTTTTGAAAAATTTCTTATTGCTCAGTGGAATGAAAGCCACAATAACCCCAATAATCCAAATAAGAATCAAAACTGTAATGGTTCTGCATTTTCCAAGTCTTAAACATCTAAAAGGATACACAATGCAGATATATTTTTCCAGTGTCAGAAATGTTAAAAGTAATACAGATACTTCTGTGGACAGAATGGCCAGGGACCCCAGAAGCTGACAATGAGTGCTCTCCATCCACAGCTGCGCATGTTTATTGTATTCTCCTCGAAACTTCAGGTCAAAGGCTCCGATCACAAATAAATAGATTCCCATCAAGCAGTCGGCACCTGCAGGAATCAGTAAATTTAACAAATGTAGAGAAATAAATAGGTGAAATGGAATTATCATTAAACAGTAATATTTTTAACATTAGCCCCAAATAGACAAGTGTCTCTATCTTAGGGGGAGGTAAGATGTATTCTAAAACTTCATTTATGCGTGAGGACCATTTCATCAACTCTCTCTGATAACAACGCTTACAGCATCCTCTGCAGCTAAATATGTAAGCATGTCTCTGCTTTTATCTAACACACAGGTCTGTAAGAGCAGGGATCTTATCTGTTTTGTTTTCCTTCTTAGCCCCATCACCTAGAAATGCTGAATAAATGAGTAAAATGCAAATATGTTCTGCATTCAGTCACGGACAAGATAGGGGTATTATAATTTGGTTCATTTCTTCCACTGAAATTCTCCCAGTTTAAGAAGTTAAGTCATTCAAAATCCCAGAGAAAGTATTTCAGAAGCTGCTATGATAGCGTAATGAGTATGAATTTTGAGATCTATAATTTAGAAGAAATGAATAATTATGAAGTGCTCTGTAGTTAGTATAATTTTAAGGGGTTTAAATGTCTTATCCAGAGGTGGTCTAAGCAAAACCTGTTCTGATTCTTTCTTCCCATGTTAACATCTTTCTCTCTCTTTTCAGACTCCTCCAAATCAGTTGTTCATGTGATACATTTCTTGATGTATTTTCTAAGTAAATATTGCATATCATAAAGAGAATTTTTTTTCCACTGTGTAAGCATTCTACACAATGATCCTAAAATCACAGTATAAATCAAAAGACTAGCCTTAATCTTTAAACACTGAGGTTATATTCTAGCCTTTACCAGGGAAATTGAGTGAACTCAAAAATTTTATAGCTAGCAATACAAAGTAGTTAATTTCTGAGTTCTGATTCTTAGGCAGTTTGCAATGAAAAAACAGTTCAGCCTTAGACTTTGAATGAGTGTAGGGGTAAGACAGCACAGCACTCATAAAAAGTAGGACGCCATGTAGATAGATGTTTGCTTGAGGGAGTATGGGTGAATTATACGGCACTTGACCCAGATTATAAACAACCGGAACACTAGTTTCTTGCTTTTATTTCTTTTTAAAAATATTCTTCATTTAACATACTACCTTGCAATCACATTTCAACAACTTGAAAAAATTTAATACTACTTAAAACACTTTCTTATTTAAATATTTCAAATTATGAATGGAAAAGATGTTAGAAGCTCAGAGACCAGAAGAACAATAATGTCTGAACTTAGTGTCTATGAACTGGATGTCTACATACAAAATAAACAGAGCTCTGGGTGTGAAAATGTGACGATGAAAGGTTTCAAGGTTATTCATAGTAAAAAATTTTGCATGCTTTCAAAAAATACTACACCGGCTTTCCTGGTGGCTCGGCCAGTAGAGAATCTACCTATAACTCAGGGGACCCCGGTTCGATTCCTGGGTCAGGAGAAGGAAGTGGCAACCAACTCCAGTATTCTTGCCTGGAGAATCCTATGGACAGAGGAGACTGGCGGCTACAGTCCATGAGGTCACAAAGAGTCGCACACAACTGAGCGACTAACTCACAAAATACTATACTTTTACAGAAGAAAGTGAATGAACAAATGCTTCCTTATCAGACAAAATTAATGAATGAGAGCTTCATTAATCTGCGTAAGGTGACTGAGTTTTCTTACTTTAAAAACTTTCTTATCACTTTACTTTCATATAGCATTTCATCGCGGAGAAGGCAATGGCACCCCACTCCAGTACTCTTGCCTGGAAAATCCCATGGACGGAGGAGCCTGGTAGGCTGCAGTCCACGGGCTCGCGAAGAGTCGGACACGGCTGAGCGACTTCACTTTCACTTCTCACTTTCGTGCATTGGAGAAGGAAATGGCACCCCACTCCAGTGTTCTTGCCTGGAGAATCCCAGAGACAGAGGAGCCAAGTAGGCTGCCATCTATGGGGTCGCACAGAGTCGGAGACGACTGCAGTGACTTAGCGGCAGCATTTAATTGAATGCTTAGAAAACAGCTAAGCAAAGGGGAGAAAATTTTAACACCCTATGATTCTAGTACTCTGGTTACTTATTTTCTAATAGTAACACTTTAATATATTTCAAAACTTGTAGTTCCTCTTCAGCCAGGAAATACTCACAGCAGAGAGAAATGATTGACATGGCATGCAGCTTGTTTTCAGACCTGATATAAGGTCGCATACAGATGACAAAGATGTTTCCAAAGCACGTAACTGCAGACACAACCCAGACGAACACTCTCTGAATAATGCTCGCCAAGAGATCCTCTAAAGATGAGAGTCCATCAGTGTTTGGTTTACAGATGCGAACATGTGGTGCATAGCCACAGTACTGAAATCTCTTAAAATAGCTGTTGTGCAAAGAGAAGGGAAAATAAGACTTTAAACTGAAATGTCACTCTACCTTAGTATCTATTTTCTCCATTTCCTCTGTAAAAAGAAAACATCTTAATATCAGTCTCAGAGGAATAAAAGTAAAACATTAAGGACACTAAAGTTTTATTAAGAAACTTAAGTTTAATTCTTTGTGTGGGAGCAGTAAATGGGCATAATGAACAGACAAGCATTAGACATATTTTAGAATATAAATCAATTGTTGTCATGTGATCAAGATAATACACCGAAGGAAACTGTTACTGGGTTTTCAGTGCTTGGTACATAGCTCCTGTGTTGCTGCAATTGATTTTGCTTTTTCACACCTGGGGGAAGAGAGTTAAAGGCTTTGTCCTCTGTGTGTCTATGGCTTTTCTGTTATAGACGTTGTATGATCTGTAACTACTTGCTAACACGTTTATTCTCACACTAGATTTTGGTACATGATAAGGTGTTGGATAAATATTTGTTGAGTGAATTCTTTCATCAGTAGAGAGACCTCCCTTGTTAATAAAAGACACCACTTGGATAATCAGTAATTACTACTGTGTACTACCAACACCCACACCATTTATTGAGCATTTTTGAAGTATAACTTCTCAAATCAGGAATAACTTCTTAAATCAGCTCAGTGAGGTTGGTGTTGCTATCACTGTATGAGGAGATGAATCTTCAATGGAGGCAAATTATCTGCTAGGAAACTTTCTACTAAGTCCAGAAATTTAGTATTCAAATTAGATCCATTTGCCCCTAAAGCCATGCACTCTGGCAAAAAGCATAAAGGATCTTTATAGTATAAAAAGCTGTAGTAATACAAGATAAAAACTTGACAATTACAGTCTATAGTCCTGTTGTTTAACTCTTGCTGCCTAGATCCCAGGATCTGCTCAATTCAAGTCTAGTCCTTGAGTTGTTTCTTGGGTTTTATGAGTTACACCAATTTCTTTCAATAAACTCTGCTTTGCTAAATTTTGTCAGAGTGCTTTATATTGTGTGTAACCAAGGAAACTTTTATAAACACGCCCTGAGGAATTATGGGGAAAAAAAATCAGTGTCCTCTGTTAGATTTAAAATACAAGCAAGATTATAGAGTGGTTGTGGCTGCCATGACACTTTCTAAATTATTCAGAATTAATTGCCTTGGCAAGGAGATCACTCTAATATTGTGTGTGTGTGTATTATATATACATATATATATATATATACTGCTACATACCACATTCAACTAAAGAAAATGTTTCTAAAGCATGTAATGATGGCATGATGGGACATGATGTTTGAATAAAAGATTTTTCAGAGTTTGCCATTTTATCCATACACCCTTGCTCCATCAAGTACTGACACTGTGGGCAGTTTTTCACTGAGGAGGCTTTCTCTCGTCCTTCCTCCATTTACATGAATTATTTACAATTGTTTGATGTTGTTTATGTGACTTCCTACTTTTTCACCTGGTTGCATTTATGCCATGTGCACCAGTTGCTAGCTTAGTGGGCAATCATGAATATCTGTGAATGTCATGAGAGGTCATTAGAGCTTACAAGCCTGAGTGGGTTCCCTCCACACTTGTGTTTTCTGACACTCAAACAAATCTCATTTCATTTTCTCAGACCAAATCATGGACAACTAAAAATCACCTCACCTTATATCTATGCTTTAAAAGTTAGTTATTGCTTAGGCAAATTAGTCAGTAGAAAATGTTAATAAATTGAATGTACTGCATATGGGGGTATTGGCACAATACAGGTGAAAACCTAAGAGATTAAAAATCAAGGTGAAGAACAAGAAAAACATCTGCTTACATGTAAGAGAGATTCATGAGCGGTCTAAACATCCTTTGTTGGATATTTGAAATTTCAATTCCATCTAGGCTGCTAAAATATCAAATTATCAAAAAACATATGTTATGCAGGGTATAATGAGCTTTTGTGAAGGACAGTTTAATATACAATTATTTAATTATTTATTCTGAACTAAAAATTCATACTTAGCCTTCCCTGGGCACCTTCCCAGTTCCTTTCATTGCATGAAAGATTTTTAAAATTCTATAGTGCTTTACAATTTTCCAAAGTTTCACACATATGATTTCATGTGATCCCATAATAACCCTTTCTCCCCCCAATGCCTTTTTGATTCTGCTATTTATATACAATATAAATACTTATATTTATATTGATTCTATATATTTCCTATTTCAATTTTTGGCTTCTAATAGATTGTGGCATGATGCTTTTTTCATAGTAACTACTCAACAAATATATGTGAAATAAATGAATAAACATTGCCTTTTGACGATATTGCAATTGCAGAGAGGGGCATTTTACATTCTTGAAATGTTTCTAATAATTTTTTAATAACTTTTTTCTAATAAAATGACATTTTACTGAGGGAACACTTAAAAGAACTGAAGCACACTTTCTTAAGGCAATTCATAGAACTAACATAATTTAGGTTTAACACCACACATAATGTGTGTGTGTTTGTGTGTGTGTGTGGCAAGTAAAGATTTATATAATCTAGAACATTCTATTTTGGGATAACAATAGTTATAATAAACTCTTAGATACCCCCAGTGCTAATGAAGGAATAAATATGTATAGATGCCTTCAGAGAATCAAAACAAAGAATCCAATATAAGCTCCTGGTGATTATAGAAACATAGAAAGTGATTACTTATTATCTAATTTTTAGCTCATAAATATGAAAGATTAAACTAATAGCCATCTGTTTGTTTATAGCTCAGCAAGTACTCACATGGTTTCAGTAGAGTTTACCTAACATCCTGGGAATAAAGCTTCTGATTCAAGACTCTATTAATCTTATTTTATAGAATTTATTAGCTATTAGTACATAAGTAAAAAATGTATCATTAAACTATCCCCATAGGTGTATACTTACAGAGACTTGAGTTTGACAAGATTATCAAATTGGTTGGCTTGAATTGTCTGGATTGGGTTATAGGAAAGATTCCTGTTTAAAAAAAAACCAAAAACAACAGCAGCAATTGGTCATTTCTAGAAAGGATTTGAGTAAAGAGGAAGTATACCTGTTGACTGAGGGTTGCTTGTAAACATTAGCAAAAAAGTACATCAATGGCACTTGTACCATAGGGCTCATTAGACATTCAAATGGATTAATGTAGGTAGAACTCTTAGAACCATGCGTGGCTCTCAATAAGTGTCTTGGTGACAGCAAAAAGCTAAGAACCACATGATTATGAAGGCGGGGTGGTCCAGGGTGGTCCCACCAGGGAACCGGCAGACTTCCCAAACGGAAGCCACACCACTTCAGATGTTGCCTATCATCAGGTGTGATTTAAATAAAAGAGAAAAAGTCTCATTTAGTCAATTTGAATGAATGAAACCATATTGAATGCTTTTTACAATAAATCATGCGGCAAATAGTGGCATATTGCCTTAGCAAGTTATGAGGCATGAAGTGAAAAGTAAATGGCTTTATGGCTAGGAACAAAGAGATGAAGATAGTGCTAGAAGTTCTATCCAGAGGGATTAGGCAAGAAATAAAATAAGCGGCATCCAAATTGAGAAGTGAGAAGTAAAATTATCTCTGTTTACAGATGACGTTTTATGTGTGGAAAGTGAAAGTGTTAGTTGCTCAGTGGTGTCAGACTCTGTGATCCCACGGACTGTAGCCCACCAGGCTCCTCTGTCCGTGGAATTCTCCAGGCAAGAATACTGGAGTGGGTAGCCACTTCCTTCTCCAGGGTATCTTTTCAACCCAGGAATAAAACCCAGGTCTTCTGCATTGCAGGCAGATTCTTTATCATCTAAGCCACCAGGAAAGCCCATTTTATGTGTATAAAACCTTAATGATTTCACACACACACACACATATACACACACAACTGTTGGAACTAATAAACAAATTAAACTAAACTGCTAAATATAAAATGAATGCACAGTAATCAGACAATGATGAATAATCAAATGCATTTCCATGCATCAACTATGAGCAATCCAGAAAGAGAATTAAGAAAATAATTTAATTTACAACAGCATCAGAAGAATACTTAGGAATAAACTGAATAGAGGCTTCCCTGGTAGTCCAGAGGTTGGGAATCTGCTTGCCAATGTAGGCAACATGGATTTGATTCCTGATTCAGGATGATCCCACATGCTACAGAACGACTAAGCCCATGCCCCACAACTACTGCACCGCAAGAGAAGCTACCAAAATGAGAAGCCTCCACACTGCAATGAAGAGTGGCCTCTGCTTGCCGTAATCAGAGAAAGCTTATGTAGCAGCGGAGACCCAGTGCAGCCAAAAAGCCCCAATAATCTGAATAAAGGTGAAAGGCTTGCACTGTGAAAACAAAATATTGTTGAAAGAAATTAGACACCGATAAATGGAAAGACATTCTGTGTTTGGGGACTGGAAGATTTAAAATCATTAAGATGGCAATACTACCCAAAGCAATCTAAAGATTCAGTGCAATGCCTATCAAGATCCCAGTGATGGTTTTTCTGAATAAATAGAAAGATCCATCTTAAAATTCATTTGGAATCTCAAGGGAACCTGAATAAGCCTTGAAAAAGAAGGACAAAGTTGGAGGTCTTACTTTCTGACTCAAAACTTACTACAAAGCTACAGTAATCAGTAATCATATGGTGCTGGCATAAAGACAGTTTTATAGGATGATGCAATAGAATGGAGAGCGAAGGAACAAACTTTTGTATGCATGGTCAACTAATTTTTAACACATGCCAAGACCTTTCAATGGGGAAAGGACAAACTTCTTAACAAATGGTTCTGGGAAAACCAGATAGATGTCCACATGCCAAAAAAAAAAAAAAAAAGAGCTTAGACCCTTAGCTTCCACAATGTACAAAATTAACTCAAAATGGATCTAAGTCCTAAATATAAAAGCTAAAACTATAAAACTCTTAGAAGAAATCATAAGAGAAAAACTTCATGACATTGGATTAGGCAGTGATTTCTTGTATATGTGATACCAAAAGCATAGGTAACAATAGAAAAAAATATAAGAATTGGACTACATCTAAATCTAAAACTTTTGTGCATCAGAAAACACTATCAGCAGAGTGAAAAGGCAACCTACAGAATAGGAGAATGTATTTGTAAATCATATATCTGAAATTATTTACTATCTAAAATATATATGATCTAACAACTTAACAGGGGTTCCCAGGTGGTACTAGAGGTAAAGGACCCACCTGCCGATGAGGGAGACATAAGATACGCAGGTTTGAACTCTGGGTCAGGAAGATCCCTGGAGGGCATGGCAACCCACTCCAGTATTCTTACCTAGAGAATCCCATGGACAGACAGGCCTGGTACACTGCATTCCATAAGGTCGCAAAGAGTAGGACATGACTGAAGTGACTCAGCATGCATACACAATTTAAAAATGAGTAAAGGACCTGAATAGACATTTTCCAAAGAAGATGTGCAAATGACTGATAAGCACATGAAAAGATGCCCAACATCATTAATCATTAGAGAAATGCAAATCAAAACCACAATGAAATACCATGTCACATCCATTAGGTTGGCTATTATTAAAAAAAATACAAGATTACAAGTGCTGTTGAAAATGTGGAGAAATTAGAATCTTTGTGCAGTTAGTGAGAATGTAAAATAATGCAGCCACTATAGAAAAGAGCATGATGTTTCCTCAAAAAATTAAAAATTGAGTTACCATATGATCCAGTAATACTATTTCTGGGGCTATATACCCCAAAGAATTGAAAGCAAGTTCTTTAACAGATATTTACACACCCATGTTCATAGCAGCCCTACTCATAACACTAAAAGGTGGACAAAACCCAAGTGTCCATCAATGGAAAAATGGATAAATACAATGTGGTACTTACACACAGTGGGGTGCTAATATGGATGATAATATTCAGAAATTCTGACACAGGCAACAGCATGGATGAAACTTGAAAACATTAGGCTAAGTGAAATTAGCCAGTTGTAAAAGAACAAGGTATGTATGATTCTACCTATATGAGGTACCTAGAGATGCCAAATTCATAGAGACCAAACAGTGATAGAGGTTGGATGGGGAGGGGTGTCGATGGGGAGTTAGTGTTTAATAGGTATGGAGCTTCAGTTTGGAAAGCAGGACAAGTTCCAGAAATGGATGGTGGTGATCGTTATACAACAGCATGAATGAAGTTGATACCACTGAACTGTACACTTAAAAATGGTTAAAACGGTAAACACACATACTGATGTGTATTTTAATGGCAATTTTAGAAAATGAAACAAATTAAAAATAAAGATAAAAATTCATATCAATCTTACAGTTGTGAGAGCTCCTTCAGATCCTTAAAGATATGTGGAGAAAGATTTTCAATCTTATTGCTTCCTAAATCCCTAGGGAAATAATTGCAAACATGTCATGTTATTTTCTTAAGACTTTATCCATAGTTCTGTGGTTTATTAGAAAACCATTATACAACTTTCAAACAATGCTACTAGTGAAGTTATATAAATTGGTGGTGGTGGTTTAGTTGCTAAGTTGTGTCCGACTCTTGCGACGCCATGGGCTGTAGCCCACCAGGCTCCTCTGTCCATGGGATTTTCCAGGCAAGAGTGCTGAAGTGCGTTGCCATTTCCTTCTCCAGGGGATCTTCCCGACCCAGGGATGGAACCCGGGCCTCCTGCACTGCGGGCTGATTCTTTACTGACTGAGCCATGAGGAAATTAACAGAAGTCAAAACTTTAAAAAGGGAATGAATAATATCGTATATGAAACAAATCACCAGTCCAGGTTCGATGCATGATACTGGATGCTTGGGGCTGGTGCACTGAGATGACCCAGCGGGATGGTATGGGGAGGGAGGAGGGAGTGGGGTTCAGGATGGGGAACGTGTATACCTGTGGTGGATTCATGTTGATGTATGGCAAAACCAATACAATATTGTAAAGTAATTAACCTCCAATTAAAATAAATAAATTTCTATTTAAAAAACAAAATAAAAAAGGGAATGAAATATAAAAGATAAACATATTTCCTCATTTTATTCCTCATTCAGAGACAATGCTTGATGGTATCTGACCTGGTTCTAATAGATCCAGTTTTCTAATTTAATTAATATTGTGCTGTCCTCTTTTCTCTTTTTCCCCTCTGCCACCTCTCTCTTCCCTTCCCATCCATTCTTCTTTCCTTCCTTCTGTGCTAAAGTAGAAATATGGTTTGGAGACTTGATTTTTTCTTTTGTTTCAGTTGATTATAGTTTTTATCTGGAAGTGGATTATTTCAGGTTTCAGTTTCGTCCATAGCTGATATACACGAGGTCTTATATACTCTTGGGGCAGGAGACTTCATATATGTACAGAGGTGGGGCTGCCCACTGAGGTGTGACTTTGTAGCTTAGCTGTGAGATTTTGGACAGTACCAGCTCTTATGGTAGCTTTTACAGTAGCAACTCTCATGAGAAAGGCCTAGAATTCTTCTAAACAAGATAGGCTTGATTTCTCCAATGTCATCACGAGAAACTAAGGGAAAGTCTAACCACTTTCCCTATCTATCCTCAAGAAGTATTAGTTGCCACAGGAAGAGGTAAGGATGTAGGTCTAGATGCTGTGTAAACTGGAGTGCTTATAAATCAAAAGTTAGATTATTGAATTTGAAAGGGCAGGGCAGTTTTAGATTGAGTTTTAAAACTAAAAACAAGTAAGTAATATAATCAAAATTATAAATGTCTTTGTTGTAAATGTTCTATGTTCATATTGTAATATGATTCTTGAGACTGTTTTTGTTATTTACATATTTATGGGTGAATTGTCTATGTGGATAGATTCTCTGATTTGATAACCAAAGGAATCTTTCAAAAATTTCATCCCCTTTTGAAAATTCTTCAATAGCTCATTGCTGCATAAGAGATAAAATAAAAGCTGCTTAGTGTGATAGAAAAAAGTCTTTAAATATTCTATACTGTCCAGCTTAGTTTTCTACCACTTTCTGCTCAGTTAAATTGACTTTCACCAGGACCTGAATGCACCTCAGTATTCTAACCTCCAGGTTTTTGCATAGGTGCTTCCTTCTACCTGGAAAAAGCTTTACTTCTGGTCCTTTAGGTGAATACCTTCAAGATTCTGCTCAGAAAAACAACAACAACAAGGAATTACTGTATAGCAGAGGGAACTATACTCAATGTCTTGTAATAACCTATAATGGGAAAGAATCTGAAAAAGAATAGATATGCAAACCTGAATCATTTTGCTGTGCACCTGAAACTAACACCACGTTGTAAATCAACTATACATTTTTTGGGCTGTGCTGGGCCTTTGTTGCTGCACCCAGGCTTTCTCTAGCCATGGTGGTGGTGGTGGGTGCTACCCTCTAGTTGAAGTGCTCGGGCTTCTCATTGCGGCGGCTTCTCTTGTTGCAGAGAGTGAGCTCTCAGTGTGCCAGCTTCAGCAGTTGTGGCTCATGGGCTCTAGACCCCTGGTTCAGTAGTTGTGGATAATGGGCTTAATTTCTTCTCTGCATGTGGGATCTTCCTGGACCAGGGATTGAACCTGTATCCCCTGCATTGGGAGGTGGATTCTTAATCACTGGACCACCTGGGAAGGCCAAATATACTTTTAAAAAAAGATTTCACATGTTACTCCTTCATGACTGGGAGAGTCAAGTGTTCTCATGTATAGCATTTACAGCGTCATATTAAAACTTTTCCTGTCCCTACATTCTCTTCTGAAGGGTGTGAGCTCTCTCAGTGCAAGATCTGGGTTTCCCAGCATATAGCTGAGTTTTGGATTAGCTATTCTTTCCATCCCTATGGGCAGACTATTAATAGACTGAAGATCTGTTTTCATATTGAAGTAAAAGGAGCAGGATGATTCCAGTTCCTTATATGGGAAGCCAAGTAAAATATCGATATGCTAGTGAGGCAATGTGAAAAACAGATGTAGAAGAGTCCACTAGAATATTAAATCTCGAGCTACCATGTTCAGCCATTTCTGGTGAGAGTGCTGGCTTTGGCTATTAAAGCAAATTCGGACAAATTCTTTCATCATCAATCACGTTATGGGGACCATTTGGCTTAGATCCTAAGTGACAAGAACAAAGACCATTTTCTCAGTTTTCGTTTTAGAAAAGTTGGTCTAAACTTAACTGGACTTGAGGTCCATTTCTGAATGGGGCTCAGGAAACACATTGTCACCTTGAGTAGTTGCTTTAAAAGCAAAAATTAGGGCTTTGCTGGTGTTTCTGTGGTTAAGAACCCGCCTTGCAATGCAGGGGACAGAAGTTCGATCCCTGGTCCAGGAGGATGCCTTGGAGCAGCTAAACTTGTGCACCACAGCTCCTGAAGCCTGTGCTCTAGACCCCAAGGGCCGCAATTTCTGAAGCACGCATGCCTAGAGCCAGTGCTCCACAAGAGAAGCTGCATTGATGAGAAGCCCGAATACCATAGCTAGAGAGCAGGCCCCACTTGCTACAACTTGAGAAAGCCCAGGGAGTGATGAAGACCCACCACGGTCAACAAATACATAAATCTTATTAAAAGAAAACTTAAAAAGCACAAGTAATAATAAATCAAGCGTGTAGCAAAGTTTCTGCCACTATTTAAATTAAAAAAATTATTTTTGGCTACACAGTGGGGCATGTGGGATCTTAGTTCTTGACTAGGGATGGAACTCATACCCCCTGCAGTGGAGGCTCCAAGTCTTAACCACTGGATCACCAGGGAAGTCTCACCAGAACTGTTTAAACTCTGAGAAGTGGATCTGACTGTTGCTAATTTTGCCCTCATTAATTCTGTCGGTGGGATCAAGCAAGGAGGGGCACTGAATGTAGTCCAACCTTCTTTCAAAAGGAGAGTCACTCATTTTAGGTCCAGACCCATCCATTTAAGGGTCCTCCCTGGTGACTCAGATGGTAAAGAATCTGCCTGCAATTCAGAAGACATGGGTTTGATCTCTCTGTCCTGAAGATTCCCTGGAGATGGGAGTAGCAACCCACTCCAGGACTGAGCAACTTCACTTTCATTTTTCACTTTCATGCACTGGAGAAGGAAATGGTAACCCACTCCAGGACTGAGCAACTTCACTTTCATTTTTCACTTTCATGCATTGGAGAAGGAAATGGTAACCCACTCCAGCGTTCTTGCCTGGAGAATCCCAGGGACGGTGGAACCTGGTGGGCTGCCGTCTATGGGGTCGCACAGAGTCGGACACGACTGAAGCGACTTAGCAGCAGCAAGGTGTCCTGAGCAACATTTTAGTTACATTCTTTAATTTTTTATGGAAAAGTTTTAATGAATCCAAGTTCTGCCCAGCTAATTGTCAAAGCATGTAGTTCTGTTCACACTCCAGATTCTTTTCAGAAAACACAAAATCAAACTATTGGCTAGCCCAGACTTTAACAAAACTCCAATTGTAGAAATGAAGCCATAAAAAAAAGAAATAAAAACTGTCTGAAGAGCATGGGCTTCCTCCATTGTCTTACATATATTTTATTTGGAGAATCACTTACTCTGTGGCTTGACCACAAGGCTTTGATTGATCAGAGACTTGCTTTACTGTCCTTTGGAAAGGTGTCATTGATCTTAAAATGGGACGTTATAAATAGCTGTCTCAAGCTGCTCTCTTGACCTTTATTACAGGTTTGGATGTTGTTATCCATGGCAGTGTCTAATCTTACAGATCCAAGATTATCCTTTGGTTTCAGAACCAGTAAAGTGATGTCTTTTTATCTCCTGATCTCTAAATCCTCACTCTCTAGAAAATTTAAAGATAAATTTGCTATCCGTCTCTAGCAGTGGGTTAAAGTGATGTAGGACGTAACTTATTTATTAATTTCCCCTGGTTTTATTCGCCTCCACAGCTGTTTCCTTTACTTCACTTTCCTCAAATATTTATTTTATAGTTTCCTTTAACACATATTTGTTAAGCTTTCATAATTCCTGAAATACCTGTGGCTCAGGGTATACAGAAGTAGTGCCATATGTGTAATCAAACTTACAAAATATATGTGTAATCAAACTTACAATTCATCTAGTTTCTGGAGAGGTGCAAACGTATTTTCACTTAGGTGATTAATTTTGTTTTTCCTCATTACCCTGAAAGTAAAAAGAAAAAAGATGTTGTAGCTTCTGGAGGTAACTTACAGGTGAGTTATTGTAGAGGAGATTAACCACCTGCAAAAACAAAGCTAATTATATCTAATGCATTTCCATATCAAGATACATTGAACTAGTATGATAAATCACCCAAGCTCATTTTAATATTGAATTTCCCAAATCTTTTAATGATGATAAAAGTAAAATGGTGTTCACATTTAAAGTGTTTTAGGGAAGAGCTCCACAGGGATAAGAGTGAAAAATCTCGACCTCTGAGAGTACAGTCTGAATATCAGCACAACTGTCTTAGAGTTGCCTGTTCAGTCTTTGTGGCCTGTCTAACAGAATATACCCCCGGCCCCAGCACCACAATAGTGCTCATGCACATTGGGCAGTTGCTGTGATTTAAAGTGGAGGTGCAGGAATATGTCTACTCTAAGCTGGACCAACTCAGAAGATCTCTGATTTGTGATGCTGAATCAGACTGTAAGGCCTGACAGTTCATTTCTGCACTGATCTGGTGTTATGAGCTAGCAACATGGATTTAAAATAAGACAGAGTGGCATAGGAGAAATTATATTTGATAACATCCTAAGGTTTATCCTGGTGGGTGTCACAGTTGTATCCTCACAGATGTGAACATTCTGCAGCTTTTGAAAAAAATTATAATTAATTTTTTCCCACAACCTTTGCAGTAATAATTCTCATTGAGTAAGACTTGATCTTGGTGATTCTCAAACTGCCATTCAAGGACAGATTCTAGGTGGTTTATGAGAATTTTTTCCCACTAAATTGGGTATTACTTAAGTTTGAGAAAAATAGGTCTCATGTAAGATAGTACCACTGTGATGATTCATGTACTGATATGTTGCAAATCTGTGCTTATGCCTGCTTTGAACTTCAGTAATTTTGCCAATGTGCTTTCATTTCAAAAAACTTCAAACTGAGAGGGAACATTTGCTATAATTACTATGTATGTGTATGCCAGAGCCTGTTCACATAAATGATTCATTTTGTTTGAAAAGAGATAGAACATCACTTTAAAAGGACAAAACATTACTTACAAAACAGTTAAATTACTGCAGGAAATAAAAGTCAAATTTCTTAAATTATGGATATGGTTGCCTTCAAAATCCCTGAAATATAAAAATAAAAGTGACAAAGCTAAATTTTAATCACAGACAGAAATCAATTGGTTAGGAATTATTTAAGTTTTCTCATAAAATATCTTTTCCCCCATATACTGTTTATTTCATATAAATTCTCATATCATGTAAGTGTAGCCACCTACCTAATAGCTGAAATGATATATTTATGTATACAGTTTCTTTTTTCTGTGTTAATAGTAAAAATGCTTTGAGTGGCATTTGTATCAGGTATTCATATGGATACATATGTTATCCCAACTAATGCGAAGAGAATGAAAAAAAATCACGAGACACTTCAATGACATGCATGTGTGCTGTCACTTCAGGCATGTCTGACTCTTTGTGACCCTATGGACTGTATCTGCCAGGCTCCTCTGTTCATAGGATTCTCCAGGCAACAATACTGAAGTGGGTTGCCATGCTCTCCTCCAGGGGATCTTCCCGACCCAGGGATCGAATCTGTGTCTCCTGCAGCCCCTGCACTGCAGGCGGATTCTTTACCACCGAGCCACCAGGGAAGCCCCACCAACTATATCAACAGATATCAAATGGTGATCCGTATCAAACATCTGTCCAGAGATCCAGAGGTACCCATGGCCACTCTAAGTGTTGTGGCCTCTATTTGCTCAGAAGATCGTACTATTGTTGCAGAAGTTGCCACTGCCAAAACAAAGTTTAACCTCTACCTCCTCTGCCTAAACACTCCCCAGAAAAAATTCTCAATAGCCTTTTACCACTGAGAACACCTTTCTTGCTTTAGTGTATGGCCACATGGGCCAGCGCAGAGGGAGACCCTCAGCTGCCCTTGGCTGTCCACTCCCAACTCAGGACGCTGTGTGCAGACCTGATTTGAGCTCCCTTGCTGTGTGATACTAGGTTACCAATAGGAATCTGGTCTGAACATCAAAACTTGTCAAATAGTTGATGTTTTATTATCTCGACTTCAGAGTTATTATGAAGGTATTCTTCTATTGTCTTTTAGCTATCATTAGGTTTATGGTGGAAGTTTGTGGAACAGAGTAAGCTGAGCTCAGGAATACACTTTCAGAAATAGATGCTGGCTCTTAAATCTATTTATTTTACCCCAACATTTTGTTGACTGATCACCATACCATGTAGAGCCATTCAGGAACAATTGGGACTAAAATACATGAGCTGAAGTGTGACATAGCTACTAAAATCATGAGCATTAATAGACGTGCCTTTATTCTGCTGGCGAGGCTGTATCTGGGACAGTGTTTTATTTTGACACTGCAGTAAAAATGGATGCAGACAAATCAAAGTCTATCTGAAAAATCTAGAAGGCCAGCATGGAATTCTAGAAATCAAGTCAATGGGACGAAAGCGTGTATTTATCACAGAGAAGAGCAAGTCAGAGAGATATATTTGAAGTCAGGCATAGGGTTTTTCTCTTTGGCATTAGGTTGCAAAATCAGATTTACTGGTTGAAGGACACAAAACATTTCAAATTTAAGCTCACAGCCCATGGTGTACAGAGACTAAGCTTTTTATTACTGAAGTGATTTAGCAAGGGCATATGCGTAACATACCACAAGAATTCTATAGACAGGATTTCTGTATTATATGGAATATTTTATTAAAATCTTAAATTTTGATCCTAGATTACCATTTTAAAGACAAATTATATTATTTTATTAAGTTGGAAATGAAACACATATATTGGGTCATTAGGTTTGGCCAAGGCCTTTGGCTTTCCATTACATAGGCTGTCAGTGACAAACACTGTTCATTTCTTTTTCCTGTTTCTGTTGCTATTACCATGAGTCTACCACCAAGGGGGTGACTCTCTCTTGAACCTCACAAAATATCTTTAGGAGAGTTGACGTTCTTTTCTTGTTAGCTACACTTGTAATTTTTTTCTATTAAAGTAGCAAAAATATTTCATTTAATATTCATATTAATTTACTAATTTGTAAAAACTAGGGAATAAACTAGGGAACGTATAAACTAGGGAATTTTGATCAAATTGTTACATCCAATGTTGAGTTTATTTCAGTCTTTATTTGTGATTTTGCTTTGGCTTTCTTCCTAAAATTAGAGGTATTAGTTCCTGACATTCAGGGATCAGGTATACAAATCTGCTGCTTGTGCCAGGGCCCCAGGCTCTAAGCGATTTGAGGGGGTGTTTTGCTTACTTTAATTCCTGGATCACTTTTTCAGCTTAATGAGTTTCTGAATCTAACCACTGTATTTTTTCCTTTATATATAGCAGGACTAGTTGAAAACGAAAATTTGGTTCTTGGGCCTGAAGTAAAATAACAGAAAACAAAAATAATCTTTCCTGCTCAGCTCCCTCTCTCATCCCCTAGTGGCATTGTAAACATGCAAATCTCCTCTACCTCTACTTCCTTCCTTGCCTTTTAAACACTTCTGGCTTTTCTTTCACAGAGAAAATCTAGGCAATGAAGGCAGGAAAAGCCTTTGCCTTTCTGCCCAACATCTGTAATTTACCTGAATGGGCACCTGGTCTCCTACACCCATTGTGTGATGACCCTCCTCTTGTTTTAGGCTAATCCTATATTTTCTGAGTTTGGTTTGTGAATTTGCAAACTCCAGGAGATAGTGAAGGAAAGGGGAGCCTAGCCTGTTACAGTCCATGGGGTCACAAAGAGTTGGACATGACTGAGCAACTAGACATGTCTTAAAATATATGGTCAATTTTGGTGAATATTTTTCAGCCTTATTTTTCACTTTCAAGTTTATATCTATTAGGATTAAGTGTAGCTACATAGAACACAGGGCTTCCCAGGTGGCTCAGTGGTAAAGAACCTGCCTGCCAATGGAGGAGACACAGGAGATTAGATTAGATTAGATTAAGAGGTAGATTAGATTAGGTTAGATTAGATTAGGTTAGATTCCCTGAGTTGGGAAGATCCCCTGGAGAAGGAAATGGTAACCCTTCCCAACCAGTATTCTTGAGTGGAAAATGCTATGGACAGAGAAGCCCATGAGATTACAAAGATTTGGATACAACTTAGTGACTGAACAAGCACTCTCGAAGGCATGCACATAGAACAGAGAACCATCTATGATAGCATAACATCACAAGGGTTTTTGTTTTTTTTAAATCTAGGATTATGTAGTCCAAGGCAAGATTGGTAATTTTACCAAGTTGTTAGAAACCTAACATCTTTCATATTCACTGTTCATATGCCCTTGTCTTCGTAGTCCAAGAAGATTCTAAAGCTCGAGCCATCATATCCATCTTTTCTGGATAAGAAAAGAAAGGAAGGGTCTGCCTGTTTCTCTGTAAGGGGATTTCCCAGAAGTTCCACCTGATAATTCTTCCTCCTCATAAGTTAGAGCCTAGTCATGTGACTCTGTCTGGAGCAGGAAAGTCTGGGAAAGTAATATTTCAGCTGGGTACACTGCCACCCCAAACAAATCAGGGCAGTTTGCTTTGTGCCAATCAGAGTTAACTCATTAACAATGTTATTTAGTTCTGCCTATCATTTTTCGGTTTTACTTGATCTTTCACAGAATGAAACAGGCTGATTCTTATCTCTTACCAATTATATATGTTTATTTTCCTTTTGTTTTGGCGGTTAGATACATCTATTCGGTGTATATATACTCCTAATATAATATCTTATATTGGAAATTGCATTTATTTTTTGTTATTTTAAAAATAGTTATTCCTTTGGCTGTGTAGGATCTTAGTTGTGGCACGTGTGGTCTTCATTGCATCATACGAGATCTTCCCTTGAAGTGCACAGACTCTCTGGCTGAGGTGTGCAGGCTTAGTTGTTCCACAGCATGTGGGATCTTAGTTCCCTGATCAGGGACCAAACCCGAGTCCCCTGAATTGAGATTCTTAACCCCTGGACCATCAGCGAAGTCCCACACTACAGCATATATGTGTCCTTCTTTGTACTGCTTAATCTAAATTGGCCAGAATTCTACTATTTAGATTAAAAAAAAAGTCTGTTTTTCTTTTGGTTTGCATTTACATGGCATACTTTGGAACAGTCTTTTATTTTTAATCTTTCTTAATCACTTAGTTACAGTTGCATTTTTTTGGTAAATAGTGTTCTTAGGTTTTGCTTCTCGAGCCAATCTGAAAATCTTTCTTTCTTTTTAGTAGGTAATTTTAGGCCCACTTATGCTGATTGACAAGGCTAATATATCTGACCTTCACCTTCTATTTAAAAATATTATTTTATATATATATTTACTTTAAATAATACAATTATTGGAGCTGTGTGTTTTCTACCACACTGGATTAAATAAACTTGTTGAAGTATACGGTTTTTGTCACCTTCTGGGACATTTATTTATTTATTTTTTTTCCACATTTTTAGTTTAGTTTAATAAAACATATTCCATACTGTTTTTCATAATGGCTCCATCATTCTACATTCCCACCAACAATTGATATTTGTAGACTTTTGATGACAGCCATTCTGACAAGCCTGAGATGATATCTCATTTTGTGGTTTTGACTTGCATTTCCCTGATGATGAGTGATGTTGAGCATTTTTTCACATGTCTGTTGGGCATCTGTATATCTTCTTTGGAAAATTATCTATTCAGGTACTCTGCTCATTTTTCAATCAGATTGTTTGGTTTTTTGATGTTGAGCTGTGGGACATTTAGTAATTTACTGTTCTTTCTTTTATGTACCTGTTAGTACATACGGCCAACTGATCACCTGTAAAAGGTACATCTCATCTTATTAGATACACAGGTAAGAAAAGTTACATTCATCCTGTCCTTGGCTCAAACCAGCAGGGGCTCCTATCACACAAATCTTGGCAGAATCAAGTGTCTAATATTAAAAAGCAGTGAAAGGAACAGACTGCTTGGATTAAACATTCTATGCAGAAGGATAATACTAGGTTTTGCTTTTGCTTTGCCTCATCTGCAGTAAGCTACCCTTGACAGAACTAGCTGAACTGTTTCAAATTTGCTTCAGTGCAACCATATGTGATAAAGGAAAGCAAGCCCATGAGACTGTTTCCTCATTTCCCATGATGTGTGTCTCCCACCTATTCTTTCAGGAATGATAGAGTAAACCATCTTTTCTCCAGTTTCGTCAGATGGATCTTGATTGGGTCCTACGGTGAGGACAATGTGGTCTCTAAATTGCAGTCTCACTGTGTTGTCCAACCCTGGTAACTGTCCACCTGGTGTTGAAAAGCTCTGCCGAACTTCACATATAGTAAGGGGAGAATCCATTCATGGTAACATCCTTCCTCATGTCTGCTGAAGGCAGTTCTTTGATGCCCTCTAGATGGTCTGCAAGTATCCTCAGAAAACCACCTTATCTTTTGTTGCAACAGCTGTGGTTTCCACCTGCGGGAGCAGCCGCCGGCGGATGCCAGCCCGGAGCTCCACGTCTGCCTTCGTGGTATCAAACACAAGCCCCAAAATGGTGTCCAAAAGGAAATCTCCCCACGAACTGCTCCGGGGGTGTGGATGCTCACATGCGTGGAGTGGGCCAGCCCCTCCGGAGTGTCCGCCTGCTGGATGGTCCCTCTGCGAAAGCGCAGATCTGCCGGCTTCAGCGTGAACTCCTGTCCTCGCGCTCCACGTTTCACTCCGGTGCCCGCGAGGCGGCGTGAGGGTTGGGGCGGGGAGCGGTACCATGAGTTGGTACAGGCGCCAGTGTTTCTTTCCCTCCAGCTGCAGGATGAAAACCTCAACATCATCTTAGTGGGCCGGCAGGCCCGGATCTCCCACAGGGGTTATGTACACATTCGAGCCCAAGTAGCACTCCAGCTTCTAGAACTTCCAGAGTTCATCCGTAATTCTCAGAGGGTAGTGCAATGAACTGTTGCACTTTTCTGATCAAAGTCTTTTCTCAGCTGAAGAAAGTGCACTTTGGCCTCTAGATTTAAAACCTTCTTCTTCCCATGGACACACCTGTAGACATTTTTGAATCCTCCATAGTACTCTTCAGATCTGAGAGCGTGAACAGGAAGTTCAAGGTCATCTCTCTGGATGAGAAGTGGCTTCTGCTCCCGGAATTCCTTGAAAAAAGTCTCGAACTTAATGGGCGAGATTAAACTTTCAAAGAGGCCACAGGGTCTGTCAAGAGTTGAAAGAGGAAGGCCCACCGGCTGCCTCCACTTTCACCTGCTTAGGGACAGGCCCTCTCTTCCTTCCCATCCCCTGCAGGCTTCTCTTTCTTTGGCCTCCCTGTCCGCTGTCCTCGAGAGGAGGCAGTGAGAAAATGCAAACCAGACTCAAGCCTGTTGCCAGTAGCCTCCCTATATTGTTTTTATAGGCCAAAAAAACCCTTGAACAAATGGCTTAAATTTCTTCTAATATTTAAAAAGCTTTGTATATTCTACAGGTTACCTTTATAACTTTATCCAATATACTCTATCTTCTTTTTCTTAGAGAGTAACACTAGTACTTAACAATTCCTATTATTAGGAATGATGAAATTCTTCCTGACTTTCTTTCCATCTGTCTCTCACCGTAGGATTTCGATCAGTTATATACTGTTTATTAATGTTCATCTTAGGAATATAAAATATCCACATACTGGTAGATTTCTTAGTTTTAAATGACATCTTTTGACACCTAGCTATTTTTCTTAGTAGTTTTATGGTTTCACTTTATTCATTTTGAAACTGCCTTCCTTTTTAAGTTATTGTGTCCTCTTCCTGAATTGAGCCCTTCATCATTATGTGATACCTCTCTTTATCTTTGTGATAGTCTTTGTTCAAAAGGCTCTTTTTCTCCAGTGTTAACACAGCCCCTCGAGCTTTTAAAAAAATCACTGCTGCATTTCTTATCTTCGTTTAGCAGCATGTATTATAATGTCTCTTTTTTCTCTGGTTGCCACAAGCTCTTTTCCTTTATCTTTGGTTTTCAGCAGCTTGATTATCATTCATCAAGTTTTTTCCTTTCTACTTCTGTTTGTTTTTTTCTCTGAGGTTCTTAGATTTTTTTGGGTTCATTATGTTATTTTAGAAAATTCTTGGTCATTATCTCTTTAGATATTTCTTTAAAATTGAGCAGGACCCTGTGTCTCCTGACTTGCCTCTTGTTTCTAGAAAAGTTTTATCCTCTTTTTTGAATTCCAAGGAACAAATTTAATCAGAGAAGTGAGAAAATGCAGAAACAAAGGAAAACAGTCAAGCAAGACTGTTAGCTATAAAACAAAGTCAAGGATGTTAATTTCCTCCTCAAGGGCTGTAGATAACATCCTGAGCCATGTCTGTGAGTTATTTTGCAGATAGTCTCCCCCACCAGCTGGAGGAAGTTAACTGCTGACCACCAGCATGTAGATGCTAGACTGACAGGAACCAGAAGGTTGACAATTGAGATTCTTGAAGCACCACCTTGCGTCTTCACCATCGACCAATCAGAGAACTGAACCTCAGTTGATCATGCACCTTGCAATATTATCCCTCAACTTGCCTTTAAAAACCCTCCCTTGAAAGACATCAGGGAGTTAGGGTCTTTTGAACTTGAAGTGTCTGTTCTCCTTGCTTGATAACTTGCAATAAATGCTGTCCTTTCCTTGACCACCTCTGGTGTTAGCAAATTGACCTTGCACATCGAAAAAGCAAGAGAGTTCCAGAAAAACATCTATTTCTGCTTTATTGACTATGCCAAAGCCTTTGACTGTGTGGATCACAAGAAACTGTGGAAAATTCTAAAAGAGATGGGAATACCAGACCACCTGACCTGCCTCTTAAGAAACCTATATGCAGGTCAGGAAGCAACAGTTAGAACTGGACATGGAACAACAGACTGGTTCCAAATAGGGAAAGGAGTAAGTCAAGGCTGTATATTGTCACCCTGCTTATTTAACTTATATGCAGAGTACATCATGAGAAATGCAGGGCTGGAAGAAGCACAAGCTGGAATCAAGATTGCCGGGAGAAATATCAATAACCTCAGATATGCAGATGACACCACCCTTATGGCAGCAAGCGAAGAGGAACTAAAAAGCCTCTTGATGAAAGTGAAAGAGGAGAGTGAAAAAGTTGGCTTAAATCTCAATATTCAGAAAACTAAGATCATAGCATCTGGTCCCATCACTTCATGGGAAATAGATGGGAAACAGTGGAAACAGTGTCAGACTTTATTTTGGGGGGCTCCAAAATCACTGCAGATGGTGATTGCAGCCATGAAATTAAAAGATGCTTCCTCCTTGGAAGAAAAGTTATGCCCAACCTAGATAGCATATTGAAAATCAGAGACATTACTTTGCTAAAAAAGGTGCATCTAGTCAAGGCTATGGTTTTTCCAGTGGTCATGTATGGATGTGAGAGTTGGACTGTGAAGAAAGCTGAGCGCTGAAGAATTGATGCTTTTGAAGTGTGGTGTTAGAGAAGACTCTTGAGAGTTCCTTGGACTGCAAGAAGATTCAACCAGTCCATTTCAAAGGAGATCAGTCCTGGGTGTTCATTGGAAGGACTGATGCTAAAGCTGAAACTTTGGCCACCTCATGCAAAGAGTTGACTCATTGGAAAAGACTCTGATGCCGTGAGGGATTGATGGCAGGAGGAGAAGGGGATGACAGAGGATGAGATGGCTGGATGGCATCACCGATTTGATGGACATGAGTTTGAGTGAACTCCGGGAGTTGGTGATGGACAGGGAGGCCTGGCGTGCTGTGATTCATGGGGTTGCAAAGAATCTGACATGACTGAGCAACTGAACTGAACTGAACTGATATGTCTGGAGAGCAGACCCAAGTTTTGTTTGATGACAAACAAACTTGTTTGATGACAAAGTCTTGTTTTTCCTCTCTTCTTTTTCTGTGACCCTTTAATGCAGTTTTAGGTGATTTTATATTATCCTGCAACTTTTGGATTCTTGGCTCTGTATTTCATGTTTTTTTTTTTTTCTTTTTGATTCAAATAAAAGCTTTCTATTGATCTATCTTCAAGGTGATTGATTCTTTGCTCAGCTGTGTTCATCCTGCTGCTAAGCCTGTTGAAGTAATCCCCTGATTCTCTTTAAAGCTTCCATCTTTTTTGCAGACATTTTACACACGTGCATGTATGTTGCCTACTTTTTCCAATAAATCAATTAACTGATTAATGGTAAGTTTTTTAAGAAAGATTTTTTGACATGGACCATTTTTAAAGTCTTTGTGGAATTTATCACAACACTGCTTCTGCTTTATTTATTTATTTATTTATTGGCTATGAGGCATGTTGGATCTAAGCTCTGCAACCAGGAATCAAATCTGCACCCCTCTACTGAAAGGGGAAGTTCCAACCACTGTACTGCTGGGGAGGTCCCAATCATAAGTATTTTAATTTCCTTGTTTGGTAGCTGTAACATCCGAGTTATCTCTAGGTCTGGTTCTGTTGAGTGCTTTATAATGTGACAAAGATTATTCTTCTTGCTCTTTTTGAGGACTGGACTTTCTCAGCATTGCTGTTAATCATGACTCAGAAGTCCCAGCCCACTTTGTAACAGTACAGGATCCTGGGCTGGAGAGGCTTATCTGCCCATGTTGCTAGAGTAGAGAGCTTTCGCTTCTACCACCCTTTTGGGTTCCCAGGTGGCTCAGTGGTGAAGAACTTGCCTGCCAATGCAGAAGCTGCAAGAACTATGGGTTTGATCCCTGGTTTTAGAAGATCCCCTGAAGGAAGAAATGGCAACTCACTCTAGTATTCTTCCCTGGGAAACTCCATGAAGAGAAGAGCCTGGCAGACTACAGTTTATGGGGTCGCAGAATTGGACATGACTGAGCACACACACACACCAGTATCATTAAGTTTTGCTTCCTAAGAAGGAAGCGTCTCAGGAAGAAGGAGGGGTTTGTGCCTGTGGGCCACCAAAGAAGACTGTCTAGTTTCTTTAACCACCCCTAGCCTTGCTGTGAGTTGGTGGAGACCAGAGGAGAAGAGCCTGTTAGGAGTAGCTGACTCCCGTGAGTCTGGGGTTCACATCTATTCCAGAGGGTTACACTATCCCACACTTAACCTTCACAGGTCTATTACAGTTTTGGCAGTTTTCTTTGTATCTGCTTTATGACTATCAACTCTTCATCTTGTGTTCTGCTAAAGGCAAAATACTGTAGATGTCCTATCTCTCCTGAATTCAGTTTACTTGCTTGCCTTATGACTGTAGTTCTCTGATGGGCTTGAGAAAATTATGATTGTGTAGATTGTAAAGTTCTTTCTCATTGGTAGAGAGGGAGCAATATTGTCTTGGGGCTTTCTATACCTTCAGCACAGCATTGTTGGAATGGAATTGTAATATACATTATTTTCTTTATATATATATTTATAATATATAACACAATAGATATAAATATAATATTTTATTATATATCTATATCTATTTTATTTATATTATATTTTATATATTACAATATATTATATCATATATAAAAATAATATGTAGATTTTCTTTATACTTCATATTATGATCTTGAAATTGCCCCGTGTTGACGGAAGCAGGGCCAGTGCACTCATCTTTACTATACCTGTGCGTGTACGTCACATCTTAATCGTCTGTCCTCTCCATGGCTTCCAGGACCTTGCTCCATAATGCATCCTCCCTGGTTTCTATATTTTCAAATTCTTTATTTTAGCTTCTTCTCCCTATATAAAAATGTGCTTAGTCTCATCCCAAAATGAAAGTTTACTTTACTCTTGGGATCATCATTTCAACTTTAGCTATTGCTCCAGCTGTTTGTATGCTTATTTACTACTTATTTTTCTTCCTTTTTGAATTTCATATATTTTATTGTGGTGTTTATAGGTTTTTAAAAATTGCTTTGAAAGAGCTATTGGGTTTGGCCAACCCCGGGGTGGCACATTGGTAAAGAACCCACTTGCCAATGCAGGAGATGCAGGAGACGCAGGTTCTATCCCTGGGTCAGGAAGATCCCCTGGAGTAGGTGACGATAACTCGCTCCAGTTGTCTTGCTGGGAAATCTCACGGACAGAGGAGCCTTGTGAGCTACAGTCCATGAAGTTGCAAAGAGCTGGACACGACTGAGCTACTGAGTATGCATGCACATATTAAAGGTTTTATAGTCTGTTGTCTGTCGTATATCTTACAGGTATACTCTTCTAGGCTGTCGTGTCTCTTTTTATTTTATTTATATTTTTCTATGTTTTACTAACACATCCAACAGATTTTCTAGTTTATACTTTGCTAAATGAAAGCTCATATGCAAGGTGAAGTCATTATAATTAATTTAAAAATGAATACTTATAAAGCAAAAATTATTACTAGCATTAAAATTGGGATAGTATTCACTATCAGGAATACGTGTGAAGTGAGTTGTTTGGATAGTTAAAACTTAAAGATTATAATTTTTATAAAGATTATAACTTTATAAAAAATTTTAAAAGTCTACCTCTTTAGTGATAAATCCTAATTGTTTTATTTTTATCTGAGATGTAAATTTTCCTACCTTTTTAAAAGCAAAGGAAAGTTTTATTATTGTATGAGTATAAAATTTCCGACATTTGCTTCTGTTTTCAATCAATGCATGGACATTTAATTGCGAATTTATTCATGTAAATATTGCTCAATTTTACTTAATTATTAAGTTGGGATTACTGTATGTTATAACAGTTAATGAATACTTTTGAACCCAAATTTAATCACCACAAATGATATTGCACTTAATTTGCCCTTTCCTTTGTCATTAGTGAGGGTACTATACTGTCATACCCAGATGCCCTCTGGACTTAGTAAGCAATGATTTAGGAGATGTTTCTCTTTTCCTAGATGGTTCCAAACCAGTGTGTTTTGAATTACAGGGTCTGCTTTTTATAGCATTTCTTGCTGCTGCTTTGTTACTAGGTTGATAGTTGTTACTTCTCGCTAAAACCAACCTCACTAACTTCCCCTCCTACTTTCAAGTTGGTGCTTCTAGTCTGCTGTGAGCTTAAAACTCCAACAACCAAACTTTTGGGAATCTCCTATAAAATAAAAGAGAGGGAATTTTCATATGACACAGTGCATGCAATTTATGGATCAAATTTTAAAGTGATATTTTGGATTCACTTCTTCATTTTTTACCTGTCTCTTAGCCACATTTACTGGATAATTGAATTTTGCATAGGTGGGCTGATGCTAAGAACCACCAACAAAGCTACTGTGTGAAAAATTCCATGGAACATATTCCATGTGATGAGGCTTCAAAAATAAATTCTAAATGTTATATTCTTGTTACACCGAATTTAGAGATGGAACTAAAGTCACTTAGTCTGTCTATACCAAATGAATGGGTGAATAGATTGACAAAGAAAAGAGGTGATGTTATACAATGTCACAACATCCCTTCTGTTTTCTTCCTGCCTCCAAAGTATTTTGATTTTTTGGAGATATTTTATTTTAGTAAGAGTTTCCATTTAGTATCACAGTAATCCAAGTCTATGTCCCAACCACTAATGATGATGAAGCTGAATAGTTCTTTGAAGACCTACAAGACCTTCTAGAACTAACACCAAAAAAAGATGTCCTTTTCCTCCTAGGGGACTGGAATGAAAAAGTAGGAAGTCGAGAGATACCTAGAGTAACAGGTGAGCTTGGCCTTGAAGCAGAAAATGAAGCAGAACAAAGGCTGTGGAAAATTCGTAAAGAGATGGGAAGATCAGACCACCAGACCTGCCTCTTGAGAAACCTGTATGCAGGTCACGAAGCAACAGTTAGAACCAGACATGGAACAACGGGCCGTTTCCAAATTGAGAAAGGGATATGTAGAGGCTGTATATTGAATCCTTGCTTATTAACTTATATGCAGAGTATATCATGTGAAATCTGGATATCAGATATGCAGGTGACACCACCCTTATGGCAGAAAGTGAAGAGAAACTAAAGAACGTCTTGACGAAGGTGAAAGAGGAGAGTGAAAAAGCTGGCTTAAAACTCAACATTCAGAAAATGAAGATTATGGCATCCATTCCCATCCCTTCATGGCAAATAGATGGGGAAACAATGGAAACAGTGACAGATTTTATTTTCTTGGGCTCCAAAATCACTGCAGATGGTGACTTCAGCTAAGAAATTAAAAGACACTTGCTCCTTAGAAGAAAAGCCATGACCAACCCAGACAGCCTATTAAAAAGCAGAGACATTGCTTTACGAACAAAGGTCCATCTAGTCAAAGCTGTGGTTTTTCCAGTGGTCGTGTATGGATGTGAGAGTTGGACCATAAGAAAGCTGAGTGGTGAAGAATTGATACTTTTGAACTGTGATGTTGGAGAAGACTCTTGGGAGTCCCTTGGACAGTAAGGAGATGAAACCAGTCAATCCTACAGGAAACCAGTCCTGAATATTCATTGGAAGGACTGATGCTGAAGCTGACACTCCAATCCTTTGGCCACCTGATGCAAAGAACTGACTGATTAGAAAAGACCCTGATGCTGGGAAAGATTGAAGGCAGGAGGAGAAAGGGATGATAGAGAACAAAATGGTTGGATGGCATCTCTGACTTGATGGACGTGAGTTTGAGCAAACTCTAGGAGATGGTGATGGACAGGAAGCCTGGCTTGCTGTAGTTCATGCAGTCACATAGAGTTGGACGTGACTGAGCTACCAAAGTGAACTAAGCTTAGAGGAGTTAGTTTAGATAATAGGAATGTTTAATAAAAGTCATGCTAAAATTTTTGAGGAATTGTGACACAATATTGATAAGTACCACTTGAGAAAAACCCAATATCCAAAATGAGCTAGGCAAAAACAGAAAAGTTAGTTGTTTTCTGTAAGAAGAGATACAGGGAATCCTCCTATACTGTTGGTAGGAATGTAAATTGGTATAGCCATTATGGAGAGCAGCATGGAGTTTCCTTAACAAACTAAAAATAGAGCTGCCATATAATACAGCAACACCACTCCTGGGCATATATCTGCAGAAACTCTAATTAAGATACATGCACCCCAATTAGCAGCACTATTTACAATAGCCAAGACATGGAAGCAACATAAATGTCCATCAACAGAGTAATGGATAAAGAATATGTGGTGCATATACAGTGGAAAACTACTCAGCCATAAAAAGAAAGATATAATGCCATTTGCAGCAACATGGATGGACCTGGAGATTATCGTACTAAGTGAAGTAAATCAGACCGAGAAAGACAAATATCATATGATATCGCTTATGTGTGGTGTCTAAAATATGATAGAAATGAACTTATTTACAAAACAGAAATAGACTCACAGACAGAGAACAAACTGATAGTTACCACAGAAGAAAGGGGGAAAAGAAGGGATAAATTAGTTGCTTGGAATTAACAGATGCACAGTACTAGATATAAAATAGATAACCAACAAGGACCTACTGTATAGCACAGGGAACTATACTCAATATCTTATAATAACCTATAATGGAAAAGATTCTAATATATATATTAATCTAATATATATAATCTAATGTATATATTAGATTCTTTTCCATTATACACATACATATATATAACTAAATTACTTTGCTGTACTCCAAAAACTAACAGAACATTTAAAATCAACTATATTTCAATAAAAATTAAAAAAGAAAGATACAGTAACTTACAGCCAGTGCAGTCTGGGCATGTGCTGACAAAGAGATTTGTCAGGCAAGCGGGTAAGGACGTTATTCATCAGTACTCTGAAAAAGAGAATCAGAAAGGAGTCCCATTTTTCTGTTTCTCTTTTCAACCTAAGTCAAACATGGGTTTATCATTATTCTCATGAAGCCGTGAACATCCAATAATTTAGGTACATTCTTACTCTAATTTTTTGGTACGTCTTGTTATATTTAAGTGCTTGTTAGTAATAAAATTAGACAAATGATATCTGTCTTATGAAAGAAGCAGTAACATCAGCAGACTGAAGAAAACACCTGTACCCTTCAATTGTGGGTAGTGAAAAGGTGATTTCAAGTCACCGTTATTTTTCTTCGCCAAGATTAATATACTAAGTCCCTTACATATGAATGAGTTCCATTCCAAGAGCATGTTCTTTAAGTCCACTTTGTTCTTAAGTCCAACAAAGTTAGCCTAGGCACCCAGCAAACAACGATCAGCTATATAGTACTGTACTGTAATAGGTTTATGATACTTTTCACACAAATAATACATAACAAACACAAAAGATAGAGAAAAGATTTTTGATCTTATAGTGTAGTACCTTGAAAAATTATAGTAGTGCGGTACTACAGCTGGCATACAGAGGCTGGCATCGAGCGAACAGGGAAGAAAAGTTACTGACTGGAGGAGGGGAAGGAAGTGGGAGATGGCAGAGCTGAAGGATCATCAGCAACAGGAAGTGGAGGACAAGCTGCAGTGTCACGTCTGATGTTGGTGGAACGCATGTTCACATCTTTAGAAGTTCACAGCTAGAAGGTTTGTATGTAGGGGACTTATATTAGAGCATAGTACTGGTGTGCCTAAGAATATTGGAATGAAACATGACTGAGAGGCTGCGTTCAGTTTCGATGGGCTGACATTCTAGAAGACAGAAGATCTTCTAAAATTGTTACAACTATAGAATAGCCTCATAGAATAGGACTAGGAAATGGCTTTTAGTTGGAAATGTCTTTTTCGGGTTCCAATTCCAAATAAAATGCTACTAAACTCAAAGTGATCATTTTTATTCATGTATTTTCCTTCAATTGAAACATCTGCTTCAATTTTTAGTACTTACAGGAGAATAAGAGAATTTAGTCCGTAAAATGTTAGTGGGGAAATTCGACTGAGGTGATTATCTTCAATTATCCTGCCAACCACAAGAAAAAATAGGTTCTTTTTATATATTTTTTCAACATAAAGACAAATACCATAATATGCTACAGAAATGAAACATACAGCCATTCTAGTCTGTGGAGATCTTCAAAAACACCCGGCTTCAAGAGGGTTATTTTGTTATGACTGAGATACCTGAAAAAAGAGAAATCATGGCAGTAAATCTGTTGTCTTCTTGATGTCTTACAAACAGGAAAGGAAGAGCAATAGTCATTCATCTTAAAGTTTCTTCTAAGCTGTTCTCATCAAGCCATTTTCCTGCCTTTGGAACTCTTAAGGTTATTTATCATTTACCTTTCCATATCCAGTTTTTAATTTCTCAGTTATCAATCAACCACCAACCAGTCAATCAATCACTCTATCTATTCATCTATTCATCAGATGGTTTTGACACTGTGCTAGGTCTCTAATCCCTTTCTTTGAGGAAGACGCCATCTGAGCAGGTAAACAGTATAGCAGCGGAGGGGAAAGAGCTAGAACACACAGTTACTCTGACTTTCCAGCAGAGAAGACGCTGACTGCTGGTTGGGGCTGTGGAGTTTGGAGAGGAGAGGAGACAGCGAGTCCTAATGGAAGGAGGCTCAGTTGAGAAGAGATTTGGATGAGGGTGTGTCTTCCACAAAGCAAAGCATGGGTGGGAGCGAGTCCCAGAGAGAGGAAATGACTTATGCAAAGGCAAGAGGTGTGAGGGTGACAAGTTGAAGGGTCGCTGTGAAGAGGCTGAGAGGGGACACAGGAGATGCCCTGGGGGCAGGCAGGGACCGGCTCTGGAGAAAAGACACCGAGCACCTTGTGGGGAGTCTGGCCCCCTGTACACAGAGGAGACTTGACTTCTCACTCTTCTGGGGAGTGAATGCTCTCTTCCTTCTCTTATACTGATTGCTTATGCATTTTTCTTTTTCTTCCGAGAGAAAACACCAGCTTTTAATAACTTTCAAAATCACCTCTTATATAAGTGGAATCAAGCTAGAATAGTCAATTGATAGAGTCAGAAAGTATACTGGTAGATGCCAAGGGCCAGGGGTGAGGGGTGGGGAGGGGAATGGTGAGTTAGTGTTTAATGGGGCCAGGGTCTCAGTTTAGGAAGGTGAAAAATTAGGGATATGGATAATGGTGAGATTCTACAACAATGTGAACTGTACAATTAAATATGATTAAACTGTAACTTTAACCTCAATATAAAAAACATTAAAAAAATCACCTCTCTTCTTTTATAAGAGGCCTTAGAGTCTTTGTGTGGTTTCTTTTTCCCTGAAGAAAACTTTTGGACACAGACACACATAACCCAACAGAATAAATAAATAATGGGATAAATAAAGGGAAATATTTGCAAAAATCTAATTCCATTTAACTAATTAATCTAATTTAATCAAATTAGTTTAATTTAATTAAAATAATTTAATCTAATCCCATTTAACTTTGTGCTTTTGATTTGGGAAAGTGGAGGTGAAACTCTCAAAATACCTAAGGTTGCCAGTGGTGGCAAGAGTCCAGGACTGAAATGTGTGCAAAATTCCTCTCCTCCCATTTTGGCTTAAAATGGCAGAGAAACTGTCTTACATGTTTATTTCTGTATCAATTTCTCTGGCTCAGCAATTTTGCTCTGAATTTGCTGTCAGATAGTTTGGTTCCTAGCTCTGCCACTTAATGGTGTGACCTGAAGCAAACAACTTCTGAAATCTTCAGTTACCCCAATTCTGAAATGGAAATAACATCAGAACCTAATTCACTGGGTTGTTGAGTATTTGGGGCCAGGCGTGTCAGAAGTGCTTGGCATATATCATCATGACCGTGTCTCTGTTCAACTTCCCACATCAATTTCTTGCCTCCTCTTTTTCCTCACTGCCTATGATTCCTGTGCAAGTGTTCATTCAGTTCCATTTCTACTGATACGTGGACCACATTGATTTCTCTCTTCACTCTGACAAATTGGGCAGTTGTGTGTGTGTTGTGTCGTTAGTCGCTCAGTGGTGTCCGACTCTGTGATCCCCATGGACTGTAGCCCTCCAGGCTTCTCTGTCCTTGGAATTCTCCAGGTAATGATACTGGAGTGGGTAGTCATTCCCTTCTCCAGGCTCTCTTCCCAACCCTGACTTCCTGCGTCTCCTTCACTGTAGGCAGATTCATTGTCTGAGCCACCAGGAAAACCCAATTCCACTTCTACTGATACGTGGACCACACTGATTTCTCTTCTTTTCTCCACTCTGACAGATCAGGGAGCTTATATCTTATGAAATCTCTCCTGCCAAGAATTTCCTTTCCCCTCTCCACCCTACAGATCTGACTTTTGCTTGGGGGTAGCATGGGATAAGACCCCCACACTCTAGCCACTTCTTTCCTTCCCTTGCAAGCCTGGAGCCCCAGCTGGGCATGGGAAGATGGAAAGCATCTCAGAGGCTCCCTTTAAGAGTTGCTGGAAGTCCCCCAAGTAAAGGAATTTGATCCATCCCACCCCCAAAGCCCTGTGCTTCAGTTTTCAGAGTCCTCATCCACTGCTCTGGACCTGAAATGATCACTACTTTCATAGTAGCTGTGGTCTGAGCAACACAGGTTTAGGTCCTAAGAAAGTAAATCCCTCGCCATTCTCTATGATGTATATGTGGGCATTGTTTCCCCAACATGGACTGTAAGCTTCTGGAAAGCAAAGGGGTGCCTCTCGCCAGAGGAAGCACATGGTTCTCTCTGAACTACCAGAGTGTAACGTGCTGGAAGGCAGCGGGTCTGACTTCTCTTTCTCTGTACCGCATTCTAGAATGTCTAGCTGAAGAACTTGCACAGTCTGAGGGGTAATGAATATCTACGGATGAGTGACGAGCAGAATCTGATGGTGATCCATGAAAACCCAGGACCGTGAGACATTTTTATATTCAGACAATATTCTAGTGTCAGGAAAAAGCCAAGGAGAGGATGGAAGACACTTTTGCATTTACTCTCCAGTTTCTACTATCTTTCAAGAGCCCCCTCCATATTCACTGAACATTATACCAAGCAGATATGTTTAAAAGTTTTGAACAGATTTGTGAGAGATTGTAAAGAAAGGTAGTCAGAAATATGATAAGGATGAGTCCAGTACTGACTTCAGGAAATTTGCTATGACATGAAAGAGCAGGGGACAGAAGGGAAGAGGACACAGCTACAGGGGTTACTGTTCAGACTTTGGAACTCCAGTGACTTTCTTCCATTTTGCCACTAAGTGATTGGGTGGCCTTCTTGACTCAACCCCAAACTCTGATACCACCAGTGAGGAATCTGACCAAAGTTCTTGAGTTAAGGATTAAAAAATGGGATAGAATAGAAAGCAAGGGGCCAGAAATAGAAATACAAAAAACTTTTATTTATGTGATTTGGGGTCATAAATCCCTCCAGTCACTCCTGGGAGTCAGCTGCTTGGTAGAATGCAATGAAATGGAACTCTGAGAAGGACTATTTTAAAAAACTTTGCTTTTAACTACAATGAGACATCACTTTATAGCCGTAAGGATGGCTGTTATTAAAAACTACACAGCACACAACAACAACAAAATCCCAGAAAACAGCAAGAGTTGATGAGGATGTAGAAGAATTGGAACCTGTGCATTGCTGATGAGAGTGTAAAATGGTGCAGATGCTGTGGAAAGCAGTAAGGTGGATCCTCAGAAAATCAAATGTAGAATTGCCATACAAACCAGCAATTCCAGTTCTGGGCATTCACCCAAGAGAATGGAATTCAAGGGTTCAAAGAAATATTTGTACATCAGTGTTCACAGCAACATTATTCACAATAGCTGAAAGGTGGAAATGATCTCAGTGTCTATCAAAATCAATCAATAAAAAATGTGATACACAGAATGGAATATTACTCAGTCTTATTATCGTTACATTCAGGAATGAAATTGTGATATATATTACATGGATGAAACTTGAAGGCATAATGCTAAGACTAAAATGTTATGAAATAAGCCTGACACAAAAGGGAAAATATTACCTGTTTCTACTTCTGTGAGGTCCCTAGAGTAGTCAGATTCGTAGGGACAGAATGTTAAATGGTATTTGCAAGAGGCTGGAAGAGAGGCTTGGGGAGTTAGAGTTTAATGGATGTGGAGTCTTAGTTGGGAAGATGGAAAGTTCTGGAGATGGATAGTTGAACAATAGTGTGGATGTACTGAATGCCGCTGAACTATATCCTTAGAAATGACTCAAATGGCAACTTTGCTATATATATTTTATCATAATTTTAAAAAAAACTTTGTTCTTTCAAACGTATCATGCTTTACATATTTGTACAAGGAGAATTAGTGGGGAAAGCACAACTTTGGGCTTTCTCCTTCATAAATTTTAGCTATCACTAGGTTTTCTCAGGTTGGTAAAGGATATTCAGTCCTCCTTCCCATCTCTATGGCGAATGCATATTGTGTGTCTAATTCTTCTGATTTTTCTCATTCATTCCTTGCAACAACCCTGAGGTAGGTACTGTTGTAGTTTTCACTTTTACGGTAGAGGGAGTTGATGCTTAGAAAGGAAAATAAGCCCTCAAGTTCACACACCCAGTTTGTTGGTGCAGCACGTGTGACTCAGGGTCCCACGCCTTTGGCCCCAACGTGGCAACGTCTGCTGTCTGCACATGCCCTGAACGCCATCACGGGTGGCAGGGCCATGTGCAGTGGGATGGGTCGGGTCCACAGGCCACCACGGAATGGGACGACTAATTGGCCCTGGTACTTACAGTTTAGTAAGACTGTACAGTCCTCGGAAAGCATAGACAGATACGGATCTAATCTTATTGTTTTGCAGGCACCTGTGAAAATGATTATTAAAGGGAAAATATGAGGAAAAGGAGTTTCAGTTTCGCAAGAATGAAAAGAGTTTTGTAGATGGATGGTGCTGATGGTGGTGCAAAAATGCAGGTGTGCTTAATGCCTCTGAATGTACACTTAAAAGTGGTTAAGATGGTACATTTTATGTCCTTTGTATTTTACCACAACATCTTGTAATAACCTATAATGGAAGAGAATGTAAAAAAAAGAATACATATGTTTATATATACGTATAATTGAATCATTTTGCTATTCATCTGAAACTAACACAACATTGTTACTTCAATAACTATACTTCACAACTATACTTCAATAAACTTTTTTTGAAAAAAAGAGGAAATGTCAAGAATCCTTTAAAATTAAAAAAAGTAAACAGGATAAAATAGTGAAGTTGGATATATGTCATTTTGTTTCTTGATTAAGTTCATAGATTACTGGGCTGATTTTTATTTAGAACTTGTAGTTATAAATTTAGACATATGATGCCTAAAATTTAACATTTGAATTTTCAGTGACTGAAACTTCAGTTTTAGGGCCTAGCAAGGTACTTACTAATCAAAGAGGCCTAGAAGCCTTTTTAACATTCTGATATTTCCTGCTGTGATTCTATAAACTTGATAGTATTCAGCACAGCCCTGGCAACACTATGAGGCTGTGACATTACTAAGACCCCAAACCATATGCCATGTTCATCACAGATTGGCCAAGCAAGTCAACTTTGATTGTATTTATTTGACACCCAAGTTTTGCTCCAAAAAGTGTTTGAGAAAATATATCAAAAGTACGTACCACAGAAGAGAAACAGAAATACAAAAAGTCAGGTCTAGAAGACTATAAATGAGCTTGGAAGGCCAAGCAAGGATGCTGGCTGCAGAGTTCACTGAGGTCATGCTGAAGGTTGGGCCTGGAATTAACAGGAGGTCAGAGGAAACAGAACCTGGAGCACAAGCCCTTGCATCCCATGTACCCAGTTAAGCTCCACACATTCATAAGCACCGGCCCCAGGTTGTAGCAAGGAGAAAGGAAGGACCTGACTTCTTTCCTTCTTCTGATGAGGGTACCATTGTCCTGGTGTGAGTACGTGCTAAGTCGCTTCAGTCGAGTCTGACTCCTTGCGACCCAATGGACTGTAGCCCACCAGGCTCATCTGTCCATGGGATTCTCCAGGCAAGAACACTGGAGTGGGTTGCCATGTTCTCCTACAGGGGATCTTCCCAACCCAGGGATTGAACCTATGTCTCTTGTGTCTCTTGCATTGACAGATTGGGTTCATTACCACTAGTGCCGCCGGGGAAGCCACATATTGCCTAGAGGTGGAATCAAAGGATATCTCTAGCCACCAATGACAACTTTTTTTTGTAATTAAGCTATTTTGATCTATTACTTGGAACAAATTAGTTGTTTATTGTATAAAAATGCCAACATACTGAACTGTGATATTGAGTTGAAGTCCTGACTCGTTTTAAACCATGTGAACACAAGGTGGTGCTACAGATCAGAAAAATTCTTCCTCCTCCAGCGATCAGGAAACAGGAAGAAAGTGTCCCCTTGAAGTTTGCGTATCAGGCTTAAACTTGAAAACCTCTTCTCTCTTGATTGATTAATATCTAGAATATAGTTCTGAAAAGTCTTTTATTGGAATTCAGTTTTATGATGTGAAACTTTTTCTTCAGATACTCTGAGCTTTGAGAACATTTCATCAAACAAAATGGATAATTTTTCTTCTGATTCTGTTCTATTTCTATTATCTTAAAGAAAAAGTACAGATAGATGATATCTATGTACCAGGGTTCTATTGTGTGAACACAAATCCAAAACCAATGTAGATGTGAAAATGAAACCAGGAACTCTGACATGTTTGCTACATAGTGTAATGCAGGCACAGAATACTTAAACCTAGCAGTTTAAGCCTATGACAATATAATTCAGCCACAACACTGACCTAAATAACAGGCAACCATCACCAGGGCCATTACAGATTTTGAGAGTACGTAGGGTAATCTTAGACTGATGGGAAGCCAACATGTCAGATAAAACTAATGAGGTAGATGTGAATATGGAATTAATTCTACAAAGCAACATGCTTGGAGGTTTCAAGCCACAAGAACTTGCTATCCTAGGTAGAGACTGGACTTGTAAACATATGGAAGAAAAATTTCCCTGTCTAAGCATGAGAGCAGACCTGGTAAAGGGTACTAACATCTTTCTCTAAGATTGACGTTGAGGTGCAAAGAGCAAAGCCTTTTGAGTGTCTTCACTTGGGAGACGGTGGTAAGAGAATTCCAAGTACTCATACTTTGGTTTCTTTGGATAGGCATCTGAGAGTTTGCTAGGGTGGCTTCTAGAAGCAGTCAGAAAAACAATGTTACCTGGTAGTCTCCAGCTAACAGTTAAATACTTCCCCAAAGAGGGGTTAGACTTATGCAGAGGTGTAAGTTGGTCTCTGCAGAAGTGGGAAGAAACAGATATGCCAAAAAACATTAGTCAATTTAATACTAAGAATTACAATTTTTTCTTACAGAGTCTGAAGACCATGGTACTTTTTGAAGACATTAGGAGGAAGCTTTCTTATTAAGTTCCGCTTGAGTGACCTGAAATAAATGTAAATTTTGGATTTTAAAGTTCTTTACTTTTAATAACAGTATGAACAATTATAAACTCTATTTACTTTAAGACTAGCTTTCAGGAAACACTTCGCTTCATAACGTCACTCTTGTATTCATATCATTTAAAATTTTTTTAAAAGAGATTTTTGTTTGAGAGATATTTTAATTAATTAGTGTTTTATTAAGATACAGCTGATTTATAATATTATATTAGTTTCAGGTCTACAACACAGAAATACAAAATATTTATAGATTATACATCATTTATAGTTATCAGAAAATATTGGCTATATTCCTGTGATGTAGCTCATTTATTTTATTCACAGCAGTTTGTAGCTCTTAATCCCCACTTTACCCCACCCCCTTCCCTCTCTCCACTGGTAACCACTAGCATGGTTTCTATACATATGAGTCTTTTTATTTTGTTATATTTGCTAACATGTTTTATTTTTTAGATTCCACATATAAGTGAAAACATGAAGTATTTTGTGTTTAAAGTCTTTTTCGGACTTATTTCACTAAGCATAATACCCTCGAGGACCATCCGTTTTGTTGCTAATGGTAAATTTCATTATTTTTCATGGTGGAAAAGTATTCCCTTAATATATGCACCACATCTTCTTTATCCATTGCTCTGTCAATGGACAGTTAGGTTGCTTCCAAGTCCAAAACAGAGTTTGCCCGCACCAGGGTCTCCTTGGTAGAATGAGCTCCCAGAATGGCTGCCCCTGTCTCTACGTCCCCAGAGAGAGCTCTAGCGCCTCTTGCCTCTTCAGGAGGTTCTCCAAGATCAGCAGGTGAGACTAATTCAGGTTCCTTTCCAATTACTCCTTCTGCCCCGCGTCCCTGAGCAGGTAAGGTTTCGCACGCACCACTTAGGAGTGGAGTCTCTATTTCCCACTGCCCTCTGGGACTCCTGAAAGTAAGCTCTGATGGCCTTCAAAGACCAGTGTTCTTGGAACTTGCCTTCTTGGTACAGGATTCCCGAATTGAGGAGCCTGATGTGCTGTTCGGACCTCTTGGTCCCTTAGGAGAATCTCTACAGTTGCAACTGTTCTCCCATTTTGGGGTCATCCCCTGGGGTTACGGGTCTTGATTATACAAAGTTTCTGCTCCTACTTCCCTTCCTGTTGTAGTTACTTCTTTCTGGCTTTCACTGTAGACGGTCTTTCCTGGTAGGTTCCAGCCTTTTCCACAGATGGTTCTTCTGCAGATAGTGATGGTTTTGGTGTGCCCGTGAGAGGAGGTGAGCTCAGGGTCTTACCATCCTTCGGTCTTGGGAATTGCTTCTTGTCATAGTACCAATTGAACTAGGACTAACTGTTGATTTTGAATTATTAGAGATAGTTTTCTTAAATTTAAGTTACAACATTGTAATTCTGACAAAAACTTGAAACAATAAAACTGGAAAAATAATCTTCAGTTATGTTCTTTTCTATTTTCATTTAACAAACAGAAAGCATCTCAGTTTTTGAGTGACAATAAGGATGTTGTTTTCTTGTTTAAAGCACATTCAAGAACATAATATTATATTCCTCAATATTTCAGTTTTCACATTCCACTACCTTTACTTCCTTTAAAAATTATTTATAAAGGAAACTGTCCATTGGTCCATATAGTTGAACCATCTTTATTCAAAAAAAAAAAAAAGTAATCCCAATGCAATTTCTAATAAGTTGTATAAAAAAGATTTCCACTTGTATTACAGTTTATAAGCAGCTTGACACAGGCCAGGTTCACATAATTGTGGTTGTATTGAAAAGGACCTAACATTTAATTCTTTAAGCAATATAATATGGTAGGAACAAAATAAAACAAGCAAAAAATCCCAACCATTGAAGCTGGTTTCAATGGCTGGGATACACAATCTTACCATGTCAGTTTCTTTAACAGTGAAAGAATGTATTTGGGACTACATGACCTCTAATAATATGGTGCCACTGTTGTTACTGTACTTGTCTATTATGATGGAGCAGATGCTCATTAAGAAATGAGTAATACACCTCATTGATGGGAGTTTGATCTGCTGTGGGACAAACATTTGGAAACAATGGTCAACATAAAGAACTCAGTGAAGAGACAGCTTCATACAAAAGACATGAATAGTGTTACTTGTGTTGGTGTGGACCAGTATTGCCTGAACTTGATAATGAATCCTTCTTAAAGAAAAATAGCTTCTCAGACTCTTGAGAACACATTTTTGGGAGCTAATTGGAGAAAAAACTATTCTAGAATATAGAAAACTATGTATTCTCAACACTAGCATTATTAGAAAATTAAGAAAATAATTTCTTAAGGAGTGAAAAAAATCTTACTTTTTTAATAGATAAAGAACTAGTATATGTAAATATACACAGTATATCTGAAGTATTAAAACATCACAGATGAGAACAAAAATGTCTAAAAAGCCTCAGGAAGGGGGGCAATAAAGAAAAGAAAAAGGGTTAAGAAAAACCGTTCTAAACTATACATATCCGTCATTTAGTGATTTTTTTTTTTTTAATGACTGAATGTCAAAGGTTGATTAACTAGTAACCTTCTCTTGAAATCACTGTTAGCTGTTGGGTTATCACCAAATGTTCTTTCATTCCTTATATCAGCTAATTGAAAATCCCTTTTCTACTAAGAGTTCTCACTTGGCTTAGAGCTTCAATTCTGCTTTATATCCTGTTTAAATGTTTGTGTTGTGTAAAGATTAACTGCTAAATGTTTGGGTTTGATTTAAAGTTATTGATGAAAGTTTAGTGTGCCTCCAAAAGTGTGTTCATTCATTCATTTTCTCAACAAACCTGGGTTGAATGCCTTCCATTGTACTTTGGAAAAAAGATAATATCCCTGTCCTGGATAAGCTTATACTCTATTTGGATGACAAATAACATACTTTATTAAATAAAGATTCTTCTTTGGATAATAGCTCAGGACTATTTTTTATTGCAATGATTTACTTGTAAATTCAACTCAAAAACACTGTTTAGAGCTTATTGTACTTGCTATGGACTTAGAAGTTATACAGAAAAACCACATTGTAGGGCCCCCATGGAGTTTATGGTATTCTCCTTTTTCTGGTGGCGATTAGGACCCCAACCACTATGGCATGAGGGAGAACATTTGATACACTTAAAGGAGATACAAATGAGGTTCTACGGGAGAACCCAAGAGGAAGAGGCTAACTGCTCCTAAAAGAGAGGATGACCCTAGAAGGAGGGGCAGCTCCTTTAAGGACTCCTGAATAATGTTTCTTAAGAAGTTAAGTTTTTTATTAATAGTGCCTAGAACTTATAGACTACTTCTTTCTAATGATGCAGAATATTTCACAAGTTGCATTCTCTGTATTTTTATAATACCCTACTGAGATAAAAAGAGGTAGGTGTTAATTCTCTCACTTTACAGGATGGACTAAAATACTTTTTAATATAGTAGAGCCTTGTATTTTAAAACTTGATATTAATGAAATGTTATAGACATGAATTCCTGAGCTTGACTCCTACATTTACAAATGCCTGTTGGCAATTTCCATGGAGTGATCTTTAATCTACCACTGAAAAACAGCTAAATTGAAGTTCTAATCTTCCCCACTAACTGTCACCAAGTCTCCCCTATCGCCCTGTTACTCAGGACGGAAGCCTTGGAGTCACCCTGACTCCTTGTTTCTCTCTTGTTTTCTGTACCCAATCATTCATGAAGATCAGACTCCATTCTAGACGCAGATGTAGGGAATAGATGTGTGAACATGCGAGCGGGGGGAGATTGGGATTGACATATACACACTCCCATGTATAAAGTAAATAACTAGTGGGAAGCTGCCGTGTAGCGCAGGGAACTCGACTTGGTGCTATGTGATGACCTAGAAGGCTACGATGGGGAGAGGGAGGGAGGCTCTCGAGGGAGGGGATATATGTATACATATAACTGATTCACTTTGTTGTATAGCAGAAATTAACACAAAACTATGGGCTTTCCAGGTGGTGCTAGTGGTAAAGAACCCGCCTGCCAATGCAGGTTAGAGGTAAGACATGCCGGTTCTATCCCTGGGTCCAGAAGATCCCCTAGAGAAGGGAATGGCAATTCACTCCAGTATTCTTGCCTAGAGAATCCCATGGACAGAGGAACCTGGCAGGCTACAGTCCATAGGGTTGCACAGAGTCAGACATGACTGGAATACTTAGCACACAGCACACAACATAACGCTGTAAAGCAACTATGCCTCAATTTTAAAAATACAATATTGTAAAGTAATTAACCTCCAATTAAAATAAATAAATTTATATTAAAAAAGGTCTGATTCCAATTTTTTCTTTATATCAAGGGTTGGAAATTGGCAGCTCATAGGTCTGTATACATCTCTTTATAAACGTCTATATGTTTGGATGCATGTGTGTATGTATTTTGAGCCAGGATAGCCTTTTCTAAGTTGAATTAGAATGCCTTCAGGGGCATTTACACTCTCTTCTTAGTCACTGCTATATCTACTTTCATTCCTCCAGCCCTCTTCTTTTTCCTTTTACAAAAATTAATTAAATTGTTGAAAAATATATTCAAATTCTACTTGTGGAAAAACAAAAGATGAGATTAGCAACATGAGGATATTCATTGATTTGGATTTGCTAGCATTTCCATACAAGCAGTATTAGTGATAATTTTTTTCTTTAAAACTAGAAGAAACTCATCATAAATTTTTATACCTAGGTGTTCTAGTCATAGTTTAAATCACAGAAACTCTCCCCAGGAACTCAGACATTTTTTTGAGGGGGATATCTTTTTTCTGGCAGGACTAATTACTATGAAAATAGCTATGATGAGTCTAGGGTGAGACTGAATGCTGTCCTTAGTATATGGGAAAATGTCACCTTTTTTGGAAAACAGATCTTTGTGGCTTAACCTGTACTCAGCTCATTGACAAATTGGGTAAGCTCCCCAGATTCTGTTAATTTGATTATACCATTGTGTACGGGAACACTGAGCTGGAGTTCTTCCCTGTTCCTTGAATATGTCAAGCATATAAGTTGCAGTGTTACGTGGTTGGGGTTGAAAAGGGCAGGACTTGCCAACATTTATCACCTTAAGAATTGCTCCTATCTCATCAGCAGCAGTAGCATCCACATATATACAAAAGGCAGAGCTGTAAGATACTAAGACACCTGTATGAAAACAAAAACTCAGAGAAATATTGGATTAAAATGTCTATCCTTTGCTAATTTCTTTAAAAAATTCAGCCAAATGTATGTGTTTGTGTTGCTGAAGTTTGTTGAATTCAAATTAGGACTGGATCAATAAGTTGTTTATTATGAGCATAATTTTCTTTTACATGGCTAAGTATGAGTTATTTAGGGAAAAAAATGAACATCAAGTCTCTGGGTCAAGTGTGACTCAGAAGAGTTAGATTTTAAATGTGAAGTGATGGGATATTTTATCCAATTTATTTTGTTGTTGTTGTTCAGTAGCCCAGTCGTGTTCGACTGTTTACAATTCCATGGACTGCGGCACTCCAGGCCTCCCTGTCCCTCACCATCTCCCAGAGTTTGCCCAAGTTCATGTTCATTGCATTGGTGATGCCATCTAGGCATCTCATTATCTGATGCCCTCTTCTCTTTCTGCACTCAATCTTTCCCAGCATCGGGACTTTTCCAACAAGTCGTCTGTTTGCATCAGATGACCAAAATACTGGAGCTTCAGCTTCAGCCTCTGTCCTTCCAGTGAATATTCAGGGTTGATCTCCCTTAAGATTGACTAGTTTGATCTCCTTGCTGTCCAGGGGACTTTCAGGAGTCTTCTCCAGCACTGAAGTTCAAAGACATCAAAATTCTTTGGCATTCTGCCTTCTTTATGGTCCAACTAGCACAGTCATACGTGACCACTGGGAAGACCTTAGCCTTGATATATGGACCTTTGTCGGCAGAGTACTGTCTCTGCTTTTGAACACATTGTCTAGATTTGTCATCGCTTTCCTGTCAAGAAGCAATAGTCCTCTGATTTCATGGCTGCAGTCACCATCTGCAGTGATTTTGGAGCTCAGGAAGAGGAAATCTGTCGCTACTTCCACCTTTTCCCCTTCTATTTGCCATGAAGAAATGGGGTTGCATGCCAATTTATTTCACTTGCTTTATATTTTTATTTATACATGAGTGTATTAAAATTTATTTCTAATCATTAAAAAATTGACTCTTTTAATGTGTCAATTCTGGTGTTAAGAAAGCTTTGTATAATAGTTTGATCGTAGCTTTTTTTCTTTAGTAGCACATACACTTGATGGCATCCTTTGTTTAGATACAACATAGTGATACTAAATACTTTGTAAGATTGTTATCAGGGACTGAATAAGTGAGTACAGAGAATAACTTAGAGTAGGATTTATCATTTAATAAATGCAAATAAATATCAGCAATCATTATAATGACCAAGGAACAATGATATCATCTTGAATGACAATGCATTGTTACGCCTTAATTATGATACAGTTTTACAGGTGTTATACTGGCTGTCAGAATGAAACCTTTTTTTCTACTTACATGAAAGTCACATTTGAAGAAACTGATGGAACAGCTCGTAAATTGATCTCATCACACTCGAGCTCTAAACCTTGGCAAATACATTGCAGGGGTGCAGACCCGACCACTGAATAAAGAGGATATAGCAAGGAGAGGGGATGATGAGGGACCAGGAACAGGAGGGGAATGAAAAGAAAGAAACAAAAAACTATGAGAAAATCATACACAAAAGTGTGTTGTGTCTTATGATAAGCAATTTGTGCAAAGCTTTAAATTAAGTTTCCAAAAGTTTGCTTTAAACATTAAAATGATACCAGGACCTTAAGATAGGGAAACATACACATTTAACAGCCCAAGCATTAAAAAAAAGTAGCAGTTTGCCTTTCTCTATTTGTTGGAAAATGAAGTCATCTGCTCTTATTTTATCCTTGCAGAGTAGCTATGTCTAAAGGTGACACAACAGTGTGTGATGGGCTTTAATGTTCATTTCAAAGCTGCTACTTAAGAATAAAGTGTTCCCTTTAATGGAATACTAAGCTGTTTTTAACTAACAAGAAAAAGAACTTGACTATGAACTATAGTGCTGGTAGATTTTCTTATTAAATTCAGGAACTCTTCAAAGGACTTCTTTTGATTTATATAGGACTGCAAGGATGCCTACTGCTTCACTTAAGGAATTGAACATTTTTTATGCATAGCTATTCTGTTCTCACTGATCGGAGTTGGAAAGAGAGAGAAAATGTGATGTATGCCTTCGGCTACCTTCTGGGCTCCCGGTATTGCTAAGGTTTATTAGAGATTTGGGGTGGTGTGTTCATATAGCGAAATGGGAGTATTATTCAGTATCACAGATATTGTCCGATCCCTGACTTGAAGAATGGATGATGCCTCATCAAGAGCAGTGGGGCATATTCTCTTTTACGTTTACTTTGAAACCCTGCACTTAGAGCAGAGCTTATAGACTTTACCTACAGAAGCAGGCAAAGCAGGTACCGATCGCATCTTGGAGTCCCTGTGGGAGAGCTTCTCCTAACTGTTGCCCTATTACCACAGGAACATGTGTGGCCAAGTCAACCAACTTCCTCAAAGAAACCAGAAAGACAATACTTTTTATATAATTACCTACTTAAAAACAGTAATACTTAAAAACATTTAAATCATTATAGGACAGACAAAACTTCTTGTGAGAACTTTGCAGACTTTTAGTCTAGAACCTTTACAGGAAAGTCTCTGGAGAGTGGAAAAGCATCTTCATGGCAAAGAAGACTTTCTGGTGGCGAAGATGGTGGACGATGGTGGGAAATTTGCACAGTGAGCTCCAGCCTTGGAAACAGCCAGGTATTCCTTTGCTCAGATATGTGGCCTCGGGTGTTTTTTGTCTCCTTCCAAACAACTCTGTAGATTCCCTACAGAATCCTGAGAGCTTACAATCATAATTTAGGTTTTGTGTGTTTTGTCAGCAGAGTCTGTGCCAAGAAGTTTTGAACAGTCTTATGGTTGTAAGTGACCATTTTGGCAATGGATCCCTAAAAATTAATTCTATCTAAATTCCTGTGCTAACGTGTGTATTGTTGGGAGAGGACAGGGAGATTTTGGAGGGGAGATGAAGGGCCTGAGGAGTTGGTACAAAAGGTAAAAATAGAAGGTGGAGAAGATAGCATTAATCTGGTGTTTTTTTTTTCTATTTTTATAGGCTGAGTTAAGATTGATAATTCATATGTGTTGATAAGGAAAGTGAAAAAATAGCACCTAAATATCCTACCAGGAAAGAAGGATGAAGCAAATTATGTCACTTAAAAATTTATGGTGTTTTGAAAGATTTATAATATGAATACCTGACTATGCTAAAATGCTACCTGAAAATATGACAAGAATGGATTGCACTGAAAGTTTCAACTATACTAAAATAAAAAGAAAGATGAGTCATGAACCAGCAAGTTAATGCTGGTGGCTTCTGAGAGGTGAAATTATGGCTAAGTAAATAATTTTTTCCAAATCTCTATACTTTCCATATTCCTCAAATTTAAACTTTATAAATGTATTTGTTATGATGGATATGTTTTCCATGATATTTTTCTTGAGAGGTGACTTTATAAACGTGAGTTCCTCACATTCATCCAGTCATAGAGTATTATAAGCCAGTTAAATTTCTCAGTTAAGTTTCCAATAAATACTTATTATAATAAAATTGAATAAAGTGATACAGTAGAAACCTTAATTTAAATTTCACCCCCTAATTTTACAGTACACTTTACATTTAATTTTTACACTGGTTTTAAGTTTGAAAGAAGATACTGAATTTTAAATTACCACCCCACCCCTATCTTTCTTGAAAATTCTAATTAAAAATTATATATTTGCTCATTTCTAAGAACAGATAAAAATTTGCCTTTGTACTTTTTGAAGCATCACTCTTTGTGTAGCTGCATTTCTCTTATATAAGAATACTTAGGGAACATTTCTCCCAGAGCTTATCATCTGGCAAAAAATTCATTTCTCTTGCTGACTTGATCTGTTTTCCCCATTTGTTTGTTTTTGCTTTATAGACCAAACTATGAAAGTTATGCAACCTATTATTTTCCCTCTTTGACCTAATGACTACAAAATTAAGAACTAGGTAGTAACTTTTCTTATATAATTTTTCTTCTCTATCCTATTTACCATGGAATTTTTGTCTTTTATGTCATGTTAATGGGTTAAGTCTGTTCATAGCCATATTTATTTTTATTGAAAATTGCCTAAATCCTTTTGGGAATAATGTAAAATATAAAGAGATTCAATTAACATTTAAGAAATGAAAAGGATATAGAATGAATCAAAAGAGAAAAATAAAAATGATATTTTGAGGCTGTATGGCTTAATCCATTAGTTTTACACTTGATATTAGTAGTCAAATTATACCTGTTAACTTTTTCCTTTTCCAAAAGCTTTCAGCTTTTTCACGATCAAGTAATTTGATCTCTCTCTGTATATATTTTGGCCGCACCATGTAGCCTGCAAGATCTTGGTTTCTTAACCATAGATTAGTTCCCTAACCCTCATCGAACCCATCCTCCCTGAAGTGCAAGTGCAGAGTCTTAGACACTGAACCACCAAGGGAGTTCCATGGTTTCCATATGTTGACAAGAAGACAACAAGTGGTTGAGGTAGACTGCTGAGTGACCTGTGAGATTAACAGGAGGGATTATATCCACTCAAAGTGGGGATTGTTAGCAGTTTTTATGAGTTTTATTTAAGCAGTAAAGGCAACAAATATTTTTTAAAAATTAAAAAGCTGCACTTTACAATTTGTGGTAGAACATAAAGTGGAAAATGTAGTAAAGGATTCTTTTCCCTAGGCCCTTCCTTTTACCAAGGTTTTGAAAGCTCTGATTGAAATTACAACTTTAAGGCACACATTTATATGTGAATAATTTATCAGAATAAACCCAATTTATTTAAAAAGAATTATGTATATGGATCTTCCTGATTTTAGAAATTATAGAGTTTATCCTCAATGTTATACCCTCCTACAATCCTTTCCATGGTTTTTGTAAGTTTTTGTTATGTGACCAAATGTGGAGTATAACAAATACGGCTTTTTTGGTAGCTGTAAAGTATGACTTCTGGGCTTCCCTGGTGGCTCAGAGGTTAAAGTGTCTGCCTCTAATATGGGAGACCTGGGTTTGATCCCTGGGTCGGGAAGATCCCCTGGAGAAGGAAATGGCAACCCACTCCAGTATTCTTGCCTGGAGAATCCCATGGACGGAGGAGCCTGGTGGGCTACAGTCCACGGGGTTGCAAAGGGTCGGACACGACTGAGCGACTTAACTTAACTAACATAACTTAAAGTATGACTTAGACCCCAGAAGCTTTTTCACTTACAAATGTTAAAATCCCAACAGCTTCTCTGCTCTTCTTTCCATTTCCTTTAAACTGGAGTTGCTTTTATATCAGAGTTTACAGTGACTGTGAAAAGGGGACATGTAAAATAGAAGCCCCAATGCACTGATGTTAATTTTGTTCACATCAATACCTAGCATGATTTAGTCCTGTTGCACTTATGACCCCTGAGTCACTGAAAAATAAGATTCTCAATTTCAGGTAGTATGTCTAATAGAAAATTATAATTTTGTGAATAGAAAACTGCAATTAACTTCATAAAAATATTAAAAACACATTGTATCCAACTTTTAAGAACATGGTATCTTACTATAGGCCCAAGACAAGGATGCTTAGCCCTTCTAACTACTTACAGCATTCAGATGTTTCTGCCACAGTACTGGGATACAAGGAAGTCATTTTGTAGTTATTGCCATAATATCTGTCAAATTGTGTAGACCATCCGTTGATGTCTCCTAAAATAAAGATCAGAGAACAGAAAACTTCAGGAATAAAAATATTCTGGAGTGTTGGGGAAAACAGGCTTTTTCTTTTTAAGATAATTTAATGACCTTTTGGAAACAGAACTTAAAAAAAGTAGATATAGATGTATATGTATATATATATATATATATATATATATATATATATATATATATGGATGGCATCACCGACTTGATGGTCATGGGTTTGGGTGGACTCTGGGTGTTGGTGAAGGACAGGGAGGCCTGGCGTGCTGCGGTTCATGGGGTTGCAAAGAGTCTGACATGACTGAGCAACTGAACTGAACTGATATATACATATATCCAGGACTTCCCTGGTGACTCAGATGGTAAAGAATTTGCCTGTACACAACTAAATTGCTTTGCTGTGCAGCATAAACTAATGAGACATTGTAAATCATCTACACTCCAATAAAGATTAATTTAAAAAAGAAATGAGTGATCGACAAAGAAAGAAAGATCATCTGGGAGCTTGTCAACAAGGAGAATTTCTGTCCCCTCACCTAGAGATCCTGATTTCACAGGTCCCCTAATCTGTGGTTTCAATAGGCACTAGAGGTGATTCTTCACCAAGCAGTGTTTGAGCCACACATTTTTAACTTAATATTGGAGTAAAGTTGATTTACAGTGTTGTGTTAGATTCATGTATACAGCAAAGTGATTCAGTTATACATATACATGTATCTTTCCCTTTTCAAATTCTTTTCCCATTTAGGTTTTTACGGAGCATTGAACAGTTTCATGTGCTATAAGTCCTTGTGAATTATCTCTTTTAAATATAACTGTAACAAACAGTACTTTAGATGTACTGAAACACAGCACACTGTTCTTAGCATCTTCATTTTAACTTCCCTCAGTCTCTTCAATCATGTTAGACTGATGTTGGAGATGGACGGCCATAGTTGTTAAATAGAAAAAGAAAAAATAACATGACCAGCATGATCTCGTTCTCTTTTTAAGGCACTGTAGTATCATGGATAGTGTTGAATGATTATCCTCTGAATGCTTACATATTTTCTCATCCATTTTTTTCTGATTTTGATATGAAACTCTTGTCTCATTAAAAAAAAATGAGACCAAAAATAGTTAAAAAAAAATCTTCATTTGGTGGGAGGGAAAAATAATTTTTCCTCATGAATTTCCTCCTGAACTTTCAATTGTTTTTGAACCAGAGACCATGAGGCCAGTCATGAGATGGAAAGGAAGTGAGCTGGGGTGCAGGAGCAGCTTCTCTGTACCATCTGCAGAGGGTACCAGCCTTATGCCATTGCAGGTTGGGGATGGGTTTTAAGGGGATCCTTCCCAAAGGTACCAAGCTTTTTTCAGGATGCTGTTGGGGCTCTTTAAGGATGCATAAACATAAATAAGAGACCCAAGTTCAATCCCTGAATGAGAGAAATGAATGGTTATCCACTCCAGTATTCTTGCCTGGAGAATTCCATGGAGCCTGGGGTTGCAAAGAGTCAGACATGACTGAGGGACTAACACTAACTTTCAAACATATAGACAGGTGATAGAAGTGATAAAAGTTTATCTTATGTAAGTTAGGATTAAATTTAAGTCTGGCATCTATTTTATAAGTTATTTCTGCTGCGTATGTATAAATCAAACCTGAGATTGAGTCCAGATAGTGCAACTTTGCCTGAATTTGGTGAACCTAACCTCATCCATGGTTTTCCTTCTAATCAGACTTCCAAATTACATTTCCAGCCTGCACTTTATCTTGTATAACATGGAGCCTGCTCACTACAAGCACCTAGAACACAACATTCACCAAATGGAACTCATCATCTTTCTCCATATAATCTTTCTATTTCTCCTAAATTTTCTGGATTGGTGAATGGTCTGCTCAAATCAGAAAATTTTTTGAATGTGCTCTTATCCGATTAAATATAATGTATACAATTTTCCTCCATCTCCAGGTTATTTTCTTATTTTTCCATGGCTCATTAACTCTTTCATGAAGATTACATTTGGGAAAGGAAAGGTATTTTAACATAAGTGTTATGTATGCTTGTAAAATCAGGTTTCCTTTTAAAGTTTCACTAAAAATAAATTGGAAAGAAGAGACGTCATTTAAAGATTGTCTTTATAGCTGTTTCCATCCTTTAGTATTATTTATTAGTTTGAACATTTCTTTATTATGAAGGATTTCAAAATAAACATAAGTAGCAAGGCAGTATAATGATATCCCAATGATATTTTTATGATATCTCAATGATATCATTATGATATCTCAGAAGGAGACGATTGATGGACCTCAAGTTTACCATCTGCAGACATCAGCTTGAGACTCCAACTGAGTGCCAGTAATTGGATGGACAAAAGATACACCCCAGAAACAGCAAACCAAGGGACCAGGTCAAAATGTCAAGCTGACCCTTCACATGGTGAGCAGAGTAACAGGAGGAAGGGAAGGAAACTTGAAAGACTGAGTTTGTTCAGGTGAGTAGAGATGGTAGCTTGTTGTGACTGTTAAGATTTAATGCATCCTTTTTTTTTTTTTTTTTTGCTCTCCCACCATTCAGTTTAGAATGCTTTCTCATTCTTCAGAAGCTGGTAACTTAGTTCTGTATTTTCCAGACTCCAAGTAGTTCAGTTCTTACAGATATATTTCTACCAGTGGGATGCACCCACACGACACTGGAAGTTTGTAGACTCCATCTTGTGGGTACCTATTGCAGGTGGGACAGTTACCATGGTCCCAGCTTCCTGGGTAAAGAGCTGATGAGCCATAGTGGATGCTTCTTAATCTTGGGCTTGAAAGTATAGTAGTGTTTTCCCCACTCCTGCTTCTATATTCTTTATAATGTTTCTATAAACACATTCTTCTCTGTGTGAAACCTCTTTTTTTTCTTAAGCCTCTCAAACTCCAGAGTGGTTTCTGCTTTCTCCTCCCAGAAGGGGTTGCAGATAACAGTTTCAAGGATAATAACATTGTATTGGTTATCTGACCTGAATGGTTTTGAAGATAACAACACTCCTATTACTATTAGAAAATTGTACTCTCACGGTCTATGGCACACTGTGACAAAAAATGTTGTTTAAATGATCACTTATGGCTTCCTGGACTATGTGCCTCTTTAAAAGATAAACTCTGGCAAAGCAGTTGCTATGGAAACTCATCAGAATGAAAATGAGACACGTCAAGTGTTGTGGAATGAAATGACTATGAGGATAGCCCTGGAGAGATTAAAGAGAGAAAATGACAATCTCAGGGTATGACGCCATCAGCTCAAGAAGGTTCAGAGAACCAGGGAGCTGCTCTAACTACCCTAAGATAACCTTTTATCTTTTGGGACCTTAGGACTCAGATAGGACTCAGATAGGACTCAAATCTAATGGGTTGCTAAGGTTACAACATTAGCTGAATTCACATTTTGTCCTTTCTTTTATTTATTTATTTATTTTTGATTGCTCTGGGTCTTTGTTGCTGTGCACAGGCTTTTCTGTAGTTGTGATGTGTGAGCTTCTCATTGTAGTGGCTTCCCTCATTGCAGAGCACACACTGTAGGGCGTGTGGGCTTCAGTAATTATGGCACATGGGCTTAGAAGTTGTGGTTCTCTGGTTCTAGAGCAGAAGCTCAATTTTGATTCATGGGTTTAGCTTCTCTGTGGCATGTGGGACCTTCCCAGATCAGGGATAGAACTCATGTCTCCTGTGTTGGCAGGCGGATTCTTTACCACTGAGCCACAAGGGAAGCCCTTGTCCTATCTTTAAAGTGAACACTAGGACTCTGATTTGGAAAGAGAGGGACCCTGGGAATTGTAGTGAGACATTTGAGCATGTTCAATTGAATTTGCAGTCCCCTAAAATCCCCATCCCACTGAATCTCCCTGACCAGCATAAGCAGCTGCCTTCTCCTGTCCGATGAGGTTATTTGTTTGTTGGAGGCTTGCTAGTTATTTTCAGTTCAGTTCAGTCGCTTAGTCATGTCCGACTCGTTGGACCCCATGGACTGCAGCACACCAGGCCCCTCTGTCCATCACCAACTCCTGGAGCTTGCTCAAATTCCTGTCCATCAAGTCGGTGATGACATCCAACCATCTCATCCTCTGTCGTCCCCTTCTCCTCCTGCCTTCAATCTTTCCCAGCATCAGGGTCTTTTCCAATGAGTCAGTTCTTTGCATCAGGTGGCCAAAGTATTGGAGTTTCAGCTTCAGCATCAGTCCTTCCAATGAATATTTAGGACTGATCTCCTTTAGGATGGATTGGTTGGATCTTCTTGCAGTCCAAGGGATTCTCAAGAGTCTTCTCCAACACCACAGTTCAAAAGCATCAATTCTTCGGCACTCGGCTTTCTTTATAGTCCAACTCTCACATCCATATATGACTACTGGAAAAATCATAGCCTTGACTAGATGGACCTTTGTTGGCAAAGTAATGTCTCTGCTTTTTAATATTCTGTCTAGGTTGATCACAGCACTTCTTCCAAGGAGCAAGCATCTTTTAATTTCATGGCTGCTGTCACCATCTGCAGTGATTTTGGAGCCCCACCCCAAATAAAGTCTCTCACTGTTTCCATTGTTTCCCCATCTATTTCCCATGGAGTGATGGGACTAGATGCCATGATTTTAGTTTTCTGAATGTTAAATTTTAAGCCAACTTTTTCACTCTTCTCTTTCACTTTCATCAAGAGACTCTTTAGTTCCTCTTCACTTTCTGCCATAGGAGTGGTGTCATCTGCATATCTGAGGTTATTGATATTTCTCCAGGCAATCTTGATTCCAGCTTGTGTTTCATTCAGTCTGGCATTTCACATGATGTACTCTGCATATGAGCTAAATAAGTACGGTGACAATATACAGCCTTGACATACTCCTTTCCCGATTTTGAACCAGTCTTGTTGTTCCATGTCCAGTTTTAACTGTCGCTTCTTGACCTGCATACAGATTCCTCAGGAGGCAGGTCAGGTGGTCTGGTATTCCCATCTCTTGAACAATTTTCCACAGTTTGTTGTGATCCACACAAATGTTTTGGTAGTCAATAAAGCAGAAGTAGATGTTTTTTTTGGAACTCTCTTGCTTTTTTGATGATTAAATGGATGTTGGCAATTTGATCTCTGGTTCCTCTGCCTTTTCTAAATCCAGTTCGAGCATCTGGAAGTTCTTGGTTGAAATACTGTTGAAGCCTGGCTTGTAGGATTTTGAGCATTGCTTTAGTAGCATGTGAAATGAGTGCGATTGTGTGGTAGTTTGAACATTCTTTGGCAGTGCCTTTACTTGAGGAAAATAACTTGCCAGCTTTCCTCAGGCCCCTTTATGACCATGCTTCCTTGTCTTCCAGTTCACAGCCCATCCCAGAAGACACGCAGCAGTTGGAGCTAGGAAGAGAAGATTGACATCATAGACGATCTTGCTCTTTGATAATGGCAGGAAGCTAGGGAATTTGTGTGAGCACAGTTTCTGAGAGCACTGCACCAGGAGGAGGGACTCTAGCTGGGGCAAAGTGGGTTAATATGGGTTGCTGAATTCAGTCTGCTAGCTCAAGCTAGAGTTTGCAGATTGTTTATTTAAATGTGAATTCAATGTTGTCTCGGGTGAAATAAAGTTGAGCAACGGATGTGTATGGATGACAAGTCACTGAAGGGATAGAGCATGAGGGACATGACCGCTGCATTGCAGGGCTGGAATAGACCTGTAGCAGATACTGCAGATTGACCCTCTCAACCTCCATTTGACAATAGCTTTCACTGGTGTGTTTTTGCAGACCAAGGCCTGAAAAGCTTATAGCATTTTACATCTCCATTACAGCCAGAATCTGGGGTGCACTCATACATATTTTGGGCTTCCCTAGTAGCTCAGTTGGATCTGCCTTCAAGGTAGGAGACCTGGGTTCTATCCCTAGGTTGGGAAGATCCCCTGGAGAAGGGAAAGGCTACCCATTCCTGTATTCTGGCCTGGAGAATTCCATGGACTGTATAGTCCATGGGGTCGCAAAGAGTCAGACACGACTGAGCGACTTTCACTTTCACACATAGTTTGGTTGGTAGAAGAGAGGTAGTAGTCATTTTCCTGCTTTTCTGTCTAAACAGAGATGTAGTGTTAAGAAGCGGTGGTGGCAGTGGCAGGGCATTGGGGACGTGACCAGGTGTGTCTCCATCTCTGGATAGGAGAGTTGGTGCTGTGCTCTTGGCTATTTAGGGGCTATCATAGGCCTTTGCTGATGCCTACGTTTCCAGCCTGTCTGAGAATTTTGTAAGCATCTAATTTCTGTTTGACATACCTTGAGTTTCTTGAATGAGACCTTAATAGATATAGAGACTGATTTAATTTTTGAATTAAAACATGGTTTAAGTGGCACTGGATATTTAACCATTTGGGGGAACTCAGGTGGAATCTCATGAGTGAGACCAAAACAGTGATTTTTTTTTTTCTGAACTGATGCACTTCAGTGTGGTTTGGTTCAGTGGGCTCCCTGCAGGAACGGTGGGGATAATTTCCAGCATCTTACTGCATTGCCCATGTGGGTTCTGGGGACGGGGTCAGGAGCCTTGCAGAATGCTCTGCTCTACCGCACTCCAGAAACATCTATTTCTTTTCTTGGGTGTCAGGTTTTGAAGTAAACGGCATTGGGTTGTTGCCCTTTCCTGAGTTAGCTGCGTATGATTTTTTAAGGCAAGTTTTTACTTTTAAAAACTGAGTGTGTGTCTTTAGATACAAGAAAGGATGATACTGTGAGAAATTTAAATTCTCTGATTTTTTAACAGAGAAATTGAATATTAGCACTTAGCACTGACAGAACTGGCATTTAGCAAGTATGTATTACTACTGTATTACTACTTTTATTTTATTCTCATGGTATCTCTATTTGGTCATTATTGCCAGCTCCACTTACAGATGGAAAAACTGATTCTGAGAAGTTTAAGTGATCTAAGAAAAAGGATTATTAAAACTAACTGAAGGATTTAAATAATAAAATTATTGTAATCATTTCTAAGCCCCAAATATAATTTAGTCAGTTTATATTCTTCTTACAGAAGTTTCAGCTTTTATACGACATTACCTTGAAATATGTAACTGTTGCTGTTACCTATTGTTCTCTTGCCCGTTTCGCTTCCATTCTACAGGCTCTTACATCGGCACTGTGTGGATTATACAAAAATTCATTTAAATGACAATCAGAAGCTATTATTAAATAGCATTTAAGTTCATCATTACTGTTAGCCATGGAATCAATGGAAGTATTGTGAATCATTAAGGTATAACTGGGTTTCCCCCCAGGCTGTGCTAGTGGTAAAGAACCTGCTTGTCAATGCAAGTTAGACGTAAGAGACGTGAATTCGATCCCTGGGTTGGGAAGATCCCCTGCAGGAGGGCGCAGCAACACACTACAGTATTCTTGCCTGGAGAATTCCATGGACAGAGGAGCCTGGTGGGCTATTGTCCATGGGGTCGCACAGAGTTTTGACATAACTGAAGTGACTAAGCATGCATGCAAGGTATAACTAAAAAAAATTTTAAAGTAGATTAATTTTCATACTGTGGTGTTGGAGAAGACTCTTGGAGAAGACTCTTGAGAGTCACTTGGACTGCAGGGAGATCCAACCAGTCCATCATAAAAGAGATCAGTCCTGGGTATTCATTGGAAGGACTGATGCTGAAGCTGAAACTCTAATACTTTGGCCACCTGATGCAAAAAACCAATTCATTGGAAAAGACCCTGATGCTGGGAAAGATTGAAGTCAGGAGGGAAAGGGGATGACAGAGGATGAGATGGTTGGATGGCATCACTGACTCAATGGACACGAGTTCGGGTGAACTCCGGGAGTTGGTGATGGACAGGGAAGCCTGGCGTGCTGTGGTTCGTGGGGTCACAAAGAGTTGGACGTGACTGAGCGACTGAACTGACTGAATTTTCATATGTTATTGAATTTTATACATTTATAAATGTTACAAATAAAACACGTGGGTAAGAGAAGTCATTTGGCTCTGGATGTGCCAAGGCACTGATTTGTCTATAGAAGAGGTTTTTTTTGTATCTATAGCTGGAGGGTGGAAGTCTGAACGACTCAACCTTGCAGGCTGCCCAGGCCTGTCTGGGGCAGGGGAGGCGCTTCCCATGCTCACGGTCCTGTCCTCACCCATCCACCCGGACCTCAGCACACAGCGATGGGACTCAGATGACGTGACAGGATGGCAGAGCCAGGCTTGCTTCCACCGGTGGCGTCTCACTGCCGCTATGACATTCATAAGCCGGGAAGATCGGATGACAGCCGGTAGACGTTGCTTTTCCTTTGCTCCGGTTCTTCAGCAGGCCCTATGTTTAACTGAGCTTTTACAAGTGAACTGTTTCAATTTCCGGCATCTTTACCATTAATAGGTGGTGCAGTGCTTCATATCACGGGCATTAGTAGCCTTTCTTAATGCTTTGTCCCTCAGCATCACCTCCTCGCCCTTCTGTCCTAAAGGGGTTCACCAAGAATGGTGTATCTGTAACAATTTAGTCCAACCAATCTAAGTAATGTAGTGACTTACACTGCTTCTCTGCTCTGTCCCTTTCTAATGCTATCTTTTCTCTCCTTTTCTACCTTATTCTACCTCAACACACACACACACACACACACACACACGAGAGGGGGGGGGAGATAGAGAGAGAGAGAGGGAGGGAGGGAGAGAGAGCACAAAAAAGAGAGGAAAAAGAAAGAGAGACGATGTGGAATTTGAGAATGCAGAAGGAAACAGGACGAGACGGCTTATGTAATATTTCCCCAAGTCAGAGCATATATTTTGTAGGGAGCTCTCTTTTTAAATAGTAACATCTTCAAACAAACAAGCTTTTTCATAATTAACATTTACTTTCCTTCCTGCCTTCCCAAAGCATTTTCTTCTTGCCACCCATTACTTCCTCTCACCAGAAGGCAGGAATAGAAAATGTAGCCAAAATTGCAAGATTGGAAAGTTAGCATTTTTAAGGAAACAGCTTTTGGCATATATGTTTCTATATTTTAAATGCTATATCCTTCATATTTTAAGGACGTATGAGACAGTGAGCAGAGTGGTTTTTCATGCTTTAGTTATGATCCCACTGAAATAGATTCTCTGGTGTTTCTTGAAGCATCATGGAGTAAACTGCATGGTACTAAGAGGATACTATGTTACCGTATATGGTTTCTAGTGTGTGTGGGTAGTGAAATATGAACATCGTTGATCAGATATATATATATTTACTAAAAATAGTTTTTTAAAGCTAAAAACATGTAATGATGCTCTGAATAAAAATGAATGCCATAGACCAAGAAAAACCTGATCTTGCATGCTGCATTAATAAGTATTTATTAATTCAATGAATGAATGAATGAATGAATGAATGGGTCTCTGTCCTGAAAGACACTTCAGAGAAAACTCAGTTTCTCTTACATTATACTAAACTTTGGGAATTGGGGCTCTTAACCAAAACACAGATTTCCAGGCTCCTTTCTCTATTGGAGATTCTAATTTATTTGGTCTGTAAGGTGTGTGGAGGTCTATATTTTCTATCAATGCCTTGGGGGTTCTTGCAGCAAGTTTTGGGAGAACTACATTATGGAATGTTCTTTGATTAGAGCACTTCTCACATTGCAGTGGAGAAGAGTTAGATATAGCAGTGGAAAAAGCCTGTCAATCAGAATGAGCAGGTTCTTTTTCTTAGTAAAGTTGCTGATTGTTAATAAGGTTAATGCAAGTGGTCTGTAATTTAAGGGCACACTGCTCATTTGTCTTGTTACATTTTTTATAATCTGTTTCATTCTGTGACTATTTATATATGTATTTTATCTCATAAGAATATGATAGGAATTAATCTTAGCCTATGTATTTTTATTGTCTCAGTGACTTCTAAGTTACTTTTAATATAGTTAAAATATGACTCTTACTAGCTCTCATAAATTACATAAAACAGTAAATTATTATTTCATCAGCATCAAATATTAGTTACAATTTAGTTTTATGGAAAAGTAGGTGAGGCCCATCAACTTGAATTCTGGAGCATGCATCTCTCTCTTCCACGCTCTGATTCCCTGGCATCCTTGATGTCAGGGGTGGGGTGGAGGGGGTGTCAAGAGACGAGGTCTGGAGGGAGATGAGGAAGGTCTACGTTTCTTGAAGGCGCTGCATAATTTGCCACGGTGCTGTATTAGGTTGTCCTCAAACAGTTTTCCAGGATTCTCCTTGAGAAGAGAGTTCTGTGGCTTAATATGCTTGGGAATCCTGTACCCCCACTTGGAATTACTAATTCAGGTTAATGTGATGAAAGGAGAACTCAGGCTCAAAGAAATAACTTTAATTTTGTTGAATTCTTTTATGAAAGTGAAGTGAAAGTGCTAGTTGCCAGTCATGTCTGACTCTTTATGACCTCACGGACTGTAGCCTGCCAGGTTCCTCTGTCCATGGAATTTTCTGAGCAAAAACACTGGAGTCGGTTGCCATTCCCTTCTCCAGGGGATCTTTCCAACCCAGGGATCAAACCCAGGTCTTCTGCATTGCAAGCAGATTCTTAACATCTGAGCCAGCAGGGAAGCCGAACCTTTCATAGCGCCATCTTTTAGTAACTTTTGGGAAGTGTTTGCTTTTGTGTTTGCACAAGACATGTCTAGTTGAGTGGTTTTCAGAGTGCAGATCCAGGATAAGTAGCTTCAGTGTCACTTGGGAACTTCAAAGAAAAACAAATTCTTGAACCCTACTTGAGGTGCTTTCAATTAGAAACTCTGTAGATGGGGCCCAGGTTTCTGCATTTTAACGAGCCCTCCAGCTGATCTGATGTCTGCTCATGTTTGGAAATCACTGTTCTTGGCTAATAAATCACTTTCAGTAGGTTCTGAATTCGGTGATAAAATTGTCTGCATCGGGAATTGAGTCATTTCAAAACTTTAACAAGTGTGCTATATACCCAAGATGCAGATTTCTGGGCCCTGCTCCTATGTACTGGGCCAGTGTTTCTGGACGTGGAGCTTAGGACTCTGCATTTTTCACCAGCCTATGGGGTCACCTGTGTTGGATCATGCTTTCCAAACCATCCTGTAGGTTTGCAGGGCCCACTCCTGGGTTCCTTTTGAGTAAGGATTTTGAATATTCAAAAGTCGAGGGATCTGTACATCTGTCTTATGAAACTGAAGGCATAAATCCTATTGCCTACATTGTAGTCTTATTGATGAATGGATGAAATAAGTGTTATTTGGTCAGTGATGTCCAGCTCTTCGCTACCCCATGTACTGTAGCCAGTCAGACTCCTCTGCCCATGTATTACCCAGGCAAGAATGCTGGAGTGGGTAGCCATTCTCTTCTCCAGGGGATCTTCCCAACACAGGGATCGATCTCAGGTCTCCTGCATTGCAGGCATATTCTTTACCATCTGAGCCACCAGGAAAGCCAGAATAGATGAATAGGTGGTTAGTTCATTCAGTTTAGATTTATGGCAAGTGGAACATTCTTGGTTTCATATACTTCCTCAATTCTTAGCACCCATTCTGGGAGACACAGTGGAGTATCTTTTTCTCAGGAAATAATGATCCCTAGAGTAGAGATGTCCTGGGCCGTTAGAATAGACCTTGGGCTATTTAGATCTGAACTTCACCTGGTCAGATAGACGGATTCATCAAAGCAGTAGTGTGAGAGCTCCTTGAATCTGAATGACAATAGTTTGCTGGATGAAATGGGTATGGCTCTTTGTGGGTACCTTTATTTTTAAATTTATCTTAATTGGAGGATAATTGCTTTACAATATTGTGTTGGCTTCTGCCACACAACAACATGAATCTGTCACAAGAACACATATGTCCCCTCCCTTCTGAACCTCCCCTCCACCCCTCACCCCAACCCACCCCTCTGGGTTGCAACAGAGCGCTGAGTTGAGCACTCTGTGCTCACAGAGCAGTTTCCCACTGGCTATCTATTTTACATATTGGGAGGATCCCCTGGAGAAGGGAATGGCAACCCTCTCCAGTATTCTTGCCTGGAGAAGTCCATGGACAGGGGAGCCTGGTGGGCTCCAGTCCATGGGGTTGCAGAGAGTTGGACACGACTGAGCGACTAACACGTATGCACAATGTATACAAGTCAATGCTACTCTCAGTTCCTCCCACCCTGTCCTTCCTCCCCCCACACCAGATCCATGAGTCTGTTTTCTATGTTTGTATTTCTATTCCTGCCCTCAAATAGGTTCATCAGTACCGTTTTTCTAGACCACATCTATATGCATTAATATATGATGTTTGTTTTTCTTCTTCCTGACTTACTTTACTTTGTATAACAGGCTCCAGGTTCGTCCGCCTCATTATAACTGACTCAAATGTGTTCCTTTTTATTGCTGAGTAATATTCCATTGTATACATGTACTACAACTTTGTCCATTCATCTGCCAGTGAACATCTAGTTGCTTCCATGTTATGGCTATTGTAAATAGTGCTGCCCTGAGCACTGAGGTACATGTGTCTTTTCAATTACGGTTTTCTCAGGGTATATGCCCAGTCGTGGGATTGCTGGGTCATATGGTAGTTTTATTCTTAGTTTTTAAAGGAATCTCCATACAGTCCTCCATAGTGGCTGTATCAATTTACATTCCCACCAACAATACGAGAGGGTTCCCTTTTCGCTGCATCCTCTCCAGCATTTATTCGGTGTAGATTGTTTTGGCGATGGCCATTCTAGTGGGTGTGAGGTGATACCTCATGGTAGTTTTGATTTGCATTTCTCTAATAATGAGTGATGCTGAGCATCTTTTCATGTGTTTATTTGCCATCTATATGTCTTCTACAGAGAAAAGTCTGTTTAGGTCTTCCTCCCACTTTTTGATTGGGTTGTTTGTTTTTCTGATATTGAGATGCATGAGCTGCTTGTATGTTTTGAAGATTAATTCTTTGCCAGTTGTTTCATTTGCAATGGTTTTCTCCCATTCCGAGGGTTGTCTTTTCATCTTGTTTATAGTTTCCTTTTTTATTTTTAAATTAATTTGTTAAGTACAGTTGATTTACAACATTGTGTTAGTTTTAGGCGTATAGCATAGTGAATCAGTGTATACGTATACATATATCCACTCTTTTTAAAGGTTCTTTTCCCATTACAGAGTATTGAGTATAGTTCCCTGTGCTACACAGTAAGTCCTTATTGCTGCTGCTAAGTCACTTCAGTCGTGCCCGACTCTTCGCAACCCCATGGACTGCAGCCCACCAGGCTCCTCCGTCCCTGGGATTCTCCAGGCAAGAACACTGGAGTGGGCTGCCATTTCCTTCTCCAATGCATGAAAGTGAAAAGTGAAAGGGAAGTCGCTCAGTCGTGTCCAACTCTTCGCGACCCCGTGGACTGCAGCCCACCAGGCTCCTCTGTCCATGGGATTTTCCAGGCAAGAGTACTGAGTGGGGTGCCGTTGGTGTATCAATTGCCAGTCCCAATCTTTCAATTTATCCCCCATCCCTTTCCCCTTTGATAACCATAAGCTTGTTTTCTACATCTGTGACTCTATTACTAAGTACCTTTAGAGGCAACTCTTTGAAGAAATTGAGTGTGATATTATTGTGGGATATGTTAAAGGAAATCGAACCACTACAGAAACTGCCTTTTGTGTCCTATCTCAAAGGAAGCATTCTAAGCTGCGAGTCTTTTTCTAGTTAACTGAAACTTTGAAGAATTGTTGGACAAACATAGATAAACATATTTGAGGTTTTAAAAAGATTTGTATTTATAGAAAAGCCAAGGGTTCAGCTACCTAGGTTTCTTATTTTGAGAATAATAAACAGAAAAAACAGCCATTTTGAACATGCAATGCATGGCTGTTTATCAATTCATGTATTTATGATGTGTGCCGCGTTTCCTCCTGTGTTGTTAGCCTTAAAAAAGGCAAACCCACAACTCTGATGAAATATTCTAAAATGAGAACACTAAATTCTACATCAAATGGATTGGCATTGCCATCATTCTGACAGCTCTGTATAAAGCTGTATTGAGGAAAGGAAGGAATATTTAGCAACTCAGAATTTTAAATGAAGGCCCAATTAAAAATTAAAAGAATCCTTGAATACACTTCAAACATTCTTATAAGCCTATTAAAAAGTGTATATTATCACCATCATACATACCCATAAATAAGTACTGTTTATCTAATTCTTATAGATTAGTGCCAGCCAGTGACACACAAATATTTGGGATGTTAGTTTCCTTTCCTTTGAATGCCTTGCACTTCTGCCCTTTTCTTGTAACAAGAGGCTAGAATTTTCCACTTTTATTGCCTTGGAGAAGAAATGAAGCAGATATCTGCAGGAAACAAAGGAATCACATTTTTAGCATTTAATTGCCAAAGGTCCAGGTTTGAGCATTAACAATGATTGTGGAAAAACAAAAAGAAGAGCTAGGCTTTGCTATTCCTGGACTGGACAAGAGATTTGGACCAGAAAGGGAGAGGAGAAGGGTCTGCCTGGACTGCACCAGGGGAAACCAGAAACTCCTCAACTTCCTTGTATCTACAAAGACCCTATTTCCACGTAAGATCACATTCTGAGGTTCTGAGTGGACATCAGTTTTTAGTGCAGGCTAACCTATTGCATCATGCAAAATGTATTAGAGGAAGCTTCTGTTTTCCCTGTAGAGCAAAGAAATACAAATATGGAAACAGAGGAACCAAGTTTTTGTCTTTCTCCTGTAGACTAGGCTGTTAAAGTGTAGAGCAGGGTCAATGCTCTGAGTCTACAGAGGTAGCATCTGAACTTGGGTCTTCATTGTAGAGTGATTCAACCTGTCTCCAAGGGGGATGAAGTTGGGTGAATGTGACTGTGATGGGGAGCCTTCTTTGTATTGCCATTTATTTATAATACAGAAGAACTGCTGGCAAATTCTAATCTGGAAATGCAAAGAGTTCCTTTAAAATAAAAATCTGGGCTTAATCAGTAAAGTGCAAAGCATCTATGAATCTGATGCTATTTTAATATTTTATTGTTACTGCAAAGTTAGAGCATTCAATTTGAAATGAATGAAATAATTCCCTTCCCCTCCTTTTTTTGACTATGTCTCGTGGCAGGTGGGAATCTTAGTTTCCTGACCAGGCATTGAACACATGCCCCCTGGGAGTGAAACTACTGGACCACCAGGGAAATTTCCCCAAATAATGCATAAATGAGAGTAGTTTGTACATTTCCATGTTGGAGCTTATCGGAAAGGATCAAATTTATAAAAATGATACAATCAATTTTGTCTAGGACTTCACTGGTTTGGAGTCCAGTCAAATGTAAACAATACCTGGGATAGAATGAAACAGATGTCAACTTCATCATAACCATCTAGTAGACATATATATATGTATATATAAATTCTGTATTGCCCAAATATTTTATAAAGAAAGGGATCTCGTTATTCAACTGAAAGTTTTTGTTGCTTTATATCAAAAACTTGATTAAAATTTGTTCATGCATTGGGTCCATGAGAAATGTTCAGTGATTTGATATCTCATGCTTGTTGTACTGAGATATTTTATTTTTTAATATTTTATATTCTTTTTTTATAGGTTTTCTAAGAGAACTGGGAACTTTTTGCCAAATAAGACTTTTTGTTTAAAATATCTGTGATAATATAAAAGCAATAGTTCTTTCTAAATATAATCAGTTTATATTGTAGTTCAATCCATGGGGATTTATTTATTTGATGCTGTTTCATTTTTTTAGTGACTTCTGTAAATTTTGTCACTAATTCTGTTTGACTTATTTCTCTACTTTAGTAATTATCATTGGTGTCAGTGTTTAAATTGTTTAAGGGAACACAGGAGAGGTTTTTGGAGCTACTTTTTAAAGGATGTATCTTTTAAAAGGTTTAGTTAAGAAAAATGTTCCCCCTTCCACTAGAAAATTGTTTTTATTCTACAGTATACTAAGCTGTAAATAATCACTGTAAAAGTGATTTTTATCTGTGGGTTTTCCTTTTATTTATATATAAGATATTATATGTTACGTGATTACAAATACATTTAATGCTGCTTATTCAAATATGCATGAGGTTTACATATTCTGAAAAAAACTAACTTTCTAACTTGATTTAATTAGCATTAGACCAAATTTAAATGTGGATGTCTTAAAAATGGACAGGCTAGGGAGCGTAAATTATCCAGATACTATAGAACAAAGAAAAAATACAGCTGGTGAAGGAAATTAATAAGAAGCAGGAAGAAACAACTACATCTCATAATTTTTGTCACCTGGACTGTAAGGATGGTGTGAAATTCTGACATCCTCTCTGGGAAGTCCCAGCCCACCCACGTGTGGGCAGCAGAAGCATGCCAACTGGCCATCTTTGAGGTTTTGAGCATAGTTCAATTTTTTGGTTTTTCTAGATGACTGCCACTAGTAGAGTGGCAATTTGTCTTATAGAAATGAAAACAAATTGATAATAAAACAAATTGATAATGATTGCGATAATGGAGTTTCTTAGCAAGTAAGAATGCTTGCACGCCATACTGAAGTCTTGATTTTGCTTTTTAGTTTTTCTGTGGCTACTATTTCCAGTGCATGCCTTACTTTCTGCTCCTTTGGGTTTAGGTCAGTGGTGCTCAGAGTCTACTGTGCACCTGAATGACATGAAGATCTTATAGAGCAATTGCAGAACCAGTGGCAGAATTTCTGAGTCAATAAATCTGCCTACAATGTGGGAGACCTGGGTTCTGTCCCTGGGTCAGGAAGATCTCCTGGAGAAAGAAATGGCAATCCACTCTACTATTCTTGCCTGGAGAGTTTCATGGACAGAAGAGCTTGGCAGGCTACAGTCCATGGTTTCGCAAAAAGTTGGACACAACTGAGTGACTAACACACTGAAGATTTTCTTGATTCTCAAAGAATCCACTGACAATAAGATATAAACCATCCTCCTGGTTTACTCAGCCCAAGGGCAGGGGTGGTAGGAATCTTTTTATAGCTACTTAGAAATTAAAAACAAGTTCTTAGATTCTTTCTTTGGAAATAAAGGTGTTAACATCTTTGAAATGAGCAGCTTATAAACTTAATGAAATGAGTTCAATAATAAAGTCTAATTTATGAACACTGTGGTGTGTTTGGTTTGAAAGAGCAAAGAATGCAGGACAATAGAAGGATGAAATAGGGGAATTGAGAGAGAGTAAAAGAAGGAAGCGGGGCAGCTGGAGAGGAGAAATAGAAGGGGAAACCTATGGGCCACAGACCTGCAAAGGGTGGAAAAACACTGGAGGGAGAGGATGGAAAAGAGAGGGGAGAGAAGGGTCTTTTCCAATGAGTCAGTTCTTCGTATCAGGTGGCCAGAGTATTGGAGCTTCAGCTTCGGCATCAGATGAACAGTATGAAAAGGCAAAAAGATGTGACAGCAAAAGATGAACTCCCTAGGTCAGTAGGTGCCAATGTGCTACGGGAGAAGAGTGGAAAATAACACCAGAAAGAATGAAGAGACAGAGCTAATGACGGAGACAGGTCAATGATGCTGTCCAAACATCTCAACCTCAGTCATCCCATTCTCCCCCTGCCTTCAACCTTTTCCAGTATCAGGGTCTTTTCCAATGAGTCAGTTCTTCACATCAGGTGGCCAAAGTATTGGAGTTTCAGCTTCAGCATCAGTCCTTCCAATGAATATTCAGGACTGATTTCCTTTAGGATGGATTGGTTGGATGGATCTCCTTGCAGTCCAAGGGACTCTCAAGAATCTTCCCCAACACTCACATCCATATATGACTACTGGAAAAACCATAGCTTTGACTAGCTGGACCTTTGCTGGCAAAGTAATATCTCTGCTTTTTAATATGCTATCTAGGTTGGTCACAGCTTTTTTCCCAAGGAGCAAGCATCTTTTAATTTCATGGCTGCAGTCACCATCTGCAGTGATTTTGGAGCCCCCAAAAGTAAAAAGTCTTTCACTGTTTCCATTGTTTCCCTATCTATTTCCCATGAAGTGATGGAACTGGATGCCATGATTTTAGTTTTCTGAATGTTGAGTTTTAAGGCCAACTTTTTCACTCTCCTCTTTCATCTTCATTAAGAGGCTCTTTAGTTCTTCTTTGGTTTTTGCCATAAAGTGGTATCATCTGCATATTTGAGGTTATTGATATTTTTCCCAGCAATCCTGATTCTAGCTTGAGCTTCTCCAGCCTGGCATTTCACATGATATACTCTGCATAGAAGTTAAATAAGCAGGGTAACAGTATACAGCCTTGAAATACTCCTTTCTCAATTTTGAACCTGTCTGTTGTTCCATGTCCAGTTCTAACTGTTGCACAGGTTTCACAGGAGGCAGGTAAGGTGGTCTGGTATCCCCATCTCCTTAAGTTTTTCCAGTTTGTTGTGATCCACACAATCAAAGGCTTTAGTGTAGTCAATGAAGCAGAAGTAGATGTTTTTCTAGAATTATCTTTTTTTTTTATGATCCAACAGATGTTGGCAATTTGATCTCTGGTTCCTCTGCCTTTTCTAAATTCAGCTTGAACATCTGGAAGTTCATGGTTCATGTACTATTGAAAAATGGCTTGGAGAATTTTGAGCATTACTTTGCTAGTGTGTGAGATGAATGTGATTATGTGGTAGTTTGAATATTATTTGGCATTGCCATTCTTTGGGATTGGAATGAAAACCGATCTTTTCCAGTCCTGTGGCTACTGCTAAGGTTTCCAAACTTGCTGGCATATTGAGTGCAGCACTTTGACAGCATCATCTTTGAGGATTTGAAAACACTCAGCTGGAATTCCATCACCTCCACTAGCTTTGTTCATAGTGATGCTTACTAAGGCCCACTTGACTTTGCATTCCAGGATGTCTGACTCTAGGTGAGTGATCACACTATCATGGTCATTAAGTTTTTTTGTGTGTGTGTGTGTGTGTAGTTGTTCTGTATATTCTTGCCACCTCTTCTTAATATCTCCTGCTTCTGTTGGGTCCATACCTTTCTTTCCTTTATTGTGCCCATTGTTGCATGAAATGTTCCTTTGGTATCTCTAATTTTCTTGAAGAGATCCCTAATCTTTCCCATTCGATTGATTTCCTCTATTTCTTTGCATTGATCACTTAGGAAGGCTTTTTTTTTTTTTTATTAAATCTCTCCTTGCTATTCTTTGGAACCCTGCATTCAGATGGTTATATCTTTCCTTTTCTCTTTTGCTTTTCACTTCTCTTCTTTTCTGAGCTATTTGTAGGATCCCCTCAGACAACCAGTTTTTCTTTTTGCCTTTCTTTTTCTTGGGGATGGTTTTGATCACTGCTTCCTTTGGGCACTCTGTCCATTATATCTAACCCCTTAAATCCCTTTGTCACTTCCACTGTATAATCATAAGAGATTTGACATGGACTTGGGCAAACTCTGGGAGATGGTGAGGGAAAGAGAAGCCTGGCATGGTGCAGTCCATGGACTGCAAAGAATTGCTCATGACTTGGGGACTGAACAACAATAAAATTATCTGTCAGTCTGCAGGTGCTCTGCTCACCATCTTAGATACAGAATTACACTGAATTCTCTGAACAGCCCACAGACACAGATACTCTTATCATTCCCATTTTACAAAACGTTTCACCAGAATTTATGCCTAGGTCTCTGGGAGCCTAGGAAGCAATACTGCTTCCATCCGGATTCCGAGAAACTGCTAGAGTTTAAGGATTTGAATGAATAATGTCACCTGCCATATCAGCAAACAAAGGATGTTGTGGCCACCAAGGCTTCAGTCCCTGCAGCCCTCACCTGACTTGTACCTTGAAGGGGTTCAGGATGGAGAAAATCATGTTACTGGCTCTAGATAAGGTGCATATCACAGGAATGATTTCAATGAGCCCAGGCTCCTGCATCTTCCCAAACACAAAAAAGTGCTGAATTCATTAATTTGAGATATCTAGTCTTCTCTAATTAGCAGTAATCTTTTGATGTTCCAACTACCTGGTCTTTGTTGCAAAAACTCCTCTTTATCCCACCCCCTCCCTTACCTCTTCAGAGCAATTTCTCAGAGCTATTGAGAGGCTGTCTCCCAGGCTTAAGTCCTCTGTATGTCCACAAAATAAACCGTAATTCTCAACTTTTAGGTTTTGTATGTGTGTGTGCTTGTTTTCTCAGTTGATAGCTCAATACTTTAAGATTGTTACTTTTATTACTTGGTCTTTTAAACTTAAGTCAAAGACAAAACTTCCAAAACCTTTTTCCCTGCAAAGTTGTTTGGGGGTGAATTTAGTGCTCCTTCTGCTTCCTGCCACCATTTCAACTGGGGGGTGGGGGATAGCTCCTGTCACTCTGTCTGAAATTGCTGGCAGCTTGGGGGTGAAGTGGTTGGCAATGGGCAGGACATATTTTATTTAGTTATTTTTAACAAGGTGATATATATATATATATATTTAAAGAAGAAAAACATTTGCACAGCCATTCCAAACAAAGGCAACTGCAGCCTAAGCTCAGGTATAGACAGTGTGCTCACTTCTGAGTTACTGCCACCACCTAGAGACAGTTCTCCAGACCGAGAAGTTTAATTTCTTTAAGGCAATGCCTTAAAAAGTCTGTAATAGGGACTTGCCTGGTAGCTCAGTTGTGAAGAATCTGCCTGCTAGTACAGGAGATGTGGGTTCAATTCCTGGCCCAGGAAGATCTTCACATGCTGTGGAGCAACTTATCCCATGGCTAACAACTACTGTGGAGAAGGCACTGGTGACCCACTCCAGTACTCTTGCCTGGAAAATCCGATGGACGGAGGAGCCTGGTAGGCTGCAGTCCTTGGGGTTGCTCAGTTGGACTCGACTGAGCCACTTCACTTTCACTTTTCACTTTCATACATTGGAGGAGGAAACGGCAACCCACTCCAGTGTTCTTGCCTGGAGAATCCCAGGGACGGGGGAGCCTGGTAGGATGCTGTTTATGGGGTCGCACAGAGTCGGACATGACTGACACGACTTAGCAACAGCAGCAGCAGCAGCAGCAGCAGCAGCAGCAGCAGCAGCAGCAGCAGCACAACTACTGAGTCGCTGCCCTAGGGCTCAGGAACAGCAGCGACTCAGCCCACTTGCCCTCGGGCTTGTGCTCCACAGCAAGAGAAGTCACCACAGTGAGAAGCCCTCGCACTATGACTAGAGAGGAGCCTCGGCCCTCTGCAACTAGAGAAAAGCTTCCACAGCAACAAAGACCCAGCACAGCCAAAAATAAATAAATAAAATTAATATTAAAAAGTCTGTAATGCTTCAGGGAGTGATAACAGTGAGGTATCAGCTGTTTATGCAGCATAAAATTGTGCATGCATGTTTTGGTCCTCTAAAAATAGTATCTTATTTTTCCATGAGTGAGAAATCTCATTATTTTACACGATTAACCAAGGCCCATTTCCCCCCTGCCCCCAGATCCAGCCAATTTAAACTCTTTTTATAAATTTATGTTTTTGAGACCTTTAGAAATTTGAACAAAAACCCAATTGAAAGCCAAATTTTAACTGTGTAGAAGCCCTACTTTTGGCTTTATAAGGTCATAAATATGGTTGTTAGTGAAGAGAGAGGTAAGCTGGACTTACTGATTTTGTCTGTTTTAGGAGGCCTCATTTTCCCTTCATAATTGTACCAAGTAAATGATAAGAGCAAGCAACAGCAGCTGACAAACAGCGTCTGCTGCATACCTGTGCTTTTCTGATTCAATCTGCTCAGATTCCCTTGTGTGTGTGTTTACAGTCGCTCAGTTGTGTCCACCTCTTTACAACCCCATGGACTGTAGCCTGCCAGGCTGCTCTTGTCCATGGAGTTTTTGAAATTCTATTAGTATGGGTACAATTCTCAACACAAGGAAACTGAGGCTAAGAGAGGTTAAGAAATGCCTTCAAGGTTAATGACTGGTTATTTTTGCACCAGTTTTCAACCACTCAACCTTGTCTCCAGAGCGCATCCTCACAATTACACTATTCTGTGTCTTAAGCATTAACTGAGCAGGTCTATGGCTTAAATTTACCATTTACTGCCGCAGTCATTACTTTCTTGAAATATTGGCTGTGATACTAATACATAGACGAGAATGGGTTAAAAAAATATGTTGGAGTATAGTTGATTTACAATGTTGTGTTAGTTTCTGGTGTACGGCAAAGTGATTCAGTTACACACATGTAAATTATCAATACTGAGTGAATAATATATATATAGTCTTTAACAGATTCCTTTACATTATAGTTTATTTCAAGATAAAGAATATATTCCCTGTGCTATAGAGTAGGTCTGTATTATTTATAAAAAGTGTGTTTATGTTAGTTTCTAACTCCTAATTGGTCTCTCCTGAATCTCCTTATGCATTCAATAATCATAAGTTCGTTTTCTATGTCTACCGGTCTGCTTCTGTTTTGCAAATAAGGTCGTTTGGGTCATGTTTTAGATTTCACATAAAAGTGATATCCTGACATCAGTCTTCCTCGCCTCACTTAGTATGGTCATTTCTAGGGCCACGTGTGTTGCTGCAAATGGCATTCTTTCACTTGTTTTTATAGCTGAGTGGTATTCTGTTGCATGTATATTATATTATATATGTATAAAATACCACATCTTCTTTATAAGAATAAATATTTTAAACTAATAAAACAAATGTAAGATCTCCTTGAGTGACATGTATTTTGATTTTCAACTTCATTTCTCTTTGCCCATTTCTATTTCAAGAGTCTCAGCAACTTGATACTGGCCCTTCTGCCCTTGGTTCCTGCCAGGACTTGACCCCAGTCCTTGTGCCCGCCCAGCTGTGACCCTGGGGCTTGCTCACCGCAGTTGTCCTCGTCCACACCGTTTTCGCAGTCGTCCACGCCGTTGCATTGCAGCTGCTGAGGTAAGCACTTGGTGGTGTTGCCGCAGGGGAAGTAGCCCAGGTCGCAGGGCACATTCTGCGCTCTGCCTGGAGTGACTGTGATGTGGAAGGGGAGAGCAGTTTACACAAGGCCCTGCACAGAGTGACTCCCCACAGTCTGCAAACCTACTTCTTGTCATCCTGGCAGGTCCCACCTTCCTTATGCTGCCTCACCTTGAGCCTTAGCTGGATGTCAATGCTTTTCCAAGAACCTCCACACCTAAACAAAGTTCTCTTCCACATCTTCAGAAAATGCTGGGATTCCCTGCTCTTTGCCTTTTCTCGTGTTTCCCACCTGCAATGTCCTCGTCATGCCTCTTTTCTATGAAAGGTCTGCCCATACTTTATAGTTGAGCTCAATTCCCCTTTTCTCTTTCAAAAATTTTTCATCCAATCATTTTTTAAAAATTTAAATTTATTTATTTTAATTGGAGGCTAATTACTTTACAATATTGTATTGGTTCTGCCACACATCAACATGAATCCACCACGGGCGTACACGTGTTGCCCATCCTGAACCCCTCTCCCCCCTCCCTCCTTTCTTGCATTCTTACTGTTGACTGAGGATCATGGCTGGTTTGGTACTGGGGAGGAAGAGAACAGGCCAGGTTGTAGGAACTGCCGGAGCTCACTCATATGTGGGAGTTGGGGGGGTGGTGTGTGATACCTATTTAATGTTAAAAATCAAGTTGTTATTTTGATATTAAGTTGTATGAACTATTTATATATTTTGGATATTAACTCTTTACTGGTCATATCATTTGCAAATATTTTCTACCATTCAGCAGGTTGTCTTCTCAATTTTTAAAAAAATTAAAAAAGAAATTCTGGCCATGCCATATGGCATGTGGGATTTTATTTCCCCAGTCCAGGATTGAACCCACGCCCCCTGCAGTGGAAGTATGGTGTCCTAACCACTGGACTTCTAGGGAAGTCCCTTTTTGTCATTTCATTTTGTTAATGATTTCCCTTGCCGTGTAAAAGCTTTTAAGTCTCATTAGGTCTAATTCGTTTATTTTCACTTTTGTTATCTTTGCCTGAGGTGACAGATTAAAAAAAATATTGCTATGATTTATGTCAAAGAGTGTTTTGCCTATGTTTTCTTCTAGGAGTTTAATGGTTTCCCATCTTACATAAAAGCCTTTAATTCATTCTGAGTTAAAACAATTCGGTCCAGTTCTTTTTTTTGAAATTATTAAGATAGGAATAAAAAATGACTTTTCCAAATATAAACTTATAACGTTGGGTCTGCTTTGCCATACATGCCTTACACTATCTATTCCTCAATCCTGATGGGCTCCTCTTCACTGAATCTCTCTGTCAGATGGTTTTATGCCGTTTGGATCCAAATAAGGAAGATTCAGTCATTTCTGGATGTGGAGCTTAAATGGAGTAAGCAAACACCTTTCCACATCTCTGTTTACATTCATCTCAGGTGTGTGTGAATTTGCAAAATGCAGTCACCAAGCATCAACGGAAGAGAAAGGCAGCAGAAGGGCAATGAGTAGTTTCCTTTGAGTCATTTTTTGCTTATTTTTAAATTTAGTCCTAAATTTGATAGTAAGCTCTTTTCAGATAAGGAGTGAACAGATGAGACAAAAAAGTTTAAGAAAATGCAATTTAGTGCATGTGTTGCCAAGTTTAATAACAGGAAAAGTATGTGGCTTAGGAGTAGATGAACTTCTAAATACATTTTTGAAGACTTTCTGACTGTAGTAAATGAAATGTTAAATATATCTGGCTTCCCTGGTAGCTCAGATGGTGGAGAGTTTGCCTGTCAATGCAGGAGACCTAAGAGATGCTGGTTTGATCCCTGGGCCAGGAAGATCCCCTGGTGAAGGGCATGGTAACCCACTCCAGTATTCTTGCTGGGAGAATCCCATGGACAGAGGAGCCTGTCAGGCTACATTCCATGGGGTCATAAAGAGTTGGACACAACTGAGCGACTAACTTTCACTTTTCCTGGATATATTTATGCACTGAGAAGAAGAAGGTCGTTTAGTCACGTCTGATTCTTTGTGACCCCATGGACTATACAGTTCATGGAATTCTCCAGGCCAGAATACTGGAGTGGGTCGCGTTTCGCTTCTCCAGGGGATCTTCCCAACCCAGGGATAGAACCCAGGTCGATCATGGCCGGTGGGGCCCCAAAGGAAGCCCAAGAATATGGGAGAGGGTAGCCTATCCCTTCTCCAGGGGATCTTCCTGACTCAGGAGATAAACCGGGGTCTCCTGCATTGCAGGCGGATTCTTTACCAACTGAGCTATGAAGTGTTATGCAGTGGAATCAGAATATTAATAATTTCAACAGAGGCTGTGTAGTGATAGATTCAGAACTGAATGAAAAAGACCTCGCAGAGCACTCGTGATGCAGGGGCCGTCTGATGACAGTGGCAGCACGGCAGTGATGAGGCCCGGCTCTGTCAGCATGGTGTAGGTTAGTACTCAGTACTGGCACAAAGGTATCTTGCTTTTCGAGATACCTGATTTTAGACTTTTGTGATTATAGCTTTTTAAGTTAAATACTCTCATATCATACAAAAATCACTTATAATTTAAGAAATTCATAAATGATTTTTTAAAAAAGCACCCTAACTGAAAAATTATTCTAGTGTGTAAGAACTCAAATAAATATTACAGTCAAAATTTAAAGCAATTTGGAAAATATGCATTATAATTTTAATTGCAACAAGAGACTTTTTTTTGATGAAACACTTAAATATCTTCCTTCTCTTGGAAATCCTATCAGATTGCATGCGTGCTAAGTTGCTTCAATTGTGTCTGACTCTTTGTGACCACATGGGCTGTAGCCCGCCAGCCCTTCTGTCCATGGGATTCTCTAGACAAGAATACTGGAGTGGGTTGCTGTATTCTCCTCCAGGGGATCTTCCTGAGCTAGGGACCAAACCTGTATTTCTTACATTTGCCTGTATTGGCAAATGGATTCTTTACCACTAGTGCTACCTGGGAAGCCCCCTATAAGATTAAGTAGATGGAAAAACCGAGGGAGAGCTCCATGGGCTAATTGCCAAGTGAAACACAGTGCTGAATGAAAATCAGTGACTTTCTTTTTATCTGCCGAAGAGCAAATTACTGTCATTCTCCTATGACTAAAAATATGTATGTGCCTTGTCTGCATTTTGTGGGTCTGGGTAATGCACAAAGAAGGGACAGACGGTCCAGACTTTGTTCAGTGATCTTAACTTCTCTTTGGCTTAATTGGGTCCCCATATGATTCCCTGGTGGCTCAGAGGCAAAGAATCAGCCTGCAATGCAGGAGGCTCAGGTTCCATCCCTAGGTCGGAGAGAGCCTCTGGAAGAGAAAATGGCAACCATTCTAGTATTCTTATCTGTAAAATTCCATGGACAGAAGAGCCTGGCAGGCTACAGTCATATGGGATCTCAGAAAGAGTTGGACACGCCCTAGAAACTGAACAATAACAGCAATGTAATTCAAGGGCCAGAGTCAAAGAAGAAGTGAAGTGAAGCGTGTTGGTAATGTGATTTTGAGGAAACTGTCCTTGTTTCCATATCAGTTCAGTTCAGTCACTCAATTTTGTCCAACTCTTTGCGACCCCAATGGACTGTAGCACTCCAGGCTTCTCTGTCCATCACCCATTCCCGGAGACTACTCAAACTCATGTCCATCATGTCAGTGATGCCATCCAACCATCTTATCCTCTGTTGTCTCTTTCTCCTCCTGCCTTCAATCTTTCCCAGCATCATGGTGTTTTCCAATGAGTTGGTTCTTCGCATCAGGTGACCAAAGTATTGGAGTTTCAGCTTCAGCATCAGTCCTTCCAATGAATGTTCAGGACTAATTTCCTTTAGGATTGACTGGTTGGATCTCCTTGCAGTCCAAGGGACTCTCAAGAATCTTCTCCAACACCACAGTTCAAATCATCAGTTCTTCGGTGCTCAACTTTCTTTATGTCCCAACTCTCATATCCATACTTGACTACTGGAAAAGCCAAAGCTTTGACTAAATGGACCTTTGTTGATAAAGTAATGTCTCTGCTTTTTAGTATGCTGTCTAGGTTGGTCATAGCTTTTTTCCCAAGGAGCAAGCGTCTTTTAAATTCATGGCTGCAATCACCATCTGCAGTGATTTTTGAGCCCAGAAAAATAAAATCTGCCACTGTTTCCATTGTTTCCCCATCTATTTGCCATGAAGTGATGGCACCAGATGCCATGGTCTTAGTTTTCTGTAAGTTGAGTTTTAAGCCAACTTTTTCACTCTCCTCTTTCACTTTCATCAAGAGACTCTTTAGTTCCTCTTCACTTTCTGCCATAGTAGTGGTGTCATCTGCATATCTGAGGTTATTGATATTTCTCCCAGCAATCTTGATTCCAGCTTGTGCTTCATCCAGCCTGGCATTTCGCCTGATGTATCCTTCATATGAGTTAAATAAGCAGGGTGACAATATACAGCCTTGACATACTTCTTTCCCAATTTGGAACCAGTCTGTTGTTCCACGTCCAGTTCTAACTGTGGCTTCTTGACCTGCATACAGATTTCTCAAGAGGCAGGTCAGGTGGTCTGGTATTCCCATCTCTTGAAGAATTTTCCAGTTTGTTGTGATCCACACAGTCAAAGGCTTTGACATAGTCAATAAAGCAGAAGCAGATGTTTTTCTGGAACTCTCTTGCTTTTTTGATGATCCAGCAGATGTTGGCAATTTGACCTCTGGATCCTCTGCCTTTCCTAAATCCAGCTTGGACATCTGGAAGTTCACAGTTCATGTACTGTTGAAGTCTGGCTTGGAGAATTTTGAGCATTGCTTTGCTAGTGTGTGAGATGAATGCAACCTAACATTCTTTGGCATTGCCTTTCTTTGGAATTGGAATGAAAACTAACCTTTAACAGTCTTGTGGCCATTGCTGAGTTTTCCAGATTTGCTGGCATATTGAGTGCAGCACTTTCACAGCATCATCTTTAAGGATTTGAAATAGCTCAGTTGGAATTCCATCACCTCCACTAGCTTTGTTCGTAGTGATTCTTCCTAAGGCGCACTTGACTTCACATTCCAGGATGTCTGGCTCTAGGTGAGTGATCACACCATCGTGGTTATCTGGGTTATGAAGATATTTTTTGTACAGTTCTTCTGTATATTCTTACCATCTCTTCTTAATATCTTCTGCTTCTGTTAGGTCCATACCATTTCTGTCCTTTATCAAGCCCATCTTTGCATGAAATGTTCCCTTGGTATCTCTAATTTTCTTGAAGAGATCTCTAGTTTTCCCCATTCTATTGTTTTCCTCTATTTCTTTGCATTGATTGCTGAGGAAGGCTTTCTTATCTCTCCTTGCTTTTCTTTGGAACTCTGCTTTCAATAGTTTCCATATAGTAAAGTGGTTATGATGGGGCTGGCTATCATTTGGGGGGGAGCGACATGATCTGACCTGGGTCATGTTTAAATCCTGACTCCCTCTATCAGTACTAAAATCTTAAAGGTTTCAATAAATTTGTCTCGGAAACTAAGTTCCTACTGATTTATCTTTAGCAGAATAAAAGTTAGCTTTTACTTTTTGACAGAAATGCACAAGCACTTTTGGATGTGTCTAGGGGAACTCATTTTTTGCAGAAAATAATAACTCAGTGAATTTATAGCCCTTATTCTGTAACAACATTAAATGTTAATATGGAAAAATGTCAGCTGTGTTGCTCTGGAATCAGTGCAGTCACTGCATTAAAGTCAGTTCTGCAAACTTAAATTCAGAGTAAAGGAGGTGAATATAATTGCTATGTTTAATTGCTAATAGTATTTCTGAATAGCCATGACTTGGCAAACACTAAGATAAGAGTTTTATTGGAATCTGTGTCTTATTACCAACATTTGAAATCCCTTTTATACTCTATGGAAAAATATGCAATATTCCTATTTTGGGGGTAACTACCCACAGCATCAAAAGTGTAGAAGGAGTTTGCTAAAATACATTGTTAGGAAGTAAAACTTAAAACAACAAAACAAAGAAAACCAAGTACAAACTTTCCATATATTTAACCCATTTATTTTATAATTTCTATCTTAAATACCCAGGTCACCCACATTGTGGGGAAAATTCTTTACCACCTGAGCCACGAGGGAAGCCCAAATGCTAACTGTCAATAACTATTTCAGATATCCAACAACAAAACAAATAAAAATACCAGTAGTAATAGAGGATTCTTAAATATACTATGTAATTACAGAACTATATGTTATATAACTATGTATTATATAAGTGAACCACGGTGCTGTACACTGGAAACATTATAAATTAACTATACTTCAGTAAAAAATTTCTTCTTCTTAAAAAAAATCTGAAGCTATTACAGATAATTCAAATGCTTGAAAATCTGGTTTATTGGCTATAGATGAAAAAACACTGATTTGTAATCAGCTGGTTTTCTTTAGACTTTTTGCAAAGAGGTAGAACCAAGCCAGTGGCTCCCAATCAGGGACGATTTTGTAGCCTGCGGACAGTTGGCAGAGTCTGGAGATTTATTTTATATTATTACCACTTGGCAGGAGGTGCTACTAGCATCTAATAAGTAGAGTCCAGTGATGCTGTTAAACATCTCACAATGCACAGGACAGTTCCCTCAAAGATATGCCTTCCTAAAATGTCCATAGTGCCCAGACTGAGAAACCCAGAAGTAGGTGTTGATGAAGCACCAGTGGGGAAAGCATTCCTTTTCAGCAGCCTAGAACACATGTGCTCACTTGCAGGCAGGCCGTTTGTTACTTTTGTGACCTGTTTACCTCCTAGTGGAGATTTTCTAGTTGCTTTCATGAGATCTTAGAAATGGGTGGACATTACCAAACAAAGGCAACACTGCAGCTGTTGTGTCTCTTGGAAGGTTGTTATCACTGTTGTTTTGGCAAGTAACACAGGGAAGAGGCTGCATTTCTTCTGTGCCCTTATGCCAGAGATGACATTCAAGTTATAAGGAGTCATCTCTTCCTTACAGGAATCATTAAACAGTAGATGGGGTTACTGAGACAATCTCTGGAGGTTTTGAAAAATTGGATAGATAATTTAAGAATATTCTGCCAAAATTAAGGGAATTGGGAGCAAAATATTTTCAGGCTGTTTGATTCATTCCTTCAATCTGTGAATAACATAAACAGATGTTCAAAAGAAATTATCATTTAAAGGAATATTTTAGACTTCAAATTTGAGATTTTGAGATATATGCAAAAAACCTTGAAAAATTCAATGGCCTATAACCCCGATACAGCTGAAACAGTAAAAAAAAAAAAAAAAAAAAGAAACAAGTAAAACAAAACAATGACATCACCCATGTCCTTGAAGAGGAAACATTAAAATTTTATATAACCTCTTGCTCGTTCTGCCTCTGTAACTCAGCTTGCCACTTACAAAGTCTGATCATAGTCACATAGTCTCAGAAAGTGGGGACTTAAAATACTAGGAACTGGAGTTTATTTCACTCACCCTTGTCCTGCCCCTGCAAACCTGCTTAATCATGCCTGTCCGTGTAAAGGTCAGGCACCTCCTCCCTGTCTTGACTGCTGTTCCCAAGTGCGTGAAACCCCTTAGATTAAATCAGCCTATTAGCAGCTAGTGTTGCCCTACTATAGTAGGTTGACCCACTATATAGTTGACCTACTCTAGTAGGTATATAAGAACTCTATAACCTCTTTGTTTGGGACTCAGAGCTTAGAGTGTTAACTCCTCTGGGCCCACCAGCATAATAAACCTGAGTTCTCCAACTCTCCGAGCGTGGTGCTTGGATTCTTGATTACTGGTTTCTGCGACATCCTGACTAAATCCTGGTACTCAATATCTCTTCATGATCTTGTCTTAGTCCAGTTTCTTCTTATGACTCATTCGGGGCCAGATGAACTAGACACTCAATTTCTCAAGAAGTATGCCTTTATTATTGACTGTCCTCATGGCAGTCTGACTGCAGAACTTACAGAGCACTGACTCACGAGCAGAATTGTCTGTGGTCCCCAGATGTGCCAGGCACACTACTCTTCCTTCGAATAGAATGGGAGGGGGCCTTGACGCCACGTGGCAGTGGCTCTCTGTTCTATGCACTCTCCCGTCTCCTAGACGATGATTTCGTTCCTTCTTTCCTTGAGCCTACATTGCACACTCTGCCTCCTTTGCACTCTCTTCACACTGGTCCAAAGTCAGCGACCCCCCATCCCCCATTTCCATCCTTCTTTCCGGCTCCAGATGGATCGATGATTCTCCCTTCTCTCTCAACCACATCCATTTTCACCTCTTTCCTGAAACAGGCTGTGTTCCCGCTTCTTAAAAACAAGACTAAAGAAAAGACATTTCATTCCCCACACCAGGTGCATCTTTATTTTGTATCTCCCCCTTTTAGCAAAACTTGTCAGAAAAGTCTATACTGGTGTGTCTGATTCTATTTTGGGTTGTAGCTTTACTTCTAAGGGTTTCCCTGGTGACTCAGATGGTAAAGAATCTGCCTGCAATGCAAGAGACCCAGGTTTGATCCCTGGGTCAGGAAGATGCCCTGGAGAAGGGAATGCCAACCTGCTCTAGTATTCTGATCTGGAGAATTCCATGGACAGAGGAACCTGGCAGAGGAACCATAGATAGTAAAGAGTTGGATACAGCTGAGCAACTAACACTTTCACTTTTTCACTTTGCTTCTAAAGGTTTGGAGATCCATTGAAACCAAATGAATTTGGGTTATCATGTTTGTAATGAGGATTACAAACATGATAATGATTCCATAATGAAACGGCTTCTTTTACTTTAAACTTGTATGGCTTTTGCTACACTTACTCACTAAAGGGATGTTGCCTACAGCTTAAAGTATACATAATGGCTCATCTCTGGGAACCTTGAAGGTTAAGAGTTAAGCTTGAGGGTTAAGCTATAATACCTTTGTTAAACTCACAGGAAATATCCTGACCAGATCCTCCAGTGAATGGCTACGGGAAAGAAGAAATTAACATATCCTTTCTGGAGTCTGGCTAGAACAGAAAATATTTACAACAACTTACCACCTTTTTAACTTTACCTCCTCCCCTCATGCTTTTTGTTCCATAACAGAAACCTGGGAAAGGTAGCTCTTTGGGGCACTAGTCCACCATCTTTTTGGTCTGGGGGCTTTCTGAATAAAGGCACTGTTCCTTATCCCAACAACCTATCTCTCGATTTATTGGCCTGTCATGCGGAAGCAGTCTGAGCTTGGACTTGCTAAGATACTGACGCGTTAGGGCCCTTGAGAGCATTCGTGTCCTATAACTTTGACCACAGACTCCTGTGCTTTTGGAGTTCTTTCAACTTGTGTTTTTTTCCTCCATGGTTCTTTACCAGCTGTCACTTCAACTATCGTTAATGTGACTGCTCTGTAGTCTTGGTGCACTCATTACCATTTCTAATTTATTACTTAAATCTGCCGTGGCTAAAAATGCAGATACCTGGACATGACATGTAGGCCTCTGTGTAAAGTGTGAGCCAGGAAGCTATGAATGAGGGCCTGAGAAAGAAGAGTTCTTTTCTCTTTTTTAATGCCTGGGTTTTCAAGAATTAAAGTTTTGTAGATTCTAGGATGAGTGATCTTTAGTTGGGTGAGATGCTATTGTAAGCATTGCTCAAGGCTTATGGTTCTGCCATAATAAACATCCAGTGAGCATTTGCCGAGTGAGCGAAAATACTTCCCAACACACAGAATAGTTGGGAGTCCTAAATCTTGTATTTTTACATTCCTAGTCTACGTGTTAAACTATGATATGATTCTTTGTCTCTGTCCAACCATCCCATTTGATTCCTGCTCAGTGACTGACAGCAGTTTATTGATGACACTGCAGCAAAAAAACAGACTTGACGTCGAGGGCAGTTAGACATCTTCCTAATGAGCTTTCTACCCAGCAGCTCCTTTCCACTCCCATTGTCTCAGCAGTGATTCCAGTCTAGATTATCTCACATCTGACTGGTACACTTTTTAAAAAAACATTTTATTTTGTATTGGGGTATAACCGATTAACAATGTTGTGATAGCTTCAGGTGAACAGTAAAGGCATTCAACCATATATTTATTCGTATCTGTTCTCCTCCAAACTTGCCTCATCCAGGCTGCTACATAACATTGAGAAGAGTTCCGAGTGCTATGCAGTTGGTCCTTGTAGGTTACCTGTTTTAAATATAGCAGTGTGTACATGTCCATTCCAAACTCCCTAACTATGCTCCCCCCGCCCCCATCCTTCCCCCGGCACCCATAAGTTCATTCTCTAAGTCTGAGAGTTTCTTTCTGTTTTGTAAGTAAGTTCATCTGGTTGATACACTCTTAGTGGCTTCCTTTGCATTACAATTTAGCCTTAGAGTCAAAACAACGACAACTGGCCTCAATCTACTTTCTTAAACCTAAGAGTCCAATGCATTGACCTTCTCACTCTGATCAGAAGACTTTTCTTTCGTGTTTTTGAGCATTTACTAAATTTTAGGGACTAGCACTGAGAGCTTTACATATTTTATTTCATTTTCATAACAATGCCATTGAATCATTATTAATATTATCATGTTTTTACCATCTAGAAGGTAAGGCACGGAGGAGTAAGTTGCTCAGGGATCACACAACTAGGACATGGCAGAACTGAGGTTCAGACTCAGGACTGTTTGATTTCAGAACGTGTGTTTTTAACCACTGCTCCCCATGTATTGACAAGCCTAGGAGCTCCTGAAAACCACCCATATTTCTGTTTCTTGACTTGTGACAGTTGTGCTGCATATCTTATTTTCACCCAAGTTTTACCCTTCATAATCAAGGTCAATTACAACTGCAAACTGATTCCCTCTCTGAGCATTTCTATTCTGGGTGATCTGTTCCTCTTTTGAAACCTTTCAATGCAAGGATGAGGTGCTGGCTGCTTCATCAGGGTACTTTATATTTATGTTGCTTTGGGTGTTGCAAGATATTTCCCCACAAGGTCAAAAGCAAGCATGATGCCTCTAAATAGACATAGTCCCACTGCTTCTTGACAGACATATTGGAGATGGCAGCCCTGCAAATTCAGATTCAGGGTTCAGAGGAGCAATAGTTTCCAAGGAAGGCAATGGTTTATCACCCTGGCTTCTCCTTCCTTCACATTTAGAGAGTAAATTAAAAAAGTAAAAAGGGAAAAGCATGGTTCTCTCAATATTTTTCCTGCTTGGAGAAGTTTCCAGAAATAAACAACTGAATTGATGAAGCGTCATGGAGAACTTTATATTTAAATATCTCAGGTATGTGCAAGAGGGGCCAAACAGCAGAGTGGGAAATAGGAACCCTGTGTTCTGAGAGCAGAAGTGACAATACTGAAAGCCAGCAGGGCTATGTTTTACTCTTGGGTGTGCCTCTCAGGGGATGGGCAAATTTTAGCAAGGTTCTTCGTCTTCCTGGACTCCAGCTTTCCTCACCTGTTGAAGGTGCAAACAGTACCGGTTGTTGTAATATTATTTGACTCAAGGAGGAAGGTGAGGTGTTAATAAACATGCATGAAAGTTCATTTTTCAAGGGGCTGTGGATAGAAGAGAAGAGAAATGAAGGAAAACTGACAAGAAACCTAGAACGAGATTGAGCAGGAGGGAATGAGTGAATCTACAGTATTGGGAGGAGTTGGAATCAGTTGGTTGCTGACTGGCTGTCCAGTTCCCTTTTCTTCTAATACTGGAATCCCCACTGTTTTCGTGTTGATGGTGCATTCAGTACCGAAAAAGACACGTCTGTCCAAATAGTAAAGCTACTTTTATTCCCCAGGTTCTCTGCTGCCTTGGTATTTAGGCATGACTGTGGGACCAAATCCTGACCTCTAAGATCCGAGAATCAGAATTCTTCTAATGGGATTTCTGGGAAAACTATCGTGGAAAGATGGACGTACATGCCACTTGGACTTGATGTCTGGAGCTACAGTGAGCATCTTTCCATGAATTAGGAGATAAACCTGTAATATGATAATCAGCACAGAGGACGGTGAAGTGAGAAATACCGGAAAAGCCCAGGAAAAAATTAATTCTTGTTTAAGACACAGTTGCTTGGTCCTTCTCTTTGTTGCATGGAGAGGACATTTCTCACTGATAGAGAAGGATGGATGGAAACAGCAATGGAGACCCTCTACCTGGAGGAGAATGTTGGAACTCTGAGGGTAAAGGAACCTGGGGGTGATCACCAACTGGCTGGGGAAGCTGAAGCGTGGGTTGGGTAAGGCTTCAGAGATGACTCTGAAAGTTAGGAGAGATAAATGCGTGTCTTTAAGGAATGCCTGAGGACATTTATAAGAATAGGGGTGGGTAAAAACTGGAAGTCTTGAGAGTCACAATTTTAAAGAAAAAGAAACGAAAATGGGACACAGTACTTTACAAAAAGATCCGCTGTTAACACAGCAGCGAGTTCCCTCTGGTGCATTTCTATGACAGCTTCTGTAACAATCTTGTGTTTGCATCAGACAAACCAAAATTGAGGAATATTCTATATGGTTCAACTGGCCCTTGTTCTAAACTTATGTCATTGTCTTCAGATTAAAGGAGGCTATAGAGCTGTGGCTGCTGAGGCAAGGGTGTGATTAGGAAAAGAAATAATTTTTTCTACAAAGGATGTAATTAGGATAATTGATAAAATATGAATATAGATGTTACATTAGATAGCCTTATTTTATCAGTGTTGACTTTCTGAAATTTAGTAATCATAAGAATGTAGTTTTTAGGAGAGCCAGGATGAAGTGTTTAGGGGAGAGGAGTCCTGGTGTCTGCAATTTGCTCTCAAATCATTCCTCAAGAAGACATATGCGAGTGTGAGTGTTGAGAGAGAAAAGGCAAATGTGGGAAAATGTTAATGGATAAGCCCGGGGGAAAGGCATATGGGTGCTCGTTGTACTACTTTTATCATATTTTTGTGGATTTGAAATATTTTAAAGTACAATAAAAATTTTTGGTACATATTTTAATTTTTTAAACTTATCATAGCTGAAACAGTTTGTAAAGTTTTTATGGCAATGAAAGCACAGAGTCTGAACCACTGGACCACCAGGGAATTCCCTAGAATTTTTATTATGTGAAGAACATTTAACTCACTCCTAGCTGCCTGGTATTTGGATATATACCAATAGTTTTTGAGTAAATATGAAATTATGTGGACACCATATGTGTGTGTGTGTGTAATGCATGTCTGTCTTAAGCTTTCTCAAGTTATGGGAGTGAGACAAAGAATTTTAAATGCCAGAAGCATTATTTATTTATAAGATATGTCATTCTATATCATCTGTGTGTTAATGAATTGGAGTCTGATATTGTTCCATCTTTAACCCAAAGGACAATTTCAAAGGCATTTTCCAGGCTCTGAGAGTTGGACAAGATTTTGTTGGATATGATATAAATGTTTCCTGTGCATAGTGGGGATATTACCATTTGGGGAGGATATATGACGAACAAGTTTCTAAATGCCATTATGGGGCAGCTCAGGGCAGGGACACTTAGCCAACCACACATCTGCAGCCTGCAGGTTAAGTGACCACTGCTTCCTTTTAGGAATTTACATGTGGCTGTTATTTTGTGAATGACATCTACCACGGGCTTAATTGTAATGCTTTTCCATACAGCCAAGTATCAATTCAGCAAAAACCAAACAGGCTCATTTAAATTGGAAATTAAATTTAAATTAAATTAAATTTAAATTGTTTTCCTGATTTTGCCTTTTCTTGAAGTTACCGCAACCACAGGCCACAGCATTTCCTGAGGCTTGGTCCCTACACCGTGCCTACAAGCACAGTGCAGTTTGTGCGTGGTTGCTGTGGGGCAGGAGCTCCCATTGTGCCCTGTGGACTCTGAATAGATTTTGTCACTTCTCAGTTTCCTCTTCCAGAAAGCAGGGAACAGTGAAACTCCTTCCCAGGGTTTTTGGTGTGATTAGATGAAGTTAATGGATGAGAAAGAAGTCACATGTACTAAATCTGAATTTCCCTTCTTTTGCCCACTGATCTTAATTTCCAGGTAATTTCTATTGTAACTAACAACTGTGCTAAAAATATGTTTAATAGAATCTATACTCTACAATCCATGAACTTGTAAGCAGCATGGGATGAATATTGACTGAGATGATAAGAGCCACATGTGGTCCACTTGGAAGCTAAGAGTCTCTCTAACACCAAGTAAACATTACTTATGCGTCTCTTCTCTTATAAATGTCTATCAGGAATGAGTTAATATACTCCTCTTAATCTTTTGTAGAGCTCGCCCATTCTCAAACCCACCATGATTGAGTCTGAATGGACATTGGCCCCTATGGGTACTTCGTTTTTTGTACTGACTGCCTGTCTTCCTATTTCTCTCCACCCTGCCATCTCAAATTAAGAGTGAAGCATATAATGTGAAGTGGCTGCTAATTCAGGTCGCCAGGTTAAGCAGCGAGGAAAGATTCATTTTCTATTCTCTGGTCATACTTGGAGATTGCTGTTGTCACCTGGGCTGACTCTGAGTGGCTGCCTGCTGAGCTGGCCACCTGCTCCCAGCTCACTAGACCAGTGTATAGGTTGGAAGCCCAAAGATACAAAGATTAATGGAACAGAATACAGAGCCCAGAAATGAATCCACACTTATCTAGTTAATTAGTCTACAACAAAGGAAACAAGACTATATAATAGGGAAAAGACAGCCTCTTTGAGTGGTTCTGGGGAAAGTAGAAGCTCCATGCTAAAGAATCAAACTGCAGAATTCTGCCACACTATACACAAAAATAAATTCAAAATGAATTATAGACTTAAAGGTAAGACATGAAACCATAAAACTTCTAGAAGAAACCATAAGCATTATGTTCTTTGACATTGATCTTGGTATTTTTTTGGATATGCCTCCTTAGGCAAGAGAAACAAAAGCAAATTAAACAAATGGAACTACATTAAACTAAAAAACTTTTGCACATTGAAGGAAATTATCAGCAAAGCAAAAGGCCAATTATGGAATGGAAGAAGATATTTTTATATGATATACCTGATAAGGGGTTAACTTTCAAAATACACAAAGAACTCATACAGCTCAACATAAAGAAAAAAAAAAAACAAAAAAAAAAAACCCTGACTAAGATGGGTAAAGTACCTGAATAGACATTTTCCCAAAGAGATGACATACAGATGGCTGACAGACACAGGAAAAGATGTCAAAAATCACTAATTAATAAGGAAATACAATTGAAAACCACAGATACTCACCTCACATCTGACAGAATGGCAGTCATTAAAAAGACAAACAATAGCAAGTGTTGGTGAGGATGTGGAGAAAAGGGAACCCTCATGCACTGTTGGTGGGAATATAAATTGGTGTAGCCACTTTGGAAAACAGTATGGAGATTCTTCAAAAAAATTAAAAATAGAACTACCATATGATCCACTCTTGGGTATTTATTTGAAGAAAATGAAAATATTAATTACAAAAGTGCACTCCTATGTTCATTGGAAGCAACCTAAGTGCCCGTAAATAGATGAATGGATACAGAAGATGTTGTACATACATATAGTAGAATACAACTTAACCCTAAAGAAGCATGAAAGCTTGCATTTGTGACAACATGGATGAACCTCGAGGGTATTAAGCTAAGTGAAGTAAATTGGACAGGGAAAGACATGCACTATGATTTCATTTACATGTGGAATCTAAAAAATAAGCCAAAGAACAAACCTAACAAAACAGAAACAGAGTTATAGATACAAAGAATAACCAGGTGGTAAGGAAGGAAAGAAACAGATGAGAGAGATTAAGAGCTACAAACTTCCAGCTGTAAAATAAATGAGTCACCAGTGTAAAATGCACAGTGTGGAGAATAAAGTCAACAATTGTGTGGCATCTTTGTATAGTGACATAACCTCACTAGACTTATTGTGCTGATAATTTTGTAATATATAGGAGTATCAAAACACTATGTTTTGTACCAGAAACTAACACTGTGTTTTAGGTCAGTTATACTTCAAACACAATCAAATGAACAAATGCATAAAAAAAAAAAATCAGAATTGTGGTTATCAGCGGTGGAGAGTTGGGGGGTATAGGGAGGGGGAATTGGATGAAGGCAGTAAAAAGGTGTACAAACCTCCAGTTATAAAATGAAAAATCCCCAAAGCCTCCTGGGTCTGATCCTAGTATAGTCAGCCGAAAGTCCGACTATATTGGTCTTTGTTTCTCAAAGGACTTGAGCCCTTTACAGACACCTAGCAACTCTGAGGTCTACATTTTGTATGTGGAACCAACATACTAAGGAGTCTTAGCTGTGTTTTTTTTGTTTTTGTTTTGTTTGTGTGTGTGTGTGTGTTTTTAAGGGCAAGGAGGGAAAGAGAGGAAATAGAAAATTAAAGAAGAAAGGGATAAAGAGAGAAATATTTTTACATTAGGACTAGCTTTTCAGTAAAGCTGGTTGTAGCATAATACTGTTTTTATCATAGTTGTAGTTTGTTATCAAATGATAGAGAAAATCCTAAAGAGAGTTTGGATTTAGAATCTAGAATATACATGTATATTAACTGAACGAATAAAAACTTATTTTCCCAGGTTAGCTAGGCTTCTCTAAATGACAAGAGATTAAACTGACATGGGATTTACTTTTGGGGGGAAACAAGAAATAAAACTTTGCACATCATGTATGCATGAAATTCTTTCAGCCCACCACTGTAAACCCCATTTAGTAAACCAATATTGCAACTCCAGAATGTATATAATTTTCTATATTATTTTTAAAGAGATAATAGTGTTTCTAGATGCACATTTAATTTATACCAGAAAGTAATTTATTCAGTGAAAAGACATTACTTGGTCCAACTGAAGGTGAATCACTTGTCTTTTCATAAATGCATTGAAAACTATTTTTTTCAGTTTTCTGTGACCTGTGGTTAAAGCATTTTTTATCATGTTAGAAGCCATTAGCATGGTTTTTATATAATGTATATAGTATTTGCAAAAAAGAGCCTATTTTTCATTCATGTATCTCTTTTAGTTCAGTACTTGATTTAATAATTATTAATACCTTCAAGAATGATATAATGTATTCTGACTTTAAAGGTGTTCTGGGCAAGCTATTTCTCTAGTGAACGTGACTATGGTTCTGCAGTTTTTAGGGAGATTAAAAATGCACTGAGGGTTGGAAGTACCTTGATGCATTTTCAGTGATGCACTTTAGATATTCAGCACCATTTTATCCTAGCCTTACTGTGCACTTTCTAAAGGAATGACCAAGAAATAAAGTCCTGAATGTATACCTATAAGTGCCTCAAACTTACCATGGAGAGCGTTATTGATTAAAATGTAAATGTGTTAAAATAGAGAGAGTAAAATTATGCTCTTATAGATACTAGGTTTTGGACCTATTAACACAATATTTAAAATTATATATATGCTTTTCCTCCACTGTTGGGAAGTTGCAGCTGCTGAGTATAGCCTAAAGTTTATTGACTAGACTGATTCTTAGTAACAGCCCTGACTTGCAAAGTTACTTATTGATTAAATCAGGCAGATTGTACCTCTAGCTGGTTAGTACTTCCTCTTTGACTTAAATGACCCTGTATTTGGACACTTTGTCCACCTACTTTCCATCATTTATGCATCTTTGTTAATAATGTTTTCTGTTATGTTTCTATCTATTGCTTGTTTGCAAAGTGCACCCAGAAGTTAACAGATGGGTTAGTGAATAACAGGAGAGCACAGGAGAAATTGAAAATGTCATCAGTACAGACTAGATACAAAGACTTCTTTGGGAAGGAGAAGTAGAGATGGGAGTTGCATATTTGCGGAGTGCATGGTCAAACTGGCCAGTCCTGTTGCAGTCAGGGTACTAGACAAAACCGTTATATTGCATTCCACATGTATATTGTATATTTCATAATCATAATTTCTTAGGTACTCAGTTCAGTTCATTTCAGTCGCTCAGTCATGTCCGACTCTGCGACCCCATGAATTGCAGCACACCAGGCCTCCCTGTCCATCATCAACTCCCGGAGTTCACTCAGACTCATGTCCATCGAGACAGTGATGCCATCCAGCCATCTCGTCCTCTGTTGTCCCCTTCTCCTCCTGCCCCCAATCCCTCCAAGCATCAGAGTCTTTTCCAATGAGTCAACTCTGCCTGAGGTAGCCAAAGTACTGGAGTTGCAGCTTTAGCATCATTCCTTCCAAAGAACTCCCAGGGCTGATCTCCTTTAGAATGGACTGGTTGGATCTCCTTGCAGTCCAAGGGACTCTCAAGAGTCTTCTCCAACACCACAGTTCAAAAGCATCAATTCTTTGGCACTAGTCAGGGAGAAAATATACTGAAAAGGTTCTCAGGTTCTAGGAAAGCAGCCGACTTGACTTGGTCATAGCCTCTTCCTCTCTAGCGATGGAGAGCAACAATCACACTCCTTTAGGGCTTCCTTTCAGCTCCTCACCCTCTAGATTATTTTGGGTAAGTTGCCAGAGTTAATTCCTAAGGAAAGATAGCTATATCATTGTGTTCAAAACCTCCTGCTAATTGCTGATGCTGTAAGTCCAAAGTCATTTTTGAGTGCAGCTCACGGAGACTCATGGTCTGTATCCAAGGATCTCTGCCAACTTCATCTCCCAGCCTGTCCTCCGGCCCTCCTCTTAAGCCTCCACTCCTCCTAGTTTTCCAGGCCTGGCCCCACCCACACTCCACCTGTTCCTGCCCTGCCTTGACCTCTTCCCCAAGAAGCAGCAAGTGGGAGATCTGGATAGAGTTCACCTTGCGTGGTCAGTTTGCTCATCTGTCCTATAAAATGAGAGATAGTATACATAACGATGCACCATGATTTTGGTATTTGTATGGCAAGTGGAAAGAACTCAGATAAACATGAATTCATATCCTGCATTAAGCATTTAGGAGCCTGTGATCTTGGCAATTCCTCAAGTCTCTCTGAGACTGAGTCCCTCCTCTGGGGAGGGGATGATCCATCGCCCTTCATGGTTCATAGGAGGATTTAATTAGACAACACTTCCCAGTGTTTATCATTTAACCAGAAATTCAATACTGTAACTGACTCTAATTAAAACTTCAGCAATATAAATAATTCATGTTAATCATCAGAACACGGTAACTCTGGCCTAACACATTTCGTGTCTCTAAGCATACTATGAGTCATATTAAAATTTTGAAAGTTTCCTCAGAATGAATTTAAAAAGCAGTGTAGATTCCTGGGGACTATTAGACACATGCGCTCATGATGGTGCAGCTTCTAGGTAGGATGGGATCATCACACCAGACGCCCCTTTATTTATCACAAAGTCTGTTGTTTAGACATTCTGTCAGAATTTGTGGAAGAAAGTTAACAGACAAACACAATGATTTGGGGTTTGTCACTATTGGAGCAACACTTCTCTGTTTTGGTGGTTTTGTCTGTAGTATTGTGATTCATGTTGGTTAGAGCCACCAGAAAAGAAAGCATTAAATAAAATGTAGGGAAAAGACATTGAAAACAAAAATAACAGAAAGGGTAAGTGAAATAAGAGTAGCTGATCTGGGCCACAGAATGGAAGAGTGGGAGGGATAGTGCCAGAAAGAGCATAGAGTTTTGAGTCATGATATTTGAGTTAGAATCTGAATAGGATGGGCACATTTTTGGGTGATTAAAAAAACTACCAAGATTCCCAGGTGACTCAGCCGTAAAGAATCTGCCTGCCAATGGAAAAGATGTGGAAAATCTGGAGGAGAAAATGGCAACCCACTCCACTATTCTTGCCTAGAAAATCCCACGGACAGAGAAGCCTGGCGGGGTCTACAGGGTCGCAAAGAGTCCACATGCCCAAGCACGCATGCACCCATGTAAAAAAAATCTAACAAATGGAGATACCCCTCTGATAAAGTGAATAACATTATCTACTACCATTATGAAAATTTTGCAAATCCTGATTTTTCTTTAATTAAAAATTTTTTTCAATTGAAGTATAGCTGATTTACAGTGTTGTGTCAATGCCTGCTGTACAGCAAAGCGACTCAGTTATACACATGCATACATAGATTCTTTTATCTTTCGAAGTTTCTTGAAAGTGGGAGTAAACGTGTCTTCCCTGCATCTGCTTAACAGTGGTGGAAATACAGCTAAATATTTCATATTATATATTTTGAACATTCTCAAAAGCGTTCTTATTTTACTAGTATATGTCATTGTAATTATTATTTCAAACTATCGATGTTTTGTGTTTATAATTCTCGCTTGTCAAATGTTCCATGCTTTTAAGATTTATCCAAATATACTGCCTTGTTGGTTATTCTTTTTTTTTTTTTTCATCTTTCCCTGGCCATATGAGGCAGACAGACTGTGCTTGATTCTAGATGAGTGTTTTTAGATATGAGCCCATCCTGAGACTGTACCACATATAAGAACTTTATAAAAAATGACTTTATTAATATTATTATCTGGCCACGTGGTATGTGGGATCTTCCTTGACCAGGGATGGAAGCTGTCCACCCTGTAGAGGGAGCATGGAGTCTTAACTACTTCCCACGTGGTTCAGTGGTAAAGAATCCACCTGCCTGTGCAGGAGACATGGGTACGATCTCTGGGTTGGGAAGCTCCCCTGGAGGAGGAAATGGCAACCCACTCCACTATTCTTGCCTAGAAAATCCCACAGACAGAGAATCTTGGAGGGATCCATAGGGTCGAAAAGAGTTGACATGCCTGAGCATGCAGTCCTGTATTTTTGCTTGGGAAATTCCGTGGACAGAGGAGCCTGGCCGGCTACAGTCCATGGGGTTGCAAAGTCGGAAGGGACTCAGTGACTGAATAACAACAATGAGGAAAGTCCCTAATGGATTTATAAGGGTTACACTAACATCGTCACCAACACGCATCCACTGTATCTATCCCTCCTGCCTCTGCATCATGGCCAGCTAGGTGGTTCACTGAGTTCTTCTTTTATCTGAGGGCTTGCTCTCTGTCTGCAAACACTATTTATTTTTATTCAATACCATGCTGCCTCATTCTTTCTTTGACTCCTCCATAACTCCTGCCTTGTTAAATTCCATTTTTGATCAGTACCACATTCATTCTCTATTTATTAATTCAGGCATTCATGGTGATTACTCCACAGACAGACTGTGTAATAATAACTTGTTTGGCCGTAACCCATCTGTTATCATTTTAATTTAATAATTCTAGCCCATGTCTATGCATGTCTACAATATATACATTATGTCTTAGATTCTGAACTCTTGGAGGGAAGGGACTACATCTATTAATATCTTTGTGTGGGTAATGGACCATGAGATAATAAGAAATCTGCTGCATAAACTAGCTTAGGAACCTTGAAAAAAGATGCCCAGGAGCCAGCAGCATTACAAAATGATTTGTACAGGCTTTTTTTTTTTTTAAATTAAAATGAACTTGATGGACAAATGAGTTGCCATGTTATTCCAGGTCAGCATTAGAGATGGATGTTCAATTGTCCCAAAAAGTTACTGAAAAAAACAAAACTATCCTTCTTCCAGGAAGCATTAACTGTTGTGCTGTGAGCTTAGACGTTCAGGGGCAAGGACTGCAATCAGAAAGGCAGAAGTAAAAATCTATATTTAGCCTAGCCAAACCAGCCACTTCTCCTGATGTTAACACAAAGTGGGGGTTAAGTGGAGGTCCAGAGAAACTTACAGCATGACCACTGACGTCTTCTTGTCTTAATTTGAAATGTGTGAGAAAGCAGAACATTTATAAACCACGAGGCAGTTGTGCAATTTCCAACAAATTGGCCACAATGCAGGAAGTAAAAATGGCAAATCTCTTGGACCATCAAAAATGAGTCAAACATTTCCAGCCTGCTCTGGGAAAAACTGATTAAAATATCAAAAGGCTGGAGTGAGTAGCAGAGAGTGAGAGAAAAGGATAAAAAGGAAAGGCGAGGATCAGAGGCTTTGCGCGTGAACGCGATGGCAGTATGATTGGGGTTCTCAGGGCTCCGTGCGCATGAGAACTTGATCAGTTATTTCATTAATCAGTACTTGCAGTATGTGTGCTGGATAAAGGCTTCCAAAAAAGCCTCTCTCAGCTTCTCTGACTTCTCCCAGTAGATCCAGGCCCATACATTTACAAATTTTGTTCATAGTTTGTCAATTCATGTCCATTTGTATATCTAGGTCTGTAACATTTCAATTTCAAATCTGTAAAGAAAGATGTCTCTGTTGAAATGACTACAACTACAGAAATTTGCAAGATCATAAGTTTCTTACCCTGGGAGGATCAGGTATTGGAACCATCTTCCTAGATAATGCAGAATTAGCCTGGGTTTGATTCCTGGGTCAAGAAGACCCCCTGGAGAAGGGAATGGCAACCCACCCCAGTATTCTGGCCTGGAAAATTCCATGGATAGAGGAGCCTGGCGGGCTAGAGCCCATGGAGTCACAAAGAGTTCGACATGACTGAGAGACTAACACAACAACACCAAAAAACCAAAAATCTCCATGGATCAGGGTAACGGTGGAATGAGGTGGGAAGGGTAAGGTATAATGTGCATAGAGTGTGTTTAATAGGCAGTTGTCCTCTATGAAAGGACAAATTTGTGAGGAGAGAATCTTTGGGAAAAAGGGTGGGTAGAAATAAGGATTCCAGTTGCAAGGTTTGTGACCAAAATCTCTGGTGTGGATTTTGTCAGGAGATGTGGTGAGTCTGAGGAATAGAGAGAAGGGTGCACATAACAAATGAGAGAAGCAGGAACCGGTTGGTTAGGACTGGGAATTAATATCTGGGCCACCTGGAGGCCAGAGTGGAGATGCTGCTGATTTTCCACTGGGAGGGATGAGAAGGAGGAGGAAGTGAGCACAGAGAACTTGTAGGAAGTGGGAAAGCGCCGGAGGAGACTTGCTTAATTTTCACTCCATCTCTCGATGCCTGGAGCCAAAATACGAAGACAGTCTCACCCTACGCGATAAGCAGAATGTTAGACTGGCCTGGGAGTCAAGAGCTTACTACTTGTATGGGGTTTATTTGCTACTGAACCATGAATTGTTGATATTAATGCCTGCAGGGAGCATCACGCAACAGTGAAGGTGCATTGCAGGACTTCTGTAAGCATCCTTTCATGATCCATGAAGTTGGAAAACACGACTCCATCTCGGGAGACAGTGTGTGAGCTGTGGGGGCGGGGGGAGGGGGCAGGAGGAAAGGAAGTTCAGAGGCCTGTGTCCTTAGGAACAGAGTCTCCGCTGCACCCCTCTCCCTCTCCCCCTCCAGCATCAGCCTCAGCAAAGATACTGAGACAGAAGACATGGTATTTTGGGGTGGGGAGAAGGAAGGGATTGTGAGAAGGGTTAAACACATAAGCGTTGGTGCCCAGGCTATTTGAGGATAATAGATTAAGTTCCCTGCATACGAATCTTCAAGTTGTGAACTTGCAAAGATGCGGACATGTGTTCCATCAGTGTCAGCGTGAGTGACATTGCAGCTTGCCCTCCATCTCCTATTGCTGATGATCCTTCATTTCTACTGTCTCCCACCTCATCTCCCTCCTCCACTCAGTAACTCTTCTTGCCTGTTCACTCGATGCCAGCCCCTGCATGCTAGCTGTTGTACCGTACTACTGTACATTTCAAGGTATTGTATGTAAGATTAAAAATGTTTTCTTTATTTTTTGCATTTGTTTTTTATGTATTATTTGTGTGAAAATATTGTAAACCTTTTACAGTTTAGTACTATATAGCCAACTGTGTTAGTTGGGTATCTAGGCTAACTTTGTGGGACTTAAACGAACAGATTGGACTTAACGAACAGGCTCTTGGAAAGGAACTTGCTCATATGTGGGGGACTTACTGTATGGAGACAAGAAAATGTCTGTCTTGAAATGAGAAGCCCTGAGATTCTGATCATGCACCAACCTCTCCTGAGATGTGGGTGGTTTCCTCTTGGACTCCTGTGGAGCCATCAGTCTCACGCAGCCTGCAGCACAGGCAGGAGGCCTCCTGCACTTCCTGAGGATGCCCAGGGGCCACATTCATTCATCTGCATGGCATGTGATGAAAATGATGCATCTTATATTTGTCTGGAGAATAGCATGGGAGTTAGGGATGTGGAGAGCGGACATATCCATGGGCTCTGAATTTCCTGACAGTTTGAAAAGTCCTTTTCTTTAAAGTTGGACCTGACCACAAGCATGGACTTGGGAAAGTGTCCTTAGAACCCTTCTCTCCTCTATCCAGTCTCTCTTTGGTGAAGAGAATGGTTTAAAATGTTTATCTTCCAGGCAGGTGTGTGGAAGTGTGACGCACGATAATGCAAGATCAATGTATTTGCAAATCTTAATTTTTGAGGCTAGGATTTTGGTGGGTAATAAATGTAATCTAATAACTGTGGTTTTAATGGTGATGCTTTACGCTTCTGATTTTTCTTGCCCATCCTTTCCTACATATGAAATTGGAGGCATACTTTTAAAAGCAAGTAAAAGATAAGAAAGCTGAAATAAAAGGGAGCACAGCTATCTAGGCTCAGTTTCTTCTTACATGAAAATGAGGGCATTGTATGATATCAGCTTTACATCTCCTTTGAACTCAAAAAGTCTAATTATGTGAAACAAATTAAAAAAGTACTTGAGAGATATGAGGAAACTGTTTAATCAAATTGCAATTCACTGGAGACTCAGACTGCTGGAGGCAGAAAAAGAGACTTCATGTAATGTTACTTTACATGAATGAGGTAAGAATCAGGAGAACAAACAGTCAGGAGAAAAATAGTACAACAAAATGTTTTTATCAATGAATTATCTCATGTAATTGTGTGGTCACCCAGGTCAAGCACACACTCAACTCGCTACCAAAAACAGAAAAATGATTTCAAATCTCAACTGAAAAAAAAACAAAGAATAAATATGTATATACATTGCTACTAAAAAATAAAGTCTCAGCTGCCTTTGACTTAGAGGGATGGGAACTGGGGGTGGGAAGGAGCCTCAAAAGGAGGGAATGTATTTATGTGTCATGTTTGACTCCTTGCAATTCCATGGACTGTAACCCGCCAGGCTCTTCTGTCCATGAGGTTCTCCAGGCAAGAATACTGGAGTGGGTTTCCACGCCCTCCTCCTGGGGATCTTCCTGATCTAGGGATCAAACCTGTGTTTCATGTCTCATGCATTGACAGGCTTTTTACCACTAGTGCCACCTGGGAAGCCTGGATATACCTATGGCTGATTCACGTTGTTGTACAGCAGAAACTAAATCAACATTGTAAAACAATTATACACTAATTTTAAAAAATAAAAGAAAAACTCAACTGCCTTATAAAAAGGGTGAATCTTATGATTAGAGAATGGACCAGATTATCTGCTGTCCCATTTTGAGGCTAATCACTTGGGCACCTTGACTAAAGGTGGACCTGAAATTTGAGTTTGGAGACAGGTGAAGGAGAGATGTCTGTGTGTTCTTCATCATAGAATGAAAACTTGAGCTCTTGGGCCAATGTAGGTGGTGGGCAGAGGTCAGGGAGAGAGGATGGGGAGGGAGAGGTGGAGAGAGGAGCTGGCATAATGACCAGGATTCCACATGGCCTGGAACAGCCAGTGGAGAAGCCAAGGGTCCCCTTCCCCCAGAATAATCCTTACTTTTTTTGAGAGCACTGAATATTAAAAAACAACAACATATTAGTTATTAGAGAAGATTTAAGAAATAAGGTGTGTGTGTGTGGGGGGGGGTGCATGCTCAGTTGTGTCTGACTCTTTGCATGCATGCTCAGTCACTTCAGTTGTGCCCGACTCTGTGCGACCCCATGGACTGTAGCCCGCAGACTCCTCTGTCCATGGGATTCTCCAGGCAAGAATACTGGATTGCGTTGCCATGTCCTCCTCTGGAGAAGGCAATGGCACCCCACTCCAGTACTCTTGCCTGGAAAATCCCATGGATGGAGGAGCCTGGAAGGCTGCAGTCCATGGGGTTGCTGAGGGTCAGACATGACTGAGTGACTTCACTTTCACTTTTCACTTTCATGCACTGGAGAAGGAAATGGCAACCCACTCCAGTGTTCTTGCCTGGAGAATCCCAGGAATGGGGGAGCCTGGTGGGCTGCCGTCTATGTGGTTGCACAGAGTCAGACACAACTGAAGTGACTTAGCAGCAGCAGCAGCAGCCCTCCTCCAGGGGCTCTTCCCAACCCAGGGATAGAACCCATATCTCTTTTTTCTCCTGCATTGCAGGTGGATTCTTTTCCCACTGAGCCACTTGTGAAGCCCAGAAAAACGTTGCCTTCTTTGGTTCTAGTTAATTCAGGAAATAATGAAATAATTATAAAATAAATTTATTTAGCAGAAAACCAAATCTCCAAATTATTATAAAATACAATGATTTTTGTAGGAAAATGTCAATTTCTAACACAAATAGCCAGAGATCCCACTTTATGCTGTTCTTTTAAAATTTCCATTCAACATCTATCTTGGCTGTGGTAGAGAATAAAACCTAAATTTTAAATGCTCACAGCTTTCCCTCATTTTTTTTCCAAAGAAGGAAAGAGCTTTTGGTTTCAGTGATGCCACCTTGCTGTTCTGATCAGTATGAAGGCACAGATTTGAAGATGATGAGAGTGTGTTGGGCCACAGTGGGTAAAACTGGGAATAAGCTGCTGTGGTTGTACAGACAATGAAGGCAGAAAACATCCAGGGGGTGGGAGAGGTGAGCTAAGATGAGAATTACGTCACTATCGATTGGTTCTCCCTGTGTATAAATCTCTGTGACATGTGCTATCAGCAAAAGTGCTTTTGAAGCAAAATCCTGGAATCAGTACAGGTTGAGTGTAATGTTCTATTCATTCAAGTTATTTCTACATTTTTCCTCATCCATAAATTCTTGGTGTGTAATCAGAAGTGTATGCAAAGCAGATGGAACCGGCCAACAGGAGATGCATAAATACGGAGCATGGATTTTTCAGACTCCTGGGATGGGGATAACCTTGCTCTAGCGGAAACTGTTTTTGTTTGGATTTACCAGTTCTGTGACTATGGGCTGGTCCATGTTTCTCTATTGCTTAATCAGTAAAATATAGAAGTAGCTAATGCATCTAAAGACCAGTGGGCTAGGGCTTCCCTGGAGGTGCAGTGGTTAAGACTCCACCTTTCAATGCAGGGCACATGGGTTCAAACTCTAGTCCAGGAAGATTCCACATGTTGTGGAGCAACTAAGCCCACAAGCCACAACTACTGAACCTGAGTGTTGCAACTACTGAAACCCCCATGCCTGATCCCCGTGCTCTGCTACAAGAGAAGCCAACACAATGAGAAGCCTGCACACCACAGCAAAGAGTAGCCCCTGTTCGCTGCAACTAGAGAAAGCTTGCACAGCAAAGAAGACCCAGCACAGCCAATAGATAAATAAATAAATCTTAAAAGAAAAACCCAGTGGGCTAGATCAGGGGATCTGTTCAGGTCTCTTTTAATTCTCAGATATTGAGCTTTAGAAGGTATTAACACTGAATCATGTTTTACTAGCATAGGGTGTTCGAGGACACAAACTTGGATTGAAATCTCTTTTGCAATACTTACTAAGGAGTGATGCCTCGCTTGTGATTTAATATTTCTCATTTTCTGTTTCCTATTTTGTAACATGAGAAATCTCTTAAGGTTGTTACAAGGATAGAGATCATGTTCATAAGCATTTAGCACAGTTTATGGTCCATGGAAAGCTCTTAATAACTGGCAGTGTATATAACACCGTGTATATAACCACCACATCGATAACCACAATCATATAGAATCATATTAACATTAAAATGGAATAAATGGGTACAGTTTGTTTGTTGGGAGATTTTTGATTATTGTTTCAATTTCCTTACTAGTAATTTTTTAGTAAAGTCTATGGATGTGAGACTTGGACTGTGAAGAAAGCTGAGTGCCAAAGAATTGATGTTTTTGAACTGTGGTGTTGGAGAAGACTCTTGAGAGTCCCTTGGACTGCAAGGAGATCCAACCAGTCCATCCTAAAGGACATCAGTCCTGGGTGTTCATTGGAAGGACTGATGCTGAAGCTGAAACTCCAATATTTTGGCCACCTCATGCAGAGTTGACTCATTGGAAAAGACCCTGATGCTGGGAGGGATTGGGGGCAGGAGGAGAAGGGGACGACAGAGTATGAGATGGCTGGATGGCATCACTGACTCCATGGACATGAGTCTGAGTGAACTCCGGGAGTTAGTGCTGGGCAGGGAGGCCAGGCATGCTGCGATTCATGGGGCCGCAAAGAGTTGGACACGACTGAGCGACTGAATTGAACTGAATGCAGATCTTATTCACTGATGGATGAATGCATAAAGAAGATGGGATATAAGTCCATAATGGATACTGTTGCTGTTTAGGTACTAAGTTGTGTCCAATTTTTTTGTGACCCCGTGTCTGTAGCCTGCCAGGCTCCTCTGTCCATGGGATTTCCCAGGCAAGAATACTGGAGAGGGTTGCCATTCGCTTCTCCAGGGGATCATCCAGACCTGGGGATCAAACCTGCATCTTCTGCATTGGCAGGCAGATTCTTTATCGTTGAGCCACCAGGGAAGCCCCCATAATGGACACAGCTGCTGCTGCTGCTAAGTCGCTTCAGTCGTGTCCGACTCTGTGCGACCCCACAGACAGCAGCCCACCAGGCTCCTCCGTCCCTGGGCTTCTCCAGGCAAGAACACCTGAGTGGGATGCCATCTCCTTCTCCAATGCATGAAAGTGAAAAGTGAAGTCGCTTAGTCGTGTCCGACTCTTAGCGACCCCATGGACTGCAGCCCACCAGGCTCCTCCGTCCATGGGATTTTCCGACACTATTAAGCCATAAAAAAAAATAATGCAATCCTGCCATGGGTGACAGCATGGATGGATTTGGAGGGTATTATGCATGGAACAACAGACTGGTTCCAGATAGGAAAAAGAGTACGTCAAGGCTGTATATTGTCACCCTGCTTATTTAACTTCTATGCGGAGTACATCATGAGAAATGCTGGATTGGAAGAAGCGCAAGCTAGAATCAAGATTGCCAGGAGAAATATCAATAACCTCAGATATGCAGATGACCCCACCCTTATAGCAGAAAGTGAAGAGGAAATAAAAAGCCTCTTGATGAAAGTGAAAGAGGAGAGTGAAAAAGTTGGCTTAAAGCTCAACAGTCAGAAAATGAAGATCATGGCATCTGGTCCCATCACTTCATGGGAAATAGATGAGGAAACTGCGGAAACAGTGTCAGACTTTACTTTTTCGGGCTCCAAAATCACTGCAGATGGTGATTGCAGCCATGAAATTAAAAGACGCTTACTCCTTGGAAGAAAAGTTATGACCAACCTAGATAGCATATTGAAAAGCAGAGACATTACTTTGCCAACAAAGGTCCATCTAGTCAAGGCTATGGTTTTTCCAGTGGTCATGTATGGATGTGAGAGTTGGACTGTGAAGAAAGCTGAGTGCTGAAGAATTGATGCTTTTGAACTGTGGTGTTGGAGAAGACTCTTGAGAGTTCCTTGGACTGCAAGGAGATCCAACCAGTCCATTCTGAAGGAGATCAGCCCTGGGATTTCTTTGGAAGGAATGATGCTAAAGCTGAAACTCCAGTACTTTGGCCACCTCATGAGAAGAGTTGACTCATTGGAAAAGACCCTGATGCTGGGAGGGATTGTGGGCAGGAGGAGAAGGGGACGACAGAGGATGAGATGGCTGGATGGCATCACTGACTCGATGGACGTGAGTCTGAGTGAACTCAGGGAGTTGGTGATGGACAGGGAGGTCTGGTGTGCTGCGATTCATGGGGTTGCAGAGTCGGACATGACTGAGCAACCGAAATGAACCAACTGACACTAAGTAAATAAGTCAGATGGAGAAAGTAAAATACTGTATGATTTCATCATATTGGGAATTGAAAAAACAAAACAAACAAATGAAATAAAACAAAAACAAATCATAGATACAGAGATTAGATTAGTGGTTTCCAGAAAGGAAGAGGGTGGCAGGGTGACTGAAATGGAGTGGGAGAAGTGGGTCAACAGTAATGGATGGGTCAATCTAGACTTGTAGTTGTGGTAACTAGACTTGGAGTTGTGACCACTCTGTAGTGTATACAGATGTTGAATTATAATGCTATTCCACCTAACAATTATATAATAAAAATGCTTTTTCTAAGGACAAAAATTAAGCCTAAATAGAACACACAACTCCAGCCATTTCAGTTTAACAAGTCCGCCTAATGTGTGAAATTAAGCTTGCAAAATGATTTAGTTCCCAGATGTAATTATTTGTTTCTTTTCATACAGATGATGGCGCTGCATTTGCACAGATTTGTTAATTTTCTTTCTGTTTGAGACATAAAGATGTGATTCCAAATTCCTGATTAAGAACAATACGAAATTGTAGCAACCTTAAAAAAAAAAGGTGAACTGTTAGAGATTTCTGCAGCCTGCATTTGGAAAGATTTCTCTCCATCTTTTGGAGGTAGATAAATATTGCCAGTATTCCCTTTTTTTGTGTGCTAAATGGTCTGTTTTTCGTGTACCAATGGTCAGTTCAGAAAACCTGCTGGCCCCTTCTTTGTGGTTAGAGGAGACAGTTGCTAGGAGATATGCCAGTGCCAGGACCCAAGGCAAAGATCAGGTGGTCTTGCACGTATTCATTTGAAATCTAAAAGTGAGGACCTTCCCAGCTGGGTCAGTCCTTGGCAAAATACTAAAGCGAATCAAGTTCATACTTGGGGCCTTTTATTTGCTATTTCCTTATTTATTCTCTGCCTATGCAAAGTGTTTAGCAAAATGATTATTTTTTGCTTGATGATATTGTTCAAGTAACAGTAAAGCATTGTGGATAAGGACTTTTTCAGGATACAATTCTCCAGAGGATCATTCTGTAACTTTTAATTTTAGACTCACAAGATGTTACAGAATACTGCAAGAGGTCCCATAGATCCTTGACCTAGCTTTGCCTAATGGAATCATCTTATATAACCACAGTACATTATCAAAACTGAGAAATTAACACTGCAAGATACAGCTAACTAGACCATAGACAGAAGAAACTTTTTAAGAAAAAAATTTCTCAAGGATAAAAGGAAATCTTTTCTGAATCTTCATGTCATCCCTGCTCCCCCCCAAACCCCTACTGTGCACACCTAGGTTTTTGCCCTTGTCTCACAATTTGGTGATCCTAGACACCCTTTTCTTCTCCACTCCAGCCTTTTAGAGGCGGGATCACGCGGTAGCCATCCTTTAGTCTTATTGTTTATTAAAGTAACTGGCATTCGATAAACATTTTTGAGTAAAAGAGTGACTAACAATTGCTTAGGTCTATAAGGGGCTTTCTGTTTTCAAAGTCCCCTTATCATACACATTATCTCTACTGAGAACATTCATGGTCTAGGAGAAAGAGTGTAGACAATGAAAGCATTCAAACTTTGGCATTTATTAGGTTGAGCCTTGTGACAAGGTAATGAATGTCCTTGGTCTTGCCTTACTTCATGTGCTTAATTACATCCACCTAATCGAGTTGTTGTGAAGATCCAAGGAGGTAACATATGTAATAAAGAATGAAACACAGGGGCTGTGGGAGGTAGAGAGGGCACAAGACTTTATTGTCATTTCACAAACTAAGGCTCAGAGGGTAAGTCCTTGTGGACAGTTATAAAGCTAGTACAGCGTGCTGCTGTCAAGAACCTTAAATCTTGCATAATAGCACACTACCTTTCCCAGCCAACAGGAGATAATGTTAATAAACAAACCACCAGCAATAACCATGGGGTTAGTTAAGGAGATTTAAGATGTTGTCCTTATGTGGTTGACTTCTTTTGCTATATGCCCAGAAAATCCTCTCTTTGGTAGGCCTTGGTGATGGGATAAGCCAACAGGTGAGGCAAGGGTCTGGGTTGCTGGGTTGAGGGTCCCTGTCAAATGCCCTCCAGTCTGCCCACTGTGTGGAGAGCATGTAGCCAGGAGTCCTGCTTGCTCAATTCTGCTTCTGGAGGTCATGGAGGGAGGAGGACTTGGCATTTTCAAGTATTCACAGTGCATTATCAACATTATTTTAAAAATCCAAAGATAAATTTAAAAAGTTGGAGGGTCTTGACAATTATTGTCTTCATCACTATTACCTATTTTCTGCTCATGAAAATAATTTTCTATTGACCAAAGAACATAGGACTATATTTTTTAATAAACATAGAACATTTTTACCACATGACTGGTAACACACTAGCTAAATTGCTTCTCAGCTTGCCCTAAATACCTTTTAACATTTCCTTGAATCCCTCATACTAGAATGCCTATTTGGAAGTATTCCTTTGGCTTATTTAACCTGCTCATTTCATTGAAATGAGAGAGGAGATGGCAAAATATATTACGGATTTATGAGGCTGTTGCTTGCAAATATCCACAACACTTGGGTTATACTAAAACCACTCAGTTTTCGGTGGTGGTGTGCAATTTGACTTTTCACTCTTTAGTTAAAAAATGGCAATGACAGCAGTAAGATCAGAGATAGAGAAAGCTAGGAACTATCATGTTTCTCCAGGATTTGAAATCATTTTCTTGGTTTCACACTGTCTTCCATCTTTGGCTGTCAAATTGAGGTGTACTAAGAGGTCAGGAAGACTGGAGATAAAGGGAAAAAAATCACTTGCGTGCAGAATATGCCATCAGGATTGGGAAAGTTACAACTGAAATATGCTTTGAGGCATTCCTCAGCACAGTGTCTTAGGGTCAATAAATTTCTGCAAACTTTTAAGAGACAGAGCAATGTAAACATGCTTGTGAATCTTAAATTTGTCATAACGATTATTCTCACACCGTAAGGTATGAAAGGGACCTAGAAAGTTTTCTTTTTCAATTTGCTTTGACTTTTCTCATCATATATAACCCAAGAAGCAAAAACATTTTATTTCTGTTTGCCTAATATAGTTTAAATAAATTTTAATGCAGAACAGCTCTTTTCTTTCATTAAAAAATAGATTTGTTTTGAAAATAATGTATACAGAGAGGAAGCAAAAAAACTGTCATGATAACAAATGCAAACTGTCCATCTGTGCTCCTCGTGTGTCTGCGAATTTCACTTTCTACTTTCCCTTGTTTTTCTTCTTGGGAATAGTGAGAAACCTTGCTAAATAAAAAAGGAGTTTTCTGAAGGGATCTCTCTGTGAGGAGGCAAGCCTATGATACCAATCACAAAAGAATAAGGTAAAAAAGCATTGCAAACACACAGGAACCAGGAGCAAACATACAGACCATCCCAGGATGTGTCCTTGGGCACATTCCTTGAACACAATCTCTTGAAATATACCATGACTTATGAAACAAATGTTAATGTCAACTATAGCAACTGATTGTTATGAAGCATAGATTTACATGGAATGTTAGTATTCCAGCTTTTAATGTAAATACCAGAAATGTATTCCGAAGAATCCTTCTGAAGTGAGATGACAGTTTTAGCAGAAAAAAACATTTGTACCTAAAAAGCATACATGTCAGTAATCAACATTTGTCCTTTTGATTATTTCATAAAATCCTAAGGTAGACAAAATTAAATGCTGAGTATACTTACAATATTTTCCAAAAACCAAGATGTAGAGGAAGACAGGACCAGATGTCATTTCCTTCTCAGAGAAACTGATTAATGAAAGTGAATACAGTTTGGTCCTGGTTTCTGAGCTGCTTCTTCTCACGGTGGTTGTATGCTATTTCTGTCTGCAATCTTAGCAGTTACACGGCAACCTCCCCACCCGCCTCTCCCTCTCTCTTCCCGGTCCTTCTTTTTTCTTTCTTCCTTTCCCTTTCACAATCTCTCCTCCCCACCCACCTTCTGTAAAAGTCTTAATACTTTTCTTCACACACACACAGATGAAGTTTCAGAGAATACGCAGGCTCTTCTTGTCGACTTTAAATATCGAGCCTCCATCCCTGACAACAGTCTATAAAGGATGTGTACGGACACAGACAAATGTCTGAACTGAACAAAGCTACACAGAGAGACAGAAATCGAGCTTGGAGATGCATCAGGAGCCAAAACTGTTCTTCCCCCGTGTGATTTGGGGCTAGGAAAAGCACAGGACTATGCTGCGCAAAATGCCTTTGTGGAATGAACTATAAGACAGGAGTTAAACTATAACTCAAGTAATCTTTTGTGAGCTGTCTGAGTTTAGGCATTTGAAGGATAGGATATTGTTCACAGAACAGTCTAGAGGGATGACACACAAATCTTACATTTTCTTGGACTCGTTAGTTTTACTATGGTGGAGACCATGCTGTGTCATTGGTGGTGGAGTAAAACCTCCCTGGGTTTGAGTCACAGTCAGCTTTTTGAGAGTTGTGGAGCCACTGATTCTTGGCCGAGCCTCGCCTCCCTGGAGGAAGACATCTCTCGAGCCAGGTAGCTGTGATGACCAGCAGAGAACTCACTGACTATCTGGCATGGGTCCCAGTCCATTGTAGGTGTCTGATAAATGGCAGCTCACAGGATGATGTTCTCTTATTTTTAGCAGTGGGATTAAAAACTCATGTAAATGTAAAGAACATTTACATGCAACGCATTTTCTTTTTATCTTAATTTTTATTGAAGTAAAATTGATTTACGATATCGTGTTAGTTTCAGGTGGGCAATACAGCAATTCAGTTATACATACGTGTATGTTCTCAGTTGTGTCTGACTCTTAGTGGCTCCATGGACTGTAGCCCACCAGGCTCCTCCGTCCGAGGGATTTTCCAGGCAAGAGTACTGGAGGGGGTTGCCATTTCCTTCTCCAGGGGATCTTCCCAACCCAGAGATAGAACCCAGGTCTCCCTGGGCATTGTAGGTGGATTCCCTACAGGTAAGCCCTACATACATATGTATATATGCATTCTTTTTCAGATTCTTTCCCTTCATACCTTATTGCAAAATATTCAGGATAGTTCTCTGTGCTATACAGTAGATCCTTGCTGTTTATCTAGTTTATATACAGTAGTATGTATATGATAATCCCAAATTCCTAATTCATCCCTCCCTCACGCTTCCTCTTTGATAACTGTAAGTTTGCTTTCTATGCCTGTGGGTCTATTTCTGTTTTTGAAATAAGTTCATTTGTATTATTTTTATATGTTCCACATATGAAACAAATATTGTGTGATATTTGTCTTTCTCTATCTGACTCACTTCCCCTACTATGATCATCTCTAGGTCCATCAATGAGATGGACTGCTACAATGGCATTAAGAATGCATTATCTTTAAATCAGGCTGTATCATTCTTATTTTGCAACTTGATCATTTATTGCCAGAAGAAATGGGTAGTACTTTGACATGATAAATTTGTTTGTGCGGTTAATGTCTCTTAACCATTTATCATGTAGAATCTATTTAAATTACATGACTCTATATTTTTTTGGGCTCCAAAATCACTGCAGATGCTGACTGCAGCCATGAAATTAAAAGACGCTTATTACTTGGAAGGAAAGTCATGACCAACCTAGATAGCATATTCAAAAGCAGAGACATTACTTCGCCAACAAAGGTTCATCTAGTCAAGGCTATGGTTTTTCCAGTGGTCATGTATGGACGTGAGAGTTGGACTGTGAAGAAAGCTGAGCACCGAAGAATTGATACTTTTGAACTCTGGTGTTGGAGAAGACTCTTGAGAGTCCCTTGGACTGCAAGGAGATCCAACCAGTCCATTCTGAAGGAGATCAGTCCTGGGTGTTCTTTGGAGGGAATGAAACTCCCTACTTTGAATGAAACTCCAGTACTTTGGCCACCTCATGTGAAGAGCTGACTCATTGGAAAAGACTCTGATGCTGGGAGGGATTGGGGGCAGGAGGAGAAGAGGACGACAGAGGATGAGATGACTGGATGGCATCACCGACTCGATGGATGTGAGTCTAAGTGAACTCTGGGAGTTGGTGATGGACATGGAGGCCTGGAGTGCTGCAATTCATGGGGTCAAAAAGAGCTGGACATGACTGAGTGACTGAACTGAACTGAACTATATCATTGACTCTGACATAAGAAGTCTAATTCTAAATGGCGGCTAAACGATCATATTTACACCATTTTTTTTTCTGGTAGAGGTAATTAATATCATGAAAGGAGAAACGAGATATATGAATGAGTACAATTCCTTATTCATTTAGCAGACTTACTTAGTGAAATGTCATTCTTTTGGCAGAAATGTTTATAGTTAACTGGATTCCAGTGCTCATTTCATGATCAATAAATGTTCCTTTCATGTTTATTATTTGTAATAATACTTGATTTAAGAAGTTAATAATTTTAAAAATTACTTTAGAAATAGTGTTTCCTGGGAGGAGGCTGTGGGACATGTCAAGGGCAGACCCATCAGAAGCTTCTCAACAGAAGTGCTGAGGAACTTGCTTTGGAAAGTGTCTGTATAAAGTGAGCTGTTAATACAGAGGTTTACAAAGCGATCCTGATGCTATTTTGTCAGCTTTGAATGTTTTGCCTGAGCTGATGACACAGACAGACACAATGGCCAGCAGCCAAGAAACACTCTTTCCTTTAAAAAAAAAAATTATTTACTTGGATGTACTAGGTCTCAGTTGTGGCATGTGGGATCTAGCTCCCTGACCAGAGGTTGAACCCAGGCCCCCAGCACTGGGAGCTGGAAGTCTTAGCCACTGGACCACCAAGGAAGTCCCAATATTCTTTTTTCTCCCCAATATTCTTTAATAATATGTACAGGGAGTGTATTTTGGGGCTTCTCAGGTGGCACTAGTGGTAAGAACCCACCTGCCAATGCAGGAGACACGAGAGACATGGGTTCAATCCCTGGATCAGAAAGATCCCCTGGAGAAGGGGATGACAACCCCCTCCAGTATTCTGCCATGGACAGAGGAGCCTGGTGGGCTACAGTCCATAGGGCTGCAAATAGTCAGATACAACTGAAGAGACTTAGCAAGTAGTGTATTTTTAATCTCAAATTACCACTACAAAACTTCAAAATAATTTCTCATTTCTCTAAGACTTTTTAAATAGATTTTGCTAAAATAACTATTTATTGAGAGGAACAATTTTAGGCATTTGATTTTTCAGGAAATGAAAAATCTTTCTTATTTCTGGCAAAGACAGTAAATCTGGAATATTAGTTTTACATAAGCACTGGAAAAAATACAAGTGTATCAGAGTACCCCTATCACACATTACAGCAGGCACTATTTTTATTTAGGGTCAGAGGCTTCCTTACTGTGAACAGCTGTCTTTTGCTTCTTAGTCTGTTAATCTGCATCCCTGGCCTCTACCCACTAGATGTCAATAACACTCCCTGGTTGTGACAATTAAAAATGTCCCCAGACATTGGCAAATGCCTCCTGGGGGCAATGTGCTTCTAGCTGATAAATGCATTGTAGCAAAAGATTTCCCTGAACTGTGTTCAAGTATTGATTTTAAACAGATAATTGAAAGAGAATTCTTCCTACCTAAATTTACTTATTTATCTTTTAAGATTATTTTTTATTTGGACCATTTTAAAGTCTTTATTGACTTTGTTACAGCACTGTCTCTGTTTTATGTTTTGTTTTTTTTTTTGCCACGAGGGATGTGGGGTCTTAGTTTTCCAACCAGAGGTCAAACTTGCACCCCCTGCATTGGATGATGAAGTCTTAACCACTGGACCACCAGGAAAGTCTCCCTGAATTTAAATCAAGGTCTTTTCTCATTTTCTTGTTTGGCAATTTTAAATTTAAAAATTTTAAAAAAGTTTAATTTTATTAAAATTTTTTTCTTGGAGTACAGTTGATTTACAGTATTGTGTTCTTGTTTTGCATTATTTGAAGACTAAAGAGTTTTAAAAACAAACAGATGTTGGTGAGGGGTGGGATAAATCAGGAGCTTGGGATGGACACACACTACTATACATAAAATAGATAGCCAACAAAGACCTATGGTACAGCACAGACAAATATACTGAATATTCTGTAGTAATCTTTATGTAAACGAATCTGAAAAAGAATGGATATATGTGTAACTGAATCACTTTGCTGTGCCCCTGAAACTAACATAACATTATATCAACTATAATATGAAATAAAAATTAAATTAAGAAAATAGAGGACATATGAGACAAAACAAACAAAAAACCCAAACGGGCATTGTACATGCTTGACTTTCCCTTTCGCCCAGGTTGTTTGATTATCACCTGCACTATTGGCCCCAGGATCTGTGACGTCACTCCTCTGCTTGGCTGGGCACATCCAGGATTTCTACCCCACATCTGTGCTGACACAGGCTTGTAGAGGTCAATACCTCTTCTTCAAACCTTATTGCAGCTCTCTGAATAGTAACAAAATTTTCAGTTTGAAGATTACTTCTCAGAACAACGTGGTGAGCCAAACCAGATGAACATTATTAACCTGTCTGTATTATGTAGATTCAAGTTTCTAACCTGGAGGTTTTCCCATCCTATTACTACTGAAATATACAACAATGTTCTTCAGCAGCATATTTTAAAATTAGATAATGATATTTAAGGGGTTTGGTCCATGCTTCTGAACCTATTTGCCACCACCATTTTCAGCAGCAGAAACGGTCATTTTTATGAAATGTCTGTTTTTGAACATAGACCTGGGAAAGTTCCAATGAAAGAGGTTGATAAAATCTTGATCAGAGCTTCACAATGTAGAGACATTCAGATAACAGTAAGCCAACTCATACATTAAAGATAGGTGAGATCCAAGAGCTAAATGCATGCTGTCATGTAGCTCATCCTATGGATCCATTTCTAATTGACAGCTGTCAGTCAAGCAACACCTTTGAGATACTCATAGCAAAAGACAATTTTGGCTGTCTTGATTTAGCGTTAATTAAACAATTCTGGAGTGCAATGATTTCTGGGGAATGATATCAAGCAAAATGTACACCTGGGACAGAGCAACTAATAGGTACAGGCATTTCAGAAGACATTTTGTACAAAATCTGAACAATTTCATCCCAGGTGGAAGGGATCTGAAGCTATTATGTATATCATTTTAGCAGAGAATCAATGATGAAACAGTAAACCAACTCTTGTATGGATTCATGTGTAGTCTTTGAGGCATATAATATGGAAATAACAGAATTAAGTGATCCTCGGCAGAACTGACAGTGTGAAGATGGGGTCAGAGTTAGCAAGCTCAACACATCTATCTATTAATCCATCTATCTGTCTGTTATCTACCATGCATCTATCCAATTTATCTATCTAATCTATAATATAGCCTATCTATCATTTATCACATATCTAGCTAATCTATTATCTACCTAATGTATTGCCTATCTAAGTGAAGCCGCTCAGTCATGTCCGACCCTTTGCGACCCCATGGACTGCAGCCTACCAGGCTTCTCCATCCATGGGATTTTCCAAGCAAGAGTACTGGAGTGGGTTGCCATTTCCTTCTCCAGGGAATTGCCTATCTAATCTGTCATCTATTATGGGCTTCCCAGGTGGCTCAGTGGTAAAGGACTCACCTACCAATGCAGGAAATGCAGTTTGATTCTTGGGTTGGGAAGATCCCCTGGAGAAGGAAATGGCAACTCATCCTAGTACTCATGTCTGCGAAATCCTATTGGCAGAGGAGCCTGGTGGACTATATATAGTCCATGGAGTTGCAAAGAGTCTGATGTGATTTAGAAGCTAAACAACAACAATCATCTATTATACATCTGTCTAATCTACACAGCTAATCAATCTATCATCTACCATGTGTCTATCTAATCTATTATCTAATTAATGTATTATTATCTAATCTATCTGCAATCTTATTACTTATCATCTGTCTAGTCTGTCTAGTTAGTCTATTATCTAACCTATTATCTATGTAAAACATCTATCTATCATCTATCATTTATCAAGCTAATCTTTTATCTACCTAATCTGCATGTGTGCATGCTCAGTCACAGAAAACTCTTTGTGACCCCCATGGACTGTGGCCCACCAGCTTCCTCTGTCCACAGACTTTTCCAGGCAAGAATACTGAGTGGGTTGCCATTGCCTACTTCAGGGGATCTTCTTGATCCAGGGATCAAACCTGCATCTCTTGTGTCTCCTACATTGGCAGGCGGATTCTTTACCACTGTACCACTTGGAAAACCCCATCTAATCTATGTATCTATCATCTATTGTGTATTATGTATCTGTCTAATCTATATATCATCTATTACCAATCATGTATCTGTCTAATCTATTATATAATCTATTATCTAATCCATCTATCTACCATCTTACACAGTACATATCAATTGATGGCATTTGTTACATACAATCTAGATCTAGAATTTAGTAATATTAACCTTGCCTTACTTACTCACTATTGTAAGTGAACACACTCAAGTTTCAGACTCTTCTACTCAAATTAAGTCTACCCAGTTCAAGACCGACTAGGTGGTTCAACTATGGAAGATTTTTTAGAGAAGAATATCCGCATAGTGAGTGTGGAGACAGAGAAGGTCATGAACTGACAGACATAATAGAAACAACATTTCATGTCAAAAGCAGGTGAGTGCAGGGATAAGCATGTGCAAACAGCAGCAATGGATGGGTTATGTCAGAAAATAACAAGAAATGATAGCAGAGAGTCATGGGGTAATGTTTTGTTGGAGAGGGTCAGACAATAGGTTGATTAATTTAGACCACAAAGTAGGATTTATATTACATGTTGATGCTGAAGAAGCTGAAGTTGAATGGTTCTATGAAGACCTACAAAACCTTTTAGAACTAAAACCCCAAAAAGATGTCCTTTTCATTATAGGGGACTGGAATGCAAAAGTAGGAAGTCAAGAAACACCTGGAGTAACAGGCAAATTTGGCCTTGGAATGCAGAATGAAGCAGGGCAAAGACTAATAGAGTTTTGCCAAGAAAATGCACTGGTCATAGCAAACGCCCTCTTCCAACAACACAAGAGAAGACTCTACACATGGACATCACTAGATGGTCAACACTGAAATCAGATTGATTATATTCTTTGCAGCCAAAGATGGAGAAGCTCTATACAGTCAACAAAAACAAGACCAGGAGCTGACTGTGGCTCAGATCATGAACTCCTTACTGCAAAATTCAGACATAAATTGAAGAAAGTAGGGAAAACTGCTATACCATTCAGGTATGACCTAAATAAAATCCCTTATGATTATACAGTGGAAGTGAGAAATAGATTTAAGGGCCTAGATCTGATAGATAGAGTGCCTGATGAACTATGGAATGAGGTTCGTGACACTGTACAGGAGACAGGGATCGAGACCATCCCCATGGAAAAGAAATGCATAAAAGCAAAATGGCTGTCGAGGAGGCCTCACAAATAGCTGTGAAGAGAAGAGAAGCGAAAAGCAAAGGAGAAAAGGAAAGATATAAGCATCTGAATGCAGAATTCCAAAGAATAGCAAGAAGAGATAAGAAAGCCTTCTTCAGCGATCAATGCAGAGAAATACAGGAAAAGAACAGAATGGGAAAGACTAGAGATCTCTTCAAGAAAATTAGAGATACCAAGGGAACATTTCATGCAAAGATGGGCTTGATAAAGGACAAAAATGGTATGGACCTAACAGAAGCAGAAGATATTAAGAAGAGGTGGCAAGAATACACAGGAGAACTGTACAAAAAAGATCTTCACGACCTGGATAATCACGATGGTGTGATCACTAATCTAGAGCCAGACATCCTGGAATGTGAAGTCAAGTGGGCCTTGGAAAGCATCACTACGAACAAAGCTAGTGGAGGTGATGGAATTCCAGTTGAGCTGTTTGAAATCCTGAAAGATGATTCTGTGAAAGTGCTGCACTCAATATACCAGCAAATTGGGAAAACTCAGCAGTGGCCACAGGACTGGAAAAGGTCAGGTTTCATTCCAATCCCAAAGAAAGACAATGCCAAAGAATGCTCAAACTACCACACAATTGCACTCATCTCACACGCTAGTAAAGTAATGCTCAAAATTCTCCAAGCCAGGCTTCAGCAATACATGAACCGTGAACTCCCTGATGTTCATGCTGGTTTTAGAAAAGGCAGAGGAACCAGAGATGAAATTGCCAACATCTGCTGGATCATGGAAAAAGCAAGAGAGCTCCAGAAAAACATCTATTTCTGCTTTATTGACTATGCCAAAGCCTTTGACTGTGTGGATCACAAGAAACTGTGGAAAATTCTGAAAGAGATGGGAATACAGACCACCTGACCTGCCTCTTGAGAAATCCGTATGCAGGTCGGGAAACAACAGTTAGAACTGGACATGGAACAACAGACTGGTTCCAAATAGGAAAAGGAGTACGTCAAGGCTGTATATTGTCACCCTGCTTATTTAACTTCTATGCAGAGTACATCATGAGAAATGCTGGACTGGAAGAAACACAAGCTGGAATGAAGATTTCTGGGAGAAATATCAATAACCTCAGATATGCAGATGACACCACCCTTATGGCAGAAAGTGAAGAGGAACTAAAAAGCCTCTGATGAAAGTGAAAGAGGAGAGTGAAAAAGTTGGCTTAAAGCTCAACAGTCAGAAAACAAAGATGATGACATCCGGTCTCATCACTTCATGGGCAATAGATGGGGAAACAGTGGAAACAGTGTCAGACTTTATTTTTTTGAGCTCCAAAATCACTGCAGATGGTGACTTCAGCCATGAAATTAAAAGACACTTACTCCTTGGAAGAAAAGTTATGACCAACCTAGATAGCATATTCAAAAGCAGAGACATTACTTTGCCGACTAAGGTCCTTCTAGTCAAGGCTATGGTTTTTCCAGTGGTCATGTATGGATGTGAGAGTTGGACTGTGAAGAAGGCTGAGCACTGAAGAATTGATGCTTTTGAACTGTGGTGTTGGAGAAGACTCTTGAGAGTCCCTTGGACTGCAAGGAGATCCAACCAGTCCATTCTGAAGGAGATTAGCCCTGGGATTTCTTTGGAAGGAATGATGCTAAAGCTGAAACTCCAGTACTGTGGCCACCTCATGCAAAGCGTTGACTCATTGGAAAAGACCCTGATGCTGGGAGGGATTGGGGGCAGGAGGAGAAGGGGACGACCCAGGATGAGATGGCTGGATGGCATCACGGACTCGATGGACGTGAGTCTGAGTGAACTCCGGGAGTTGGTGATGGACAGGGAGGTCTGGCGTGCTGCGATTCATGGGGTCGCAAAGAGTTGGACACGACTGAGTGACTGAGCTGAACTGATTCATTTCTGAGCAATGAATTGATATAAATCAAAAGGCTGCTAACAAGGAAGACCAGTCTCATGGCCATGGGCTTCAAAGATGAGCAAAAGCAGAGGTTGTGGTTGGGAAGATGAGGCTGTTTTGTCACAGAGGTAAGTTAGTTATGTGGTCTAATGTGACTACAAAGGCCCACAAACAAGTCACTGCCGGAGAGGACCATTTTACTCATGGCTAATCATAAATGCACTCTGACTTTAACGAGACTTTTTTAAAAGATTTTTTTTTTTTGATGTGGACCATTTTCAAAGTCTTTATTGATCTTGTTACAATATTGTTTTTATCTAAGCAGAGTTCACAACCTCTTCTTTGCCTTCATTTGATTGGGTACCCCCAAGTGGTGGTGGTGGTGGTTTAGCCGCTAAGTCATGTCCGACTCTTGAGACCCAGTGGACTATAGTCTTCCAGGCTCCTCTGTCCGTGGGATTCTCCAGGCAATAATACTGGAGTGGGCCATTTCCTGCTCCAACCCCCCAAGTGCTCCTAGTGAATTTAAGGTCCTTGCTTCATTACTAAAGAATTCAGAGATGAAGTGATAGTAAGAAGTGGATTCATTTAGAGAGAAGCACACTCAACAGGCAGAGTGAGGGCCATCTCAGAAGGTGAGAGAACTTCAAAATATAGCATGGTCAGGTTTTATGGGTTGAGTAATTTAATAGACTAATGGGTAGGAGGATTATTCCAGTTATTTTGGGGAAGGGGTGTAGATTTCCAGGAATGGACCACTGCCCACTTTTTGACCTTTTATGGTTGGCCTTGGAACTGTTGTTGCACTGGTGGGTGTGTCACTTAGCTAATATACTACAGTGAGCATATACTGAGGTTCAAGCTCTACTGGAAGTCGAATCTTCTGGTGTCTTGGACCTAGTTGGTTCTAACCAGCTTTTGTCATGTCCTATGGGTATGTCCTTCTTTTAAATGGTGCTATCTGCCCTTCTTTCCTCCTGTATCACAACAATGCTCTATGAACAGGAAGGTCACTGTCTTTTTTTATTTTAAGCTCAGGTTAGTAGTCTTTGTGGTAATACAACTCAACTTTTTCATGGACTTGATTGTGTACTTATTTGATTCCAATTAGTGTCAGCAGTCACCTCCATAGTTCTTTTCTCAGGAAGGTTTTGTGAACATAATTCCCTGATTTACTGTGCTGTTTTGTTTGCCCCACCCCTCTCTCTTCATTTATCGATTTATTGAGGGTAACTTGAGTCAGTCAACTTTGCTGATAGTCCCTTCCTTTGTCTTTTCCCTGATCCATTTAGTCCAACTGAAAGGATTTTCTGAGACACAGTCTTAGTTGGTCCTTTACTCTTAAATATTTTAGGTCCCTCAAAGATTTTAACAATGCATGTGATGGTGATAATCTTAATTTATTCCTTACTACAAGGCTGATTTTGACTGACATTTGTCACTTAGGGAATTGTTCAGTTTTATATTTTACTGGTTGTGGTTGAGAAGCACACAGTCCTAATCCTTCAAATTATGAATTTCTGGACTCTATTTCTTTTCATTTATTTATTTTTTGCAAACTGGCAAATGCTATACTGAGCTCATTTTTTTTTCAAATAAAATCTTGCAGAACATAGGCAATAGCAACCAATGCATCCTACTGCATTTCTAGAATCTCTCATCCTTTGATTGTCATTTAGTTTCTAAGTCATGTCTGACTCTTTGCAACCCCATGGACTGTAGTAAATCAGGCTCCTTTGTCCATGAGATTTCCCAGAATAATACTGGAATGGGTTGTCATTTCCTTCTCCAGGGCATCTTCATTAGGTATACTATCTAATTGCTGGGTTATCACTGGTAATGTTATTAAGAAATGCTTTGCCACTACTCATCCATGGATGAATATCCTCAGAGCTTCTGATAGCGTTTCTTTTCTGCCCCCTAGCTTTTAAGCCAATATCACCCATTTTCTTTTTTGACAAATTATTAATTTTCTTAAATCTTGATGTTTCATTACATGCATTGTTTTCCTTTAATGACTTTCTTCTGTTTCTTTTTTTCAAATTAAAAAATGTTTTTCTAATCATTTTTTAAATTGAAGTATAGTTAATTTACATTGCTGTATTAGTTTCAGGTGTTCCATTCAGTTCAGTTGCTCAGTCATGTCCAACTCTTTGTGATCCCATGAACCGTAGCACGCCAGGCCTCCCTGTCCATCACCAACTCCCGGAGTTCACCCAAACTCACGTCCATCGAGTCAGTGATGCCATCCAGCCATTTCATCCTCTGTCATCCCCTTTTCCTCCTGCCTCCAATCCCTCCCAGCATCAGAGTCTTTTCCAATGAGTCAACTCTTCGCATGAGGTGGCCAAAGTACTGGAGCTTCAGCTTTAGCATCATTCCTTCCAAAGAAATCCCAGGACTGATCTCCTTTAGAATGGATTGGTTGGATCTCTTTGCAGTCCAAGGGACTCTCAAGCGTCTTCTCCAACACCACAGTTCAAAAGCATCAATTCTTCGGCGCTCAGCCTTCTTCACAGTCCAACTCTCACATCCATACAAGACCACTGGAAAAGCCATAGCCTTGACTAGATGGCAAAGTAATGTCTCTGCTTTTGAATATGCTATCTAGGTTGGTCATAACTTTCCTTCCAAGGAGTAAGTGTCTTTTAATTTCATGGCTGCAGTCACCATCTGCAGTGATTTTGGAGCTCAAGAAAATAAAGTCTAACACTGTTTCCACTGTTTCCCCATCTATTGCCCATGAAGTGATGGGACCGGAAGCCATGATCTTAGTTTTCTGAATGTTGAGCTTTAAGCCAACTTTTTCACTCTCCTCTTTCAGTTTCAGGTGTATATCACAGTAATTCAGTTATATATATATATACACATACACACACACATACATATATATTTTTTTTCTCAGATTCTTTCCCTTATCAGTTACTGCAAAATACTGAGTATAGTCCCCTGTGCTACACTGTAGGTTCTTATTGGCTTATCTATTTTATATATAGTAGTGTATATCTATTAATCCCAGTCTCCTATCTTATCTCTTCCCTCCTTCCCCTTTGGTAATGAGTTTTCTTTTTGTCGTTATGATAGCACACCACATGTAGCTACCAATTTCTTATTTTAAATTAATTTTTATTGGACTAGAGTTGATTAACAATGTGTGTTAGTTGCAAGTATATAGCAAAGTGAATCTCTTATGCGTATACATATATCCATTCTTTTTCAGATTCTTTCCCCATATAGTTCATTACAGAGTATTGATTGGAGTTCCCTGTGCCCTGTGCTATGCAGTAGGTTTTATTAGTTATCTATTTTATATGTAGCAGTGTATATATGTCAATCGCAATCTTTCAATTTACACTGATTTCCGAATCAGCCAGTACATGGTAGGTTGCACTGCAGTAAAAAGCCACCTGCAAAAATGTTTAATTTTCATATTGTGATCAGTCAGGGACCCAAACTGATAAGATTATTTCCTAAGACACATTTCTTTGGTCTTTGGTTGTGCTGGGGAGAAAGGAAGGTGGCGAACCACACTCAGTCCTAAGACACAGCAGATGATAGTTCAGTCAGACGTTTTTTAAACTGAATAAATTGCCAACTTTCCAGTCCTGGATTGAGGAATTGCCGTTGCTTTCCTCCACTAATTAACTAGTCATGCCCACATTTAGCATATCTTACTTATTGACAAGGGCTTCCCTAAAGGCTCAGACAGTAAAGAATCTGCCTGCAATGTGGGAGATCTGGGTTTGATCCCTAGGTTGGGAAGATCCCCTGGAGGAGGACATCGTAGCCCACTCCAGTATTGTTGCCTGAAGAATCCCCATGGACAGAGGACGCTGGGCTACTGTCCGTGGGGTCACAAAGAGTCAGACACAACTGAGCAATTGAGTACACAAACACTTATGACCGAGTTCCCATTTTTATATTGTCAGGATTCATTGGGTTCAAGTGACATAAATCCAATTCAACAGGGGGCATCGGTCTCTCTGTGCATCTGTCTCTGTTTCTTTCTGTTTTACTGTCTCTCTCCTCTATTTTTTTGTCTCTGCTTCTCTCTGCTTTGCTACTTTAGACAGATTTTTCTCCCTGTGGTTGAAATAATGGATGCTGATAACACCTGGTTGTTATCTTTTCATGTTCATTATACATAATCCCCAAAGCAAGGACACATCTCCTGGTCTAGTAGAGAATTATTGGTCAGGTCTCTGACTTTGGGCTCCATGCTTGCAGCTGCTACTGCTGCTGCTGCTAAGTCACTTCAGTCGTGTCCGACCCTGTGCGACCCCACAGACGGCAGCCCACCAGACTCCACCGTCCCTGGGATTCTCTAAGCAAGAACATTGGAGTGGGTTGCCATTTCCTTCTTCAATACATAAAAGTGAAAAGTGAAAGTAAAGTCGCTCAGTCGTGCCCAACTCTTTGAGACCCCATGGACTGTAGCCAACCAGGCTCCTCTGTCCATGCGATTTTCCAGGTGAGAGTACTGGAGTAGGGTGCCGTCGAATTACCAGAGACTAGGTTGTGTATTTACCTTGATGATTAGAAGGTAGCATAGGACACATTATCAAATGATGGAGAATGAGTAGTATTGATGGGCAAATGCCCAGCCTACTACAATCCAGAAGTTTCTATGCCAGTAAGTATAGATAGAAATAGTACCAAAGCTGACAATATCTTAGGAGGTGTTCAGAGTTAGTGGGTATTGGCAAGAAAGAACTAGGGCAAGGGAGGGGATGAGAACTGAGGAAAAGAAAGATGGCAAAGGAAAGAACACATGGTAAATATGGTAAATAAAAAATCAATAACTACTATAAGTTGAATGAGGATATTTTCGGGCTTTGTGAGTTGGTACATGTGGATCTTGTGAAGAATGTTAAAAGTAATTGTAATTATCACAAGTCATAAATGCAAACATTTTAAAGAAATATACAACTAGGGAATTAAGTTTATGACTTTGCTATGTGCAGGCAGACCAATTTAGCCAAATTATTTTTCTTTTGGTGAGATAACACTCTTCAGGCTCTACTACTGAAATAAGAAGATTTTGAAATAAGAAATCCTAGCTGTAAAAGCAAACATGTGTCTCCTTTTTCTTTTAGAATTACTACAGTTCAAATCTAAGTTCCCATGATTTCTAAATTGTGTCCCAGATAACTGACTATTGCTGATGTTAAGATGCCATGAATAGCTACAGGGAATTTCTCAACTATTGCATCTTCCACAGACTAGTCAAACACAACACACAATTGGATCTGGGTGTAAAAACTTTAATTAAGACATATTTTGGCATCTCTTCACTCCTATCATGTTTAGAGTTTATTCACCTTTCAAAATGTGAAATTGGGTTTTGTCCATAATGTGTCAAATCTATAAACATATCAAATGGTCATATACTTAGAAGGATCAAATATCTTACCAAATTTGCTTTACAGGGATAAGAAATATTCTGGATAGAACATTGCTGGAACTAAGGGGAGGTGTTAAGTAGGTCCTAGAGAAATAGCAGTTTCCTCAATCATGGCACCAAGAGGTAAACCGTGGAATAAAGCCAAATGGAATCATAAAGACTCAAGGTGAAAACACCAAGAGTCACATAGACACTTAAAAAAAACTTTCTTAACAAAAAAAGTGCTGTTCACAGGCCCCAGCACTCACAGAGCCTGTCATCCTTTGAAGCTCCCATCTTGCAGAAGCCAAACTCCTCGCTTGAACCTTGAGCTGTGCCCCTCTTCTGGTGGAGAGTAGCTGGTTCAGACATTTACCCAGGGACCTTGTAACCTTAGCATTTCCTGAAGTGGCCCAGGGATCCTTTACTAAAAGAAGTTTCCAAAAGACAAGGAGGTCATTTCTCTCCTGCTCCACTGCCCTCCCCCCACCCTACCCCACCGCCATCAAGTTGAGACTGAGAACAGAAAGTCTGATTCTTTAGGAAAAGAGAGTTCAGTGAGACTCAGAGCGGGCGCGAAGAAGGCTTGTTACATCTGTGGCTGAGGACATGGCCCCAAGAGCCTCCTTTTCTTTTCCAATCAGACAAGCTTCGAAAGCAGACAATGGCTTCTAAGAAACATCCATGACCCAGGGCCCCAGCAAGTCAGTCCTTCTTGTTACTTCCATGCACTAGCTGACCACATACCTTGAAAGTCACTACAGAGAAGGAGAGTGAAACACAGGGCGACTCCTAGTTCCTGTTCTTTCCAGTCCTTTCTTCTTTGTCATCCAGTCAAAGGTACACAGTACTGGTAGAATGTGCTGCATCAAGGTATGAAATAAAGACAGCTTTAAAAAAAAAGTATTCATTTATTTTAATTAGAAGATAATTGCTTTACAATGCTGTGTTAGATTCTGCTGTATAATGAATGAAGTGTATGTATACTTATACTCCCTCGCTCCTAAGCCTCCCTCCCACCTACTACCCCATCCCACCCCCTACCCCATCCCACCCCCCTGAGTTGTCACAGAGCACCAGGTTGAGCTCCGTGCACGATACAGCAAATTCCCACTAGCTATCTATTTTACATATGGTAATGTATATGGTTCAACGCTGCCCTCTCAATTTATCCCACCCTCTCCTGCTGTGTCCACAAGCCTGTTGTCTATGTCTGCACCTCTATTCAGTTCAATTCAGTTCAGTTGCTCAGTCATGTCTGACTCTTTGTGACCCCACGAATATTTTTGAGAAATGCATATTTGATGAGAACCTTAGGGAGTGTGTGAGATTCTGACATATGGAGAAGAAGTAACCAAGTCACACAGTGACCTTGTGAAACTATCAGAATCTGAGGATCAGGGGCAGACCAACAGTGTAAAGTGGTGTTAAGTTAGCAGAGGAGACCATGACTCAAATAGGAATCAGGGCTCCACAGAGCTGAATACCAGGAACAACTTCACGGTAGCTGGGAAGTAGCAGAGAGTTTAAAAGCTACAGATCTAAGCTAAGCTGGCCAAATGGCATCAGCTCTCACAAATATGCTGGTTGGTGTGCGTGGCAGCATGGTGGTAGTGGTATGAGTGTGTTTGCAGCTGCAAGCAAGAGGACCAGACAAGTTCTATTGGCAGGCTAAATGGTGTTCTAGTTGGATTTAATTGTCTCCAGCACAAAGTACAGGTCCTCCATGATGCATGTGAGTGAACATGGTCTGATGAGTTCCTGTTGTTGGATAGTCAGTTAAGGTTGCAGTTAGATTTTATGACAGAGATGGAGAAAGAGAATTGAGACATAAAATGAGATAAACAGATTGGGAGCAGAATTTTACAGAATTCATTTTTATCAAAAACAACAAACTGTGCTTCACAACTGTGGATCACAAAAAACTGGAAAATTCTTAAAGAGATGAGAATACCAGACCACCTGACCTGCTTCCTGAGAAATCTATATGCAGGTCAAGAAGCAACAGTTAGAACTGGACATGGAACAACAGACTGGTTCCAAATTGAGAAAGGAGTACCTCTAGGCTGCATATTGTCATCCTGCTTATTTAACTTATATGCAGAGTACATCATGAGAAACGCTGGGCTGGATGAAACACAAGCTGGAATTAAGATTGCTGGGAGAAATATCAATAACTTCAGATATGCAGATGACACCACCCTTATGGTAGAAAGTGAAGAAGAACTAAAGAGCCTCTTGATGAAAGTGAAAGAGGAGAGTGAAAAAGTTGGCTTAAAGCTCAACATTCAAAAAAACCCAAAAAACTCAACATTCAGAAAACTAAGATCATGGCATCTGGTCCCATCATGTCCTGGCAAATAGATGGGGAAGCAGTGGAAACAGTGAGAGACTATATTTTTTTGGGCACTGAAATCACTGCAGATGGTGACTGCAACCATGAAATTAACAGATGCTTGCTCCTTGGAAGAAAAGTTAAGACCAACCTAAGCAGCACATTAAAAAGCAGAGACATTACTTTTCCAACAAAGGTCCATCTAGTCAAAGCTATGGTTTTTCCAGTAGTCAAGTATGGATGTGAGAGTTGGGCTATAAAGAAAGCTGAGCGCCAAAGAATTGATGCTTTTGAACTGTGATGTTGGAGAAGACTCTTGAGAGTTCCTTGGACTGCAAGGAGATCCTACCAGTCCAATCAAGGAAATCAGTCCTGAATATTCATTAGGACTGATGCTGAAGCTGAAACATCAATCCTTTGGCCACCTCATGTGAAGAGTTGACTCATTGGAAAAGACTGATGCTGGGAGGGATTGGGGGCAGGAGGAGAAGGGGATGACAGAGGATGAGATGGCTGGATGGCATCACTGACTTGATGAACGTGAGTCTGAGTGAACTCTGGGAGTTGGTGATGGACAGGGAGGCCTGGTGTGCTGGGATTCATGGGGTCACAAAGGGTCAGACATGACTGAGAGACTGAACTGAACTAAACTGGACTGATGATTAGTGACATTGAGTTTCTTTTCACATGCTATTGGCCATCTGTATGTCTTCTTTGGAAAAATGTCTATTCACATCTTCTGCCCATTTTAAATTTTTTTTATGTTGAGTTGTATAAGCTGTTTATGTATTTTGATATTAACCCCCTATTGATCATACCATTTGCAACTGTTTTCTCGCATTCAGTAGGTTGTCTTTTTATTTTGTTGATGGTTTCCTTTGCTATGCAAAATTTTTAAGTTAAATTAGGTGTCATTTGTTGAGTTTCACTTTTATTTCCTTTGCTTTAGGAGACAGATCTTAACTGCTACAAGTTATGTCAGAGTGTTCTGCCTGTTTTAAATAATTAATTAAATCACATATTTTAAATTCTTGTTGCATACTAGAGACAGTAAATCTTGACTTCTCACGCTGGAATATGATTCTCTTTCACCTTTTGTCTCTGTTTCACCAAATTTCTGGCATTTCACTTTAAATTGCTAAGGTTGATAAGATATTAATTTTATTTAGTAACCATAATTAATTCATCTGCTTTTATTTAATGGCTGATTCTGAAACTGGAAAATCAGCAAATGCTGTTTACTTTGTTATCACTATGTAACTGCTTTTGCTCTGGCTCCCATTCTGCTTTGATTCTAGCTCTTTCCATAGGCAACTTTTGTTTTTTGCCTGAAGATTTTACTTAGGTTTCTGATATGTTGCATTGACTGCTTTTATTACATTCACAAGTTCTTAACAACTTCTCAAGAATAATATCATCTGCAAACATATTCCTGAGATCACTTCTTCCTGGAATTCTGTACCTTCTTATAAGGTTTATAGTGAGTCTGTAACTATTTTATTCCTTTGCAATAATTTTAAATGATCTTAATAAAGAACAAACATCAATACTTGCAGTTTCTTCTCTGTTTTGACCTTTGTTACTCTGACATTTACTGAAGCAGGTGCTGCTTCTGCTGCTAAGTCACTTCAGTTGTGTCTGACTCTGTGTGACTTCATAGACAGCAGCCCACCAGAATCCGCCATCCCTGAGATTCTCCAGGCAAGAACACTGGAGTGGGTTGCCATTTCCTTCTCCAATGCATGAAAGTGAAAAGTGAAAGTGAAATCGCAGTTGTGTCCAACTCTTTGTGACCCCATGGACTGCAGCCTACTAGGCTCCTCCATCCATGGGATTTTCCAGGCAAGAGTACTGGAGTCGGTTGCCATTGCCTTCTCCATTACTGAAGCAGGAAGATGTGTGATTCAACCTAATTCTAACCTAGCTTATTATTTTTTTTTAAATTTTAGTCTTTTCAAACTTTGTATATATGAAACAGAATTAATTTTCTACCCAACCCCTGGCCCAACTGGCTCCTCTTTAAAATGCAAATATTCTGAATGGGTTAAACCTTCATTGTCAAGGTGCTCTAGAGGCCTTGTTCACACCTAATTTTCAGGCAAATCTCTTCCTATCCTACCTCAGTTATCATCCTTTTGCTGCTAACTCCTGAGTCAGTATCTGCAACTGAGACCTCTCTTTGGAGCTCCTCTCCTGCCTAGAGGCTGAGGCTTGTGGCATTGCAACATCACCCTAATGTCACCCTAGCACCATCCCTGCGTCAGAACATACAGAGCTGTTCACCATCTCTCCTCCTCCATCTGCTCCACTTCCTGTGGTCCTGGCCTCACCCAGAGAAAACATCACCTGTTTTTTCAAGTCAGGGATCTGAGGGTCACTCCTGACTCATTTTGTGTTTTCACTCCCTGGGTCTCCCCAACTGTTAGTTGCATCCCACAATATTTCTCAAAATCATTCTGTTTCTTAACCTTCACTGCCACCACTTGAACTGATGCCATAATCTGAAATATGTCAGCCTTCCCAATGGGTCTTTTTGACTCTCCTAATTTCTACCTTTTCATACTGTTCATGGAATTCTCAAGGCAAGAATACTGAAGTGGTTTGCTTTTTCCTTCTCCAGTGGGCCATATTTTGTCAGAACTCTCCTTCATGACCCGTCTGCCTTGAGTAGCCCTACACAGCATGGCTCATAGTTCCACTGAGCAACACAAGGCTGTGGTCCATGTGATCAGTTTGGTTAGTTTTCTGTGTTGTGGTTTTAATTCTGTCTGCCCTCTGATGGATAAGGATAAGAGACTTACGGAAACTTCCTGATGGGAGAGACTGACTGAAGGGGAAACTGGGTCTTATTCTGATGGGTGGGGCCATGTTCAGTAAATCTTTAATCCAACTTTCTGTTGATGGTCAAGGCTGTGTTCCCTCCCTGTTGCTTGACCTGAGGCCAAACTATGGTGGGGGTAATGAAGATAAAGACTTCCCTGGTGGCTCAGAAGGTAAAGAGTCTGCCTGCAGTGCAGGAGATCCATGTTTGATGCCTGGGTTAGGAGGATCCCCTGGAGAAGGAAATGGCAACCCACTCCAGTATTCTTGCCTAGAAAATCCCATGGATGGAGGAGCCTGGCAGGCTACAGTCCATGGGGTCACAAAGAGTCCGACATGACTGAGTGACTTCACTTTACTTCACTTATAAAGATAAGGGAAAAGCTAAAGGCAAAGGAGACAAGGAAAGATATACCCATTTGAATGTAAAGTTCCAAAGAATAGCAAGGAGAGATAAGAAAGTCTTCCTCAGCAATCAGTGCAAAGAAATAGAGGAAAACAATAGAATGGGAAAGACTAGAGATCTCTTCAAGAAAATTAGAGATACCAAGGGAAAATTCGTGCAAAAATGAGCACAATAAAGGACAGAAATGGTATAGACCTAACAGAAGCAGAAGATATTTAGAGGTGGCAAGAATACACAGAACAACTATACAGAAAAGATCTTCATGACCCAGATGACCACAAAGGTGTGATCACTCACCCAGAGCCAGACATCCTGGAACGCAAAGTCAAGTGGGCCTTAGGAAGCATCCCTATGAACAAAGCTAGGGGAGATGATGGAATTTCAGTTGAGTTATTTCAAATCCTGAAAGATGATGCTATGTGTGCTGCACTCAATATGCCAGCAAATTTGGAAAACTCAGCAGTGCCCACAGGACTGTTAAAGGTTAGTTTTCCTTCTAATCCCAAAGAAATGTAACGCCAAAGAATGTTCAAACTGCCGCACAATTTACACTTGTCTCACATGCTAGCAAAGTAATGCTCAAAATTCTCCAAGCCAGGCTTCAACAGTATGTGAGCTGTGAACTTCCAAATGTTCAAGCTAGATTTAGAAAAGGCAGAGGAACCAGAGATCAAATTGCCAACATCTGCTGGTCATTGAAAAAGCAAGAGAGTTCCAGAAAAACATCTACTTTTGCTTTATTGACTATGCCTAAGCCTTTGACTGTGTGGATCACAACAAACTGGGGAAAATTCTTAAAGAGATGGGAATACCGTACCACTTGACCTGCCTCCTAAGAAATCTGTTTGAAGGTCAAGAAGCAATAGTTAGAACTGGACATGGAACAACAGACTGGTTCCAAATAGGGAAAGAAGTATGTCAAGGCTATATATTGTCACCCTGCTTATTTAACTTATATGCAGAGTACATCATACGAAATGCTGGGCTGGATGGAGCACAAGCTGGAATCAAGATTACCGGGAGAAATATCAATAACTTCAGACATGCAGATGACACCACCCTTATGGCAGAAAGTGAAGAACTAAAGAGCCTCTTGATGAAAGTGAAAGAGGAGAGTGAAAAAGTTGGCTTAAAACTCAACATTCAGAAAATGAAGATCATGGCATCTGGTCCCATCACTTCATGGGAAATAGATGGGGAAACAGTGGCAGGCTTTATTTTTTTGAGCTCCAAAATCACTGCAGATGGTGACTGCAGCCATGAAATTAAAAGACGCTTATCCATGGGAGAAAAGCTATCTAGATAGCATATTAAAAAGCAGGGACATTACTTTGCCAACAAAGTTCCATCTAGTCAAAGCTATGGTGTTTCCAGTAGCCATGTATGGATGTGAGAGTTGGACTATAAAGAAAGCTGAGTGCTGAAGAATTGCTGCTTTTGAACTGTGGTGTTGGAGAAGACTCTTGAGAGTTCCTTGGACTACAAGGAGATCCAAACAGTCCATCCTAAAGGAAATCAGTTCTGAATATTCATTGGAAGGACTGATGCTGAAGCTGAAACTCCAATCTTTTGGCCACCTGATATGAAGAACCGGCTCTTTGGAAAATACCCTGATGCTGGGAAAGATTGAAGGTGGGAGGAGAAGGGGACAACAGAGGATGAGATGGTTGGATGGCATTACCGATGCGATGAACATGAGCTAGAGTAAGCTCTGGGCTTTGGTGATGGACAGGTAAGCCTGATGCGCTGCAGTCCATGGGGTCGCAAAGAGCTGGACACGACTGAGTGACTGAACTGAACTGAATTTGTACCTGGAACACACTTCCCTCTCCATTTGCTCTTATTGCTTTTCAAAAAGTCTTCACTGAATTTCTTACAATATTGCTTCTGCTTTATGTTTTGGGTTTTTGGCTAGGAAGCATGTGGAAATCTTAGCTCTCTGAACAGGAACTGAACCCACAACCTCTGCAGTGGGAGACAAGGTCTTAACTACTGGGCCACCAGGGAAGTTCTGCTATTTATCTTTTATACACTTTTCCTTTTAGGAAGATAGGAGAGAGGCCTATATGAGGTTAGAAACCTTTGCTAGTATTTCCACATCACCTTTCTTATTTATGACAGTATCTCACTTTGCAGTACAATTTTCCTTCATTAGCCTCTTCTGTTGAATAATTAAAATTATGTGTTTCTTGCTCAATATGATGTGCCTTGCCGGGCATGTAGCAGAGGCACAAAACATAATTTTGAGGGTTGAACAAATGAATGAATGTTGTGTTTACTGTTCCTTTGGAAGCTCTTTGATCAAAGATTAAAGCTCTTTTTACCATCTGAATAGTGAATTAGGTTAATCATGTACCAAGAGACAGCTCCTGACTAATACATTTCTCACTCGGTTGTTAACCAGCCATTATACTGGATTTCATTCATGGATAGGATTTTTTCTTTCATTCCTGCAAAAGCACTTCTCACTTTCCTGTTTGACTTCCTACTTGTCAGGCAGTGAGTGTGTGTCACTTGCTCTTCTCTAGGCCTCCCTGTTTCTTAACACTCTTTTACAATAATTGAGTCACTTTAGAAAATTTTGTAGAAGTATAGTTGATTTACAATATTGCATTAATTTCTTTGATACAGCAAAGAGACTCAGTTATACAACCATCATATATGTTATGGTTCTTGTTTTTTTTCCATGTAGTTTTTCACAAGAAATTGAATATAGTTCCCTGTGCTTTATAGTAGGTCTTTGCTTATCCATCCTATGTATAATAGTTTGTTCCTGCTAATCCCAAACTCCCAATCTTTCCCTCCTCAACCCTTTTTGCCCCTTGTAATCACAGCATTTAAAAAGTTTTATTAAAAGAAAATTTTGATTAGAAAGATAGTGAAGGGTTTTTATCTACAAAGGCAAAATATAACTGAATAGAGATAAAATGCTGACAAATTATATTTGAGTGATTATTTTGATGGAGCATATTCTAAATATCTACCACTTAAATTCTAAAATTAAAAACTGCCTCAGCCACGAATTTAATACATTGATGACAAATGTGTGAAAACATGATACCCACAACACTTAATGACACTTTACATAGGTTATGAAAGATATACCTTGGTGCACACTGAAGATGAATTCATTAGGAGTGAGAAGTGTGGACAAATCAACACAATATGTAAAGTCACTTTTTTCAGAATCACATATGTGGAAACTGAAGGGGGTCAGGACGTGTTACTCCAAAATGGCATAAGGATTATTTGGCATAAGGATTAGTTTGAGCTGAAGGCAAATGGTTATCTACAGATATAGGAAGAATTCTCTTCCTTCTCCTTTTCTGTCTAACAAACAGTTGAGCATTAATTTCCCTTTGTGACGGTGTCCTCTTCTGTTTCAGTAAGCGGTGAGTGATTCTTATCAACAATCTGCATAGCAATCTTACTAAACAACCCTTATCTTCTGTTTGTTCTCCCACATATTTCTTAGTCATTTTGCCACCATCTATTGCCTTCAAAGTCCAAATCTCTTTTCCTTTGCTAAAATAGTATATAAACCCTTGAATCTAAGTGCCTCCTTGGGTTTCATGTATTTTTTTTGTGAACTCCTATGCACATAAGACACTAATAAAATCTGTGTTCCTTTTCCGCGTGACATCTATGGTGCCATGACTCGGATGTAACCTGGCTGAAACAACCTCCATGTGGAAGAGGCCGGGCACAGCAGGAGCCCAACTCAGCGAAGCTCCCGCGGTAGAGGTGGAACGTGAAGAAAATCCAGTGCAGGGGAAGGCCCATTGTGCTGGAAACCGGGACAGCAAAGAACAAACTCGGCAGAAAGCTCACATGGCCCAGTCTCAGATCCCAGAAGACCTCTGGTTAAGGTAAGAGGTCCTCGCTGGAGGGACATGCCTAAGGAAATCTTACTTCCTTTACAATCTCTTGTTTCTTGTTCCCTCAAACCTCCTGTGAACAGGCGGGCGGCAGGGGGCACAACTGAGGGACTCTGGAGAGGCTGCTCCTCAGCATGTCCCAAAGGCGCTATCTGCTGGGCCCCAGTAGCTGTTACATAAGCCAGTGGGTGTTCTTCTGTCCTTTCTCTTCTCTGTGCCAAGGATCAGACCAATGAAATTGTGAGCACCGGTCAGATATTTAGCAAATTTTCCAGTGGGCTATGAAGGGGATTCCTTGGCACGTTTTTCCCACTGCTTTTTCCTCCTGTCCTTCAGCTCTCTCCCAGGACTCAAGCTCTGCCAAAACTAATGAAACTCAGGCCCTGATGTCTCATTGCAAAACTTTATTGAGAGACAAAGCGATAAGAGGTGGATTTGTTAGGATCCAGAGAGAAGCCACTCTTCAGGGTGTGAACCATTGCCAAAGGCTGGGGCCATGGAATTAGGCCTGGGTAGGTTTTGTGAAGGGATGGAATTCATATGCTAATGAGTGGGAGGATCATCCCTACCATTGGGGAACCACCCACCTCTGGGTGTGTCTGTTGGCTTCTAGATTGGGGATTAAGTACTTGAATTTTACTTGTCATCTTGGACCCAGTTGGTTTTAATTGGTTTACATTATCCCCTTGTGCTATGTCATTCTTTCAAAGGTTGTGCTCTGCCCCCTTCCCTCCTGTTTCATGCTCTTTGCCTGAGCCTCATCCAGACCCACAAGGTTGCCTCTACAATCTTCTGGAGAGACAACCAGAAAATAGTTGGCCTTGGGAGGGGAATACTCTATAATATCCAACCCCCTAATCCTGCCCAGTACTGGTTACACTGGAGACCTTGGGGATGCCCAAACTCCAGTCCGGGGGTCCCAGGAGGTCATCACGCCTTGGCCTGCCTAGGGATCTGGTCCTCGAAAGTTGTCACTCCTCAACCTGCTTGGGGATCTGCTAGTCCCAGGGGTCCAAGGAGGTCGTCATGCTTCGACCTGCCCAGGGACCCAATTCTTGGGAGGCCGTCATGCCTCGACCTGCCTGGGGATTCGATCTCTAGGAGGCTGTCACGCCTCAGCCTGCCTCGGGATCTGCACCCTGATCCAGGCATGCCTGGCTCTCAGGTTGCAACAGTTCTGGGTAGGATAAGCTTCAGAAAGACTCACCCCTAAGGAAGTCCACCCATGGAAACAGAAGGAAGCCTATTGTGGGACTGTGCCCAGCCTCAGCAATAATTCAGGAGCCCAATGAGAACCCCATTGCCTTTCTGGAAAGGCTAAAAGAGGCACTCCAAAAGTTTACCAATCTGGACTTAGACTCTTATGAGGGACAGTTTAGTTCAGTTCAGTTTAGTCGCTCAGTCGTGTCCGACTATTTGCGACCCCATGAATCGCAGCACGCCAGGCCTCCCTGTCCATCACCAACTCCCGGAGTTCACTCAGACTCATCTCCATCGAGTCAGTGATGCCATCCAGCCATCTCATCCTCTGTCGTCCCCTTCTCCTCCTGCCCCCAATCCCTCCCAGCATCAGAGTCCCTTCCAATGAGTTAACTCTTCGCATGAGGTGTCCGAAGTACTGGAGCTTCAGCTTTAGGATCATTCCTTCCAAAGAAATCCCAGGGTTGATCTCCTTCAGAATGGACTGGTTGGATCTCCTTGCAGTCCAAGGGACTCTCAAGAGTCTTCTCCAACACCACAGTTCTAAAGCATCAATTCTTCGGCGTTCAACCTTCTTCACAGTCCAACTCTCACATCATACATGACTACAGGAAAAACCATAGCCTGGACTAGACAGACCTTAGTCTGCAAAGTAATGTCTCTGCTTTTGAATATACCATCTAGGTTGGTCATAACTTTTCTTCCAAGGAGTAAGCGTCTTTTAATTTCATGGCTGCAGTCACCATCTGCAGTGATTTTGGAGCCCCCAAAATAAAGTCTGACACTGTTTCTACTGTTTCCCCATCTATTTCCTATGAAGTGATGGGACCAGATGCCATGATCTTCGTTTTCTGAATGTTGAGCTTTAAGTCAACTTTTTCACTCTCCTCTTTCACTTTCATCAAGAGGTTTTTAGCTCCTCTTCACTTTCTGCCATAAGGGTGGTCATCTGCATATCTGAGGTTATTGATATTTCTCCCAGAAATCTTCATTCCAGC